>NC_059358.1:16790244-17399966 GCF_019703515.2 Myxocyprinus asiaticus | reverse complement strand
GGTAAATTACAATTAGGTCTAAATATCTGTGGAATGGTAAGATGGGGAATTGTAGGCTATATAGGATACAAGATAACAGGTCTTGAAAGGTGCCTAAAAGTTGTTGTTTTTCTCCCCCTACTGGTCATGGCTGTGTGAAGGCTAATGAAATGCATACATGCAATTACATTTGTATACTAGGCAATATGATAATGGGACAATTATCAGGAGTTATTTAGTTTAAACAAAACATATTAAGTAAAAATATCTTAATTAAATGAAAATGAATGTCAATGACTGTAATGTTTTTTTGTTTTTTTTAGGCAAAGTTAAAAATGTTGCAGTATATCAAGGGACAATTCATTCTAACCCACTTGTTTTGTTTATGCTGAAGAATATGCAGATTTCTTTAGTTTCTGCTTAGGATAGCAAGGAAACACTGAGCAGCAAAAAAAGAGATCATGTGAACCGGTCAAGTATCGCAAGCCTTTTTGACATAATTACATGCAGAATGATTACATTTTCACTGGTTAGCTTGAATTCTTGATATCAGCAATGGAATAACCACTAGTGAAAATGCTAATTCTTGATAATGCTAATTCAGTAATGATATCAATAATTAGCATTTTTACAAGTTGTAATTCAATTGCTGATATCAGCAATAGACATTTGCACTTTAGTAACAATGTAATCATTTATATTGAAAATTGAAAATAATTTTTCAAGTAGTACATTGCTGATAAGTTTTAATATGAAGAATTAACGTTTTTACTAGTGCAAACCTAATTACTGATATTAGCATTTTCACTAGTAGAAATTCCATTGCTTATATTAAGAAGAATTTTAACTATGAAAATTGAATTGTAGATATCGATCATTCATATACTGCGCATGCTTAGACATCAAGGGCTTCTTTTGGCATTAAGTCCTGTACCTCAGTATAAAGAGTCCAGCTGGCTGCAACCTAGTCTCATAGAATGAACGTTACTATAACTAAATTTTTTACAAACTGACTTTTATGGCCACTTTCTGTTTTGCTGCAGTTTGGAAAACGTCTCGGTTACGTACGTAACCTCGGTTCCCTGAGACGAAAGGGAACGAGACATTGCGTGCTAATGCATATGGGGAGTTGTCCTTCCACACGACCTAGTTGAAACATCTCTACAATAACATCAATATTCCAATATTGGCTATGGTGTTTGAGCCCCACCCTTTTAGGCGCGAAGCTGTCCGCTATAAAAGCAGGTGCACAAACACCATTCCTCAGAATTTTCTGATTGAGGGACAAGGAGCGCAACGCTCGCACCTCAGAAGAACTCTGAGTCTTGTAGTGCGGCCAGCATTTGCAATATCTCGTTCCATTCGTCTCAGGGAACCAAGATTATGTACATAACCGAGACGTTCCCCTACGACTCAGTACACTTGACATTGCGTGTTAACGCATATGGGGAACAGAATCCCATCACGCCGCACTACACAACATAACATTCCAGAGAGGAAATATGATGCCGCAGTCCTGTGGGATGGCGACCGACATGAGTACGCCTCACGTGCTCACTCGTGAGGTGCGCATGCCTGCTCACAGATTCGAGAAGTGCTCCCTAAAAGGAGATTTGTTGGCTGGGGGAGAGCTTGCTCTTCACCCAGTTGACATTGAGTCCCAAGCTGTTTAGATACTTAAGCAGTAAGTCTCTGTGCTGGCATAACAGATCCTCTGATTGGGCCAGTAACAGCCAGTCGTCGAGGTAGTTCAAAATGCGCACGCCGCTCAGTTTCAGAGGGGCGAGAACCGCATCGATGCAATTTGTGAACTTGCGAGGAGACAGAGACAGCCTGAAGGGCAGGACTTTGAATTGATACGCTGTTCCCTCGAACCAGACCCGGTTCTATGGGGGTGCTTGAGGGTGCTAAGCACCCTTAAACGAACCTTAGAGCACCTCAATTGTAGACCAGGGCAAACTACTGCCCTCGGGTCGATTTATCATGAACGTTTTCTATTAGATCTTTCATTTATTTGGCTTTGGGACCAATAGCACATCCACAAGCTTATAATATGCTCAGGGTTGCCAGATAATAGATGCAACACCCCAAGCAGAGATTTATAAATGCACAAATAGGAAATATTTCGCCTTATATCACACTTAATTTATGCAATCTGTGCGTGCTTTCTCTTCTTCGAAAAAAAATCTTAGTCCTCAATAATGCAATATTCTGCTCAAAGAAAAGTGTGATGCAGCCACTCCGTGTCCATTCGTGAGGCTGCATGTGTTGTTTAGTGCGAAGCCTGCGAGCAAACCTTTTTAGTGATGAACTTTAGTAAAATCCCAATAGATCTTTGCATCATTCGCACACGGAGGGGACACGCAAGCATAACCAAGTGAGAGAGGAATATGTTTGTTCTTTGTGTTATTTGTGAAATTCTGAAGTCCCTCACACCTGTATGCGAATGTTAATCTGGCAGTAATCATTTATCAGTGTCATGCAGCCTGTTTTATTCAGTTGTGTGCTGAATGGGATGCCAAGCAAACCATTGACAAGATCCACATCATGACCCATAAGCGTGTAAACAGGTTGATAATGCTTTCAGAATAAAACAAGTAAACGGGTCCACTTTGCCGCCAACATTAAAATAAGCTTTTAGAATCTATAATTACGGAATATTTTATTTTACTATTAAACCAGACTCCTGATGTAGAGTGTTACATTTAATACTAAATTACCATTGCATTGAAGTATGGTAAAATAAACAATTAATAATTATACTCAGTCTTTTCAGTTTTACTAACACGTGATAGAAAATTAGCAGCAAAACTTCAAGCAATCACAGAATGGTCCCATCAGTATGCACTTCAGAAAATTGTGCATCTTTCATACTTCTGGGCTTAAAAGATACAACTATGCAGAAATGTGTATCTTCTCTCTTCCATGTTCTACTTAACGGCTGATTTGGCCCCTGTACCAAAATAACTGCACACACACCTGCTCAATCAAATATGTAAGACTAATACTGTAAATTGGCAAGCAGATTTCCTTGAATCCCAGCAAACACAAAAATCTCTGCATTTTGTGAACACACAAAATGTTGCATTAATGTACAGTACTGTCAAAAGTCTTAGGCACTTAAGATGTTTCACAAAAGCATTTGTCTTAAGATGGTTATTTATATCTTCAGCTTTAGTGTGTCAATAGGAAATATAAATGTTATACTCCCAAACATTACTTTTGCAAATAGAAAAGATTAGAATAGATGAACAGGAAGCCCTGCAAATAGATGTCATGGCCCCCACAAAGCCCCCCACTGAACATCGTGTCAGTCTGAGATTACATAAAGAGACAGAAGCAATTGAGACAGCCTAAATAGATAGAAGAACTGTGGCGAATTCTCCAAGAAGCTTGGCACATCCTGTCTGCCAACAACCAAGAAAAACTGTGTCCAGGCATACCTAGGGGAATTGGTGCTGTGGTAAAAGCAAAGGTGGTCACACTGAATATTAATTTAGCTTTTGTATGTTTACTGGACTTTGTATGACATTAAGTGATAAATGAAAACTATTTATGTAATTATTTTTGAAGACATCCTCACTATGCAACATTTCTCACAAGTGCCTAAAACTTTTGCACAGTACTGTATGTCCTAATCTGCAAGTGCAGCATTTTGCTATCATTTTCAGCGACAGATCATGTGAGAAAAGAAAAAGAGGCAATAAATGTTTTGTCATGTAAAACTGTTCTTTACGTTGTTTTAGTAGAATTTAAACATGATTTAATGTATTAAAAAATATGTAATTACGATACATCTCCACTTTATACAGAGCACCCCCACTATTTTCAGAAGCACCCTCAGTGATTTTGATCTGGAACCAGGCCTGCCTCGAATGCGAATCTCAAAAACATCCTGTGATGTTGTACAATTTGGACATGAAAGTACGCATCTTTCAGATCTATTGACGCAAACCAAACGTGTGGGCAGACGTGCAATAAGATCCTTTTCTGAGTAATAATTTTGAACAGGAGCTTTGCAAGTACGCAATTCAAATGACTCAGATCTAGGATTGGCCGAAGCCCCAATTTGGTTTGTTCACTGTATGATATAATGTGCTGCTCGCCAATGGGAAGCAGTTGTGCACAATGTGTGGGCTTTGAAGAGGAAAAGAGCTCTTTATTGTGAATGTGTGAGCGTCTCGTGCATGTGCAGCGAGCGCTGTATTCTTTTTTGCATTTATTGCATTTTGTATTGCATTCATACAAATGTGAGACACAGAAACAACATTTTGAACAATATATATAACAATGTATGTTTCGCCGGGCGCTGGCTCGAAACAGAGTGGGCAAACTTATCCACAGAGCCACCGGCCGGCTGGAGACACTGGAGAATCCAACAGAGCGACTTCTTCCTTGTCATGCATGTCTGTGAGGGTCAGCAAGGTGTGACGATCCAGAACTACCAGGTTGCCCATTGACTTGCCAATGGCCTGCGCAGTGACTTTCGTAGTGCACAGCACTAAATCCGTAGCTGTGCGGAGTTCTTTGAATGTCTCTGGATCGTAGCTTTGCTCATCCATTTGCTTGAGGAGCTTGGCTTGAAAGACCTGGCGCACCGCCATCGTGTGAAGTGCTGAACCAGCTTGGCCCGCCGCTCAGTATGCTCTTCCAGCCATTGCGGACGTCAGTCGACAGGGCTTGGAAGGATGAATGGGGCATGATTTTCATGCCCTGCTACTGGCTGGGCAGAGGTGTGCCGCTACCGCTTCCTCCATAGGGGGTAGTTGGGCATAACCATTTTCTTCCCCGTGATCCACATTGGATGTAACCGCTGCATGGGCGAGCTGAATAGGGCATGCGCCAGGATTTTGATAGTTAGTTAAAACTTCAGAGAAGAACGGGGCAGATCTACGAGATGAGGTCGCTTGATGGCGTCCGGACTGCAGGAACCATTCATCAAGGTGAGATTGTGTTGGTTCCTCTGGAGGTGACCAATCGATATCGAGCTCTTCAAGCACATAATGTATCAGCATAGACGCATTGTATGGAGATTGAGGGAATCGCGGGGCGTCTGTAGGCACAAGGTGCTCCTTAACTTCATCCTGCTCGACCTCGCATATCACAGCAGAGGTGGGTGGGAGGGCACGGAGGTTGAATCGTCCCTCAGAACGAGGGTGATTTGCGAGCACAGTCTCTTGAGATTCATGCCCTCACAGTGAGGGCAATCTGTCTCAATGAGAGCTGACTCTGCATGGGCATGGCCCAGACAAAGAATGCAGCTCTCATGCTGGTCTGACGGTGGGATGTATCTCTCGCACAAGGATCACTTACGGAACAACATCTTTAAAAAGACTCGAACACGTGAGCGACTCTTATACTATAAGATATATACTCTCTCTCTCTCTCTCTCTCTCTCTCTCTCTCTCTCTCTCTCTCTCTATATATATATATATATATATATATATATACATTTCACACAATATACAATTTATTTGTAAGGATACACAACACCTGGTGAAGCACTGCAGGGAATCAGGATGCTGAAGTGGCCTGTTCACCAGCGAAGCATCAAGCAGCGAGGCGGAGTGATGATCGCCGGAGCACTGCAGGGGAGAGGAGAGACTTCTTGTTGCCGTGAAGATTCAGCCCTCTGACTTGTGTAGTCGACGGCGAAGAGTAGAGGGCTTCTAGATGAGAGATGATTTGCTGTCTTGAAGGAAGAAAATTCTGAGGAATGGTGTTTGTGCACCTGCTTTTATGGCGGGCAGCTTCACGCCTAAAAGGGCGGGGCTCAAACACCATAGCCAATATTAGAATATTGGGTTTATTGTTTAGAGGTTTCAACTAGGTCGTGTGGAATGACAACTCCCTTATATGCATTAGCACGCAATGTCAAGTGCACTGAGTCGTAATGGAACTGCGGTTCTAATCCAGCCAAACATGCTAGAAACGTTTGTGAAAGTAAAACCAAAGTGACATAAAAGTGACACGTGGTTGCTTCAGGAAAAAAAAAATGCTTTTCATGTTGAATTTGCTTTTAAAAACACTATCAGCAAGGTTTAGGCATTGGTTAAGGATAAGGATGTTTATTTTGTTCACATCTCATTTTTCCTTTAGGACACTATTAGTTATGTTAAGGCTAAAGTTTTAGGTTAGGGAAGTTTACTGTTAGGGATGTTTCCTCATTAAAACCTCCATCTAAAATTCCTTTTAAAAACCTTGTCTGCTTACAACATTTTACTTGTCTTTGTTGCCCCCTGCTAGACAATTCACTGACAAACTGCAGAGAAACATGCAATACAGCATGTAATTTATGTCTGCAAAAAATCAGGACCTGTGCTCGCCAAATTGATGCCCTACGCAGAGTTCCGTGATTGTCTGATGAGATGGGGTGCGAGACGATAATCTGACATTGTGCAAACTGCAAGGTGATCGTCTGTGTTCTGCAACTACTATCGGGTCCTTGAATAACGTATAAGTGCGACGAAGGGCAGCCAGTGGAGTTTCTGGTGCCCCCCTAGAGTAATAGGGTGCCCATTTAGGGAGTTGGTGCCCTACGTAGACTGTATTATATGCGTATAGGGAATGGTGATACTGGCAAAAATTTTGCCATTACAGAAATTTCATGACATCAGCCTGAAAGAGTCATAATGGAGCTACACTGTAATAGAAGTGATAATTAATGTCTCATTCTTCAATATCTCACTGTCATTCTTTTCCTTTGTTTTCTTTCTGTCTGGCTCAGGGGTCTCTCTGCAATGGGCCCCGTACCCTTGAGTCTATTGCTGTTCATCTCAGCACTAGCTGTGCTGGTAGCTGCAGCAGTGGACGATGCCACAGGTGATGATGAGTACACCTGGCTGCAGAGGAAGTTACCGCTGGTACAAGAAAAGCAAACGGTGCTTCTGGACACTTCAGAGTTTTTAGCCAAACCTCAGAGCAAGTTCCATGGAATATGTGGCATCGAGTGCCAGCGGGGTCTCCCTGAGCCCAGCTTAGATGATTTGGAGAAGCTACTGTCCTATGAAACAATGTACGATAATGGAACACGCACACTAACCACCGTCTCAGTACAAGAGCTAAACGTGAGCAACGACTGGACAGGAATCTCTTTGTCCCACATGCGACGCAGACGAGAGGTCTACGGCACAGACACGCGCTTTACCATCGCTGACAAGCAGTATTCCTTGAAATACCCTTTCTCCACTTCTGTGAAGATCTCTACAGGCTGTTCTGGAGTGCTGGTGTCCCCCAAGCATGTGTTGACAGCTGCACATTGCATCCATAATGGAACGGACTACCTGGATGGGGTACAGAAACTCAGCGTGGGGGTGTTGAAGGAGCGATCTCGCAGTAGGAAAGGCAGGAAAGGAAAAGGACGAAAAGGGAAAGGACAGAGAAAGAATAAGGAGAAGGAAGGAGAAATTGATGAAAATGAAGGGATTAGCGAGAAGCACGAACGTAAGGGCAAAGGCAAAGGAAGGAGGAACCGCAGTCGCCGCAGCACTGTTTCCGAGCAACCCTCATTCCGCTGGACGCGAGTGAAACAAATGCAGGTGCCGAAGGGCTGGTTCAAAGGCGTCTCTGAGAACGTAGTGGCTGATTATGACTATGCCATCCTGGAGCTTAAGAGGGCACAGAAGACCAAGTACATGGATCTAGGTGTCATTCCCTCAATCAAGAAGCTGCCAGCCGGACGTATCCACTTCTCGGGCTTCGATGATGACCGGCCGGGCAATCTAGTGTACCGCTTTTGTTCCGTGTCTGAGGAGTCCCACGACTTGCTGTACCAGTATTGTGATGCCAAGCCCGGTTCCAGTGGCTCTGGTGTCTACATTCGCCTCAAAGAGCCCAGCAAGAAGAAGTGGAGGAGGAAAATCATTGGGGTTTTCTCGGGTCATCAGTGGGTGGATGTGAACGGGGTGCAGCAGGATTACAATGTGGCGGTGCGCATCACACCCCTGAAGTATGCACAGATATGCCACTGGGTTCATGGGGACTCCAGTCAGTGTCGGGATACCTGAGAGACTCCATCACTGACCCATCTGACTGCTTCTGTCCTACCACACACCAACTCTTCCCATTTTACAACGCCTCCCATTGTTCTTACAAAAATTCCAAAACATTCCATTGGTATTACTATGGTATTCTTGGTAGTACCTTTGAGTACCATGCAAACATCAAGATACATGAATTTCAAAACTATGGTATATGTCAGAATAGCATGGTACAGTATTACCATCTGATACCATCACTGTACCATAGTACCATTGTACTCTTCTCAAACTGCTGCATTCATCCACAGTATAGACTACATCACAACATTCATCACAGTATGATGGGTCTTTTGATACATTAATTTATTTTATTAGATACCTTTTTATATGAATCATTAAGAGCGAATGTATTTCTAGAATCAGTTGTCTTAAATAAGAGGTAATTCTATCCTAAACGGGGTAATGTAATTTCGAAGTAGAGAATGTACTGTTACATTTAATCAGTGATGTTTTGCAATGGGAGGCATTTGTTTTGTCTGTTTGTCTGTACGGATGTCTTGAAATGTAGATGTGTAAAACTTAGATCTGACTAGTTGACAGGAAAAAAAAAATTATATACATATATATATATATATATATATATATATATATATATATATATATATATATATATATATATATTATTATTATTATTATTATTATTATTTTTATTTTATTTTTTCTGAGAGAAGCAGCTTTGGTCCTTATTTGTGGATCTTGTTTTTCTTTTTAAAGAACATATCGGATTATCCTTTAATCAGTGTGCTGGTGTTCTTTGAAAACTCTTTGTTACTGTTCTCATTATAATAAATGTTTTGATTGTTTGTCTTTAAAAGCTTAACATGTAAACTGTCTTCATGGGCTTCAAATTGCAATTATGTTGTTTCTGCCTTTTGTTTCGTAATGCAGGCAGAGTCAGAAATGTTGCCCTTGTTGATCTTTGGTGCTAATTTAATGTTAAATATAAAATATCTGAGGACCTGTCAGAGTAACAGCCTACTGTAGAACTATTATGAACGATTATGAGTTACGTAAGACAATGTCCTTCTTAATAAAATACACAGAGTTATTTAAAGTTAGATACAGTAAATGGTAAATATTGTTTGTTTTTTGTGATTGTGTTATAGAGCAATGCAATGTAGCTAGACAGGAAATGTAAATAAAATAAAAAATTAATATAATGTTGCATTGAGTTTTCAAATGTTTGTTTTAAAGGACCAAATAAACTGAGATTTATATGTATTGGTCTGTGGACCAAAAAAATAAATAATAATAATAATAATAATGTTTTCTTTTTCCATCAACAAAACTGCTGACTCACATCATTTAACACATCTAGTTCTAATCTAATGAAAATCACTTCATTTGTAGATATTGTTTGTCCATACATTTTTTTTTTTTCTTAATTAAGAGACATCCTGGTGAAAACAGACACAGAAGAACTCGGGTTGGCAATTCATCCCATCAGTGTGTTTATTGCATCTCAAAGGGCTTACATGCACTATGTAGGGGTGTCAAATATGAATCCATAAATCAAAATAAATTTATTTTAAGAGAATTGCAAAAAGAGTGATCCAAAGATCTGCCTTTGTCATTTCAATGACAACAGAATACAGAGATCTATCTGGGATAGTGAGTTACAGATTGTAGAGGTTCTACAGAGCTGTCAATCAAACCTTTCTGTAACACTGTTTAACAGTGACCTCCTCTGAAAACTATTACAAAGATCTGATAGTCTATCACTGCTAATACCCAGCATGTGCACCTATGCCCCTATATTATCCAGAATGAAACCCAACACTCCATACATACAAGATATCTCTTCCACGCTCCATTCTGCTGTACAAACTACAGTACCACCACTCACCAACAGAGAGAGCATTATTTTACAGTTACGTGTAACAAACTAGGAGTAGTAGGGGTTCTTAGGGTAAGACTGAAAACCAAACTTGTGAATGGTTCTTGTACAGTTATACAAAATAACACTACATGTACCAGCTTCAAATTGGAATTCATACAAGCACAAGTAAATAAGAGACTCAAACATCAACAGCATTCCACTGACTACAACTGTGAGATCTTGAGGTTTTCGGAAACATCCAGATAACCAGTTTAACAAGTTGCTGTACATATTGGTTACATCATTAAATGACTGAAAAAGGCCTTTCTCAGAGATTACTTAATCTGAGAAGAGTAGTGTTGAGATTAAGTGTTTATCTGGATTTAAAGTAAAAATAAAGAGGTTATTTGCTTGGGGAAATCCAAAGAGATGCAAGAGAATGTAAACTGGGAACTGAAAATACATAGGAAGAATTAAACTAAAGTAAAAAAAAAAAAAAAATATATATATATATATATATATATATATATATATATATATATATATATATATATATATATATATATATGACAAACCAAATCAATCAAAATACAAAAATGGCATGTAATCATCAGGAGGTTTATCTAGGAAAGAGGAGATTGGATATGTTATTAATTTAAACATATTTGTTAATCTGTTCCATATATATATTCAATATATATATTTCATTTATTTATATTTGTAAACAAACATGTCAGCCTATGATTGGAGATGACAACATCATGTCTTCTTATAATTTCATTACTAGGTTCACATCAATAAGCTGTCCACACATAAAGATCAGAGAAGAGGGGAGATCTTTGCTTCATCAATGAGGATAATATACACTGCACACTGTTCCAAAACTAACATAAAACAGAAAGCGCTGGAACAACCGTGTTCAGGGCAGGTTGCCACACCTCTGACCCCGAGAGGGCAGTCCCAGAGGTACCAGAAGTGATTTTGAGGAGATCAACACACATACTGTCATCATTCATATCAGACTTAAACACTGGAAAAATGTTACATTCATACACAATCTTTTTTAATCTTTCATTTTCATTTAGTTTTTTTTAAATAGTTTTGTTCTGTTTCGTTAAACAAAGTATGACATCGAAATAAGCACATCTTAATTTCTTGGCTTGTTTTTTTTTTCTTTCTTTTTTTTGATGATTAACTTCACAGTTTTTTGCTACAACATGACACAGGAAGGCGGGTGGGGCAGAGTGGGTGGGATTCATGTTTGGGGCAGGGTCAGTGGATCTAGCTGTGGGTTCCTCAGGCATCTGGGGGTGTAAACAGACAGCAGACCTCTCTCAGTGGAGCTCAATCTCTGAGAAAAGAATACTGCAAAGAGTACAGAAAATGTCACATTAAAGTGTTCTAAAAAGTGTAATTTAGTGTCTCAATTAAGAGAGCCAATTGAAAAATAATCATACCAGGGAGATTATAAGAAGTCCTTGATGTTGAAATCTGCAAGGGGGTCCTTGGAGGGAGGCTTTTTGGGGCTCTGAACAGCTGGCCCTGGAGACAACTGAGAAGTCATATGAAAACCAATTTAAAATTATTGCAGTAATATAGGATCAAGAATAGTACCTAACTGTGTGTGTGTCTTTATGTGTTTTTGTTTTTTGTTTTTGCAGAGGTGGAAAGTAACGAATTACAACTACTCTCGTTACAGTAATTGAGTACAAATAAATAGTACTTTTACTTGAGTTGATTAAGTATTCAACTTTGCTACAGTTATTTTTAACCATAATTACAAAGTAAAAAAAAATAAATAATAATATTTCTGAATTTTTGGGAAGTGTTTTGGGAAGAAGAAATCAGCAAGTTATAAGTGCTAAATCTGTTTATAAACTAAAACGCGGCACAACGGAAGCCCGTAGGGCACAGCATCATGAGCACAGCAGCTTGCATAAATGGCCGCCGGTGTCCTCTCTTCACTTCCTTCTCCAAGACTTTCTGCCCTGTCACTATACAAGAACTGTAATACTGTGATTTTCTGCATATTTCATTTTATTCTGGAAATTAGCCATTCATTCAGGTACGAGGGAACTGTCTGAACGTGTTTAACCACTGAACAAGCTTCACTTGTTTTTAAGGTAGGCAATGTTTTAACTGTGTCGAACATTTTCACAATGTAGTTTGACATATACAGTGGTGTGAAAAAGTGTTTGCCCCTTCCTGATTTCTTATTTTTTTGCATGTTTGTCACACTTAAATGTTTCAGATCATCAAACATGTTTAAATATTAGTCAAAGATAACACAAGTAAACACAAAATGCAGTTTTTAAATGAAGGTTGTTATTATTAAGGGAAAACAAAATCCAAACCTACATGGCCCTGTGTGAAAAAGTGTTTGCCCCACCTGTTAAAACATAACTTAACTGTGGTTTATCACACCTGAGTTCAATTTCTCTAGCCACACCCAGGCCTGATTACTGCCACACCTGTTCTCAATCAAGAAATCACTTAAATAGGACCTGCCTGACAAAGTGAAGTAGACCAAAAGATCTTCAAAAGCTAGACATCATGCCGAGATCCAAAGAAATTCAGGAACAAATGAGAAAGAAAGTAATTGAGATCTATCAGTCTGGAAAAGGTTATAAAGCCATTTCTAAAGCTTTGGGACTCCAGAGAACCACAGTGAGAGCCATTATCCACAAATGGCGAAAACATGGAACAGTGGTGAACCTTCCCAGGAGTGGCCGGCCGACCAAAATTACCCCAAGAGCGCAGCGATGACTCATCCAAGAGGTCACAAAAGACCCCACAACAACATCCAAAGAACTGCAGGCCTCACTTGCCTCAGTTAAGGTCAGTGTTCATGACTCCACCATAAGAAAGAGACTGGGCAAAAATGGCCTGCATGGCAGAGTTCCAAGACTTTTGGAAAAATACTCTGTGGACTGACGAGACAAAAGTTTAACTTTTTGGAAGGTGTGTGTCCCATTACATCTGGCATAAAAGTAATACCGCATTTCAGAACAAGAACATCATACCAACAGTAAAATATGGTGGTGGTAGTGTGATGGTCTGGGGCTGTTTTGCTGCTTCAGGACCTGGAAGACTTGCTGTGACAAATGGAACCATGAATTCTGCTGTCTACCAAAAAATCCTGAAGAAGAATGTCCGGCCATCTGTTCGTGACCTCAAGCTGAAGCGAACTTGGGTTCTGCAGCAGGACAATGATCCAAAACACACCAGCAAGTCCACCTCTGAATGGCTGAAGAAAAACAAAATGAAGACTTTGGAGTGGCCTAGTCAAAGTCCTGACCTGAATCCTATTGAGATGCTTTGGCATGACCTTAAAAAGGCAGTTCATGCTCGAAAACCCTCCAATGTGGCTGAATTACAACAATTCTGCAAAGATGAGTGGGCCAAAATTCCTCCACAGCGCTGTAAAAGACTCGTTGCAAGTTATCGCAAACGCTTGATTGCAGTTGTTGCTGCTAAGGGTGGCCCAACCAGTTATTAGGTTTAGGGGGCAATCGCTTTTTCACACAGGGCCATGTAGGTTTGGATTTTGTTTTCCCTTAATAATAACAACCTTCATTTAAAAACTCCATTTTGTGTTTACTTGTGTTATCTTTGACTAATATTTAAACTTGTTTGATGATCTGAAACATTTAAGTGTGACAAACATGCAAAAAAATAAGAAATCAGGAAGTGGGCAAACACTTTTTCACACCACTGTATGTGGGGATATCTAGTTTACTTGCTATTATATGTCTAAAACAATCTTTTTAAATACCTTTGAAAGATACAATGCCAATAGTGTCAAAAATTAATGAGGACTAGGGGCAAAAATGCCACCGAATCTGACAAAAATATCCCCGAAATTCAAAATACGGGGGCAAAAAATGCCCACGCAACGAGTTCCCATGTTTGATTAATAATATCTGATATAGTTACAATTACATACATTGCAATCTTCTTTTGACTTTTCACTAAACATTATTTTTTTTCCTGCTGTCCGGTTCCTCGCACCATCGTGCGCACAGACGGGCTGTCCACTTCTATCAATCCGCGTCAGT
The DNA here is from genome assembly GCF_019703515.2 of Myxocyprinus asiaticus. NCBI lineage: Eukaryota > Metazoa > Chordata > Actinopteri > Cypriniformes > Catostomidae > Myxocyprinus > Myxocyprinus asiaticus. The sequence continues at coordinate 17,386,071 of NC_059358.1, read as the reverse complement.
TCGGTAATGTACTCCCGCGTTAAATTCCAGAACCGTTCTACAATTTACTTAATAATCTCAACATGTTAAATAACCATAATGTTAATTAAGACTTTATTATTACAACTGTAATACAATAATACATATACAGAACAACCACTTTTAGTGTTTGAATCAATCATATCTCTCACTAAACACAGTGTGAAATGTTTATTTTTGCCTTACTTTATTCAGTTAGCATGTAGGAGTTGATAACAGTTTACTTAATAAACTCATTCCATATCTGGATAATTGCTGCAATATCATAGATGATAAATTCCCTCCTCTATGATATTGCATTACATTAGTTTTGTACAGTATGTTAACTAAATAGCCAAAATACTTGGACATACTTGAATGAGAATAAACCTGAAATAGGAATGTGTTTTAGTCACAATGCACATTATGTAGTTTAGAGATAACTTAGAGACATTTAGAATGTTACAAATGGCTATTTCTATATTTAAATAAATGTTGTATTCTTAAAAATGTCTGTATCCAAGAATCCTCTTGCAGTAATGCAGGTCTTTGGCATTTTGAAGCTGCTAGTTTCAGACAAGTGAGGAGTCTGTTTCTCAAACTAGAGACAGTGAGTTACTTGTCTTTTTGTTGTGCATCTGGGCCATCCACTTTCCTCTCTATCCTGGTTAGAGATTCTTTTTTCAAAACAGTAATGCATGGAATAGCCTTCATCTCTCTAAAACAATAGACTTTAAAAGAAAATAGAATTTCAGGAGAAATGTGTTTCTTTTTGCCTATTTTTAATTTGACTTGCAAGTTTAAAGCAACTTGTAAGAACTCAATACCTCAGCAAATGGGGAAAAAAACCCACTGCACTGTGATTTCCACATGGTAGCACAATTATTTTCAATTGATCTAATAATAAGAACATTTTTTTGAGTACCAAATTAGCACTGTAGAATGCTTTTGTAATGAATAGGTGACATAGTATATGTTTGCCATCATGGATAAAGAAAAATTTAACAAATACGACTTAAAACAGTTATTTCAAACCGGAATAATCATTTGCAATGAATGATTTTGGCAGTATTTTTGATCAATTTAATGCATCCTTGGTGAAAAGCATCAATTTCTTTCAAGAACAAAAATTTCTTTGTGTTCTAAAAATGGAAGCTATATACTATATATAATATAATTTTCATAAAGTAACTTGTAACGTAATTACTTCAGTAGTTTTTCAGCAAACTACTTATTTACTCTTACTTGAGCCACGATATTTCTCAGTACTTCTACTTGTACTCAAGTGAATTACTTTTTCAGTAGCAGTACTTTTACTTAAGTAAAAAAAAAATCAGTACTCTTTCCACCACTGTGTTTTTGTGTATGTTAGGTGAAAACTTGTTTACTGGTACTCCAGGAGTTCCTGATGCTGCTGGCCCTGTAAATGGGGGTCTCATCATGGGTTGACCCATCAGCATAGGCTGGGGCATCATGGGAGCTCCAACACCTGCTGCTGGGGGCTGAGTGAAAAATGGCCCAGAAAAGTAAGGATACAGAACAATACAGAGACCTTGTTCCAGAACAGTTTAACCTTCCATGGCATGCATAAAACCATGTAAACAAAGTTTGTTTACATAAAAAAGTAAAAAAAAAAAAAAAGAAGGTAAACATAGCCTTGTGGCAACTCTGTACCAAAGTGGAAAATGGTTACACCTGGAACTCCAAAAATCCAATTTGAGTGAATAATAATCATTTATCCCGTGGTATTGCTCTTACAAGCATTAATCTTCTTCACGGTTACATAAATTATAACAAACTATAAATGTGATACTTATACATGAAAATAAGACTGTCAAGATTATAAAATTTGGCTGATGATTAATTGCCATGTAATTGCCATTTCTAGGGCTTGTCACGATAATGAAGATTAATTTTCAAACAAATTGTCATACTTCTTAGGATGTGCAGTATGTGTATTAAGTAACTTAAAATTTAATTTGGAATCATATAATAAAATAAGGAAATATGATTTCCTTTAATGCTTTTAACCCCTATTGTACATGAGTAGAATGACAACATTTTAATATTTTAAATATAAAAATATTTCCAAATACTTAAAATATCTCTCTCTTTTGCTCGACTTTTTTTAAATGGAATATTACGTGAATATTACATTAGATTAGATTGTATTATATTGTCCTTCTTCACTTTCACACCTTATTGTTTGGCTCTCTGATTAAAACTCACAACCTTTGAGATTCTGTGTGTATTTAACATCTTTATTCTATCATCTCCACTGAAATAGAGTAAGCGGGCATCTCCTCCTCTGCCACTGTGTGTCATAAACACTGTGCGCATGTACCCGCAAAGACCAAGAACATTTGCTATTAATTGAACTTTAAAGTGAAATCGGAGCACTTAACATTTATTATCAAAATCCGCAGCTTTTAATTTCATAGGAGTTTTTGTTTATTATCTTATCTTATCAAAGAAAAAATAATAGTGCAGTTTGAGAAGCACTTTATCACGTGTTTGTCTTGTAAAGGTAACACAGTCTTGGAGAGCAAATAAAATGTCATGTGACTTAAAAACAACATGTTATTGGTTACTTTAAAGACTGCCCTATTAATTTCAGCAATGCAACAATGAAAGTAAAGCGAAAGTCTTGGAAAATAATGTGTTGCTAAATGGCAACATCATACCACTGAAGGTTAAATACAGTGATTTCTCACCATGCCAAAGCCTGGCTGTGCTCCCATTGCTGGTGCCATGGCTCCTGGTGGGGCGGCAGCTCCTGAGGTTCCAGGGGCGGAGCCAGGCTATAATATAACCAGAACATAAGATACTGTATATACAGTAAGAGTGAAAGTTGATTTATATGTTAAAAAAAGGAGCAGCTCCTACCATCTGAGCACCGGGTGTGCCCCAGCTAGTGGGAGCTACCTGAGGGGTCCAGTTAGCACCTCCTGTCAGCTTCTTCTCATTCCACTGGTTTTCCCTGTATAAAAAACAGCTGTCAATCAACTTAATATCCACAAATCATTCTTCTTGATTCATAAATGGAGTGCAGACCACTTAAAACAGGCACTCCAGTGCCACACAAAGTGAACACGATTAAATTGTCCTACAAGGCAGAGTGAATCAATCAAGCTGCCATAACAGTCATAATGTATTGTCAATACTGGTCAATACTGCAAACTGGCATTATGAAAAAGAGACAAGATTAATAGGCATCTAGAAAATACACAGACACAGAACAAAAGGGCACACTCAGAGACTGAACTTACTTCTTTTGGCTTCCCATCCCCAAATCTACAAGAGAGGAAAAAACATGAGAGATAAGTTTGAGCTGGAACTAAGAGTACAACACCATGGTGCTACACATGCCAAGCTCAGTCTCTGGCATTCAATGAGCCCTACATCCTCAGTCCTTCATATTTCCATACATACTTCCAACCAGATCAGCGAGTGAAGAGTCTAAGTCTCCTCCAATAGGTTTGGCTGGTTGGGCAGCTCCTGCTGGTGCCATTGTTGGTGCCATCGCTGGTACCATTGCTGGTGCCATGGATGGCCCAGCAGCAGGCACAATTCCAGATGCCACTGGTGTCGTTGGAGCCATAGGGGTCCCGCCTGTACTCTGAGGCGTTATGGATGGCATTAGAAGGTCTCCTAATCCATCAAACACTAGATTGGGCAGAGGAGATCAAACATGAATAAAGTATTTTTTCAGTATCATTTGTAAGTGTAGTTCCCAAAGCACTGAGCATCTTTGGCCCCATTTCCATCTGGTATTAAGATGCATTTTGGGCTATCCAAGAAACATCACCATTAAGACCTGGTCATACAGTAATATGCATCTCTTTTGGCCACTTGTATTCAAATTTCAAGGGGATGGTGTTTGATTTCATGATGACAAACATCAATCACTATGTCAGTGAATTGCTGTACGATAAAAAAGTGCAAAAAAGTAAAAGAAGAAAAAGAGTTATACTTGCAATTAAAGGGATAGTTCACCCAAACATTAACATTCTCTAAAGTCAGCATAAAAGTAATCCATATGACTCCAGTGGTTATCCATATATTCAGAAGCCATATGATAGATGTGGGTGAGAAACAGATCAATATTTAAGTCATATACATCTGGGATAGTATGAGGGTGACTAAATAATGACATAATTTTTAATTTTTGTGTGAACTTTCCCTTTTATGTTAGCACAAACATGACATTTAGAGCAGAATTCTGCTTTACATTAATGTGGAAAAATCAGCATGACATTTGTAAAAGCAGCACAGGAACAGTACATGTTGAGGTTAATCTCTTTAAATTTTGCAAACGTTGACCTCTGAGACATTGGTATATGATATGAAATCCGCAGCATTATGGAGTGAATTAAAATTGAAATCGCTAAGCACCCTCAAACGAACCTTAGAGCACCATCAATTGCAGACCAGGGCAAACTACTGACCGCGGGTCGATTTATCTTGAAGGTTTTTTTATTAGAGCTTTCATTTATCTGGCTTTGGGACCTATCGTGCATCCACAAGCTTTTAATATGCTCAGGGTTGCCAGATAATAGATGCAACACCCCAATCAGAGATTTATAAATGCACAAATAGGAAATATTTCACCTTATGTCATACTTAATTTATGCAATCTGGCAACCATGCATGCAAGTGTACGCTCTCTCTTCTCTTTGAAAAAAATTATAAAATACTTAGTCCTCAATAGTGCAATATTATACTCAAAGAAAAGTGTGATGCAGCTACTCTGTGTCCATTCGTGAGGCTTTGTGTGCTGTTTAGTGCCAAGTCTGTGAGCAAACCTTTTTCAGTGATGAACTTTAGGAAAATCCCAATAGATTTTCACATTCCACATTCACACACAGAGGGGACACGCAAGCAAAACCAAGTGAGAGAGGAATATATTTATTCTTTGTGTTATTTGTAAAATGCTGAAATCCCTCACACCTGTATGCGAATGTTACTCTGGCAGTAATCATTTATCAGTGTCATGCAGCCTGTTTTATTCAGTTGTGTGCTGAATGGGATGCCAAACAAACCATTGACAAGACCCACATCATGACCAATGAGTGTGTAAACGGGTTGATAATGCTTTCAGAATAAAATAAATAAACGGGTCCACTTTGCAGCCAACTTTAAAATAAGCTTTTAGAATCTATTATTTCAGAATATTTTATTTTACTATTAAACCAGACTCCTGATGTAGAGTGTTACATTTAATACTAAATTACCACAGCATTGAGGTATGGTAAAATAAACAATTAATAATTTTATTCAGCCTTTATTCAGTTTTACTAACACATGATAGAAAAGTAGCAGCAAAACTTCAAGCAATCACAGAATGGTCCCATCAGTATACACTTCAGAAAATTGTGCAACATTCATACTTCTGGATTTAAAAGATACAACTATGAAGAACTTTTTATCGTCTCTCTTCCATGTTCTACTTAATGGCTGATGTGGCCCCTGTACCAAAATAACTGCACACACCTGCTCAATTTAATATGTAAAACTAATACTGTAAACTGGCAAGCAGATTTCCTTGCATCCCAGCAAACACACAAATCTCTGCATTTTTTGAACACACAAAATGCTGCATCAATGTATGTCCTAATCTGAAGGTGCAGCATTTTGCTGTCATTTTCAGTGAATTTCAATTAGCATGTTTCCTAAATCTCTGATAACATATTATGATAATTTTATGCTTTAGTACAGTAAATATATAACATATTGCTCCTTTAACATATACAACATTTGATTTAAAAAAATAATAATAATATGTTGAAATCAGCCACGGCCCGTGCATTTTAAGTCTAGGCCTTCAGTGCGATTCATGCCATTATGAAAACACAGTTTCACAATGAATAAGACACTGTGTGCTTATCATACATTACGTGGCAGTCAACTAATAATACCAGTTGACATTTTGAAAACACATCCACACACGAAAGCCAGAACCAAAGAGGTCTAATACCAAGAAAAAGCTCTCTAATAATATTTGCGATTTAAATTTTGCTTGCAATAAATTTTGTTTCGTCAGGGTAAATGGTTACTTTTCAAAACTTGATCTGACACTGAATGCTCAAGCAGCCTAATTTACAATTAGAAAACTCCCAAAGTTGCTATGACAATGCAAAAAGCACTTACCAATTTGCTTGAAGTGAAAATCAGCCCTCCTTTCCTGTTTAATTAATAAATCACATGATCATGCAGAACATCTTAGGTTTTTAAATCCATAAGGATCTCTTTCTCAATGGCAATACCAGCAGTGATGACAGCTGACTCAACAGCAAGATCTTGCGCTCTTCACTTTCAAATTACATACATCACTCAAAGCGTGATTGCGTCACTCAAGGCCAGCTAGAAGGCCTGGACTGGGACATATCCTAAAGACCACACCCACAAGAACAAATAAATCAATCTGATTGGCTGATGAATCTGACAATCTGACTTTAGATGCCTATTTACTGCAGTGTTGAAGGATTCTGTGGAAATTCTGAAGGCCTGACGGGGTGGAGCTCAGACTCACGCGCTGCTTCGGCTAAGGAGCATGGCTTCGGACATGCAATTTGTGAAACTTTGCTTGTAAGCATCAATGAATAAATTCTAATTGTATACATTTTTTTGTTTTTTGCTAATCATTTGTAGATTAATTAGGAATGGAAAGCAACTGAAAATATAATACAAAATACAATACAATAAAATACAATAGGCAAAAAGGTCAATGAGAATGAAAGGATGAAAAAATATTTATTTATTAGGCATGTTACGCCAGCAGAGAAGGCTTTGCTGGCCCTGAGAAATCGCCACTGGTTGAAATTAACATCAACAAACATTAATAAATGCTGTAGAAGTGGTTTTAATTGTTAGTTCATGTTAACCAATGTTGATAACTGATGATGGATGCTTGGCCGATCACATGCCTGATTTTGTTATTTTAAAGGAATACCTTTATTAACTGATCTTCTGGTGTGTGTGCCTCACATCTGTGTCCCTGCCTGTTAATATCAGACACACTGTAGAAGTTCTGTAAAGTTCTTGTGCATGTGTATGTATGTGCTTTCAAATTCCCCGATCAGACGCTCATTTCCTTTTTAAAGCCGCACATACTGTAACCAGCAAAAGTTTAAAACTCTTGTTTTAGCGCAGCGATTGATTGACAAGTGAGTAAGCAGTGCTTCGATGCTGTTCGAACGCATTCTGAATAAGCATTTACACTATGAGCCCAATGTGGTCACAAGCGTTTTTGACCATATTCAACCACCTCAGAATATAGCTGAAGTGGACAAATCTCAAAACAATTTGGATCCCATTTACACCTGTCTTTAGTATTGTCCTGTTTAAAACGGAAAGCGCAAAATGCATCTTAACACCAGGTTTAAACGGGGCCTGTTTAAGTTCACAATAAGTTCACAAATTCGCTGAGTTCACACGGTCTATTGTGTGACGAATTTGTATTGGCATATTATGGACGTAATCTCACATTCTTCTCTCGGTTGAGACATCCAGGATAAGCACACAAATGCACTATTGTGAGATAAGAAACATACAAATGCACATCTAAACCAAAATCAACTAAGCTTCTGTACAGCACTCCTCCTCCTCAGTCCACAGTAAACAGTGCTGCTCTTCAGGGTGTGTCACACATACGTCAGTTCATGCCAACACAATTACATCAGACGTGCATACTGCTGCTAACCCAGAAGCAATGCGTAATAGTTAAAAAGTACAGTACTTTAATTTTATTTTATTTTTTTCGCACCAAAAGCAATCATTTCACTTTATAAGATATTAATTTAACAGCTGGAGTCGTATGGGTGATGTTTATGCTGACTGCCTGTTCTTTTTGGAGCTTCAAAAGTCGGATCACCATCCACTTGCATTTTAAGTGCATTTTGAGCAGAAATATTTTTTCTATTTTTCTTCAAATGTGTTCAGCAGAAGAAAGAAGTCATACACACCTGGGATGGCATGAGGATGAGTAAATGATGAGAGAATTATCATTTTTGGGTGAACTGACTCTTTAAATTATGGTATACCCATGCATAGCGCATGCACAACACAAACTCATTTGGAGATTTTAAACTCTAGAAACAACTTTCATGCTGCTTTAATAACTAGTATTGGGGTAAAACAAAAGGTAGAACATGACATTTACTAATTTAATTGACCAGTGGCCTCTAGAGTACAGATGAAGTCAGAAGTTTACATACACTTAGGTTGAAGTCTCTTTCTCTTACCACTGCTACGCTGATAACACGCAACTCTACTTGTCTTTCCAGCCCAACGACACCACAGTGACTGCTCGAATTTCTGCCTGCCTGGCAGACATCTCAGCCTGGATGAAGGAGCACCACCTGCAACTCAACCCAGCCAAGACTGAACTCCTTGTCTTTCCAGCCAACCCTGCTGTTGAACACAACATCACCGTGCAGCTGGGTGCAACTACAGCAACGCCTTCCAAATCGGTCAGAAATCTAGCGGTAACCATCTACAACAGACTAAATTTCACAGACCACATCTCAAAGACCGCAAGATCATGTAGATTTACACTCTACAATATCAGGAAGATAAGACCCTTCCTCTCTGAGCATGCCACACAACTGCTTGTCCAGTCACTTATCATAACTAGACTGGACTACTGTAATGCTCTCATTGCAGGCCTCCCTGCATGTGCAATTAGACCCCTGCAAATGATCCAGAATGCAGCAGCACGTCTGGTCTTTAATGAACCAAAGAGAGTGCATGTTACACCACTCCTTGTCTCTCTCCACTGGCTGCCGATTGATGCACGTATCAAATTCAAGGCTCTGATGCTGGCATACAGAACAGTCACTGGGTCTGCTCCAGCCTACCTAAAATAATTTATGCAGAGCTACGCACCCACTAGAAGCCTGCGGTCGGCTAAGGAACGTCGCCTTATTGTACCAACACAAAGAGGCACCAAAACACTTTCCCGGACTTTCAGCTTCATCATACCACGTCGGTGGAACGACCTTCCCAACTCCATCCGTGAAGCTGACTCACTCTCTTTCTTCAAAAAACGACTAAAAACACATCTTTTCCACGAGCACTTAACCAGTCATTTAAAAAAAAAAAAAAATTCCTGTTGCACTTTATTCTGTTTTGAATACTATTCTGATGCTAGTGAAACTTTGTAATACGGCACTTTTCATACCACTGTCTCCTTAAGATGATTCACTTATGTTTTCCTCTTTTGTAAGTCGCTTTGGATAAAAGCGTCTGCCAAATTAATAAATGTAAAATGTAAATGTAAGTCATTAAAACTCAGTTTTGAACCACTTCACAGATTTCATATTAGCAAACTACACTATATTGCCAAAAGTATTCGCTCACCCATCCAAATAATTGAATTCAGGTGTTCCAATCACTTCCATGGCCACAGGTGTATAAAATGAAGCACCTAGGCATGCAGACTGCTTCTACAAACATTTGTGAAAGAATGGGCCGCTCTCAGGAGCTCAGTGAATTCCAGCGTGGTACTGTGATAGGATGCCACCTGTGCAACAAGTCCAGTCGTGAAATTTCCTCGCTACTAAATATTCCACAGTCAACTGTCAGTGGTATAATAACAAAGTGGAAGCGATTGGGAATGACAGCAACTCGTAAAATGACAGAGCGGGGTCAGCGGATGCTGAGGCGCATAGTGCGCAGAGGTCGCCAACTTTCTGCAGAGTCAATCGCTACAGACCTCCAAAGTTCATGTAGCCTTCAGATTAGCTCAAGAACAGTGCGTAGAGAGCTTCATGGAATGGGTTTCCATGGCCGAGCAGCTGCATCCAAGCCATACATCACCAAGTGCAATGCAAAGCGTCGGATGCAGTTGTGTAAAGCACGCCGCCACTGGACTCTAGAGCAGTGGAGACGCGTTCTCTGGAGTGACGAATCACGCTTCTCCATCTGGCTATCTGATGGACGAGTCTGGGTTTGGCGGTTGCCAGGAGAACGGTACTTGTCTGACTGCATTGTGCCAACTGTGAAGTTTGGTGGAGGGAGGATTATGGTGTGGAGTTGTTTTTCAGGAGCTGGGCTTGGCCCCTTAGTTCCAGTGAAAGGAACTCTGAATGCTTCAGCATACCAAGAGATTTTGGACAATTCCATGCTCCCAACTTTGTGGGAACAGTTTGGGAATGGCCCCTTCCTGTTCCAACATGACTGTGCACCAGTGCACAAAGCAAGGTCCATAAAGACATGGATGAGCGAGTTTGGTGTGGAAGAACTTGACTGGCCTGCACAGAGACCTGACCTCAACCCGATAGAGCACCTTTGCGATGAATTAGAGCGAAGACTGCGAGCCAGGCCTTCTCATCCAACATCAGTGTCTGACCTCACAAATGCGCTTCTGGAAGAATGGTCAAAAATTCCCATAAACACACTCCTAAACCTTGTGGAAAGCCTTCCCAGAAGAGTTGAAGCTGTTATAGCTGCAAAGGGTGGGCCGACGTCATATTAAACCCTATGGATTACGAATGGGATGTCACTTAAGTTCATATGCGTCTAAAGGCAGATGAGCGAATACTTTTGGCAATATAGTGTATCTACTTCGTGCATGACATGAGTAATTTTTCCAACAATTGTTGACAGACAGATTGTTTCACTTTTAATTGACTATATCACAATTCTACTGGGTCAGAACTTTACATACACTAAGTTAATTGTGCCTTTATGCAGCTTGGAAAATACCAGAAAATGATGTCAAGCCTTTAGGCAATTAGCCAATTAGCTTCTGACAGGCTAATTGGAGTCAATTGGAGGTGTACCTGTGGATGTATTTTAAGGCCTACCTTCAAACTCAGTGTCTCTTTGCTTGACATCATGGGAAAATCAAAATAAATCAGCCAAGACCTCAGAAAAAAGAAACTGTGGACCTCCACAAGTCTGGATCATCCTTGGGAGCAATTTTCATACACCTGAAGGTATCACATTCATCTGTACAAACAATAGTACGCGAGTATAAACACCATGGGACCACGCAGCTATCATACCGCTCAGTAAGGAGACACATTCTGTCTCCTAGAGAATCAATCCCAAAACAACAGCAAAGGACCTAGTGAAGATGCTAGGAAACAGGTAGACAAGTATCTATATCCACAGTAAAACGAGTCCTATATCAACATAACCTGAAAGGCTGCTCAGCCAGGAAGAAGCCACTGCTCCAAAACCGCCATAACAAAGCCAGACTACAGTTTGCAAGTGCACATGGTGACAAAGATCTTACTTTTTGGAGAAATGTCCTCTGGTCTTATGAAACAAAAATTGAACTGTTTGGCCATAATGACCATTGTTATGTTTGGAGGAAAAATGGTGAGGCTTGCAAGCCAAAGAACACCATCCCAACCGTGAAGCATGGGGGTGGCAGCATCATGTTGTGGGGGTGCTTTGCTGCAGGAGGGACTGGTGCACTTCACAAAATAGATGGCATCATGAGAAAGGAAAATGATGTGGATATATTGAAGCAACATCTCAAGACATCAGCCAGGAAGTTAAAGCTCAGTTGCAAATAGGTCTTCCAAATGGACAGTGACCCCAAGCATACCTCCAAAGTTGTGGCAAAATGGCTTAAGGAGAACAAAGTCAAGGTATTGGAGGGCCATCACAAAGCCCTGACCTCAATCCGACAGAAAATTCGAGGGCAGAACTGAAAAAGCGTGTGCGAGCAAGGAGGCCTAAAAACCTGACTCAGTTACACCAGTTCTGTCTGGAGGAATGGGCCAAAATTCCAGCAACTTATTGTGGAACAATACCCAAAACATTTGACCCAAGTTAAACAATTTAATGGCAATGCTACCAAATACTAACAAAGTGAATGTAAACTTCTTAACCACTGGGAATGTGATGAAAGAAATAAAAGCTGAAATAAATAGTTCTCTCTACTATTTTCCTGATATTTCACATTCTTAAAATAAACTAGTGATCCTAACTGACCTAGAATAGGCAATGTTTTCTACAATTAAATGTCAGGACTTGTCGAAAACTGAGTTTAAATGTATTTGGCTAAGGTGTATGTAAACTTCTGACTTCAACTGTACATATACATACAGTAATTGTTAATTAGAGAATATTAATCAAGCAACACTGATAAGAAGATAATAAGTTGGGAACTATATCATGCAACAACAAATTAAATAGTTTGGCTAAAATTAGACTATTATGAATATTATTTAATGCCAACATAATAAATGGATGCCCCTGGTTTATGGTTTTTGAACATTGTTATGAAAAACTATGCTGGATAGGTTTTTTCCAGTGGTGTAGTAGTGTCTGAAGAGGTGGTCATACTGTAAATTTATGTAGGACCCCACATGCACCCGGTCTCTAAAATGAATATATATACATTTATATATATTACATTTGTAAAATGTGTAAGAAATATATTTTTTCCAAAAAAAAACAAAAAAAAAAGTCTGTTGAAATTATAGTCCCACATGAACTTATTAAATGTATCAGGGTAAGTTTCTTGCTGGCATGGTGTACAGTACACTACTAAGAACCATGATGTTAAATATGTATTAAATAATAGGTGTCATTAATGTTCCTTTCATTATGCTACTATGAAACTTGTTAATACTTTGGAAGTACTCTAATTCATAAACTAATAGCCTACATAGCCTATCTTAATATGCAATAAACTATTAAGCATTGTATTGCTATATGAATGTAGTAATGAACAAGTTATCTTGTATTACTATATATAGCCTTCATAAGAATTAATGGTTATTTGTTTTATTTGTGTACTATAATGTGTTTTTCTGTGTATAGTGAATTTTTTTTCCTACTTAGAAATATAAATTGAAATGAAAAAAGACATTTATAATTATGGGACACAGTTGTCCAGCATCAGCGAAGAGCATCATAAACTAGCATGACTGCAATACATGCAGTATTTTCACAAAGTTTAAATGCATAAGTTAAATTATATATATATATATATATATATATATATATATATATATATATATATATATATATACTACCGTTCAAAAGTTTAGGGTCACTTCCTCATTCTTTATTTCACATTTTAGAATAATAGTAAAGTCATCACAACTATGGAATAATAGAAACGGAAATATGGTAATTATGTTGTGACTAAAAAAATCCAAAATAAATCAAAACTATGTTATATTTTAGCATCTTCAAAGTGGCCACACTTTGCCTAGATTTTGCAGAAATGTACTCTTGGCATTTTCTCAACCAACTTCTTGAGGTATCACCCTGGGATGCTTTTTAAACAGTATTAAAGGAGTTCCCATCTATATGCTGGGCACTTAGTGGCTGCTTTTCTTAATTATTCGGTCCAAGTCATCCATTTAAAAAATGTTTTTTTTAAATAAAATTTTAGTTTTGTAATTAAATAAATTAATATGGTGGCACAATTATATTTTTGTCTACAAAACAAATTTCAAACATTTAAGCATACGCCTTCAGATCAAAAGGTTTTTAAGATCATGAGAAACATTTCAGGCAAGTGACCACAAACTGTTGAATGGTAGTGTATGTATTTACGTTTAGCAGGGAAATAAATTTACAGCACAAATTATGGTTACTCCAGGGATGCTTGTGCATCAGCATGCAAATGTCCCGCCCCTTACTGAAATGGAAAATTTGATTGGTTAGCAAATATCAAATTGCGTCTCAAATGAACGTTCTGATTGGTGGATCAGCTTAGTCGGACTGTCTGTTTTGTCCCTGCCACTAGTTACGCTCCCGCCTCCCGCAGCTCTGTGCGCATTTAGAGAGAATCTTTGTACAATTAAAAAAATTAAATAAATAAATTCACTCAACGGTGCTGCGGCATCGTGTTAGTACATTGAAAAAGTTCCGGGTCAAAAGCCTACTCGTTGTTCTGGCGGCCATACTTGTCACCACTTATTTTAGGTGGGCATACGTAAAATCTTAAGAAAGATAGGTGGGCATACGGCGTATGCCTGTGTATGCCCTAGACTACACTGCTGGTTTGTTCCCAAACAAACTTCTAATTCCTAATTTCTCAAGTTCAACAGCAAAGTCCACATGGAGGCAAGAACTAATGAATATTTAATACTTCATAAATACAAGCATTAAAAAAAGAAATTTAAAAAAACCTACTTCAGCCGATACCAACAAATACTGAGGCAGGCAAATTATTTTAATGTATTAATGCACAAGATCTTTAATGTGTGCAAGCAGGACAGAGAGCAAAGAGGGTAGAGGGCAAAGAAGGAAACATCCACACTTCCCAAACCCTGTGGCGTAATTAGGTAAAATAATACATGCCGCAAAGCCCTGCCTTGAGTTCTCTCGCCAACTCACCATTCGCACAGCGGAAGCAAGCAATGAGCCAGAGCAGTGTGCAAGGAGAGAGATATCAGAAGGGAAGCACAGAGATAGCGAAATACCAGGAAAGACAGGACAGAAGAACAGAACAGGTGATAAAGTTGAAAAAAAAGCCAAATAAGCATTACAGTATGAGATCAACAGTAATGCTGTCACAGCAGTAATTCAGAGCAAGGATGGACAGAACACAAAATTAACAGAAAAAAAGAGGATAGGGGGAATGCATTTTATAAGATGCCTTCAGTAACACCACATCCTCTCTGTATTATATAAGTTGATCAGCAAATACAGAAGAGCTCATGCAGTAGACGAATAGTGTGCTGAGAAGCAGGCAAGCTTGAAAGATGCCACGCTGTGTTCAACAGTGGATATTAGCTTTACTCACTTCCTCAGCAAAACTATAAACAGTTTTCATGTTTAACATTTGACAGTACAGTATAAAACATTTGGGCAATGTAAATGTACATCAATGCTCATCTCACCTGAAGCATCAAAGCCACCAGAGGGTGCCGCAGTGGCAGGGGCACTGTCTGATGCTGCTGGTGTTGCAGATACCAGTGTAGAGCCGAAGGCATCAAAATCTGAATCCAGCAGGTCAGCAGGGGCTGAAGCTGGCACTGGTGCTGGAGTTGGTGTAACCGTGGGGGCAACTGGTGAAATCAACCCTGCAAACGTGAAGATATGCAGAAAAATCTCAATACACCATCATGAAGCTGTAACAATTAAATTAAATGTAATTAAATTTAAAATTGTGTCCGCGGGCCGCGATCTCTGATGCTTTCTGCCTGTCAATCATTTTGTGCATTCTCATAGGGTTGCAGTTGAAGCGGATCATTGAGGCTTCATGTCATTTTCTGATTCATAATATTTGTCAGTTGAGGGTGCTATTGTGCTACTGTTGTATTTGATAGCCATGGGAACACAATGGCTATCAAATACTCGGTTTCTACTCGGTTTCGGTCTCAATGTTATTTTTGGAGGGTGGGGTTTTGGAAAGAGGGGAAAGTCTCGTGAACATTCCAGAACGTTAAAATCGCTTACAGCACCTTTAATGTCATGTAAGCTATATATGACATATACACATGATATAACCAATGGACAAATTAACATATCTTTTAAGGTGTGTCCCAAACCGCACACTTCTACACTATTCTACAGCCATTTTAAAGTGTAAGTAGTGCGAGCAGTATGTTGACACTAAAAATGCAACAAAAAGAAGTGTACTAAGAGTACCCGGATGATGCACTTCTTCAACCTTCAAAACAGAGTGTGGAATGTTTAATACTTCATGTACTTAGTACTCACAGCTTGCCATACATAGTGGAAGGGGCAGAATTACCTGGCTGTGTTGCTGGTCTGACAAAACAGTTGTAAATAACGGAGAATGTGGCCACTAGCAAAACTTCAGTGAAGACAGCACCATACAAATGAAAGTTGATTGATTTACCATCACCCCACGGTGTGAATATGTAGCTTGTTTGAGATACGTGATAAGCCATATTACACAAGTACTGTACATCTCCAAGATGTTTGTTTTAGGTCTTTTCATCTGGAAAGCATCACAGTCTAATTAACATCTGCTAAACATTTTAAAGAGATCAGATTTACAAGCATTTTAAATCATAAACGTCTCAAAGACATCTGCTGAATGTCTTATTGATATCCAGGACAAACTTATGGACATATGTCTTATAGATGTATTGCAGATGAGCAAACAACATAAAAAATATGTTTTCCAGATGTAAACACACACATTAAATAGAAATCTGGGTGATAGGGTTAGGGTTTTCAGGGAAGTGTTGAGATAAGTGTTAAACTGAGGTTGTCTAACTCGATAAGCTAGCGCCAACATATTGGATGCGTGCATAGTGTATATTGTAAGAGCATAGTGTGCATCATTTGGGACACAGCTTTTGTGTTTTCAGTGTGCATGCAACTGATTAGCCTGTGTGCTTAGCTATCATTCATGCATTCCCTATGGTTAGCAAGCCAATACATTATCCTTCTAAGCTTACATATTCGGCGCAAATACTTCACGTTATTATATCAAAATCTTGAATTACATGCTATATAGTGAATAGATATGGTAACACTGTATTTAATGACTGTAATTACATGATCAGCTACAACAATAATTAGTAACAGACACTTCTGAACAGGCATTACAAAAAACCACCCAAAGGGAACAGAATTTCATTGGGAGACACAAAACTGCATGACACCCGTGGCAATCACAAGAACACGTCTGTTCTGCGACACTTAAGCTTTTTGTAACACTTTACAATAAGGTTGTATTCGTTAACATTAGTTAACACAGTAACAATGCACGATACTTTAATAGCATTTATTAATCCTGGTTCATGTGTCTATATATACTAATACATTTTTTACATCACAAATTTTAAATGTTTTATGTTAACATTACATTACATCATGAACTAGCATGAACAAACAATTAACAATACTATTTTAAGAAATTAATATTAACCAAGATGAATTAATGCTGCTAAAAAAATCATTGTTCATTGTTAGTTCATGATACCTAATGCATGTATTAATGCTAACAAATACAACCTTGTTAAAAGTGTTGCCATTTTATTAAACATATATTTAAACTTTTCTTTTTCCTGATCAGCACAAAATGAGAGTTTTCCTAATCAGGATTTATGACACATACCCCCAAGTAGGTCACACGATGGTGCTCCAGGAGCAGCGGACTGGGTATCCCCAGTGGTGTCCCCAAATGTGTCTGCCCAAGACAGAGACAGCCGTCCCATAGTGCAGCATGGAGGAGGAGAAGCATTAGTTAAGCCTTAAAGCTGCACACACACACTGAGAGAGGGGCAGATGGAGAGATGATCCACCAGGCATCACACTGCCACTCAAACAAACACACACACTGATTCAAACCATAATAAACACTGACACATAGACATGCAAACACACATTCTGTGTGTACTCCCACACACACAGTCATGTACACACGACAGCACAGCATACAAAAACACCAAAGTCAAAAACATACTGTACATCTAACAAATATCTGTCTTTACAACTTAATCATCGGCTCATTTAACAGTTACAAATTAATTAACAGACACCAACAAAGGTTCAATTTCCAGAAACTATGCTCTATAACTAAAAGGCTGTCAAGTAGTTGAATTATGAGTCACTGGGCATTATGAATCTTAGCTGCTGCATACTTACAATTAACATTCTTAAACTTAAATGTCTAAACGAAGAAAATCAATTGGAAAAAGCTCATTTTCAAATGTTATAAGAAATGTTATTCCATCAGAAGCAAAAAGCAAGCCCTTTTGCAAATCATAGTTCATCGTATTGGACTGGATTAAGCATTCTGCATTAAACATCCTCTGGTCTTCTGGTTGGGTGCTATTGTATGAGGGAGTTTAAGGGACACACCAAGAAGATCTAGCACAAGTCCAGGTTCGGGTTTAGGAGGGGAGACAGGAGCAGCAGGTGTAGCAGCCACTGGAGCAATAGCTGGAGCCACAAATGCATCTGAGAAAGAGGAACAGAGAGATTTTGACACTATTTTCTTGCCATGGTTTTCTAAATATAATGTGCCTAATACTAGTAGTTTGGTAAGTAACTGTAAAGTACAGTAGAAGTAGCAGTGCAGTGGAGAAAAATAAAAATAAAATAAAATCATCACCATCAGTAAGGCTCAGTTACATCTTCACTGACATAAAACCAAAGATGTGTACAAGTATTTGCATTGTAAACAGTACTGTCTCTTTAAGAATACTGGCAGTTCAGCATTCTGTTTTGGTTGAATGCATATTGACAAGAGTGGAGTTGCACAGCTTCTTTACAAGAATTAGTTATTAGTTAGTTCCAAATCCCTATTATTTTTATTTTAAGACAGTTTTGTTTTGTATTTTTAGGTTAAACAAAGCTAAATCTACACAATTATCTAATTAATTATCTCATTTATTTTAAACATAGACAGCACAAGCACACTATTCCTGTTGCTGACGGTATGCTGCACGAGTGTTTGTAGCCTGCTAGCCTGCTTAACATTGCTTATTCTTATTCTCAAATGTTCATCATTTTATCCTTTGTCATTTTACCTCTTGTTTCGGGTTTTTCCGCTTTTCTACAGTTTCATCTATGTGTATTTTACCTGTTGCTGCTGGCGCCTAGCTCGAGTCTGTGTTTGTAGCCTGCTAGCTTTTTTAGAATCGCTTATCTATCTGTTTTCAGTTTTTAATCCTTAACATCTGCAATTTTTCAGCGTGCATCAGGTTCCCCCCTGCATTCTCTTATTGTGATTAAACTGCGTGCATTTTACAGTGCGCGCCCGTTTTTCTCCTCTGTGTTACACGGATTATTGCATCGATCTCAAAGCACCGCTTATCAAGAACAACCATAAAAACAAACAATTGCGTGAGGGATTCACATCGATCTCAAACCCTCACCGCTCAGGCACAACCAACAACAACAACAAACAATTGCGGTAAGTCATGGCATCCGCACGTTATTTCTTCTTGCATTGCATGTCACATGTTTACTATAGCTTCTTCCATCAGCAGTGAGGGATTCACATGTGATAAATTTAAGGAATTAGTCAGGCTGATGGAGAAGGTTAATGAGTTAGAGACAAGCATCCGAATGCTAGTGTAGGTCAGTGAGAAAGAGAAGCCGGTAGATACCGTTTCGGATGCGGGTAGTACAACAAGCAACACACACACTTTGGTTCCGGCTCTAGAGCCCACGCAGCAGAGCGTTTGGGTGGCGTCTTGGCGGCAAACTCGCTCAGCAAATCGACACCACTCTCCCATTCCTGTTAGGGTTTCCAATCGATTCTCCCCAATCAGTGATGCACCCACTGAGAATCATGTTGAAAGAGCCCTAATAATTGGTGATTCTATTGTAAGGAACGTGGAAATAGAGACTACAGCCACTATTGTTAAATGCATTTCCGGGGCTCGACTGTCTGATATCAGATCAAATTTACAAGTGCTGGCTAATGCTAAACGTAGATTTTCTAAAATTGTTATTCATGTCGGCACTAATGATGAGATCACTAGAGATAATTTTAAAGAGGTGTGTGAACTTGCAAAAACGATGTCAGAGGCTGTAATATGCTCTGGCCCCCTCCCTGCTCATCGTGGTGACAAGGTTTATAGTAGATTAGTGTCACTGAATGGCTGGATGTCTGAGTGGTGTCCAGAGAATAGCATAGGATTTATAGACAATTGGAAGAGTTTTTGGGGTAGACCTGACCTATTAAAGAGAGACGGACTCCATCCCTCCAGGAAAGGTGCCGCTCTCCTCTCTAGTAATTTGGCTCATATTCTTAATAATGATAGTATCTGACTAACTGGGACCCAGGTCAGGAAGCAGACAAACTGGTTAATCTGAACGTCTGCTAGCTGCCTTGAGACGTCACACAGGTCACATAAACTACAACACATAGAGACTGTATCACCTAGATATCTCATAGAGACTGTGTCTGTTCCCCGAACTACCAAACACAAAACTCTCACTAAATCATTTAGAAATTTTTTTATTAAGGTCAAACTTGTTTTTTTTTTTAAGATAAACATCATATGAAGGTAGGGCTACTAAACATTAGGTCTCTTTCTACCAAAGCACTAACTGTAAATGAAATTATTACAGATCATAGTTTGGATGCACTCTTTTTGACCGAAACCTGGCTTATTATGAATATATTAGTTTAAATGAATCTACTCCCCCAGGTTATTGTTATAAACATAACCTCGTCTGAAGGGTCGAAGAGGAGGAGTTGCTACAATTTACAGTGACGTTTCTGGTGTTACTCAGAGGACAGGGTATAAGTTTAAGTCTTTTGAACTAATAATTCTTAATGTGACACCGTCAGATTTAAATAAAAAAAACTCTGTCGTCTTTTGCCCTTGCTTTAGTATATAGATCACCTTATTCTGATTTCCTTGGTGAATTTGCTAAAATTTTTTATCAGATCTTGTAGTTACTGTAGATAAAGCTTTAATTGTTGGTGACTTCAACATTCACATAGATAATGAAAATAACACATTGGGATTAGCATTTATTGATATTCTCAACTCTCTTGGAGTCAGAAAAAATGCGACAGGACCAACTCATCGCCATAATCATACGCTAGATTTAATTCTGTCATATGGAGTTGAAGTTGATACTATAGAAATTCTTCCGCAGAGCGATGACATCTCAGATTATTACCTCGTCTCTTGTATGCTGCTATCAGCTAATGTTACTCAATCTACACCATGCTATCGTTCAGGTAGAACAATTTTTTCAACCACTAAAGACAGCTTCACTAATAATCTTCCAGATCTATCTCATACACTCAATAAGCCCCAAAGTCTAGAAGAACTTGATGAAATAACAGAAAATATAAATACAGTCTTCTCTAGCACTCTTGATAGTGTCGCCCCCTTCGATTAAAGAAAATTACAGAAAAAGCCCCGCACCATGGTACAATGATCACACTCATGCTCTCAAGAGAGCAGCTCGGAAAATGGAAAATGCATGGAAGGACAGTGTCTGTAGCTACAGACAGGCACTAAAAGCTGCCAGGTCAGCATATTTTAGCAAACTCATAGAAAATAACCACAACAATCCTAGGTGTTTAATTAGTACTGTGGCTAAATTGGTTAGAAATAAAGCCTCAACTGAACAAGATATTCCGTTGCAGCACAATAGTAATGACTTCATGAATTTCTTTACTGATAAAATTGAAATAAAATTGGAATTATGCAATCATCTGTCACAGTACCTCAGAAAACAGTGTCTCATAATTTTCATCATGTGCAACTTCAATCCACTGCTGTCATAGGTCATGAAGAGCTAATAAAAATTATCGAAACATCAAAAGCCACAACATGTATGTAGATCCAATAAAAACTAAGCTCTGAAAAGAGGTATTCCCTGTAATCTCAGAACCTCTTCTTAATATTATTAACTCCTCACTATCCTTAGGACATGTCCCAAGAAACTTTAAAATGGCAGTTATCAAACCGATCCTGATACAACTTGATCCTGGAGAACTGGCTAGTTATAGACCGATTTCAAATCTCCCGTTTATGTCAAAAATACTAGAAAAGGCAGCATCCTCCTAACTATCTTAATTTCTACAGAGAAATAGTATATATGAACAATTTCAGTCAGGATTTAGGTCCCATCACAATACAGAGACTGCACTTATCAGAGACTTGCTCTTATCATCTGATCACGGCTGCATTTCACTTCTAGTGCTTTTAGATCTTAGTGCTGCCTTCGACACGATAGATCATGACATTCTCTTGAATAGGCTAGAGAATTATGTTGGCATTTGTGGACTTGCATTAGCATGGTTTAGGTCCTATTTAGCAGACCGTTACCACTTTGTCTATGTAAATGTGGAATTGTCAAACCAAACAAAAGTTAAGTATGGAGTGCCACAGGGATCAGTTTTAAAACTTGCTTTTCTCCTTGCATATGCTTCCCATAGGAGTTATTATCAGGAATCGTTTCCACTGTTATGCCGAAGATACCCAACTTTATATTTCTTCAAAACCTGATGCAATTTCACAATTCTCTACATTATCAGAGTGTATCAATGAAATCAAAGATTGGATGGCCAGAAATTTCTTTCTACTCAATTCCGACAAAATAGAGGTACTAATTATTGGACCAAAAACCTCTAAAATTAAGCCGCTAAAATATAAATTGATTCTCGATGGATGTACTGTTACATCGTCTTCAACAGCGAAGAACATAGGTGTTCTAATTGATACCAATCTGTCCTTTGAAAATCAAATTACCAATGTTTGTAGGACAGCATTCTTCCACCTAAGAAATATTGCTAAATTATGACACATGCTCTCTGTTGCTAATGCCGAAAAACGAATTCATGCGTTCGTGACCTCAAGACTAGATTATTGTAATGCATTACTGCGAGGATGTCCAGCAAGATCAATAAATAAACTTCAACTGGTTCAAAATGCAGCAGCCAGAGTGCTGACTAGAACCAAGAAATATGATCATATTAGCCCCATTTTATCGTCGTTACATTGGCTACCTGTTAAATTTCGTATTAATTTAAAAATTCTGTTAACTACGTACAAAGCTTTGAATGGTCTAGCTCTGCAGTACTTAAGTGACCTTCTACCACGCTATATTCCATCACGTTCATTATGATCGCAAAATTCTGGCCTGTTAATAGTTCATAGAATATCAAAATCCACAAAAGGAGGTAGATCCTTTTCATATTTGGCTCCTAAACTATGGAACAGTCTCCCTAACAACTTTTCAAGATGCAGACACACTCACTCAAAGTAGAAAGACTAAAGACTTATCTATTTAGCCAGGCATACACCTAATTTATCCTTCAACTCACAATTAGGCTGCTTTAGTTAGGTCTGCCAGAACCAGAAACATTGATTATGATCTATAACTCTGCAACAGATTGAATGGCATCTATGCTAATATTATTCTATTTGTATCCCTCTCTCAACCTCGGGACTCCTATCCTGAGGTCACCAGAACCGGCCAGATCCAGCTCCATTCCTGCTTCGTGTTGGACTCCACTGCTACATGTCTCTGAGTGATGAAGACTAAATGCAGCCGGTGCCAGCCAAACATCACTTCAGTCTATTACGATGGACTTCAGAGGATGAACTGATGCCAACTCCATCCATAAGACAAGGGGTACATCATATGCCATTGCCTGAACCTTGGACTTAGGATAGACCTCACCGAAATTACTGGCTGGTTTAACTGCGATGCACCTCACTGATCTCTGCCTGCATCACCTCAATCTAATGATGGACTACACTCTTATATATAGAATATCAATTAATTGCCAACAAAACCCTTCATCAGCCAACAAACAAAGGACAATGCATCTATATGAACTTTTGCAGTTAATCCAGGATGAACTTCGAAAACATTAGTCATTAATCTTACAGTTCTTAAAAAATCTTTGTTTAAACACTGACCCTTAACACTTACTTAGTTTAATAATTTTAAACCATGACTTGCACTATACATAATTAAGTAATATTGGCATTATATTCATGATGTTAGCCAGAGGGGAACTGGCCCCACAAAGAGCCTGGTTTCTCCCTAGGTTATTTTTCTCCATTAACCAACATCTTATGGAGCTTTGTGTTCCTTGCCACAGTTGCCTTCGGCCTGCTCACTGAGTTTCTAAATACAATTATTATTTAATTACTTATTAATTCACAATCGTATTTTATCAAACTACACAATGATGACTCTAAGATATTATAGATATTACAGTTTCATTTTCTGTTAATGTATGATTTTCTGTAAAGCTGCTTTGAAACGATGTGTGTTGTGAAAGGTGCTATACAAATAAAAATGTCTTGACTTGAAAAAAAAAAAAAATGACTATAAGCACATTTCAGAAAACGAAGCTTGACAAAAAGACTTAAAAAATAATGCTTGGATCCGACACTCACCAGACAAGAGGTCACCAGTCACACTGGCCTCGGGAAAAGGTGAGGGTCCACAAGAGACAGCAGGAAGATCTTCATGACCATTTCAAAGAAGGAAAAGGAAGATAAATTAATAGGCTGTATAAGCACAGAAAGGACACAGAGTCGTGCTTTTGAGGGCACAGACATGCACAAGTCCACGTTCCACTATGAGGACAAACCAAGACGGAGTAGGGCAAAAAAACAGATGAAAACTTGAAGAGACGAGACATTCAACAAAACTAAGGGAATCAACTCCTGTACCTGCACCAAAAAGGTCTACGCTAGGAGTGGTTGCTTTGGGCTCTGTGGAGGAGCTTTGCTCAGGCATAGAATCAAACATATCTACAAATAAGGACATACATATGCATTATGGTTCCAGTCAGTGTATTACATGATGGGTACATCTGGGGGGGGGGGGGGGGGGGGTGGCATTATTTAGCAGAGAAAACATTTGTTTTGTGTACTACTTTCCATTATCACTTTGAGGAGGAGAGAAATCAACATGAAAGATGTGCAAATGCTTAACCAAGAGCAGTAATCAAGAATGCAACACTTCAAAGATACTGTAGCATTCAGATCCTGGTCAAAAAAGCCAGAGAATGATTGCAGGACATGTGGTCACTGCAAATCCTGGATTTTGACTCATTGCAGTGCAATATTAGAGGTCAATTGTGAATCAGGAACATTGACCACCCTTCTTAATCTGTCACAATTTAAAACACATAACAATTTTTATATTTATATATATATATATACACTATATTGCCAAAAGTATTCACTCACCCATCCAGATAATTGAATTCAGGTGTTCTAATCACTTCCATGGCCACAGGTGTATAAAATGAAGCACCTAGGCATGCAGACTACTTCTACAAACATTTGTGAAAGAATGGGCCGCTCTCAGGAGCTCAGTGAATTCCAGCGTGGTACTGTGATAGGATGCCACCAGTGCAACAAGTCCAGTCGTGAAATTTCCTCGCTACTAAATATTCCACAGTCAACTGTCAGTGGTACTATAACAAAGTGGAAGCGATTGGGAATGACAGCAACTCAGCCACGAAGTGGTAGGCCACGTAAAATGACAGAGCGGGGTCAGCGGATGCTGAGGCGCATAGTGCGCAGAGGTCGCCAACTTTCTGCAGAGTCAATCGCTACAGACCTCCAAAGTTCATGTGGCCTTCAGATTAGCTGAAGAACAGTGCGTAGAGAGCTTCATGGAATGGGTTTCCATGGCCGAGCAGCTGCATCCAAGCCATACATCACCAAGTGCAATGCAAAGCATCGGATGCAGTGGTGTAAAGCACGCCGCCACTGGACTCTAGAGCAGTGGAGACGCGTTCTCTGGAGTGACGAATCACGCTTCTCCATCTGGCAATCTGATGGACGAGTCTGGGTTTGGCGGTTGCCAGGAGAACGGTACTTGTCTGACTGCATTGTGCCAACTGTGAAGTTTGGTGGAGGGGGGATTATGGTGTGGGGTTGTTTTTCAGGAGCTGGGCTTGGCCTCTTAGTTCCAGTGAAAGGAAATCTGAATGCTTCAGCATACCAAGAGATTTTGGACAATTCCATGCTCCAAACTTGTGGGAACAGTTTGGGGATGGCCCCTTCCTGTTCCAACATGACTGCCCACAAGTGCACAAAGCAAGGTCCATAAAGACATGGATGAGCGAGTTTGGTGTGGAAGAACTTGACTGGCCTGCACAGAGTCCTGACCTCAACCCGATAGAGCACCTTTGGGATGAATTAGAGCGAAGACTGCGAGCCAGGCCTTCTCGTCCAACATCAGTGTCTGACCTCACAAATCCGCTTCTGGAAGAATGGTCAAAAATTCCCATAAACACACTTCTAAACCTTGTGGAAAGCCTTCCCAGAAGAGTTGAAGCTGTTATAGCTGCAAAGGGTGGGCCGACGTCATATTAAACCCTATGGATTAAGAATGGGATGTCACTTAAGTTCATATGCATCTAAAGGCAGATGAGCGAATACTTTTGGCAATATAGTGTATATATATATATATATATATATATATATATATATATATATATATATATATATATATATATATAATTCTTTTATTTTTTTTATTTGTTTTGTGCAAAGGTCAATCTTGTGTAGTCATTTTTATAGTATTATTACCAGTGTTGGGTAAATTGCTCAAATACAGTAATCCATAACAGATTACTTATTACAGCCCTAAAATTGGGATCAGATTACCACACTCATTACTTTGTGGAGAAAGTTATCACATTACTAATTAACATACATTTTAAGTTACTTTCTATAACCCCTACAAACACTTTTCACAGAAAATTTGTTGTGTTTCTGATCAACAAGTTTAAAGTAATGTCATACACTGTCAGCACAATGCATTTCTCCCGTACAATGACTCATTAGTGGGCATGCGCCCTTCAGATTTCATAAAAACACAGATATACATACAAACGTAACTGACTTATTAATTCATGTTTTAAATGAATTCTATATAAATATTACTGTTTTAGAGATGTGTAACCACAGTAATGTAACTGTAACATAATTAATTTGTAATCACGCTATACCCAACACTAATCATGACAAATACAAGTTCCTCTACTTTGATAAGGTGGTTAAGGTCATGATTCACTATGATCCAAAAACCAGATTTTTCAAAAACATAAAATATAAATCTAAATGAGAGGAATAAAAAAAAAAAAATGGAAATCTTAGCAAGAATGTTAGGAAATGAGCTTAGCAATTTATTATTGTCATAATGCAGAGAAAAGCAAGACAGAGACAGAATTACAGCATAGATATATTACCACTAAACAGGTCTAGTGTTGGCGGGGCTGCAGGCTCAATTGTAGAGGATGTGGTAGTGGTGGTAGTGGTGGAGGAGGGAGGAGAGGGGGCAGCAGGAGCTGCTGTTGGTGAGATGCTCGGCTCAGCGCTGGTAGGGGACACTGCAGCAGTGACACTCTCTACCGGCTTCATGGCAAAGAGGTCCAGCTCTGGAGCAATGCTCGAACTCCCCTCTGATGGGGCCCAGGGGTCTTTATTAAGGAGGGGTAGGGGGTGAGAATGGAATGGGGAAGGTTTGTTAAATAATAAACACTGTAAACCAAAAAAGAAACACACTGAAAGCTCACAACTTCAGGAGTGCTGAAGTCAGGGAGAGAGAAGAGATGGATTTTACCTTGAAAAGCACATCTTTAAGGCACCATTATCCTTAGTACTGCAGCCACCGGACTGATTAAAAAGCAGTTCAATATTCTCCTACTCAGTAAAAACTAAATAAATATCCTACAGAAAACAATGATGCCTCTTTCTGTTAGGTAGGCAAAAACTATTCATAAGGTACAAGAATGCAATTTATGGTTATAGACTTAAGTCAGAGGCAGAATATTTAATTTGAAGCTAATGGAAACAAGGCTGTTTTCTGATGTATAATTGGTCATTGATCAATCAGTCAACCAAACACTGAAAATACAGAATTTTTTGCCCACTCAGTTTTCTGGAGAGATGCATTTTCAATGTTTCGTCACACTCAGGTACACAAAGGTACGACTTTAAACAGACTACATTTCCATCCCTCAAAGCCCTGTCTATATTTGTGTCAAATTAAACATGCCGACTACTATTAGACTAAACAAGACTAAATTCTATAACTGGATGTAGTTTAAATGTAGATTAAATATAGTTGTAGCCGATAATTCACAGATTAAATGCAAAAGTGTGAGATTTGTAAGACCCTAGCAGTAATGTGGATGCAGAACTAAGTTAATGTTCCAATAAAAGCACATATAAATAAGGTAAGGGTAACTCTGTTCATGTTCTATGACATGGTATCTACACAAGTTCAAAGAAGCATTATGTACAGTCAACACAACCACTAAGCTTCTGTTGTTATAGGACAGCTCTTTGTAAATCATAGTTTCAAACCTCATGAAAAAAAAAGTTTAGGTTGTTAGAAAGGATCTCTGATACTGAAAATATAAGTTGGTAGGGAATGAAAATAAGGGGGTAATTCAACTGTGTTCAGCTGAATGATTAGGAAGGTTAACAAAGCAGAAAGAAAAGGCCAAGGAAAGAAATTATCAACTGTGGTCACACAGAATAATGTAGTATATGTGCTGGGACAGCACACCTCTCGGGCAGGTCATGGACAGAATGATATTACAGAAGCACTTCTGTATGTGTGGGCAAAAGCAGGGTGTAAACTGATAGTTCACCCCAAAATGAAAATTCTGTCATCATTTACTAACCCTCATGTTGTACCTAACCCATATGAGTTTTTTCTTCTGTACTACACAATAGGAGATTTTAGGCAAAACGTTCAGTCTCAACCATTTTTCACTTTCATTGCATCTTTTTTCAATACAGTACATCTCCTTTTGTGTTCCACAGAAGAAAGAAAATCACACGGTTAGGCACATGAGGGTGAGTAAGTGATGACACAATTTTCTTTTGTTGGCTTAATTATTCCTTTAAAGGAATAGTTCACCCAAAAATTTAAATTATTTCATTTTATTCACCATGCCATCCCAGATGTGTATGATTTTCTTTCTTCTGAAGAACACAAATTAAGATTTTTAGGAGAATATTTCAGCTCTGTAGATCCATGCAATGCAAGTTAATGGTGATCATAACTCAGAAGGTCCAAAATGCACAAAGTAAATGCTTAAAAGTAATCCATAAAATTCCAGTGGTTAAATCGTTATCTTCTGAAGCAATAAGATAGGTGTGGGTGAAAAACTGATCAATATTTAAGTCCTTTCTTACTGTAAATCTACACTTTCACTTTCAGCCACCTACTGGTTGGGCTGGTCAAAGGTGGAGATTAGTACTAAAAAAGGACTTAAATATTGATTTGCTTCCTCACCTTGACCTATCATATTACTTCTGAAGACACAAATTTAACAACTGGAGTCTTATGGATTTTTTATATGCTGCCTTTATGTCCTTTATGGACCTTTTGAATTCTAGTCACCATTCACTTGAATTTTATTGAAATACAGAGCTGAGATATCCTTCTAAAAAAAATCTTTTTTGTGTTCTGCAGAAGAAATAAAGTCAGACATCTGAGATGGCATGAAGGTGAGTAAATGAGGGTGAACTATCCCTTTAATAACTGAAGCAATGCAAAAAAAAAAAAATATTTACGTGCACACACACACACAGTCAACTATAGCTGGACTGCATGGGCCCCATAAAACACACACAGACACACACACACATAAAGAGCATGGTGCTAAAAGATCTTGTATACAGATAAACACCCACCAGATCCGGCACATGCATCGGCAGCAGCTGCTGGGGCCATACCCTCGCTCAGACCATCGCCTGGGAAGGGGGCAAATGCGTCTGGGCCAAACCAGACCAACAAAACCCAATAAAGAAAAAGAAATGGGGATGAAGAGGCAATAGAGAGAGATTTTAATGTCAGTGACTATAGTGAGCAAAAACACTCTATACAGCCCAAATGGTGATATATAGACCAGTCTAGGCTGTACACAGTGTAATTCAGTGTGTCTATGCACACACTGAGGGAAATGAGTATGGCTGCATGACACATCCTGTCAATGCCATCAGGACCTACAGTTGAGTAGAAGAAACAAAGTGCTTGGCTTTGACAGCATGGCTTCTGTTTAGCTAAAGCTGAGGTAGAGATAAACATTGTGGCGTTTGGTATTTCAAACCCCTTGCATGACTCCATCATAAAGCCAGGTAAGAATGATTTTATTTACTAGCTGAGAGAAAAATGGCTTGGAGTTGTTTAACTGCACGTTGATTTAAATGGAGAAAATTAAATCAACTGACTTCAGAGCTTTGCGAGAAACAAGGTGTACTGTATGCACAGAGTCTCCTTGAAAATAATGAGAACTACAGATTTGGGAGGGTCAGTGAGCACGTTTACATGCATGTTCTTACACATATGACTGATAAGCCGATAATGTGTACATTTATGTAAACGGCATTCGTTTATTTGGGTTAGGTCATCAAAACAGTTTAAGCAATCAGCAGCACAAATTGATTTTTGCCCATACACCAATTTCACTCTGCATTCAAACACCTTTACCGTAGTTATCCAATGTGCGCATTAAGTTGTGCACATGTCTGTTAACATCAAAAGCAAAGAATTAACATATGATTTCAGGTCTCATACTGTGTGAAGTATTTTCTTGCGTGTCAGACTTTTTGAATACGCTGATTTTTGGTTACTTTGATCACAAGTAAACTAATTTTATATTTTAATTCCAAATTCATTGTTGGATTGATTGGGTCTGAAAACGTAAAATAATAATAATAATAATAATAATAATAATAATTAAAAACACATTTCCGCTGGCAAATATTGAGTTACATTTCAGCTGGCCTTGCTATGAAAAGTTTCTACTGCATCAAATTTGAGCCATCCAAGGTGATCTGGCGCTTTTTACTTGGTCCTGGCCATGTATAATTTTATGCCACTGATCACATAGAGTATCAGACAACAAATCTCAAATGCAGTGCAGGGCAATATGAGGAGATTTGGGTTATTTAGATCCAAATGTGCCAGTAAAAAATGGGTTATTAGTTATTGAAACACTGTTCTGTAGGTCTGTTTCAAAACTTAGTGAGCGTCCTACAGAGGCTGCATTTTAAGACATCTTAGGCATGCTCCCAACACGAAGTCTGTTCCAAAAGGTAGGTATTTTAATTATTCTGCCTTTTAAGATATCTCATTTTGGCCCAATTTTAAGGTAGCATTGTATGTATCCTTCATACATAAAGGCGATCCCAGAATTCACCACGATGAACTCGGCGGAACATTAAATTAAAGATGGCGGATGCAGCAAGAGAAATTTAGATTATAAATATACTTATAATCAATTTAATACTGAAAAGTATCGATAAATAACAGTTTAATATGATGCAAAACCAGCTACTTTACCCAAAATGTGTGTGTGCTGTGCATATTTATGCTCATTAGAAGACTGAGTAATTTCTCTTGCACCACCTGTAATGAAATCAGATGCACGGAGCTGCTGCCTATGTAGATCATTCCAAATAGCTCTCTTATGAGGCATCATTTCAGTAAGGATGCTGCTATAGAAGACAGCTGCCTATGTAGGCAGGAGTCAGAGAGGCAGCTCACTAAATTTTGTACAGTACTTTGAACTAATCAGTAACTACTTTTACAACAGTAACACAACTACAACTTGTATAACATTAAATAGTACCAGTCCATGTATCCTAACCAACCATGTACCAAGCAGTGATTCACAAAGAAGCAACGCAAGTGGCACTTAGCATGAAACCACACCCATTCTCCACTTATGGTTGAACCTGAAGACTACCTAACTGACCTCCAAACAGGTCCATGTCTGAGACAGTGGAAGTAGGGGCAGGCACTGGCAGCGAGGTAGCGGCTGGAGCAGGGTTGGCATCAGCTGCTGGTTCGGTAGCTGCGGCAGCAGAGGCTGGGGGAACTGCGGATGCAGAGTCAGCCTCAGAGAGGGGTGCTTCAGAGCTAGCGGCAGGAGCAGCCAGTGAGTCTGGAACCCCGCCACAGCCAAACCAAACATTCAGTCAAAAAAAAAAAAAGAAGAGGAGAAGGAGGAGAGAAAGCAAAGAGAGGCAAGTATGTAGATAGGATGAAAGAAAGCTCAGAGAAGATCTTTTGTGGAGAGATTTTGCATAATGACATCATAAAGCTAGAGCAGGATAAAGAGAAAGGAATGAATATTTAGATAAAGCAACATTTGTTCAGAGAGTTCCTTGTAAGGCAGTGGTTCTCAAACTTTTGTAGATGGTGGACAACTTTAACAGTAAAACAAAAATTGTGGACCACCTAACACCCCAAATCTCGTTCTGGAGTCTCATTTGACATCTTTTTCGCTGATCCTGTCTTGAGCCACCGATCCATATTTTTCCTAGACTGCTGTTCTTTTCTTATACATTTGAAATTAACCAGACTACTTGTAACTAATAAACTTTAATGAGCCTCACGTACATTCAGTACATTTACTTGCACAGTTATAAAGCTACATCACACTACAGTGGGTTTTTGCATAGTCAAGCTACGGTCTTCATCTGTTCGTCCATAAATACATGACACAATGCATAATCAAATATTTCAAGGAAGGCTGTCTGCTGAGGAAGAGTTGAATACACATTGCACCTCTGCCTTTCGTGGCATGTGTACAACGTCGAACCAATTAATGTGTGTACATACTGGACGAAACCAAGCTACAACCGCATTATCTAGGTCTGTTAGTCCGACTTTGCAAAAATCGGACTGGTACATCTTTAGTTGGACTGAAGCGTTTACGTGACATTTAAAAAAGAATTAGTCCAACTAAAATCAAACTTTTAAAGTGCATGCAAATGCACTGACTAACACAACTGTGAGTTACACTATTGAAGACAAAAGAACTTTACTATCATGAGACGCTATATTAATGTCATTATTGTTAAACAATCAGTTAATTCCTTGTTATTGCTTAATTAATTGGTCGATTAATTCAATGTTGGTACTTTTTTATCGATTATAATCATTTATTTTTTGCAGATTTTTATTAAATCAACCAATTAGCTTGTGGGTTACTTGGAATCATTTACAGGCCTCTAGTAGTCCACGGACCACAGTTTGAGAACCATTGTTATAAGGGCTTAGAACCTAGATCAGGGTACCTTTTAATCTATGACATATGATTAATTTGGGTCTGAATGGACCACTCTCAAGAATGTGATACCTAAAAAAACATCTCTACTCACCCTCACCAAGTAGATCTGAACCCAAAGCAGAGAAATAGCCAGGAAAAGAAAGATGAAGGGAGAGGAATGAGAAGAAGAATGAGAGAGTGTGTTAGTTAAATACAGAGGCATGATCTGTCCCTGGATGAACAGATCCCAATTGGATAATTTTTAAAGAAACTGCAGCTTACAAATGGGGCTTGAAAAGTTTAAGCAGAAAAAGAGACAGGAAGGGATATTTCCCATTTTAAAAAAAAATGGCCCTTGCAGTGTGGCCCAATGGACTATCTAGTATATAGTAGCAATATGAATTATTAATACACATATTTAAAACTTTAAATTTTAACTTTCTCTGTAGCAATAAACACTGCATTAAATGCATAGTTCACCCAAAAATTCTGTCATCATTTACTCACTCTTATGTCATTCCAAAAGGAGATTTTAGCAGGATGTTCAGGCTCTTCTAATAAAAGTGAATGGTGACCCCAACTGTCAAGCAATTTAGAAAGCATGATTTTCAGTGAATGATGACTTAAAGTTGGGTCTGGTTCTCACACAAAGCTATGGTGTGGCTACAGCGCATGAGTCACATGGATTCCTTTTATGGTGCTTTTTTGTTTTTGGAGCTTGACAGCCCTTGGTCCCATTCACATTCATTTTTAGGAAAAGAACAGTTTGAAACAACAGTGATTAATGAAACTGAGTAAGTGATGATAACATTTAAATTTTTTGGTGATCTATTCCTTTAAGTTGTCACATTTTCAGAAATACAAAGACCTGAAATGTGACCAGTTGACCTGAAAGATGATCAATTGCACAGCACTATTCAGCACACTGGTGAGGAGGGCTTGCCAATGACAACAGCTTAACAGCAAAAAAGAATTAGCACCAGCTTACCTCCCCATGATGCTGTGGGAGCCGCTGAAGCCCCTGCACTTGGTGCCAACAGATCGAAATCTACAAGATTACTGAAGCCACTACTGCAGAGAGAGAAAGTGACAAGAGAGTGATGCATCTACAATAAGGACAAGTAATCAAGAATGGCTTTGTCTTATATATAACAAGATATTTGTAACTCACTTGGTGGTGGTTGTAGTCGGTGCAGCTTTAGCAGGCTCAGCTGCGGTGGTCTCAGTAACTGCAGCTGCTTCAGCGGTGGGTTCTGCGATTTTTGCAGGTGTACCACCAGGTGTTCCATTATTTGTTGGAGATCCCTTCTATATAAATCATATTGGATTTACCATTGATTTGATGTAATACAAAGTAATATGAATGATAAATATGATAAAATGCCATAGTTAATGGTCCACTCAGTAATTTTTCTGTTTATGTTTGCTGACAACTAGCATTTTAGATGCAGTATAATGCAAAGAACAAATGTATTTTAGTTACTGATGTGACTATAGAAATGCACCAGACTCAGTCAGCCAAGATAAATGTATTACACAAGTGAAAGCGTCTAGTTACAGGGGATTTCTGAGATAAAGTAAGTAAAATTCGGCTGGTCAAGTGATCTCAACTTAGTGCCGCTCATGAATATGTGTCCTGCACCGTGTAGAATAAAGCAGATTTTTCTCTATGACTGATATACTGTAGATAGATGAGTTCCCTATCTGTCACTCACTCAACGTTGTGTTGATGTAGTGACACTAGGGGCACTCTTGGGAGCCCAAACACCTCTGCTTTGGAGGTGTTTGGAGCTGGAATGCAAAGGAGCTGGTATGCAACCACTCATTCAGATTTTCTCTTCGGAGCCGAGCGGTTCTATTCATTGAAGCTGAATTCATCCGCGAAGTTCATTCACCTCATCTGCTGGATTCTACGGCGCATTTCAGCGGCTTTTCCCCCTCTGCACCGTGGAGTGCAGAGAACGCCCCATGGCGCTTCGGCAGAAACAACTAAAAGAGTACATTCTAAAAAAAAGAGTATATTTTCTTTCTTTTTAAAGATGCCTTACCGTCTGTGTGTTATTCCTGATTGCGGTCGATATCTCTCCACTTCTGACAGCCACAATCGCTGTCTTTCGTGTCTAGGCGCTGCCCATGCAGAGACATTGTTTGTGGATGGGTCTTGTCCTCACTGCGAGAACATGACCATGGCAACGTTGCGGTCGCGGGTTGCATTTGTAAGAATGCAAGCCACCCCAGCGGATCCCCACCTCGGTCCTTCTACCTACGGGTATGAGGCCGTGCCAGTTAGCACTGGGGGCGATTTGGGGACCTCAATGGGACCACCTCCGCCGGGTATCCCCCCACGGACCTCCTGGGGAATGGGAGGTCCGTGGGGGGATACCTGGCGGACCTCCGGTCGGGCGCTCGGACGAGATCGCCGGCTCATCTCAGGGCGAGTTCGACATCTCGTTCAGAGCCCGGGAAGAAGACGAGTTATTGAGCGCAGCAACGGAGAGCGGGCTCGTCCAGTCGGACGCAGAGGCTTCGACTGGGCTTCCTCCTTCGGGAGTGGTCGCCCAGTCCCAGGCCAACGCAGAAATGATGGACATGCTTTCCTGGGCAGCCGCGAGCGTTGGGCTAGAGTGGAACCCTCCACTCTCCCCTGAACCCTCGTGGCTTGATGATTGGTTCCTGGGCCCCTGTTCCTTTCTTCCTGGAAGTGCATGAGGAGCTGACAAGATCGTGGGAGGCACTTTTACTGCCCGGTCCCGGTCTTTCAGCTCCCCCGCTCTCGCTACCTTCGATGGCAAAGTGGCCAGGGGGTATTTGGTGATCCCCCAGGTGGATAAGGCGCTCGTGGTGCACCTGTGTCCGCAGAGCGTCACCACCTGGCGTGGGCGCCTGAAACTCCCGTCCAGGGCCTGTAGGTTTACGTCGTCCCTGACGGCTAGAGCCTATGGTGCCGCTGGACAAGCCGCCTCCGCCCTGCACGCCATGGCTCTCCTGCAAGTACACCAAGCCAAGGCGCTAAAAGAACTGTACGAGGGTAGTTCTGACCCGGGATTGATGCAGGAACTGCACTCGGCGACCGACCTCGCTCTCCGGGCGACGAAGGTCATGGCGCGGTCTCTCGGGCAGGTGATGTCCACCCTGGTTGTCCAGGAGCGCCACCTTTGGCTCAACTTGGTTGAGATGCGCGAGGCTGACAAGGCACGGTTCCTTGACGCCCCCATCTCCCAGGTTGGCCTATTCGGCGACACCTTCGAGGACATTACCCAGCAGTTCTCAGTGGTGAAGCAGCAGACGGAGGCCATACAGCACATCCTGCCCCGGCGCGGCTCAAGACCCCGCACCCCGTCTGCTCGTCGCCAAGGGCGTCCTCCTGCAACTACAACACCGGCTCCGCCGCAGCCCACCCCCGTGGCCCGGTCCCGGCGTGGAGCCCACTGCAGGAAGCAGATGCCACCCGTCTCACGGCCGGCCGCCAAGAACCCGAGGAAGGCTTCGAAGCGCCCTTGAGATGGGCGACCCAGGGGCAAGGAGACCCGCTTCCCCGGAGCTGGTGAGCAGACAACTCCATATCCTGGTGGAGGACTGGGAGGAGAATCTTTTGTTTCATTTTCATTTAATTTCGCCATATGTCCAAGAGCTGCGGTACCCAAAAATTCAACAAAAGAGCAGTTTTCTTGTTCCCTGGGTCACATGTTCAGTGTGCACCACCGTCATCACGACCACCGTCCACCGTCCCATCTTTGCAGGTATGGTGCCCCAGCGGCGGTCCCCCCGCCCCTGTGTGCCCAGCTGTGGCACAAACATGCCCACACGGGATTGGGTCCGGTGGACTACGGGGATGAGACTCCTCCTCCCCCCTCCTCGGCCAATCTTATGGTCTTATGGCCGCCTCTTCAGCCCTTGGACCGACCTTGCATTTCTACAGGCAGGGGTTCCCCTAGAGCAGGCCTCCAGGCATGCCGTGGTTACAACAGATGCCTCCAAGACGGGCTGGGGCGCTGTATGCAACGGGCACACAGCTGCTGGCTCCTGGACTGGCCCACAGCTGCGTTGGCATATCAACTGCCTAGAGTTGTTGGCAGTACTGCTTGCCCTGCAGGCGAGGGTAGGGGACCTGCAGGCGTTCTCTGTCAGCGAATCGTGCCTGGAGTTTGGTCCGGGTTACTCTCACATCATCCTGAGACCCCGACCAGGCTATGTGCCCAAGGTTCCCACGACTCCTTTTAGGGATCAGGTGGTGAACCTGCAAGCACTGCCCCAGGAGGTGGCAGACCCAGCCTTGGCATTGCTATGTCCGGTGCGAGCTTTACGCATCTATTTGGATTGCACGCTGAGCCTTAGAAGCTCCGAGCAGCTCTTTGTTTGCTTTGGTGGACAGCAGAAAGGAAGCGCCGTCTCCAAACAGAGGATCGCCCACTGGGTCATTGACGCCATAACGATGGCATATCAGGCTTTACAGTACTGTACTTTTACTTTATCAGCCCCTGTACTGAGGTAGGTTCTCCACATGTGCTGGTTCCCCGAAGGCGACCCCATGTGATATCTTCCGCAAAATTGTTTCCCTGACGCAAATTGCATCTTCCTTGGGCAGAGGCCCCTCTGCCCCGGTCGCCATGCTCTGTAGAAACTCCTCCCCCTTTGGGTAGGACCTTCCATGGGACCTCTCCACATGACATACTTCCGACAAGACTCGGTAAGACCATGTGACGTATTCCACTCAAAATACCCCCCCCCCCTTTTTGGGCGAGGTGTGGTCTCCGCGGTGTCTTCCCTTTGGGAGGGACACCCCCCGACGCAGACACTTATGGCTCCCAGTCAGTTAACAAATTCCACTCTTTTTGGGGAGAAAAGAGAGGGAAAAGAGGCCTCGGCTGGGCTAGCCTGTCCCTATATTTGGGCAGTCGACTTGTTCCTGATGGACCATTTGACACTCATAAGAGCGTTGGGGGAGGTTACGTGATGGCCTGGTGTGCTGGCTACATGGCACACAGCAGTCTGCCCATCACACACCGCCAGTTCACGCAACACAGTTCAGCTAGTTGTGGCGTTTTGTATAGGGACCCCTAGTGTCACTACATTGACAACGTTGAGTGAGTGACAGATAGGGAACATCCTGGTTACTTTCGTAACCTCCGTTCCCTGATGGAGGGAACGAGACGTTGTGTCCCTCTTGCCACAATGCTGAACAACCCGCTGAAATGGCCGGGACCTGGTCTCGGCTCTTCAGCACAAAACCTGAATGAGTGGTTGCATACCAGCTCCTTTTATACTCGTATGTCCGGAGGAGTGGCATGCAAATTCCACTCGCCAATTCTCATTGGCCTTTTTTCAAAAAAGCAGAGGTGTTTGGGGCTCCCAAGAGTGACCTCTAGTGTCACTACATCGACACAACGTCTCGTTCCCTCCATCAGGGAACGGAGGTTACAAAAGTTTCCATACTACTGTTTATTTCTTTGTTTAAAATGTAGCCCCCCCCCCGAGTGCACCTTTCACTAATAATAAAAAAGAAATTTCACATTGCTCACCTTAGTCGGTGACCTAGTGGGAGAAAATATAAGATATGAGAAAAGCTTTTGAAATAACTTTGATAAACATCATGCTCAAAAGTGATGATGGGAAAAATAATGGAATCCTTAATTCATGACATGAGAAATTAATTTTAAACAGCATGCAGGTGGACAAGGCATCATGCATCAGTAAAAAAATAAAATAAAATGTTTGTATTGGCTTAATAAAAAATTAACTTGTTTTACCAGGCATACAGATATAATCCTAAATTATCCAGTATCAAAATATACAGCATCTCTTTAAAATCAATGTAAAATACAGTATCAACAATGTGCATTGGGGAAATATGGGGATTCAGTTACAATACACATGTATCACGACACTATCAGGAACTCAATACATCAAATTCACACTGACCAATTGACCAAATCTGTTTATGTTCTGTAAGCATGTGGTTCATTCTATTTCAGCATTTGCAGAGTGAACTTAACATTCATGTTCATTCTATAGACAGTGGGAACTTCAGCATTTTTAAATGTAACATTAAAACTGAAATTCAACCTTCTTTTCCATAGAATAGTGAACCCCACAATGACAACAACATAACAATTACAGTATGAAAATATAATCCTGTTTGACATAAAAATTAATTCTAGCATACAATACAGAAATACTTACTCATCACTGTTAACACAAAGCAAAGAAGGGACAATATTACTTTTTGTATAAATGTTTTTATTTATTTATTTATTTATTTATTTTATTATTATTATTATTATTATTATTATTATTATATGAAGAAAAGATTTACTTATGAACACGGAGCAAAGAGACTTCAATTAAAGGGATAGTTTGTCCCAAAATAAAAACCTGTCATCATTTATTCACCCTCATGTGGTTCCTAACCTGCATGACTTTCTTTCGTTGAACACAAAAGTACAATCAAAGTGAATGGTGACTGAGCTTTTCTGCCTAACACCTCATTTTGTGTTCCACAGAAGAAAGTCATACAGATTTGGAAAAGACATAAGAGTTAGTAAATAATGGTAGAATTTCAATTTTTGGGTAAACTAATCCTTTAATGTTGTCCAACATATTTGCAACCCACTTAGAGAAATTGCTTTCATGTTCCTCAAAAGGCCTTAAGCACTTACACTTTTCTCCCCTCTAGTGTGTTGAGATGTGTCTCCAGAGATTCCAGCAGACTCTCAGGGGCCTGCAAACCACAAAACAATGTTTTGTTAAAGTGGCCTACCACTAAGGACAATGTTTCAGAGCATAAACACAAAAAGACAGAGTCAAGCTGCTTATACTAAATTAAGATTAGGGAAGTAGAGGGCAACTACTATAACTGAGCTAAAAAAAGACAACAAAGTTAATATGCAAGACATTTCATGTTAAAGGATAGTTCACCCAAAAATGAAACTTCTCTCATCATTTACTCACACTCAGGCCATCTCAGATGTGCATGACTGACTTTCATCTGCTGAACATGAACTGAGATTTTTAGAAAAATATCTCCACTCCTTTCAATGCAAGTGGCCACCATTCACTTGCATTGTATGGACCTACAGAGCTGAAATACTCTTCTTAAATCTCCATTTCTGTTCTGCAAAAGAAAGAAAGTCATACACATCTGGGATGGCATGAGGGTGAGTAAATGATGAGAGAATTTTCATTTTTGGGTGAACTATACCTTTAATAGTAGGCCTAATTAAAGGAATAGTTCTCAGAGGATTTAACAGATTAAAATTCAACACAAATGTGTTTGTCACACAAAGTTATTATATGGCTTCAATTTTCAAATTTTTTGTAAAAAAACAAACAAACAAAAAACACACATCATGTGGTTTTGAAAGACACAAGGGTGAGTAAATAATAAGTTTGAATTTTCATTTTTGGGAGAACTATTTCTTTAATTTGGGTTTACAGACATACCCCACACTGGTTTGAAAGCAGAACACAATGTTTTAGTTCACTGTACCAGTGGGGCCCACAATGCACTGCTGCATGCTTACTCATGTATTCAGGCACAGCAGAGAGATTTCAGAGCACATTATTGGCCAGACATACCACATAAACGCAGGTGGGTGTATCTCACGGGTAAAAATGGCATGCAGTTACAGCTTTATAGGCCAAACAAATCAGACAATAAAAAAAAATAAAAAAAAAATCTACTTATTTTTGTGGTTATTTCATGAATAAGAGCTATAAAAATAAAAAGCCTTTATTTCCACTGTCCTTGCCACTTTCTCTGTTCCTGTGTGGTGGAATGAGCTTCCAACCTCCACCCGATCTGGTGACACTATATCAGCATTTAAGAACCAACTGAAAACATCTCTTCCACAAGCTCAAGCAGTCCACACTAATTGCACTAACTATTTAATTATTTAATAATAATGATTTAAAAAAAAAAAACTTTTCTTGTCTGTCTCTTTCTTTTGTACTAGCTTCTATACTATTCCAGCTACATGGAAACTTCGCATTGCGATTCTGCACTGTAAACCCTAATGTTGTCATTACTGTAAAAATCAAGCTGTCTTAATTAAAAATTACTTGAAATGTCATGTTTTGGGCTCATAACTCAAATATATATGTTCCTTGAACTTATTTACTGTATTTTAAAAATCTATAGACTTAAGATTTTAAGTGTTAATAACTCAACAAAATTGAAGCTATGGGAAATACCCATAATCCCTTGAATTTAATTATTTAATTATGTTTCCTTGGTCAAAGGAAAATTTTGGGGACATTTAAATAGTTGTTATTAAGAATTCTGTGATGAGGAGGAGGGCGGGGCCGGGCCGTGACTACGCACGCCCGGCCCCCAATCAGGCTAATCATCCGAGGAGAGGGATAAAGGCAGCTGGTTGCAGCAGTTCTCGAGAGAGAGAGTCACATGCAGCTGCTGTGTGTGCATTTGTGTTTTGTGTCTTTATGTTTTAATTTTACATTAAATATTACTTTGACTATTCAGTCGGTTCCCGCTTCCTCCTTTGCCATTTTAACCCCCATGTTACATTGGTGCCGAAACCCAGGAAGGAGGAGGGATGCGCTGTCATGGAGTCCTCACCACTGCTGTCCACCCAAAGGAGCAGCCGCGGCCATCTGCCGGGGGACGGAGGCGTCGCTGCCGGCCGCCTGAACGCAGAGGAATGGCCGCCGTCCACGAGGGGAGGAGGGGCTCGCTTCCGGCTGCCTGGAGCGGTAGAGCCGCTTCCAGGGGCATTCCATCCGCCAGGGGTCGGAGGACTCACTGCTGTCCACCCAGGGAGGAGCGGCTGTCTTCCACCAGAAGGTGGAGGAGTGGTCGAGGACCAGGCGACGGCGTGTCTGGGAACCGGCGCCAATCGGGCTAATTAGCCAAGGAAAGGGATTAAGGCAACCAGATGTGGCAGTTCGAGAGGGAGAGAGCCACATGCAGCTGCCGTGTGTGCATTTGTGTTTTGTGTCTTTATGTTTTCATTTTACATTAAATATTACTTTGACTGTTCAGCCGGTTCCTGCCTCCTCCTTTGCCATTTCAACCACCCTGTTACAAATTCATAGAGGTTTTAGTTCTTTTGTAGTAATATTTATGTTGTTTTGTTGCAAGTAGTTGTTTTGTGTGATGTCACCATTATTTATCTGTCTGTGAGAACAGAAGACAAGAGTTTTTGTCTGTATGATTACCGGTATATACACTACCGGTCAAAACTTTTGAAACACTTGACTGAAATATTTCTCATGATCTTAAAAATCTTTTGGTCAAAAGGCGTATGCTTAAATGTTTGAAATTAGTTTTGTAGACAAAAATATATTTGTGCCACCATATAAATTTATTTCATTATAAAACTAAAATTTTATAATAAAAAAAAAAAGTTTTGGAAATTGATTACTTGGACCAAATAATAAAGAAAAGCAGCCAATAAGTGCCCAACATATATGGGAGCTCCTTCAATACTGTTTAAAAAGCATCCCAGTGTGACACCTCAAGAAGTTGGTTGAGAAAATGTCAAGAGTACATGTCTGCAAATTCTAGGCAAAGGGTGACTACTTTGAAGATGCTAAAATATAACACAGGTTTGATTTATTTTGGATTTTGTTTAGTCACAACATAATTCCCATAGTTCCATTTATGTTATTCCATAGTTTTGATGACTTTACTATTATTCTAAAATGTGAAAAAAAATAATAATAATAATAAAGAATGAGTAAGTGTTTCAAAACTTTTGACCGGTAGCGTATATATATTAATAGGTATTCATATATATGTATATAATGTATGACTGTTCATCAAAGAAACACTGTTTGATAATTCATACAATAATGGCAATGACAATGGCAGCAGTGGCAGCTAAACCAGGCCTTCACGCCAGCACTCTCATACACAATTACACTGAGATCCTAGCAGAC
Organism: Myxocyprinus asiaticus; assembly: GCF_019703515.2. NCBI lineage: Eukaryota > Metazoa > Chordata > Actinopteri > Cypriniformes > Catostomidae > Myxocyprinus > Myxocyprinus asiaticus. The sequence goes on along the minus strand of NC_059358.1, from coordinate 17,343,746 downwards.
AGATTGGTCGCTTGAGCTCTGCCTCTGAGAACTGGGGAAATGGGCTGAAGTGTTGGCCAGAGCTACTTGATATACGCCAACCTGAGGCGTTCTGCATCTCTCACCTCCCTTTCTGTTTATTTCTTTCTCGCTCACTCCCTCTCTCTCTTATACACACACAAACACAGTAACACACACTGTCACACACAAAGGTATAATGGAGATTAATTTGCATACAATTAATCCTTTAATTACCATGTGCTCAAAACCATTCTGATAACAGTGATCTTTCAACAGTGTGTACTGTTATGACCCTGAAAAGAGCACTCTAGCATTGTGACATGTTAGATCGTTTATACATCGTAGAACAAAAACCTAACTGAAAACAACATTTGTGTTGAAAACAACTATTTTGATTCTGGCTAAAACGTGAGCATCCATTTAATGGAATAAAGGATCGGTCTGTATTGCAGTGTGAGTGATATGGAGGACGAAACCTGCAAAAATAATAGATAAATTCACAAAAAAATTAATAAATAATTAAATAAATCCACATATTCGTGCATAAATACATATATAAATAATTAAATGTGCAATGAGATATACAAATAAATAGATAAATAAATGCACCCATCACTGCAAAAATAATACAATATAAAACATATGTAAATGGTTGGGAAAATCCAAAAATGTAAAAGGAAATGCAAAATTGAAAGTTGATTTTTAATTCTATATTTCTACATTTCTTTAATCATTCACTGATTTATGTATGTAGTTCCATATTTATTATTCCTTCGCGCAATATGCTAATGAGAGGATGTTAATTTAACATCAGTAGGCATAATTTATCACACCATTGCCTGATCATCGTAAAATTGCTGCTCTCCGACATGGTTAAATTAATAACTACGTTATCTGCTGATTATACTCTTCAGAGTGGATGCATGCATAGATGATTTGGGGCAGTTAACAGTGACATCTGACATGGACCATTGATAGTTTGACTGTGATAGTTTGAACGGCTGTTGACATCCTCTCACTGGCGAGGTGTGTGAAGGAATAATAAATACTGAACTACATACAGAAATAAATGAATTATTAAAGAAAGAATTAAAAATCAACTTTCAATTTCTTTATTATTTGTTCAATATTGTATTATTTTTGCATTGATGGGTGCATTTATATATTTATGTATTTCTTTAATTATTTGTATACCTTCTGACACATTATTTATATATTTATTTATGCATAAATATTTGTATTTATTTATTTACTTATCTGTGTATTCATTTATTATTTTTGCAGGTTTCGTCCTCCATAGAGTGGAAGGGGCTGCTTTGATATAGAACTTAATGAATGGGACCAAGCCTTTGTAAATTAAAGCCCAGTCTCATATTTCATCAGCCATAGAAGCAAAAACAAATGGTCCCTAAGTAAACAATTCTGTTTTGATGGTGATGACGTGCACACTTGAACACTACGGTATCGATGAGTCATCAAATATGCAACCAGTTTAACAGCCAATGAAGCTATAAATTAATTCCAGTGATCCTAAGCCTTTTACTGTAAATAGGGTGTAAGGGAGAATCTTGGAAATAATTAGAGAAAAGAATCTTAGTACACAATGTAAAAATGAATTTCTTAATTTACTACACAGCTGTGCATCCCAGGCCAAAGCCCAAATACTACCACCCAGGCAGTCATGCACGTCTCCCTCCAGCATGGCCTGCACTCCGTCTCTAATCCAAAAAGCCAACCAATCCTGTCCTGGCATTACACAGAGCATGCTTTCATAGCAAGCCATTGTCCCACCATCTCCCCCCTTTTTGCCAGCTTGAAAAACACTCCTAACTTCAACAGAGCTTCCACAACTTCAAAACCATAAGAGTCTACTGTTCTATAGAGTTTACAAGTTTGTTAAAGGCTTGGTAAAGTAGCTTTTTTATTTTGACTGAAAATTGGGTTATTGAGCTTGTTACTCTGCTTGGTGATGTGTTTCAAAAGATGTTGTTTTCCAGTTTTGTTCATCCAAAACAGGCAAAATGTCATTCTGACTCTCTATGGACCTCCATATTTAATGTGAAAACGAGGCTGTGGGGTGTAGATGTAGTGTTCAATAAGTTGTACTGTTGTGTACTTTGGTGTTGATCATTCTAAATATGTATTTGCAAAATATTTCCAGTGGATAAAAAAATACATGTGACCTAGGATTAAAAAAAAAATGAATAAAAAGTGGATAAAAAAATAGATGTGACCTTTATACAGTAAAAAACCTTTTTAACAGACAGTACATCTATTCCTCACAGCCTCATTTTCATTTGTGTCAAATTAAATAATGTTGTGGCAGCGGGGGCGTGGTCAAGCATCTCTCCGGAGAGAGAGAAAGCGGTAAGGGCGCTTACACCTGAGTTAAATTATGTCTAACACCTGTCTCTAATTTCAGTGAGCACGGGGAGAGCGGCATAAATAGAGCCACACCGCAGGTAGACGAGAGAGAGAGCCTGGGCACCAGAGACCCGATTGTGGAGCGAAGAGTTTATTGCAAAGTTGAGAGTTTGTTTTGTGAAGTAGTTTGTGTATTTTTAGACTGACTTATTGAACAATGAAAAAGCCCTGAGAGTGTGTATCTGCCGCAAAGAGGAAAATAAAAACACTTACCTGAACCAGGAAATCTGCTTCTTGTCTCCTCCTTCCACTGAGAAGTGTTACACTGGTGCCGAAACCCGGGATTAAGTTTGGTTGAAGATGGATGGAAGTCGCCCCGTAGAGTCCTCCCAGTTGGCGGAGATCTTCCAAGCCCTTGCTGGCCTACATCGGAGCCACCAGCAAACACTGCTTGAGCTCCGACAAGATCAAGATCGCCGGTCTGTCGAGCTCCTACGCGCTCAAGCCGAGGACCGGCAGGCGATCCGGAGCCTCCTCAGCCAGGAGGCGTCCCCAGCAGCAACCCCGGACACTCACACGCCGTTACCCCCGCCCACATTACAGAAAATGGGGACAGCGGACAGCCTTCCTGGATTTGTTTGAGCAAACCGCCGAGATCTGGGGCTGGCCGCTCGGCCAATGGGCGGCCCGACTTATCCCACTGTTGGGGAAGCCCAGCTCGCGGCTCAACAACTGCCAGCGACAAGTCTCCTGGCCTACGGAGATTTAAAGAGAGCCATCCTGCAAAGGGTTGGTCGGACTCCGGAGGAAAGTCGTCAACTCTTCCGGAGCTTGAAGTTGGAGAGCTCCGACCGCCTGTTTGTCTTCGCCCAGCGGCTCCATGACGCCTGCCGAAGATGGTTGCTAGCGGGGGACCGCGACATCGACGGGATTATCGACCAGGTGGTACTAGAACAGTTAATACATCGTCTGCCAAAAGGGACGGCGGAGTGGGTCCAGTGCCACCACCCGGTGTCGCTGGAAGAAGCCGTCCGGCTTGCGGAGGACCACATGACCACATTTGGGGACTGATTGGCCTGATTTTAGAGTTCTATTAAAGGGAATTTGCGTGGATGGGTCCTGTATGAAGTTAGGGAGATGTGAAATGTGCGATGCTCTGGCAGGGGAGACGGAGCCAGGGCCGTCCTCGACAGCACCACGTCATAATGACGAGAGAGGGGGAGAGGCTGCAGCCCCTCCCCTTCTCAGGGAATTCCCTGAGGGGGATTTCCCTTTGGAGCAGTCGCGAGACGAAACCCTCAAACACGCCTTCGACCAAGTGAGAGTCATCGATGGTCAACGACTCCAGCCAGACATCGCCCTTTCATACCCCTATTTTGCGATTATAAAGGAGCGTTTGCATAGAATGATGCAGGACGCTCAGACTAAAGAGGATACAACCCAACTTTTGATTCCACGGAGCCGACGGGAAATGGTATTCCAGGCGGCTCATTATAATCCCATGGCGGGTCACTTAGGAGAAAGGAAAACAGTGAACTGTCTAATAGCCTGCTTCTATTGGCCGGGCATTGGCGGCGATGTCCGCAGGTGGTGTGCGGCGTGCCGCGAATGCCAGCTGGTTAACCCACCAGCCACCCCAAAAGCGCCATTGTGCCCTCTTCCTTTGATCGAGGTCCCCTTTGAGAGAATTGGAATGGACCTCGTCGGGCCATTAGAACGGTCAGCACGCGGGCATCGCTTTGTATTGGTCCTAGTGGACTATGCAATGCGATATCTGGAAGCAGTGCCTCTTCGCAACATCTCAGCACGCAGTGTTGCAGAGGCACTCTTCAAAATAATCTCCCGGGTGGGGATTCTGAAAGAAATCCTCACCGATCAGGGCACAACGTTTATGTCATGGACACTACGCGAGCTGTACGAGTTGTTGAGTATTAAATCGATTCGCACCAGCGTGTATCATCCTCAAACGGATGGCCTGGTGGAACGATTTAATAAAACCCTCAAAAACATGATTCGTAAGTTCGTGCACGACGATGCTAGAAATTGGGATAAATGGCTCGACCCCCTGTTATTTGCAGTACGAGAGGTCCCGCAAGCTTCCACTGGCTTCTCCCCATTCGAGCTGCTGTATGGGCGACGCCCACACGGTGTGCTTGATGTATTGCGAGAAGCCTGGGAGGAGGGACCTTCAAACAGTAAAAATGAAATTCAATACGTTCTTGATCTTAGAGCAAAACTACACACTTAGGGGCAGCTAACACAGGAGAATTTGCTCCAAGCTCAAGAACGACAGCGCCAACTGTATGACAGGGGAGCTCAGCTAAGGGAATTTGCACCGGGAGATAAAGTGCTTGTATTGCTTCCCACATCGAGCTCTAAATTACTCGCCAAGTGGCAAGGACCCTTTGAGGTCACACGACGAGTGGGAGATCTCGATTATGAGGTGAAGCGAACCGATAGAGGGGGCGCACGTCAAATATACCACCTCAATCTCCTGAAATTGTGGAGGGAGGCAGTTCCCGTGACGTTGGCTATGGTAGTTCCCGAGAAGGTGGAGCTCGGACCGGAGGTGAGTTCAAAACATAAACAGTTCACCCCGGTCATTTGCGGAGACCACCTCTCACCGAGTCAACTCGCGGAGGTTTCTAGGTTGCAACAGGAATTTGCAGATGTGTTCTCCCCTCTACCGGGACGTACAAACCTCATCCATCACCACATCGAGACCGAGCCAGGGGGCGTGGTACATAGCTGCCCCTATCGATTACCCGAACACAAGAAGAAAATCGTTCGGGAAGAACTGGATGCGATGCTCGATATGGGGGTAATAGAAGAATCCCACAGCGATTGGTCCAGCCCAGTTGTTCTAGTGCCTAAGAGCGATGGGTCTGTACGATTCTGTGTGGATTATAGGAAAGTCAACGCGGTGTCTAAATTTGATGTGTATCCAATGCCTCGCGTTGATGAGTTGCTCGATCGGTTGGGCACTGCTCGATTTTATTCGACATTGGATTTGACGAAGGGTTATTGGCAGATCCCCTTGACACCAATTTCCCGTGAAAAAACCACCTTCTCCACACCGTTTGGATTACACCAATTTGTGACACTTCCGTTCGGTTTGTTTGGAGTCCCGGCTACGTTTCAGCGTCTCATGGACCGAATCCTCAAACCGCATTCAGCTTACGCCGCTGCCTATTTAGATGACATCATCATTTATAGCAATGATTGGCAGCGGCACATGCAACATCTGAGGGCGGTTCTGAGATCGCTGCGCCGAGCGGGACTCACAGCGAACCCAAAGAAGTGCGCGATTGGACGAGTGGAGGTACGGTATCTGGGGTTCCACTTGGGCCACGGGCAGGTGCGTCCCCAAATTGACAAGACAGCGGCGATTGCGACCTGCCCAAGACCCAAGACCAAAAAGGGGGTGAGACAGTTCCTGGGGCTGGCTGGCTATTATAGAAGGTTTGTGCCTAATTATTCAGACGTCACCAGCCCGCTGACTGATCTCACTAAAAAGGGAGCTCCAGACCCGGTCCAGTGGACAGAGCAGAGTCAGCGGGCGTTCACGCAAGTTAAAGCTGCACTTTGCGGGGGGCCGCTTTTACATTCACCTGACTTCTTTCTCCCTTTTCTTTTACAGACAGATGCTTCAGACAGGGGGCTGGGGGCCGTACTCTTGCAGGTGGTGGGGGGGGGGGGGAGCGTCCGGTGCTGTACATTAGCCGTAAGCTCTCCTTGAGGGAAACTAAGTACAGCACCGTAGAAAAGGAGTGTCTCGCCATCAAGTGGGCGGTCCTCACTCTCTGATACTACCTGTTGGGGCGGGCTTTCACCCTCTGTTCCGATCACACCCCACTCCAGTGCCTCCACCGCATGAAAGATACCAGTGCCAGGATCACCCGTTGGTACCTGGCTCTTCAGCCGTTTAAGTTCAAGGTGGTCCACAGACCGGGGGCACAGATGGCTGTCGCCGACTTCCTTTCCAGGAATGGGGGGGAGTGGTAGGCAGGCCGGATGCCGCCCCGGCATGAGTCGGGCGGTGGGGATATGTGGCAGCGGGGGCGTGGTCAAGCATCTCTCCGGAGAGAGAGAAAACGGTAAGGGCGCTTACACCTGAGTTAAATTATGTCTAACACCTGTCTCTAATTTCAGTGAGCACGGGGAGAGTGGCATAAATAGAGCCACACCGCAGGTAGACGAGAGAGAGAGCCTGGGCACCAGAGACCCGATTGTGGAGCGAAGAGTTTATTGCAAAGTTGAGAGTTTGTTTTGTGAAGTAGTTTGTGTATTTTTAGACTGACTTATTGAACAACGGAAAAGCCCTGAGAGTGTGTATCTGCCGTAAAGAGGAAAATAAAAACACTTACCTGAACCAGGAAATCTGCTTCTCGCCTCCTTCCACTGAGAAGTATTACAAACGTCAACACAGAATATGGTCTATTAGTGAGTAATTTTGTGAAAAAAAAAAAAAACATTAATGTATTTTTAAATATATACAATTGCCAACAGGCAATGCATTTTGTTCTATGTATTAAAGGGACCCTAATGATTGTGGAAACTCTATTCTGTACAGTTCCTCATCTTTACTAAGATGCAAATGCGGCTGCAGCTTTAGTCCTTGGTCTCAGACCACAAGCATTGCTGCTACTCCGCTTATGTATTATTTCCTTCAGTCACATCCAAGTTGACTCTAAAACGAGATTTCTTGTGCAATTTGCTCATGAGGATTGAATTACTGACTCCTGTGGAATGCACCACACACTACTCACACTCTCAGCCTGTGTGATCTTTCTGCACCACTGAAATAAGAAGACAGGATACAGAATCTGTCAATTCTGTCAGGCTGCACATGGGACAGAATGGATCCCTGGAACACGCCCCCTTCTGAGAAATGCCCCACTATGAGACAAGAATGACCTGTTGTTATATGTAGCGCATGGATGTCTGTGTCTGGCCCAACAGCCTGGAAAGGGTAACAACACCTCAACTGGCTAAAATGCCGGGATTTAGGGAATATGTAGGCTAAGTATACAACACATGCAACAACATGTTAAAACAACACCATAACACTGACATGCATTGTTAGTACTGACGTGAACAGAGAGTGTGTCGACATCAGGAAGAATGAAACGAAAAGATGGAAAACGCGATCTAAATATAGCCTTACCTGGGTAAGTTCGGGTATATCATTTTTGTCGATTCCAACTTGCTGTTGGGAGAAAAAGGTGAGGTTATTTGAACTAACTTCAGACCAAATAAATATAGCGTTCCCACGAACATTACAGTATGGTTCCTATTTGATTTAAAAAAATAATAATAGCTTGGTGACCAATTCCTAACATTCAAGGAATGTTCTTTTTAGGTTTTTATTTTTTAAAACCACAAACTAACATTCCTAGGACGTTCTAGGAACTGATTGTTAGTTGGGGAACCACTAATGAAATCTTGACTGAATACTGGAACATTTTATTATCAGAGCAAAGATATTAAATATATGCTTTACCTCAGCAATTTTAAGGAACTCTGAGACCCTGGTCATTCTTGTCAAGAATCTTTTGTAAATTTCCAATGCGTCTTTGCATTGCCCTTTTTTCATCTGGAAAAATTTCTCTAAAAATTAACAAGGAAATAATACACAAGTCACATTGTTGTTGTGCCATACTGTACCTTGCAAAGTCTTTGCAGTCTGAAAACAACATCCCTAACTCAATTTCACAATTTCATTGGATAAAAACAGTCTTGCCTAAGAGATTAATGATCCCGTCATTGTAGCAGGCATACAACTTGATCAGATCTTTGAAGAGCAACAGGAAGGCAGAGTTGATTACTCCGTTGACAAGATCTTTTGGATGAACCTGAAAGAACAAAGAAAGACTAGAAACTCCTGTCACCAGTTTCCAGTTATTTGACAGACAAAAAAGCTGTACTGAACATTAAATACAGACTCTATTATGTTTCAAATTGTGAAAATATCATTAAAACGCCAGCGTGACCAAGTTTCTGTATTGTGTAACAGCATTGATTGTTAATAAAGCCTATGATGATGACAGTAGGCAGACTCACATCAAACTCCAGCAGAGCATCGATCTGACTCTGCAGTGTGGGCATGCCTTTCAACAGCTTGTCTGTAGACATTGTTCTCATCACACCATCAGCACTAAGAAACACACACATTCACATAAAAGAACATTTTATATATAATTGAACATAATCCAAAGAAGTCATATAATAACAATCCTTGGGTTTCTAACAAATGCAACTGTTAAGAATATATAAGTGCAAATATATTATATATAACAGCACAAATAAATGTATAATAGCTTAAGCGAAATATGACCAACGAGAACATGAGCATTGCTTTTAAGTTAATCTGAGAACTTGGCCAGACTCACTCTCAAACTTTCTCCTCACGTTGTTTTATCCAGACTTGTACAACTTGTTATAGGCAGTATGACAGTATGTTAGTCTCGGTCACTGTTCACTTTTTTAATCTTTTTTTCCATACAATGAAAATGAGTGATTGCCATTCTGCCTAAGGTTTGGAACAACATTAGAGTGAGTAAATGATGACATCATTTTCAATTTTGGGTTACTTTTAAGTAGCATCAACATAAATCCCTTCGCATTAACTAAATGTAACTAAATTTATTCAAATAATATTGTTTGATGTCATTAAATTAGTATAAGTTAATCATTTATTAATAAATCATCAGAGAGATCTAATCATCAGAGTATTTTTTTTTTTTTATCTAGAGGTCTAGATCACCTCTGAATGTGTCATTGAATATATGTGTTCCAGGCAAAAGCAGTGAGCTGTCATTGTGTGAGGCATGTATAAGACAGCTAAATCAGCCAATCTGTATACTGTAGCTCTAACATTGTATCTGCAGTGAGACCTAGGTTGCCAACACAAGACAGCCTCTGAGTAATGTCCTTCTTTACTTATGAAAAGAGTTTAGTTTTGCAAACACACGCAGAAACACACAAAGGTACCACGGGAGAAGGGAATCTGGTAAAACGACAGCCCTGCTCTGTAATCACCAGAAGGTTCTTTTCCAGGACAAGAGGTTGTTTAGATTTCCCAGCATTCCACTCAAATATGTTACAGCTCGGTAGCGCTCCAATGGACTGGGCACATTTGTTAAGTCTAGGGTTCAGTCATACAGCACAGATGAATGGGTGGTTTTATGATTTACCCTTTCTTCACTCGGCCAAAGTCGAAAGCCATCTGTCTATAGGCAAAAGCCTTCTCGTTCAGGTACCTGCTGTATCGCCTAATAAATGTTGACATGTCATAACCTGAAAGGAAAATACTTTATAAATTAAAACACTTTGAAAATTGCTACCTCAAAGTGCAGTTTAATTGTTATGAATACATAATTCCAAAAAAATGTGTGCTCTATAACAGTAACATAGACCATTGGAATTCAAAACTGATTTAAAACTGTTAAAAGAAAACTGTGAAATTGACATTCAGAGCTATTAATTATTACTCCAGTGACTTTCCGTAGTGTTTTTAGTTCTATCATAGAGATTTTGTCTGGCTGTTGCATTCTGATCATTAAATGATTTAGTCATTTTCATTTTCATAGGGCATGCTAATACTAATTGTCAACTAGCACTGCACAAATAAATTACTCACCATGGGAGCCAGTTTTGTCCAAAAAATTACTAAGATTGAAAAGGGTGTTCCTGGAGGCCAAGAACTGGATGAATCTCTAAAAAAAGACAAAAATGTAACCTTTTCAAATGCATCAAAAATTCACAAGGTGCCCATTGTTTTGAACACTTCTAACATATTTATGAGTATATTTCCAGTTTACATGGAATAATTCTAATTCAGATGTAATGCTGTTTTAATGCAGAAAACACACAATATTTAAAATACTGTCCTCATATTATAAAACTTAAGTTTAGACAACAATTGACCAACAATGTGTTATGATGGTCTCATTCAAGAGAAATGCATAAGATAACTGCAGTCCAGAGAAGAAACAAAATAAATTAGAAAAAAATTCAACATCATCAGCTCATGAGTAATCACTTATAAACCACAATAAAGCAGTGAGTGGGAGAAATTGCAAATAAGCCTCAAATCTGAAAATAACAACAGAGGCTTTAACAAGAAAGACCAGCACACAGTAAGTATAGAATTCATTTAAAATTACATTTATAACATAAAAACTTACTGGCAAACAAGAACAGTGGAAAAACAAAAGGGCAGCAAAAAGTAACTTATCACATATTTTTTTTCACTAAAACAAATCTCTAAACAGAAAACTGAGCTCTGTGCACAAAGCTACGACCTCTAATTCTAAGATTTCAATGAAAAGACAAAGCAAACCTGAGCATGTAAAAAGCTCAAGCGTCATACACCTATTTTTATGGGGGCATCAGAAGCAGTTCTGACTCACTTGGTGCCCTAGGCAAGATGAGACATGACTAAAAAAATAAAAGATAAAAAAAAAAAAAAAGGAAAAAAAAAAAAAACTTACAAGCTCTTTATATTAGTCATTTTTGTTTAGTGTGGAAGGGGATCTGGGTTCAAATTATTAATAAACCAAGCTAAATTGCAGTTGAAAAGGAGCTTTATAAAATTTTAAGTAACATCTTTACTGTTTCAATGGGGAAAAGGGCATATGAGTTTTGGGTGACATGGGGGTGGGCAGATGATTGGAGGAAGATGTGACTTTATTGAACCTATACCAAATTTAAGCACGTTTTATTTGGGCCACAATTCTGCCCTACAAAGGCAAAAGACCTTAACTCGCTAGAGTGTGGAACTGAGAAAAATGACTTTAAAGTTTTTTAGTTGTCCAGCCAAATGTATTATAGGTAGGACACTGAAAATCTGGCAATTAGATGTTTTAGTAATGAAATTTGATAAAAATGAAATTTATCTACATAAAAAAATCTTGAGCTCAAACTTTACTTTTGACCCCTATTTTGAAGTTACTGTACTCTGCCTTTGTATTGTCTGCAAAAAGTGAGAATTCACGCCAAGGCAAAAGGCAGTAACTTCCACATTATCAATATTTTGTTGCTGATCACCATTTACAAAATCATTATATTAACACCTGTATACAATCTAGTGATCATGGCATTTATTTTGGATGATTTACAATTACTTATAGCCATGTACTTATTGCCATCCTGTGCATTGGTTGTATTCTGATGGCTTTTTTAATACATTAGACGTGACACATATCTCCATAGCGGTAAAGAATATCTTCAATTGGTGTGCAGCAAAACTAACAGGTTGACTGCAGATAGGTGACACTTAATTATATGAATAAATACAAGATAAGCATATTTCTAATGAGTAAACATAATAATTTAATTAATAATTGAATGCAAAGATATAACAAATCATGTACACATTTAAAATGCATGGATTGGAATAAGAGATAATAAATACAGCCACAGGCCTACAAGTTAGTGCCACAGCTGGTTAATCAAGGGTTCCCTATCTGTCACTCACTCGACGTTGGTGTCGATGTATATTAAAAAGAATATAGAAGTCCTTCAAGGCATATTTTTTTTATACAGTCATAGCTAACTGATCGTTTTCAGTTGCAAAATGGTGCTATTAGCTATCTAACTTGTATTGCTATGAAAAGAGAGAGACTGCAGAACAATATGAGGGACATGAAAGTAGCACTGGTATGTTGCCACGGACAACAGTCAAATATACAATTTAAAGTCATTATATAAAAATATTTGACCTCTGAATGCAGTGATTAACCAGTCAAAATCAAGTATTCCAAACAGTCAAACAGAGTTGATTACTATTAAAATCCCTTTTATTCTGCTGAATGCCACATATGCGTTCAGAGAAAATATGCTATAACTTATAATATATAGTTGATGAGCTCACTGCCCAATATTCTAATTGAAGTGTGCTGTTAAATTATGAATGTGACCTGCCAGTACCTGCCAGACTGCTTTGTCTGAAGGGACAGATGTGCTGCTTCGCGATTTCCCTCCTAATGTCTGATTTGTTATTGTGGAAGAGAAATAAATGAGAAACAAATGTGCAGCTGCTACTCAGGCATGAAGTGATGAGACATTTATACTAACACTCTGACGATAAAGAGCATGGCCTTTATATTTCAATTTCATGGATGTTTGCTCTTTAACTGAGGTGGATAACATCAGGATATGTGGTTTCACATGAGGGGAATATTTACCCATCATGCCCATTACACACTGAGAGGGCATGTGCTTCAATTCTGCCGTGCAAAGGCAAAAGGCCGTAACTTCATTTTTGGTCGAAAATGAGTTATTGATATTTTTGAGACTTTCAAGACCTCCTTTATCATGTGGATAAGTATCTTGAGTCAATTCCGTTGTTTTTTCGAGAAAATAATGGGTTGTCTTAACAGTAACTTCCAAAAGCCCAAGAGAAACCAAGGCAGAACTCCGTAACTCCAATTACCGCTCTTTGACTTTGTTTTGGAATGCTCAAATTGAGTTAGGGTACACTGCCTTTGTTTAGCCGTGCGTCAAAATGAAGTTACTGTGCCGGCATGGAGTTACTGTACTCTGCCTTTGTTTTTACATTAAAGTTTACCACGTTTAAATTACGGTGTAGCCTGTGTACTGTCATACATCTGTCATTGAAGCAATCTGACACACACGATACCTGAATAAAAGTGTAGTAAACAAATATTGTTGAGTGTTTTTCTATAGCGTTTAAGGGAAAATGATGGTTGAGATGGCTTTGAAATGCCGACATAAAGGTCAAGGTAAGAAAGTGTGTAACACAAAAGATGCATTAGACAAACTAATTAGATAGATAGATAGATTGCAATCTACTTCATTTAGCTAGCTAGCAGCCTGTAGCATAAATAGGCTACTCGGCTATCCAATGAATAGGCTACCAAACTGCTCCATTTAACAAAGCACTGTAAACAAGCAAAGACTGGATAACTTGCCAGCAATAAGTAATCGTAAATATTCTCAAAGTTTTTTTTTTTTTTTTTTTTCATAATGCAGATTATTCAGTCAGTGCCAGCCTATCAGTAACTGCTGTCAACATCAGTGTCAGTGAGTCTGGGGCTGCCCACTAGTTGCACGAGTGTGGACTCGAATGCCATGACAGCATAGCATGATCACACATAAAATCAGTAGTAACAGTTCGCAATTAAATCTGTCCTACCTTTTCTAGTAACCCGATAAAATCCATGGCAATGAACGTCATCGCAGATGTTTAATCCACAACAATCCACAAGCATTCTGATTTCTGAGCATTATTCCTACTTGCTGGCGTTCACATCAATCCACAAGTTGATCTTTTAGGCTACTTTCATTCAATTCAATGTAAAAGCACTTAGGCTAACTTATGTCTTGTATCCTTTTATGTTAGTGAACACTGCAATAAATAAATTGGTTTCATAACTTTTTGTTTGGATGTCAGTTATGGTCAGATTCAGAAAAACAATAAATATAGTCACATACTCTATATTATAGCCTTTGAGATTAGCCAGCCCAGTCCACCAGTCAGAGAGCTGTGCATTGGAGCATGGTAGCTAAATTTAACGTCATGGTTACTGGTGTAACCTCCGTTCCCTGATGGAGGGAACGAGACATTGGTGTCGATGTAGTGAAACTAGGGGTCACTCTTGGGAGCCCGAGACACCTCTGGTCTTTGATAAAAGGCCAATGAAAATTGGCGAGTGGTATTTGCATGCCACTCCCCCGGACATACAGGTATAAAAGGAGCTGGTATGCAACCACTCATTCAGATTTTCTCTTCGGAGACGAACGGTCATGCTCACTGAGCTGAATACTACTGTTCATTCACCTCTGCTGGATCTGACGGCGCATTTTAGCGGCTTCTCCCCCCTCTGCACTGGTGCACTGCAGAGAACACCCCTGGGCGCTTCGGCAGAAAAACTAGAGAGTATATTTTCTGAAAGAGCATTTTTCCCCTCTAAAAGAGTATATATTTCTCTAAAAGAGTGCACACACGGAACGTCTTTTTAAAGATGCGTCTTTTTAAAGATGCTTTTCTGATTGTGTGTTATTCCTGGTTGCACTCGTAATCTCTCGCCTTCTGACAGTCACGATCACTGTCTTTCGTGTCTGGGCACTGCTCACGTGGAGACGGCGTTCGTGGATGGTCATGTTCTCATTGCGAGAATATGTCCATGGCAACGTTGTGGTCGCGGCTCGCCTTCGTAAGAAAGAGAGCCACCCCAGAGGCTCCCGCCTCGGTCCTTTTACCCATGGGTATGAGGCCAGCGCGGCTAGCACTGGGGGCGATTTGGGGACCCCAATGGGACCGCCTCTGCCGGGTATCCCCCGCGGACCTCCCATTCCCCAGCACGCTCGTCTGCCCCGATCGGGCTTTCAGGTGAGTCCGCCGGCTCGTCTCACGGCGAGTTCGATCTCTTATTCGGAGCCCGCGAAAGTGATGAGCTCTCGAGTGCAGCATCGGAGAGCGGGCTCGTCCAGTCAGAAGCCTCAGCTGGGCTCCTCCCTTCGGGGTCGATTGCCCAGTCACAGGCTGACGCGGAGATGAAGACATGCTTTCCCGGGCAGCCGCGAGCGTCGGTTAGAGTGGATTTCACTGCTCTTCCCTGAACCCTCGCGGCTCGGTGATTGGTTCCTGGGCTCGCGGCGCCACTCAAAGCCACGCCCCGCCCCTGTTCCTTTCTTCCCAGAAGTGCATGAAGAGCTGACAAGGTCGCGGGAGGCACTTTTTACTGCAAGGTCCCGATCTTTTCACCTTCCACGCCCTCACTACCCTCGATGGTGGGGCGGCCAAGGGCTATTCGGCAATCCCCTGGTGGATAAAGGCACTCGCGGTGCACCTATGCCCGCAGAGCGCCGCCACCTGGCGCAGGTGCCCAAAGCCCCCGTCCAAGGCCTGTAGGTTTACATCGTCTCTGACGGCCAAGGCCTACAGTGCCGCTGGACAATCTGCCTGCGCCCTGCACACCATGGCTCTCCTGCAAGTCCGCCAAGGCGCTAAAGGAACTGCACGAGGGTAGTTCTGCCCCGGGATTGATGCAGGAACTGCGTTCGGTGACCAACCTCGCTCTCCGAGCGACGGAGGTCACGGCGCGGTCTCTCGGGCGGACGATGGCCACACTAGTGGTCCAGGAGCGCCACCTTTGGCTCAACCTGGTCGAGATGGGTGAGGCCGACAAGACACGATTCCTTGCTGCCCCCATTTCCCAGGTTTCCCAGGTGACCGATGAATAGGTCGATGACCTATTCATCGACACCGAGGACTTTGCCCAGCAGTTTTCGATGGTAGAGCAGTAGATGGATGCTAGCCGGCATATCCTGCTCAGGCGCGGCTCAAGATCCCGCAACCCGTCTACTCATCACCAAAGGCGTCCCCCTGCGGTGACTGCACTGGCTCCGCCGCAGCCCACCCCTTTGGCCCGGCCCCGGCGTGGAGCCCACCGCAGGAAGCAGACGCCACCCGTCTCGTGGCCACCCAGAACCTGTGAAAGGCTTCAAAGCGCCCTTGAGACGGGCGACATTGACGCCATAACTATGGCATATCTCGCCCAAAATATGCCGCCCCGGTAGGGCTACGAGCCCATTCTACCCGTGGTGTTGCGGCTTCTTGGCCCCTGGCCAGAGGTGCCTCTCTAACAGACATTTGCAGAGCAGTGGGCTGGGCAACACCCAACACCTTTGCAAGGTTCTACAACCTCCGGGTGGAACCGGTTTCATCCCAGGTAGTGGCACGCAATACAAGTGGATAAGCCCGGGATAGCCGGCTGGGTGTAATGCTTGCACATAGCGCCTTCCACATCCTTTTGAGCTGAAGACATACGCCATTGATTCCCAGTAGTGTTCACAAAATTTGTTCCCTGGTTGATTTCCTCAGAGAGGAAGAGACTCACTGCTGGCCCAGTACACGTGCTAACTAAGAGCCCTGTCCTGGGGTAGGTGCTCCGCATGTGGTGGTTCCCTGTAAGGCTAAACCCCATGTGATCTATATCCTCCGCTAGTTTGTTTCCCTGCTGGCAAACTGCGTCTTCCTTGGGCAGAGCCCCTCTGCCCCAGTCTCCATGTTTGTAGTAACTCCTCCCCCATTGGGCAGGATCTACCTTGAAGGCTCTCCACATGGTTGGAAAGACCATGTGACGTATTTTTCCACTTAAATATCCCCCCCTCTCTTTAGGCGAGGTGTGGTCTCCGCGGTGTCTTCCCCTTGGGAGGGACACCCCCCGACTAGACCTGGCGGCCCAGTCGGATAATCCCCCTTCTTTTTTAGGGAGTGGAAAAAGAGAAGGGGAAAAGAGGCCACGACTGGGTTAAGCCTGTCTCTATCTTTGGGTAGTCGACTTGTCCCCAAAAAGGGCCGTTCGACACTCATAACTGTGTCGGGGGAGGTTACGTGTCGACCTGGTGTGCTGGCTATGAGGCACACAGCAAGTCTGCCCACCACACACCGCCAGTTCACGTAACACAGTTCAGCCTTGTGGCGTTTTGTATAGGGACCCTTAGTGTCACTACATCGACACCAACGTCGAGTGAGTGACAGATAGGGAACGTCATGGTTACTGGTGTAACCTCCGTTCCCTGATGGAGGGAACGAGACGTTGGTCCCTCCTGCCACAACACTGAACTACCCGCTGAGATGGCCGGACCTTATATCGGCTCCTCAGCGTAAAACCTGAATGAGCGGTTGCATACCAGCTCCTTTTATACCCGTATGTCCGGGGGAGTGGCATGTAAATACCACTCGCCAATTTTCATTGGCCTTTTATCAAAGACCAGAGGTGTCTCGGGCTCCCAAGAGTGACCCCTAGTGTCACTACATCGACACCAATGTCTCGTTCCCTCCATCAGGGAACGGAGGTTACACCAGTAACCATGACGTTAAATTTAGCTACCATGCTCCAATGCACAGCTCTCTGACTGGTGGACTGGGCTGGCCAATCTCAAAGGCTATAATATAGAGTATGTGACTATATTTATTGTTTTTCTGAATCTGACCGTAACTGACATCCAGACAAAAAGTTATACATGTGGTGGGATACCGTTTTGAAACCAATTTATTTATTGCAGTGTTCACTAACATAAAAGGATACAAGACATAAGTTAGCCTAAGTGCTTTTACATTGAATTGAATGAAAGTAGCCTAAAAGATCAACTTGTGGATTGATGTGAACGCCAGCAAGTAGGAATAATGCTCAGAAATCAGAATGCTTGTGGATTGTTGTGGATTAAACATCTGCGATGACGTTCATTGCCATGGATTTTATCGGGTTACTAGAAAAGGTAGGACAGATTTAATTGCGAACTGTTACTACTGATTTTATGTGTGATCATGCTACGCTGTCATGGCATTCGAGTCCACACTCGTGCAACTAGTGGGCAGCCCCAGACTCACTGACACTGATGTTGACAGCAGTTACTGATAGGCTGGCACTGACTGAATAATCTGCATTATGAAAAAAAAAAAAAAAAAAAAACTTTGAGAATATTTACGATTACTTATTGCTGGCAAGTTATCCAGTCTTTGCTTGTTTACAGTGCTTTGTTAAATGGAGCAGTTTGGTAGCCTATTCATTGGATAGCCGAGTAGCCTATTTATGCTACAGGCTGCTAGCTAGCTAAATGAAGTAGATTGCAATCTATCTATCTATCTAATTAGTTTGTCTAATGCATCTTTTGTGTTACACACTTTCTTACCTTGACCTTTATGTCGGCATTTCAAAGCCATCTCAACCATCATTTTCCCTTAAACGCTATAGAAAAACACTCAACAATATTTGTTTACTACACTTTTATTCAGGTATCGTGTGTGTCAGATTGCTTCAATGACAGATGTATGACAGTACACAGGCTACACCGTAATTTAAACGTGGTAAACTTTAATGTAAAAACAAAGGCAGAGTACAGTAACTCCATGCTGGCACAGTAACTTCATTTTGACGCACGGCTAAACAAAGGCAGTGTACCCTAACTCAATTTGAGCATTCCAAAACAAAGTCAAAGAGCGGTAATTGGAGTTACGGAGTTCTGCCTTGGTTTCTCTTGGGCTTTTGGAAGTTACTGTTAAGACAACCCATTATTTTCTCGAAAAAACAACGGAATTGACTCAAGATACTTATCCACATGATAAAGGAGGTCTTGAAAGTCTCAAAAATATCAATAACTCATTTTCGACCAAAAATGAAGTTACGGCCTTTTGCCTTTGCACGGCAGAATTGAAGCACATGCCCTCTCAGTGTGTAATGGGCATGATGGGTAAATATTCCCCTCATGTGAAACCACATGTCCTGATGTTATCCACCTCAGTTAAAGAGCAAACATCCATGAAACTGAAATATAAAGGCCATGCTCTTTATCGTCAGAGTGTTAGTATAAATGTCTCATCACTTCATGCCTGAGTAGCAGCTGCACATTTGTTTCTCATTTATTTCTCTTCCACAATAACAAATCAGACATTAGGAGGGAAATCGCAAAGCAGCACATCTGTCCCTTCAGACAAAGCAGTCTGGCAGGTACTGGCAGGTCACATTCATAATTTAACAGCACACTTCAATTAGAATATTGGGCAGTGAGCTCATCAACTATATATTATAAGTTATAGCATATTTTCTCTGAACGCATATGTGGCATTCAGCAGAATAAAAGGGATTTTAATAGTAATCAACTCTGTTTGACTGTTTGGAATACTTGATTTTGACTGGTTAATCACTGCATTCAGAGGTCAAATATTTTTATATAATGACTTTAAATTGTATATTTGACTGTTGTCCATGGCAACATACCAGTGCTACTTTCATGTCCCTCATATTGTTCTGCAGTCTCTCTCTTTTCATAGCAATACAAGTTAGATAGCTAATAGCACCATTTTGCAACTGAAAATGATCAGTTAGCTATGACTGTATAAAAAAAAATATGCCTTGAAGGACTTCTATATTCTTTTTAATATATATGGTGAGCAGAAAACCATTGATTGATTGCTAGAAGTTCAGGAGTCCCTAGTTAAAATAAGAAAACAACAACATTGCTCGGAAGAACAAGGAACCAAGAGACAGAAACAGCTGGATAAGAGAGAACTTAAAATAGAGGAAGGCATTTTACAATGAAGGAATATGTGCCAAATTGGTACATAAAAACTTGGATTTCAGATTTATAATAATATCTAAATCAATATTGTATTTCTGTAACAGTGTTCATCTTGTTGCTGGACCTATTGTTTTCTACATTGCAATGGACTATTTTTCTTAGTGGAAGCTTTAAGCTAATCTACAAGTAAGATAATAAAATCATTTCAACTGAAATCAAAATGTCATGTCTATATATTTATTTATTTGATAAGTAGCTGTCTAATAAGTCAGATAATATACCGCCAGTCAGTCATTATCACAAAATAAAAATCGACAGCAGGACCTTGACACGAATTCAGTCAGCATACAGTATTTGTTACTGGATGTCATTTATAATAAATTTGCACACACACTTCAACCAAGCAATTTTAATTACATTTTCAATTAAGCTTCTCCATTTCTGCATTTCTCCATCACTATCTGTTCATCAATATCATGTTCTTCACTTTCTCCTCCATTCTTTTCTCACATTATCTTAATCTGCCTTTCTGTGCCATCTGCCTTTTTTACTCTCCAATGTCCCTGTCTCCATAGAGCACCAGCCTTGACTGAAAGAGTAAATTGTGTTTTCTAAGAGGAGATCGGAACATCTGCCTGCCTGTCTGTCTCTGCTCCTATTGTAAAACCTGATGGGTGTGATAACAGAAATAAGCAGAAGTGAGTGACGCTTTGAATGCAATAGGTGGCCAGCTCTCTAGATAGCTCCTCAGAAAACCATTAAAATTCAAGGGAAGCTTCCAGAAACATTTGTTTTAGTCTTATATTTAAACAACGCTGCTGATGTATAGTAAGTTTAATATTATGCAGACCTTGCATTACTGTCTTTCAAAACTGCAAACACCTGCATCCCAAGCCAGAATCAATTAGGGCAATTTTAAACCACTTTTTAAGTTGTGCTATTAAGCCATTTAATATATTCTGTGTCTGAATGAAGTCTGTGAAGTAAGGTAAAACTTTCCCTCAGTTTTGGATACAATAGAAAGATTGTCCACTGTTTTAAACATGTGTTTAAACTTCATGTTGTTAATATTACCATATCTGCTAATAGGATTTGGTTTAATTTATTTACAGGCCAAACTATTCCTATAATAGCTGAAACTAAGAGGAAGAGGTGGGAGAAACTGTAAAGATGGTATTATACTTCAGCACAATATTGGCACCACAGGCCGCCACTCGTAACTGAACCCAGCAACTGAGTCAAAATAATCAGTTCAATTCAAAACGTTATGACTTTGGCTTAAAACCACATTATCTTAGAAATATCATGTAAATAACATTGCAGTAATCAACTGCTTGCTTCTCCAGAGCAAACAAGGAACTGCACCTCACCTCATTGCCATTGACCATCAGGTGGTGAGTGGTGATCAAAGCCTTGAAGACAACAATCCAGCTGGCATTTCCCGCTCTCTCAAAGAGGGTATCTGCCATCTGAGGAATATTGACATTGGACTCCTGGGTTGCCTGGATCAAGTCTGTGAGGGAATATAAATTTGTATTGAAAAATTAAGAATTTCTCTAAAGACCTTCAATCTACTAACATCTCTGATCAATAATTCTTTCACCCAGCTGCAGAGTTCGGTACTACTGCCAGACTGCTTGTAGGTGTGATTTATAATAAGCACAAAATCTAAAACACTCATCATTTAGGAACATTAGCTTAATTTTAAGCTTTCAAACACAACCTGTTCAAAACCTGTTCAAACCAGGACCTCAGGGTAAGAGTAACAAACACTGGCTGATGCTATGTAGTGTTGTACTGCATTCAACAGATCTGTTCCAAAACTTAGTGAGTTGCTTATGAAGGCAGAATATTAAGGTATAGGCACGCTCCTGACGCAAAGGTGTTCCAAAAGTTGGCAACATAAATATGCTGCCTCCTAAGATGTCTCGTTTGAGCCAAATTCTAAGGAAACAATTGCATTGCATGTGTCCCTTGGTAATCACAGAACGTACTGTGACATTTAAACTCATTTAAAGAAGTAAAACCAAGAGGGTAGATGAGGCAAGTGAAATATTGACAATAAATACACGTATAATATATTTTTACTAATAAGTATATTATTATTATACTAAGAAAATATAATAGTATAATATAATAACTTTCTAATATACACTATATTGCCAAAAGTATTCGCTCATCTGCCTTTAGACGCATATGAATTTAAGTGACATCCCATTTTTAATCCATAGAGTTTAATATGACGTCGGCCCACCCTTTGCAGCTATAACAGCTTCAACTCTTCTGGGAAGGCTTTCCACAAGGTTTAGGAGTGTGTTTATGGGAATTTTTGACCATTCTTCCAGAAGCGCATTTGTGAAGTCAGACACTGATGTTTGACGAGAAGGCCTGGCTCGCAGTCTTCGCTCTAATTCATCCCAAAGGTGCTCTATCGGGTTGAGGTCAGGACTCTGTGCAGGCCAGTCAAGTTCTTCCACACCAAACTCGCTCATCCATGTCTTTATGGACCTTGCTTTGTGCACTGGTGCGCAGTCATGTTGGAACAGGAAGGGGCCATCCCCAAACTGTTCCCAAAAAGTTGGGAGCATGGAATTGTCCAAAATATCTTGGTATGCTGAAGCATTCAGAGTTCCTTTCACTGGAACTAAGGGGCCAAGCCCAGCTCCTGAAAAACAACCCCACACCATAATCCCCCCCTCCACCGAACTTCACAGTTGGCACAATGCAGTCAGACAAGTACCGTTCTCCTGGCAACCGCCAAACCCAGACTTGTCCATCAGATTCCCAGATGGAGAAGCGTGATTCGTCACTCCAGAGAACGTGTCTCCACTGCTCTAGAGTCCAGTGGTGGCGTGCTTTACACCACTGCATCCGATGCTTTGCATTGCACTTGGTGATGTATGGCTTGGATGCAGCTGCTCGGCCATGGAAACCCATTCCATGAAGCTCTCTACGCACTGTTCTTGAGCTAATCTGAAGGCCACATGAACTTTGGAGGTCTGTAGCGATTGACTCTGCAGAAAGTTGGCGACCTCTGCGCACTATGCGCCTCAGCATCCGCTGACCCCGCTCTGTCATTTTACGTGGCTTACCACTTCGTGGCTGAGTTGCTGTCATTCCCAATTGCTTCCACTTTGTTGTAATACCAGTGACAGCTGACTGTGGAATATTTAGTAGCGAGGAGATTTCACGACTGGACTTGTTGCACAGGTGGCATCCTATCACAGTACCACGCTGGAATTCACTGAGCTCCTGAGAGCGGCCCATTCTTTCACAAATGTTTGTAGAAGCAGTCTGCATGCCTAGGTGCTTCATTTTATACACCTGTGGCCATGAAAGTGATTGGAACACCTGAATTCAATTATCTGGATGGGTGAGCGAATACTTTTGGCAATATAGTGTATGTACTGTATATATCGAATACCAAAATGTATAGAAGAAAATAATTAAATCTAATGAAACTATTTTTAACAATATTTTGAGTGTGCTATGTATTTTAGTTGAGTCTGACAGGCTGATCATTAGCTTACAGCAACATGTTAATGCCATACTCTATTGAAATTAGTTGTGAGTCAGTCAAGTCTTCAGTACGGGGCGCTATTTGTGTGTTATTTGCTGCCTATAAAGAACATTGCACTCTTCTGAGGTTCCATGTCTATTAGGACACCTTAGAAGGCAGCTTTATAGGCAGCACATAGCAAGGCAGCTCACTAGGTTTTGAAACAGACCCAAACTCTGCATAAAGAGAGGTTTAGTTTTAATGATGCAAGGAAATTATGAAAGGAACAAAGCAGGTGATATTAATATTACAGTGCTGTTATTATACTGAAGAATGCTGCATGATGGGAACTCTGGTGCATCAGCACATGACAAAGAGTCTTCTTCGTTTGACTTGTCATTCAGTATGACATCTGAAAATGTGGCAAAATATGGTAAAGGAGAGCAAGGCATAGACAAATGAGAGAGGTAGAAAGAGACAGTGAAGAAGAATAAATAGCTAGACAGACATGACAGATAGTAAGACAGACAAACAGACAGACATGATGGATGGATGGATATGGATGAATTGTTCTTTCTCTGCTCTCACTGTCCCTCTCTTTCTCTTTTTTCACACATTAGCCCTTTTCACACATGCTACCTGATAAATTGCAGTAAAATTGTTGGATTGCATTTACTGGTAAATGTACCACACCTGCTATTCACACAAGCAACAGTTTCTTTTTTCCGTTTTGCAACCATTCACACTGCAACAAAAATGGCATTAAACGCTGAGATGTAGTTAGTCATTTTATCTGTCAATACATTTCTTTGCGGTTTTAGGCTGGATTACACTACACCACTTATAAAATCTGAAAATAATCAAAAAATACTAGGTATCATACATTTACTGATTATGTAAATGAGTACAGACAAAAATTGGCCATCACACACTAAACGATGTCCAGCTGTCAAGTTGATCCGATCACAAACTCACGTGCAAACACATGCCCCCATTCTTTGAGATGCATGACAGACATAAACAAACATGGAAGTACGGGAGTGCTGCCGTTGATGTTGCTGCTCCAAGTCTCAAAAGAAATGGTCAGAATACATTGTGTGCGGTCTTGTGTGGAGAGAGGAAACTGCGATGCGAGATGAAAGTGAGTGCCGTTAAATGTTTTCTCCACTTTGAGCGCTTGTTGCCATCTCCATTTCTTTGTGGTCCAGTGTTGTGGAGTCAATTTCCATCGGCTGCTCAACATATGTCTTCAGATTTGAGTCGTGGAGCATCATACACTACGAAATTTCCTCTATAGTCTGCTCTAAAATATAAAATATTTTTAAATCCTTTGATTAAATGGAATAATTTCACTATCTGTCCAATTTAATGTAATTTTTTGGGCTCTAGAGTAACTGAATCATCTCTGTCTTACGTCAGCGCGTCCTGACCTTGTACGAAAGCAAACCATTAATCTTACGACTATGTTCACACATAGCATCAAAACTGAACTTTTCAGGTAATGTTGCAACTTCTCATTCAGGGAAATAGCCAGTGCAAAATGTACCAATATTTTTGAACAGCACATGTTCACACATTACCCCTAAACTGAAAATTACATGTAATTTTCTGGAAAAGGCTGTATGTGTGAAAGCGACTATTGATTACAGGAGGAAGCATGCACACGCACACACAAAGAGATTTCTCTCAGCATCTGTCTCAAAGGGGATAATGATGCAGCAGCCTGCTAATTGGTCAAAATTCCAGCAACTTATTGTGAGAAGCTTGTGGAAGGCTTCCCAAAACGTTTGACCCAAGTTAAACAATTTAAAGGCAATGCTACCAAATACTAACAAAGTGTATGTAAACTTCTGACCCACTGGGAATGTGATCAAAGAAATAAAAGCTGAAATAAATCATTCTCCCCTTTTCTCACCAATTTGGCATGCCCAATTTCCAGTGTGTCTAGGTCCTCGTGGGGGCATAGTGACTTGCCTCAATCTGGGTGGCAGAGGAAGAATCTCAGTTGCCTCTGCGTCTGAGACCGTCTATCCATGTATCTTATCACGTGACTTGTTGAGTGCATTAACGCGGAGAGCCATGCACAACTCACCACGCGCCCCACCAAGAGTGAGAACCACATTATAGCGACCACGAGGAAGTTAACCCAACGTGACTCTACCCACCCTAGCAAATGGGCCAATTGATTGCTTAGGAAGCCTGACTGGAGTCACTCAGCACGCCCTGGATTCGAACTTGTGACTCCAGGTGTGGTAGTCAGCATCTTTACTTGCTGCGCTACTTGCGCATTCACATTCTTAAAATAAAGTAGTGATCCTAACTGACCTAAGAAAGGGAATGCTTTCTACGATTAAATGTCAGGAATTGTGAAAAACTGAGTTTAAATGTTTTTGGCTAAGATATATGTAAACTTCTGACTTCAACTGTATGTGCAGTCAATATTTCAGACTTCTCCTCGAAATCCGAACACAGTTGGTCAAAAGAGACGCATACTACCAGGTGTTAATGGTGATGGCAACTAGTATGCATCTTAATACTAGGCAATAAACAGGGCACACACACACACACAAAACGGGAGTGTGTGTTAGAGAGACAGTGAAGTCAAAACTGATGCATTAGGTGAAAAGAAATCTTAATTTTTATCTGTCAAAATGACGGACAACATTTGAAATTTTCTGTCAATCTTTAAAAAAATCTGTAAATGACAGAAGTTTCAGTTAACGCAACCCCTGGCGATATCTATACAATATTCAAAAACAAGTTGTTATAGAGAGAACAACCTATGGAAATCGAAGGGATGACAATATCATATCTCAACTTTGTACTGGGCATACTTCACTAAACCAGTCTTTTTTCAAATAGGGAACCAAGAATCTGGAAATTGTTCAAAATGTGGTCTTTCAGAGACTATACAGCATGTGCTATTAAGATACAAAGCATATGAGAGAGAAAGAAATCAGCTAAAAGAAGAATTAAGATCTATTGGGATTGTTAGCCTATCTATGCAGAACCTTTTGCAAAATGCTCCTAAGCAATCAAGAATTTTTAAAGTTCTCTTATTTTATATACAGGAAACAGGTCTGACCTGCTAAAGAAAGAAACAGACTCCATCCAGGGAAGGTGCCGCTCTCCTCTCTAGTAATTTGGCTCGCAGTCTTAATAGTGATAGTATTTTACTAACTGGGGCCCAGGTCAGGGAGCAGACAGAATGGCTTAACCATCCGTCTGCAAGATGACTCGAGACGTCACACAGGTCACATAAACTACAACACACAGAGACTGTATCACCTACATATCACATAGAGACTGTGTCTGTTCCCTGAACTACCAAATATAAACCCCTCACTAAATCATTTAGAAAATGTTGATTAAGGTCAAAGGTAAAAAAAAAAAATTGAAGATAAACATCAAATAAAGCTAGGGCTACTAAACATTAGAACTCTTTCAACCAAAGCACTAACTGTAAATGAAATTATTACAGATCATAGTTTGGATGCGCTCTGTTTGACTGAAACCTGGCATAAACCAGATGATCATATTAGTTTAAATTAATCTACTCCCTCAGGTTTTTGTTATAAACATGAGCCTCGCCTGAAGGGTCGAGGAGGAGGTGTTGCTACAATTTACAGTGAAGTTTTTGGTGTTACTCAGAGGACAGGATATAAGTTTAAGTCTTTTGAACTAATAATGCTTAATGTGACACCATCAGATATAAATAAAAATTCTCTGTTGTCTTTTGTCGTTGCTACAGTATATAAATCACCCAGGCCGTATTCTGATTTCCTTGGTGAATTAGCAAATTTTCTATCAGATCTAGTATTTACTATGGTAGAGCTTTAACTGTTGGTGACTTCAACATTCACATATGAAAAAGACATTGGAATTGGGATTAGCATTTATCAATATTCTCAACTCTCTTGGAGTCAGACAAAATGTGACAGGACCAACTCATCGCCATAATCATATGCTAGATTTAATTATGTCATAGGGAGTTGATGTTGATACTATTGAAATTCTGCCGCAGAGCGATGACATCACAGATCATTACCTCGTCTCTTGTATGCTGCGATCAGCTAATGTCACTCAATCTACACCACGCTATCGTTCAGGTTGAACTATTCTTTTGACCACTAAAGATAGCTTCACTAATAATCTTCCAGATTTTTCTCAAATACTCAGTAAGCCAAAAAGTCTAGAAGAACTTGATGAAATAACAGAAAATATAAATACAGTCTTCTCTAGCACTCTTGAGAGTGTTGACCCCCTTTGATTAAAGAAAATTTAAGTAAAAAGCCCCACACCATGGTACAGTGATCACACTCATGCTCTCAAGAGAGCAGCTCAGAAAATGGAGTGCAAGTGGAAGAATACAAAATTAGAAGTATCTCATAGAAAATAACCACAACAATCCTAGGTGTTTATTCAGTACTGTGGCTAAATTGGTTAGAAATAAAGCCTCGACTGAACCAGATATTCCATCGCAGCACAATAGTAATGACTTCATGAATTTCTTTGCTGATAAAATTGAAATCATCAGAAATAAAATTGGAATAATGCAATCGTCTGTCACAGCACCTCAGAAAACAGTGTCTCATAATTTTCCTCACAAGTTACTTCAATCCTTCGCTGTCATGGGTCATGAAGAGCTAACAAAACTTATCAAAACATAAAAAGCCACAACATGTGTTAGATCCAATATCAACCAAGCTCTTCAAAGAGGTATTCCCTGTGTATAATTGTGTTACAACAAAACTCCAATGATTGTAATCAAATTATTGATACTAATAATTCTCACTGGAGCAGTTTTGGAGCTTGTAATGGATAGATCTTAAACTGCCCTGTAGGTGTGAGTGAGAGTCCCCCAGCCACTGGGGGTTGCATCAGGAAGGGCATCTGGCATAAAACCTGTGCCAAGTCAAATATGTGGATCACAGATGGTCCGCTGTGGTGACCCCTAACAGGAACATCTGGAAGAAGAAGACTGTATTTCAGCTTTGTAGGTCCATACAATGCAAGTGAATGGTGGCCAGATATTTCAAGCTCCAAAAATCACATAAAGGCATCATAAATCTCTATAAATCTTTCACTTTCTGAAATGGAGATTTATGGTAAAAAAAAAAAAAAAAAGGACTTAAATATTGATCTGTTTCTCACCCAAACTTATCATATCACTTCTGAACACATGGATTTAACCACTGGAGTCGTATGGATTACTTTTATGCAGACTTGATTTTTGGAGCTTGAAAGGTCTGGCCACCATTCACTTGCTCTGTATGGACCTACAGAGCTGAGATTTTCTTCTAAAAATCTTTGTTTGTGTTCTGCAGAAGAAAGAAACTCATACACATCTGGGATAGCATGAGGGTGAGTAAATGATGAGAGATTTTTCATTTTTGGGTGAGCTATCTCTTTTTTTTAAATCGGTATCGGCTGATCTTAGTGTTAAGAAAACAGTGATCATATCAGCCTCAAATTTCCTGATCAGTGCACCACTATAAACAACAACAAATGAGTACCTTGCATATCAGCAAAACTTCAGCAAACACACACACACACAGAAATAAAGGGCAGCAGTCAAACTGGCCATAATTGCAGGGCTTGTAGAAGCATCCTGGCTGAGTTTGTAAGGAGCAGCTGCACTGCCATCTCATATTGCAGTCCAAAAAAATATCCCTTCAGACTCACAGCCTCTGTGATCCCAAACTATTATCGACTGTAAGCTTGGCCCACAGGCCACTTTCTGTGTTCAATATCAGAAACTGAATACAATATCAGTGACAGCCTTGTGGCTGATCCATGGGCCTCACTATGGCATTGGCATTCTAGCATGGTGGGCACTTTTCATTGAATTCTATTGTTTTTATACTGAGCTAGATATTTCCTATCCCCTAACACTGCCCCTAAACCTAACCCTCACACAAACCTTTCTGCAAAGTAATTTTTCTTGAGGGGACTTCGTTGACTGATACCCACAATAAGACTTGACCTACACAGATGAACATACTATTTTCATAAATTACACCTTTCATTGCGATTCTTTTTTTTTTTTTTTCACATTTCAAACTGCTGATTTAGCAGTTTAAACAAATAAAATCACAAATACTGTACATAAAAGCTGACTTACATATTTACAGTTTATGCCATATAAATGCACTGACCACCATCAGACATTATGTTTACTAGCTATAATCAGTTATAATCAAGCTACAGTAGGTTTTTGTGTAGTTGAGCTCCAGTCCTCATATGTCTGTCCAAGTACACATGACACAATGTGTCATCAAACATTTGACAGAAGAACGTCAGCTGAGGAAGTGTTAAAGACACATTACACATCACAACTGCATTTGGGAATATGTACATAACGCCGAGGCCAGTTGTAGTCTTATTAACTTGTATATTGACCCGTTTCATGTGAGGTCATTGTATGACCGCGTCGCCATGTTTGTGACCAAAATTCCATATACCTTCAATGTGCTGCACTGAGGGATGTGACAAAATCCTTCTTCAGGAGTTAAAAGAAGCTCTTACACTCATACAGATGGGATCATCACTGACGTTTTCAAGTATTGTGGCCAAATTTAGATCTGAAAACAACAGAAAAACATTTGTAACTTCCGAATGAGAGATGTTTCCAGTGATGTTCTGATGGATGTGTGTACTCATCGGTCACACATCAGACTTTCCGGCGTACAGAGATGATTTGTGGATAAAATACACTTTAATGTCATTGAAAGTCCAATTTGGCTACATTTGTGCTGTCTTCAGACCTGTGGGAACTTTTCCTAGGAATTGGCATGGATCAAAAGCAATTTTTGATGTTTTTCTTGATATCGTTTCACAGGTGTTTTTAAATTCACCAACATTGTTTCCTCTAACTGACGGTTACAAATATGGCAGCTGCAATGAAAAAGTGACATCACTGACACAGGTTAATATGCTGAAGCCAAGTTACAATCATATTATCTAGGTCTGTTAGTCCAACTTTGCAAAAATAGTACTGATACTATTTCAGTCAGACTAAGCATTTACCTGATTTTAAATATATGAATTATTGTTTTAGTCTGACTAAAATAAGACATTTAAGGGTAATAAGTGGCACAAAAGGCAGTCATTAGAGGCAAAGAAAGCCCTAGAACAGGCTGTTAAGGAGCCACGGGTAAAATCCACACACTTTAGACATTCAATTAACCTTTTTGTGGTGTCATTACAAAAGCATTTTTATCCAGACAGTAAAAGCTGTTGTAGATTAATTACATCATGCATTTATGCATGTGGAGAGCTCTTTTACAAACTAAAACACCAACATTATGTATTATGCCATGTGTTAAAAAGCACAGAACAGTCGGTTGCTGAGCCAGTAATTTTCACTTTACATGAGTAGGAGGGGAGACAGACATGCTGAAAAAGCTTGTTTCCCTGGCAACCACAGCACTTTTTAAGTCTGGGAACCAGGTTTCCTTTGTTGAATATTAAGACATGGCAACATTAAATTCATCAATCTACGCAGCCATAGAGTGAAACAAGATGCCAGTTAAAAGCCTGTTAATAGTGAGTGCCCTTCTAATAGCTGTGAACTATTTATTGTAAGAGATAGTTTTCCACCACATCCACTTCATCTGATAGCATTAGTGCCCGACCGATATATCGGTCGGCCGATATTATTAGCCTTTCTCCGATATATTGGTATCAGTATATATGTTTACCGATATGCGCAGATATGAAAAACATTTTCAGAACATATAATGCAGAAAACAATGCTTTAGAATTGGTGTCATTCCATAGTTTGTCCAGCAGAGCACGCTCCGACCCCTTTGTTTACAGAGCTGACTCTGAACTGACAGTGGCACTACAGACAGGGCGGAGTTAAGTGGTGCGAAGTTGAGCGGTGTCTTTGCGGTAAGTTGCTAACTAGTTTGTGAAATACATACTGGAATGTTAATAAAAAATGACCCCATAATTTTCCTTTTTCAATATAACTAATATAACGTTAACCCTGTCCCTGAAAACCATGTCACTAATGTCTGTTTGCTGTTAGCTGGTTATAGTTTGTCAGTGCTGTCAGTAATGTAGCATACTTAAAGGTAAATATCAGAGCATCTTTTTGCAGCTCATCAGAAAATGGTGGTGGATTGTGTCTGTTGAGTTTCAACAGCTACACTGTTACCTAGTTGGTGAGACGCAATTCTGGTCCATCTTTTACTCTCCGTGACAACGAGCTTATAGCTAACTAGCTAATCACATACCTACTTTCACTACTTGTCAGCTGAGTAGAAGCTAATGTGTAAACGTGTATTCGCCAAACTGTTTTGCCCAGGATTCACAGTTTGGTACCCCCTTCAACCAAATAATTCCAGTCGTTGCATTTATAAAATGTAATATTTAGAAGTCTGGTTTTCCACCATTGAACATTTCCCCTGAACTTGTATAGCAGAATATGGTGTAACAATGCTGCCGCTGTTTATCTCTTGACACGGCAGGTGTAAATGCTTCTTGTTTTACAGCCTGCCAATAATAGACTGGCAGTATTAAAATAGTCAGCATTTGACTGATACTAAAGAGTAATACTGATGTTTATTTAGCTATTTATTTTATTTGTATTTATTCTTTATTTTAATGGTCAGCATTTGACTGATACTAAACATACAGTACTGATGTTTATATAGCTATTTATTTTATTTTTATTTATTCTTTATTTTAATGGTCAGCATCTGACTGATACTAAACAGTACTGATATTTATTTAGCTATTTATTTTATTTTTATTTATTCTTTATTTTAATGGTCAGCATTTGACTGATACTAAACAGTACTGATGTTTATTTAGCTATTTATTTTATTTTTATTTATTCTTTATTTAAATGGTCAGCAACTGACTGATACTGAACATACAGTACTGATGTTTATTAAGCTATTTATTGTATTTTTATTCTTTATTTTCTCAGTGTTCATTTCTAGAATTTGTTGACAGTGTATAATAATAGTCAAATATTCTTTGATAAAAATATTTGTTTAAGAAAGCAGCCTTCTGAGTACCTCTGCATAGTCATATCAGTGCAAAATCGGTGAACAATCTACATAGAAAAGGTCTGTTTTCATTCCAGCTCAAAAATTAACTATATCGGCCCCCATATCGGTAATCAGTGAATTTCCCCCTCTAAAATCGGTATCGGTCTCAAAAATCCCATATCGGTCGGGCGCTAGATAGCATGTGTGCAAAGACAGCTTCAAGCAGCCACTTATGACTCTAAACACAACATTATGCACAAATGCACTTTAACTTAATTAAGGACACTTAAGTTTTAAGGGCAAACTGTCAAATGAGTGGTTGACATTTAATCATGACAGGGGAACAAAATTACCATCACATTATCAACATTTACATGGTTTTGCCACAGTATTCAGAGTACCCTTAAAGGGATAGTTCCCAAAAAATTACAATTCTATCATGTAGCCAACTCACTCTCATGTCAATACAAACCTTTATGACTTTCCTTCTTCCTTGAAACATAAAAAGGAACTTCAAACCACATACTGCCCGAGAGTGCAGGTGCTAGATTGGCCTGCCTGCAGTCCTGACCTGTCTCAATTGTGCAGCTAAAGACCTGCATAATGGATGAATGGGGGAAAATTCCACTTGCTAAACTTAACAAACTTGTGTCTTCAGTGCCCAAACGCTTAATCAGTGTTATTAGAGGAAATTGTGATGTTACACAGTGGTAAACTAGACTGTCCCAACTTTTTGGAGTGTGTTATAATCATCTCATTTTAAATGAATTCACAATTAAATTCACAAGGTAAAACATCAAATAATATGTTGTTTCAATATAGAATAGGGTGAATAGAATTTACAAATCACTCCTTTTTGTTTTTATTTGCATTTTCCATGCTGTCCCAAATTTTTTTGGAATTGGGTTGTATATAAGACTATAACTTTTAATAGTAAACCTGTTATATATATATATATATATATATTTTATAAACATTTATATAAACAAATAGAAAACCTCATTTCACAATTTTCAAGTGAACTATACTGCTTTGCAGTATTTTATGTCTTATATCAGCTCTGTTTACTAAACTAGCAGAAATATTTTTTACTGTGTAGTTATTTATCTTAATTAGAAGCTAGGCTATATACTGCAAGATATTGTATGTCATGCAAAATACTGTCTCACCATATACGTCAATGTCACACCATATTACGTTTTGTTCATAAATTAGCATCCTTGGAGCATGCCCACTGTTACATCATCAATGCAATTTTGTGTGACCAGTGTCATACCATATGGCACAAAAACTGACCATGTAATCACAGCTCAGAAAAGTGCAATTTTATTTCATTTTCTAATAGTGAAAGACATAATATGATATTGCTGCAAGTGGAGGGCAATTATTGATACTACAAACAACAAAGCGATACTTCAAATTACAAACACTCTTCAGTTCTTCATGGTAAAGTGTAAGTGATACCATCAGTGAAGTATCATGTAACGTCAACAGCTGCTTTGAGCCTCAATGCAAGCCTGTACAGTGATGAGTGTGCATCCAGCTTGAAATTTTATGCTAAATTTCATTACACAGTACAATCTGCCATTAATAGGAAAAGTGGATGTATCCCAATATGTCAACACTAACATTTTGTGAAGATCTTGCTGTTTTAGACAAACCTTTGAATATCTACTGTATATCTCTGTTTCACTATATTTTCAGTATACTATGTAATTTAGCTTCTAAACTACTGGGCATTTTTTTTTTCACGGCAATTTGATAGAGCTATACAAACTGATTAATGTACTGTTATGAATAATGCTTTTCAGGTAGGCTGTAGTGTTTTATAGTGTTGCTACAGTTTTAAGATTTATGTTTATTTTTAATTTTCTCTATTCAGATGCATTTTACAATAGGACTGAGCCTCAGATGCAAACCCACTGCATTTGTGTTTGTAAAGATGAGAAAGATTCATCAAACCCATCTATTGCCTGGGTTACCTTCAAGTGGTTTATGTGAGATCCCATTTGCTGGGATCTTCTCAGGAGATCCCAATGAGATCAGGTATAAAGGTCTGTCACACAGACAATACCTCGGGTTAAAGGATGTTGAGATGTAAGAAGAGCGACACTGGTGCAGAAGGTTATACTACACCACCACATTGGTCCAGCTTACTTTTTTTATGTATTAGAAGAAATTTAATATATTGGTAAGCCACCCAACAACTGTGTCTTAACCCTGCAGAATATGTGTGTTATAAGCAAAAATAGCCATATTCAGCTGCACATGAATGGAGCATGAAAAGCTCTCTGTATTTATAGTTCTCTCCCTCAAGCAAAAAAATGGAGAGATTGCCCATGTGCCCTCACTGGCAAGCAGTGTGGCGACGTAGCATCCAAGAAGAAACCAGCATAAACCAGCCTGTACATGAGGCACAAGGTCATAAATAGAAGATCTTTCTTTGTGTGCTATACAGCCATTAAGTGACCAACAACCACAATTGACACAATAATTTAGAAGAGCTGTCAATTTGATTACCAATTTGATTGACCTTAAAATAAATATGTGCCTATTTCATAAATATTTAATTTAGCTAAAATGTAATACAAGTTCAGGCTAAATATCATCCTTAACAACCGGTCATGACTCCCATTACAAGACAATTGAATGATCATTTTGAAGAAAAACAGTCCCATAATGAACCTCTTCCTCAGACTTCCTCTTTTTTATTTCCTTTAATGGCCATTGAGCCGGTTAGCTCTCCAGTCCCAACTGTTTATTGCAGGGCTTTAAATGTTGCTTATGTTCACAAATACAAAAGCGTTTACACAGACATACAGTATCTACATCAGATTAATGTGATTGTTATATTATAATCTTAGTGTTCTATTTTACCTCTCCAAACTAATCTGTAGTCCAACACACACCCTTCCCCCTTTAGAAATCTCCTGCTCTTGCATGACATGTATTATCTCAATCTGTTTGATTACTCCTCCAGTGTGAGAATCAGTATCATCCAGTGTGGCCTAATCTGAAACGGCAGACCCTGTGCATGTCCATGAAATGCACTCTGCTCTCCCTCCTGAGATCAGGGCTCCTAGGGGCCCAGAAGTGTGGTAGGCAAATTTCACAGGTAACACACCTCTGCCTGCATTATTCATGGTACAGCAGTGTACTAATAGCACCCACTGCTGCCATGTGCATGCCTGCAAGTTTCCTGATTAACTGGATGACGAATTTAGAACTTTCATCGCTGATTAATAAGCACTACGAACATCTGTGCAATTAATGGACCGACGAACATCTCTTGCTACACTTGAGTGTAAATATGAGTGTGTGCTTGTGTTCAAGCAGTTTGCTACAAAATAGAGCATCGTAAACGACTCATTTTCCAAGTTTTAACTCAGCATACACAATGACAATGCACAATGATTAAGACTCCAAGGACACAGTGACCTTGTGTCGGGGAGGGGTGTTGGAAAACAGGAATTGGCAGTAAGAATAGAGAGGAGGTGTTAGTTCAGTTGCTGTAGGTGGTGTCCCTGTCCAAGGTTCTGAAAGCACTCAGCCGCCCACTGTTCTAAATACCAATGCATCGTGATTGGCTGAAAGCCGTATTTTGATATTGTGACATCAGAGCACTGCTAAGAAACATCAGTGCAGCACAAGCTTTCACTCTCCTACTTTCACACGCTGCAGAGTATCGCTAACGTTGCGTCATGTGAAAGAGATGGATGGAACGATCGAGCTAGTGACAGACAGACATAAAGAGATAAAGATAAAGAAAGAGAGTGAGGGGAGACAGAGTGATTTCATTTCAAAAATGAAAATTATGTTATCATTTACTCACCCTCATGTTGTTTCAAACCCATATTACTTTCTTTTTTAGTGAAACAAAAGAAGATAAATTTAAAGACTGTTGATGCTGCTCTTTCCCATTCAAAATAAATTCAATGGGATGAGGCATCAATATGTGGGTGAGTAAATTATTTTTGTGGTGAACTACCCCTTTAATATACAGCAATATTAATAATTGGTGGGCACATACCCCTATATAGAAACTCCTATAGAAACTTTTTCAAAGAGTGAGATAATAAGGGCTTTGTTTACCCGACAGTTGCCAGGTGTATTTCTTACCAATCACCCAGAATTGTAAGCATGAATAAAACACCACCACAAGCTCTTCCTAAAGTTCTCTACTTGTATGGCAGTTGTTTTTAAAACATCTACAGTCACTCAAAAAATATTCAAAGATAGAAAAAGAGTGGTAAAGTCTTACGGCAACTTGCCCCCAGGCTTAAATGGGTTAAGCTGTAAGAGAAACTCCCTTAATCAGCACTAGTTGAAATGCTACCCTACCCTTGTTCCCTTCAGCCTCCTCATTTGTCTTGAGAGACTCAGATGAATGATCTCTGTGCATGCGTCCAGCACTAGGAAGTGTAATCGAGCTTGAAATCATGATCATGCCTAGAGACTGCAATGGCAAGATCTATAGTGAAAAAGGAGTTACATTTTGGTCTGTTCTCACCCAAAACCGATTGGATTGCTTCAGAAGACATTGATTAAACCACTGAAGTCGTATGGATTACTTTTATGCTGCCTTTATGTGATATTTGGACCTTCAGATTTCTGGCCACCATTCAATGCAAGTGAATTGTGCACTTGCATTGTGAGGACCAACAGAGCTGAAATACGTCGTCTTCTTCCGGCTGTTCCTGTTAGGGGTCACCACAGCGGACCATCTGTGATCTGCATATTTGACTTGGCACAGGTTTTATGCCAGATGCCCATCCTGACGCAACCCCCAGTGGCTGGGGGATTCTCACTCACACCTACAGGGCAATTTAGAATCTCCAATTCACTTAACCTGCATGTTTTTGGACTTGTGGGGGAAAACGGCGCACCCAGACGAAACCCACACGAACATGGGGAGAATATGCAAACTCCACACAGAAAGGCCCAGTTGAGCCAGAACTCGAACCCGGGATCTTCTTTCTGTTAGTCGACAGTGCTAATCACTGGGCCACTGTGGTGCCCCTAGAGCTGTAATACAGTATTCTTCTAAAAATCTTCATTTGTGTTCTGCAAAAGAAAAAATATCATACCCATCTGGGATGGCATTGAGGGTGAGTAAATGATCAGAGAATTTTCATTTTGGGTGAACTGTTCCTTTAAAAGTAATTTAAAAAATGGCATAGAAAAGTAAAGTTACTTCTAAGAAAAGTCTAACATCATTTGTTAAAGGGATAGTTCACCAAAAAATAAAAATTCTCTCATCATTTACTCACCCTCATGCCATTTCAGATGTGTATGAGTTTCTTTCTTCTGCAGAACACAAATTATGATTTTTCAGAAGAATAATTTAGCTCTGTAGGTCCATACGATGCAAGTGAATGGGTGCCAAAATTATGATGCTCCAAAAAGCACATAAAGGCAGCATAAAAGTAATCCATACGACTCCAGTGTTTTAATCCATATCTTCAGAAGGGTGTGGGTGTGAAAAGATCAATATATAAGTACTTTTTTTTTTTGCTTGAAATTCTTCTCCCTGCCCAGTGGGGGGGGCGATATGCCTGTAAAATGTGTATCACCAAAAACACAAGAAGAAGAATGTGAAAGTTATCTGTTTCTCACCCACACCTATCATATTGCTTCTGAAGATATTGATTTAACCACTGGAGTCTTATGGATTACTTTTATACTGACTTATGTGATTTTTGGAGCTTCAAAATTCTGGCACCCATTCACTTGCATTGTATGGACCAAAAGAGCTGAGAAATTCTTTTAAAAAAATCTTAATTTGTGTTCAGCAGATGAAAGAAATTCATACACATCTGGGATGGCATAAGGGTGAGTAAACGATGCAAGAATTTTCATTTTTGGGGGAACTATCCCTTTAACATACAGTATGCCACTTGATTTTTTTTTTTTTTTTTTTATCTAATGACATTCATCCATTATAAAGTGTCACTAAAGTGTCCAAATACACTTTGGGGCCACTGTGGATCTACTGATTCTTCTGGACTCGCTTAATGAGGCAGCCAGTTAACAAATAGAGGCCTGATTCAATGAAACATTTAGAATGCCCAAAATATGCCATTAGGAACCTTGTTCTATCTCCAAGAACACCTTAACATACATATTAACATCTGTTCTGTTTTTCTTGAGGTTATAAAATTGATGCAATGTTTATACAGCCCGGTAAGGGTTTGGAATCCTCAGAAGTGAGATGAAACAAATAGGCTCTTCTTCATGCACTACTTCAGCAACACAATCTTCCCAGACTCCCATTAGGGCTTGCCACCTTCAAGCCTCTCTGAGACTTGTTAATGTTTCTGAGAACATTAGCCTACTGTTTTTGGTTAATCTTTTTGGTAGGTCCATGTAGTAAAATGCAAAATACATTGATTGCACCCTTATGTGCATACTCTCGCACTCTCATACTCTTTTTTTTAAATTCTCAATATACTATGTAAAGACAGCAAAATGGGCAAAATGTATCTATTGAGTCCAGAAAAGATGAGACAAAAGACATCTGAATGTCAGAGAAACTTTGAAACTGGGCATAACTTACATTATAAAACTGAAATTTATGTGTATATATGGGAGGGGAACTAATGAGTCAGCACATTCAGGGACTTTAAAGCAATTGCTAGAAAATATGCTCTTTCCAGGTGGGTGAAATGACTGAAAACAGCAATATGAGTGTGCCAAATGAGGTGCACAAAATAATACTGATCAGTTTAAAACACTACAAATACACTAAATAAATATTTTGCTTGGAAAATCACAGACTATGTAAAGAATGTGATGTTGTCCTGAGCCATGCAGTTTAACTGCTTATCTCTGGTTTAATTTACGTGTTCTGATGACCAGTGCTCCTCTGAGACAAATGTGGGTGTGTCACAATGCTTAGGAGCCTGGGACACCTGCCACAAATGGAAGCTTTTTGTGATGTTGATCAGAACTGTTTGAAAGCCACTGATTTAAGGGCCCATCAACAGAAGCACAATGTGCCAGATTTCAAAGAAACAGTGCTCAAATTTCAACAATGGCCTAATTAAAAAGCCTTTATTTTTTCAATAATATGATCACTTGCAATACATCAGATTTAAAGTGCTCAGTAGTTCTTTTAGATCATTTAAATTTGACAGATGGTTAGTCTGTTTTGTGCAGTCCAAGATCTATACATCTATCACTACTAGAGGTCTGGGTAAACAATATGTATATTTTTTAATCTATATAGGTTAGGTAGTGCAATTTTAAATTCTACATAGCACACACAAATTATATCAGCCTCATAACCCACAAATGTTCCACTTAAAGGGATAGTTCGCCCAAAAATGAAGATTCTCTCATCATTTACTCACCCTCATGCCATCCCAGATGTGCATGACTTTCTTTCTTCTGCTGAACACAAATTAAGATTTTTATAAGAATATCTCAGCTCTGTTGTTCCATTTAATGCAAGTGAATGTTGGCCAGAACTTTGAAGCTTTAAAAAGGACATAAAGGCAGCATAAAAGTAATCCATACGACTCCATATCACTATAAATTCTCCTCCCTGCCCAGTAGGTGGCGATATGTACAAAGAATGTGAGTTGCCAAAAACAAAAGAAGTAGTATGTGAAAGTGAAAGTGGAGATTTATAGAAAAAAAAGGACTGATCTGTTTCTCATCCCCACTTATCATATAACTTCTGAAGACATTAGGTATTAACCACTGGAATCATATGGATTAATTTTATGCTGCCTTTATATGCTTTTTGGACCTTCAAGGTTCTGGCCACCATTCACTTACATTGTATGGACCTACAGAGCTAAGAAATTCTTCTAAAAATCTGTGTTTGTGTTCAGCAGTAGAAGAAAGTTTCACACTTCTGGGATGACATCAGGGTGAGTATATAATTTAGAGACTTTTTATTTTTGGATGAACTATCCCTTTAATACTCATGGTGACTTTCTCAACTTTGACCTATGAATAAGGAATGTATAATTCAATAGGGGTGAATCTGAGAGGCAGAGAAAGCACAGAACAATTCCAGGCCACTTGCTGCTCAACCTCATCTGGGGGTTGATTACTTCAACCTTCGAGTGCACTTCCTGCCTTGCTATCAACATTGAGTGCACTTGCAGTGAACTTACAGTTACTTACTTGAGTGTGCAGTGAACAACAAGGCCAGACTAAATGTTCTACAGTATATACTGTGAATGCCTTGCCATCAAGCATATGCATTTCTGCCAGTATTGCATATGCATGAACTAATTAACATACTGCTGTGTTATGGATTGGGGGAAACAATTATAGTACAATTAAATTACATTTGGAACATAGGAGTGTTACAGTCATTACAAATCTTGTGTTGAAAGAGTATTATGAATACATTCATAAATTATCAAAGGAATATTCCAGGTGCAATACAATTTAAGCTCAATTGAGATCATTTGTAGCATATAATGTAAATAACCATACAAAATAATTTCAACTTGTCCCCCATTTTCTTAAAAAAAAGAAGAAAAAAAAGAAGAAAAAATCGAGGTTACACTGAGGCCCTTATGATGACAGTGAAGATGGACAGTTTTTGGAGGGTTTAAAGTCATAAATGTGAAGCTTATAATTTTATAAAAGCATTCTTCTGTTAAAACTTGTGTATTATTTGAGCTGTAAAGTTGTTTAAATCATAATTTTTTTACAGTCATTTAAGGGTTGTATGGTTTAATGCATTACATCATCATGGCAATTAAATTATCAAATTGGATACAGTTTTACACATAGAAGGTTAGTAAGCAATTTTATGACACTAAAATCATGTTAACATGCATAGTGTTTACATCTTATGGTTACACTTTTGAAACAGTGGGTATTTTAACATTTATGAACTAGCCCCATTCACTTCCATTTTAAGTGTCTCCCAGTTGTGTGATTTTATTTTTTATTTTTAAGAAATAAGATGAACAAGTCGAAAATATTTTTTGTGGTAAATAACATTATGCCACAAATACTGTCGATTGAGCTCAACTTGTATTGCACCCAGAATATTCCTTTAATATTTGGAGGATATTTATATGAAAATGCAATTTACAAATGCACAACTTGGAACAGTGTGATAAATAGTCTGTGATTCCAAGCACAGTGGAAGGTAGCCATGTTATGCACTCATTCTTGTATCTCTCTGCTTAGTGACAGACACATTGTGAAATGAGGGCCCATTAGTCACAGAGCTATTGCATCTCTCCTTCTTTCAATACTGGCACCACAACACATCCAGTGGCATTTGATGACCTTTGAGGAGCCATTGCATGAACATGATTGACAAACTGGGAAACCATTGTGGGTAGGTGTGTGATAGACAAGTCACAGTAATGATTTTATAAATTATTATTCAATATTAAATAAAAATTAAATAAAACTACAAGACCAAGACAGAGCAAAGCATGACAAACCTCAGAGGTGTAATCTGAGCCTGAACCCACTTACATTCGAGATGTTTCTTTTTGGGAGCCATCACCTCATGAGTAGTCGCTTTACACACGGCACGGGCCACCTCGGATCCCGTGAGGCTGTACTGTGCCGCGGCGATGCGGTCCGTCAAAGTCTGGCCGGACATTTTTCTTCTGTCGCGGTGAACTTAAAGAATCAAACGCCCTTATTCCGTATAAAGAGACGCGTCGACTTGTTCCAAAGCGTCCAC
The DNA here is from genome assembly GCF_019703515.2 of Myxocyprinus asiaticus. Taxonomy (NCBI): domain Eukaryota; kingdom Metazoa; phylum Chordata; class Actinopteri; order Cypriniformes; family Catostomidae; genus Myxocyprinus; species Myxocyprinus asiaticus. The sequence goes on along the minus strand of NC_059358.1, from coordinate 17,302,153 downwards.
CTAAACTCCTTAAAGATGAGGCCCTTAAAATGGATTCTCAACCTCAATGTAAGATAATAATATGGTCTTATTTTTATTAAGGCCAAGCTGAGATGTAGTCTTTACCATCAATGATGAGCAAGGTTACTGTTCAGTTTCATTTATAGTCAAAATATTAAACGGACAAATCTAAAATAATACTAAAACACATTAAGGTATCGTCAGACCTCAGTATTACTATAATAAAAATAGCAAGTAAACGCCTGCGTTATCACAGCGCTGTCTATTCGCCTCGTGGGGATCACGTAAGTGATGCGTAACGATTATTTCAACCTCAAATAATTATTTCAAAAGAGTTAACCGTAAGCTTCGCGGTTATAAAAAGCTATTTATCTAAATTCTTCAAATATATTCCTTGTTTTTCGCGCGTTGTCTTTGAGGAGGCTGTTACGATGATGGTGGCTCGCTTCAGATGATGCTCGGCTCGAGCAGTCGTCCTTCTCTCCTCCAGATCAAGGATTAATCTTCCCGACAAACCCCGCTGGGTTAGTCTCCCAAACCTTCAAACGGCTTGCGTTGTTCTCCTCATCTCTAAAGAAACGTTAGCCTTCCTTTTCATTCACCCTGTGGCTGTGTCCAGTACCGGATAATTGCTCATCAAGGAGGATGAAACGCTGCGATAACGGGAAGCCGTGGTCCCAGACTCAATATTTATTTATTTATTTATTTATCTGTGGTATCACTCCGCCCCCGCGCATGATTCAGGTCACACGTCGTTAAAAACCCAGATTGCGTTTTACTATCTGCGCCCATTCAGAGCGTTATTAAGGGGCCGTTCACACCGAACGTCTTTTTTTGCGTTTCAACCAGACGGGCTCATTTGATCGTTGCGACGCGTCCAGCTGTTTGTTTGTTTGTTTGTTTTTTGTTTTTTTCAGCGTTTCGTGCAGGAGCTTTGCGTTTTTTAGACGCCCTGTCAGATTAATAAAGAACGTTTTAGCCAGGTTACAAGAAACCAAGAATATAGTTGGATACAAATATGGTATGGAAAGAAATATAAACGGTCTAATCCAAGGTTATGAGTTATTTGGAATTATATTTCCTTAAATTAAGAAATTAGAAATGTAACATAAAATACGTGTATATCTATGTGTATATCTGCATTTATATTTAAGTGTATATATATATATATATATAAGTGTATGTACTGAATTACGTATATTATAGCTAAATTGTAAACAAAAGATTGCATAAACTATGTAGGCCTACACAAACCTATTTAAAACAAGGATTATATGAAAGTAGGGGAAAAACACAGGTATAGGTCATTTGGGGTAAAATTATTATATATGTACAGTATATATGTATTGATGTGTATAGACATCAGTGGTTGTTTTACCAACATTTACGCACAGAACCATTTCTTATTATTTTTTATTAATTTAGTTATATATTAACTTCTTTTTTCCTTTTGTTTTTTTGTTGTTGGGATAATTGTGTTATGAGTCTGTTTCAGCTATTGTTAATTAAATGTATTGAAAAACAATAAGAATGTGAAAAAAAAAAAAAAAAAGAATGTTAACTTTTAAAAATGGGCCTTGACTCTCCAGACAATATTTTGATGTAGGCTACTACGGTACCTAAGTAGATCAGTATTTAATAAAGGAAAAACTGCTGTTGCACACATGAAACATTTCTGATTTATTCCAAGTCTCCCACTTCCTTTGTTATGCAACACTAGATTTTTTATTATTATGGCTCTTATTATTTTCAAAGCAACATCACATAAGTTAGAGCTGTTCATGTACAGTTGTGCTCAAAAGTTTGCATACCCTGGCAGAAATTGTGAAATTTTGGCATTGATTTTGAAAATATGACTGATCATACAAAAAAACTGCCTTTTATTTAAGGACTCCTTTTTAAATCATAATAACATTAATCACCCAAATGGCCCTGATCAAAAGTTCTGCGTAACAAGGTAATGGAACTTTATAAAGATGGAAAAGGATATAAAAAGATATCCAAAGCCTTGAAAATGCCAGTCAGTACTGTTCAATCACTTATTAAGAAGTGGAAAATTCAGGGATCTCTTGATACCAAGCCAAGGTCAAGTAGACCAAGAAAGATTTCAGCCACAGCTGCCAGAAGAATTGTTCGGGATACAAAGAAAAACCCACAGGTAACCTCAGGAGAAATACAGGCTGCTCTGGAAAAAGACGGTGTGGTTGTTTCAAGGAGCACAGTTCTTTCCCCATGGCTCAGTATCTAGCCTGCTCAGTGCATCCACATGAGAGCTAACAAACTCATTGACTATTTATACACGGGCACTAATTGCAATTTAAAAAGCCACAGGTGTGGGAAATTAACCTTTAATTGCCATTTAAACCTGTGTGTGTCACCTTGTGTGTCTGTAACAAGGCCAAACATTTAAGGGTATGTAAACTTTTGACCAGGGCCATTTGGGTGATTTCTGTTATTATGATTTAAAAAGGAGTCCTTAAATAAAAGACAGTTTTTTTGCATGATCAGTCATATTTTCAAAATCAATGCCAAAATTTCACAATTTCTGCCAGGGTATGCAAACTTTTGAGCACAACTGTGTGTGTGTGTGTGTATATATATATATATATATATATATATATATATATATAATTCTTTTTTTTTTCTTATACGAACAGATATTTTTAGACACCCTTGAAATCTAATCCAAAAGGAAATGCACATTGCACAGTGCAAGTTTGGTCCGTTAATATGAACACAAGATCTGCTACAAGCCTGTCTATGAACGTGGGAATTAAAAAGAAAATAAAATTAATTTGAAAAATAAATTTAATTTCATATATGTTTTTTTTTATTAGGCAAGTAACCACAATATGGAATGGCACAGTATCTTCATACTATCCTATGGGCTCAAACAAATGGAAGAAATTACAGCTGGTCATATTTACAAGTAAAAGATTATAAATTAAATAATATAGCTTTTGGAAGAAAAAAAATACATTAATTAGAAAAGCAAAAAACAAAATGTACAAACTTCTTTTTTTGTGTTTGTTTTAAAAGGTGAGGTGTTAGTGTTTTGCCATAGCGCAACAGTTTCAATTTTTGTTCATGACAGGTCATGTTTTGATGAGTCCCTCAAGGAAGTCCTTCTCAACCATCTCCTCAATGCTCTGTCTGGCCCGGCTCCAGAAGACTTTCTGGCTCTCCAGCTTGCCGTCCTTGCCAGGGAACGTGCCGTCGCTGAGAGTTGGGCTGTGGTATGGTCCTGAGCGGCTGTTCCCTTTACTGCTGAAGACCTGGCTGAGAAGGTTGAAGAAGGGCAGGAGCTGCTCCATGCTGCGGATAACGTAAAGGGTAAGCAGGAGCTGGCCGGGCTCCCAAGACAGAGTGCGAGTGGAGCAGTCCTCCTCTGGATTTTTCTAAAAGGAATGGAGACAGTCCCATGGGGGCCATTAAATATGCTAGACCAAGAAGAGCATTACCAAATGAATCATCCATCAATGTTAGTGGTTTTACACCTATGCTTTTGAATGTACAGTACCTTATTTAACTGAACTATTAAGGCCAAGACAACAAAAGGATAGAATAGAATTACTATAAAAGTGTACTGTTTGTCTCTTAAGTCTACGGTTTGTAGCTGGGTTACCTTTGCTCTTTTTCTCAGCAGCTTGGCCAATCTGACAACATAGGGCTTGAAATCTCTCTGATGGGTCCCTTGTCTGCGGACTTCCAAACCAGAGTCATCCGAGGCTTCAGGCACGAAAGCCCAGCGATACCTGTGGCGTAGTGTTTCTTATTATTTCCTTCAAATTAAATATGCTTAGTATTTATAAGGAATTTTTATCTATAAAAAAAGATTTTGACATTTGTTGCTGACTAAAAATGATGAATAATTTTCACACATCTTAATACAGGATGCAGGACAGTCTAAACTGATATGAAAGGTTTTTAGGACAAAAGGATTAGCCCTGCCATTACTTTTAAAATAGTTTCAGTGTACTCTATGTCTCAGGGTGACTTGTTGATAACCTTTCAACAAGAAATATTGTTAATTAAACAAAATGAGTTGCCTCCTCTCCACCTAAAATGCATTTGAAACATTTCAATTTAATGTTTACCATGGGGGTGAATACTGGACAGATTCAAACCTGCACTAGTTTGCACTGAATCCCAATGAAAATTTAGAATACCTGAACTTAGTGGCTGTATCAAGTGAAAAGACAGTGTATATTCTTGAACTATGCCGTAAATGCACAAGGTAATTCAATATATATATATACATTTTTAAAGTTCATCAAGTCATCTGTGAAGGTTTAAATGCAGTAATGTGAGCACCCACATCTGGAACTGAGGCAGACCCTCAGAGGGCAGAGCGAGGGCCAGATCCAGCAGCTTGCAGGCAGATAGGTAGAGGTTGAGCCAGCGCTGGCTGTTGTAGGAGGTAGAGAAGCCGTTTCCCCCCGAGTATGTTGTCTCAAGCCCTGCTACTGAGGGGCATGAGGTCCTAAAGGGAGGCCAGAGACAACATCCATTAGTAATTAACATTTACAGCCACCCAGAATTTGAGTAGAGCCAGATTTTGCATCCCAATGAACAGCTAAAGATCAATGACCAATGAATTTCCATGACCTTTTCCATTGATTTGTGATTCCTGTATAAGTTTAAAAATAGTTTTGATTCAGACTGGTTTGCCATTTCTGAAACAGTTTGACAAATGTATTAAAATAACCCTACACAAAAAGAAGGATTCGCTCACAAATCGAACAACATTGTGGCTTGTGGGGAAGTTTCACTGTACACAAGACCAATGTCTAGTTGATGAAATATTTTAAAGCAGAGCTCAAGTAGTCAAATGTATTGTCAGTATTTTTTCATATTTTTTTAAGATCCATTTTCATAAATTTGCAGGCCTGGAAATCACAATTTAAACAGTCTCTTATATTTCATGGTTTTCCATGACAATGAGAACCCTGAAAGATAAAACTGTTGTAAATATCTGAAATATCAAGTACTGCAACAGATCTGATTAATGATTACCTGGTGATGTCCTCATCTGCAGTGAGTTCCTGTTCCATGAGCAAGAACACCTGAACCTAAGAGAGGAAAAACATAAACAAGGGATCCTTTTAACCCAGTGAACATGGCTCTATTCTGATTCTTCACTAAATAATAACATCCACTCCAGATTGTCCTCTAAAATTTCATTATTCCACCATCAAAGACATGAGCTGTGAGGGTGACACTTCTGTGTGTGTGTGTGTGTGTGTGTGTGTGCGCGTGTGCGTGTGTGTGAGAGAGAGGTATGTGTTGTGTTCTCACCAGCTCAGTGATCATAGTGGGCCAAAGTGAGGTCAGGTGCTGGGGGGACATGCGCAGTAGCAGCACTCTGAAGAAGAGGAAGACCTGAGCATGGAGAATGGGCACTTGAGGGAGTCGTAGGCTCTCCACAAGACGTTCTGAAATTACATCAGTGCATGTTTGATTTTGAGACTGGACTGGTGAAATCTTCGGTTAGCCATTACTTTATTATAAAAAAGTTGGCATGTTTGTGAGCATGCTTGTGTGTTGCATGCACCCAAAATATCTTAGGGTTAGGGATGGGACAATACATCGAATTTCGATATAACACAAACCAAAAAAAGTGACGAACCCTAAGGCAGAACTTGATATTTCGAAATTTGAAACATTGTTTTCTGTCCATGTGATCATAAATAAAATGACCAGTCAAACATCATAATCACTCTGACTCTAAATCGCTTGATTTTACCCTTACTGCACTTTTTTCTACACAATTTACAGAGTTCTACAGTCATTGAAAAGCTTAAATTGCCTGAATTTAGCTTTTAGAAATTTAAGTACTGGAATACCTGGAATATCACCTCTTTTTGTTGAAAAGTGCTTGAGATTAAAACGGACCATTTCTTCAGTGTAATATGTATCCATTAAAGATGAAATCCCACACTCCAATTTCAATGAACAATGTCTTTTAATTTCCTTTCTGTTCTTACAGCCAGATAAAAAAGTAAAAAGAAATATAATTTTATTGATTCCAAAGATAAAACATACAAACACAACATAAAAAATGGAATCAATTATTCACATTATATTTAATCTGTTTGAGAGATTTGAATTGTAGTTGCTTACTTATCAATGTAATGACTCCCCTGCTCTTACTTGAGCCAGCACTAAAGAAAATATGCCCACCCCATATCTTCCCAAATTTTTCAGCTTCCTGCGAGGAAAGATGTGTTTCTTGAAGAAACACTATATCACATTTCTTACGCTTAAGAAAATAAATAACCTTCCTTCTTTTTTTGGGGTGCCCCAACCCATTCACATTTCATGTGGAGAAAGATAACCCACTCATATTAACATTTTGATATAATAGACAAAATAAATTGTGTCAAAAACAAGATTATACAGACCACATTCCAACATTATTGCAACAATCAAACCCCGAACTCCCCCCCCGAACCAAACAAACAGAAAAAAGAAAAACGTGCGCGTTAACCCCACGCATGACAGCGCCAACTGGCATCAATCCCTCTAAACTCAAAAGGTCCATGTACACCTACGAGAGCCCCCGCGACAACTTTGCCATCAGATTGCTCAAGTCCGGTGCTTCTGCACAAATTTTGTAAGGCAAAATTACATAACAGAAAATACTTTGTAAAACAAACCCCAGCCAATAGGCAGAATAAACACAATAAATGTGTAGATTCATTCACAGAACTATCTCGAAGGTGTGTTCCTCCACAAAATAAACTCCAGCCAATATAAAGCTGTTCAGTTTCCTCGGACCGACAAACAAGTGTTCAGTGAGCCGGCTGTTTATGAGTGCAGCAGATTACGTAATCATTCTAATGTCCCGCAAAAGTACTCCACAAAACAAACTCCAGCCAACAGGAGGCATAAGCACAAGGAATGAACAGATTCATCCACAACTGTCCCGAAGCAGTGTTATTCCACAAAATAAACTCCAGCTGCTAGGCAGAACCAGCACAAAAAGAAACAAAACAGGTGTCCCGGTTCCTTGGATGGTCAAGAGTAAAATTCACTCGGAGGCCGCATAAAAAATATACACCACGACTTACTCAGTCCGTCAACTTTATAAACGACATCCTTTTTGTGGACATGTAAATATTTTGCGGCCATCCCCAGCATCCACTCTCAATCTGGCTGGGAAGTCCAATGCAAAAGCGATCCTCAGTCAATGCAAAAGTTTCTTGAAGGAGAAGTGTTATTACACAAAACAAACTCCAGCCGCTAGGCGGAACCAACACAAACAGAAACAAAAAGTGGCGCCAGCTTCTTCAGACAGTCAAGTGTATGTTCAGCGAGTCAACCCACTCACATGATAAACAACAAATGGCTTACTCACTCCAATGTATTTATAAAGGACAGTGCTTTTTTGGGACACGTAAATACTTTGCGCCATCCTTCGTATCTATTCTCAGTTTGGCCGGAAACATCAGTGCAAAAGCGATGAGTTTCTTACACTCCTTGAATCGATCGCGTTTCTCTCGTCGAATTTGCAAAATCCGGGAACAAGAAAATATTGTGATTCTTCCAAGAAAGCTTCCCTTTGCTCCTCGCCTTGAGCAACACAAGATCTTTATCAGATGATCTAAAAAATTTTGGCCAGAATTGATCGGGGCCTGTTTCCCTCAGCCGATCTGCAAGATCACTCGATTTCCATCTTAAGGCCTGTTATGTCAAGCAGACTTGGGAAGAGCTCATCTAGGAATTTCACCATATCTCTGCCTTCTTCATTCTCAGGAATTCAAACAATCCGTATGTTATTTCTTCGGCTCCTATTTTCAAGATCTTCCAGTTTTTCCAAAAAATATTCCACATCTATTTTGGTCGCGAGCGGATTAGCGGTTAATTCCCTTTCCGATGACTCCAGATAATCGATCCATTTCTCAACATCTGCCACTCTTTTAACCAACAAATTTTGTTTCCATTGCTGTAATCGATCCACGTATTACAGCGAGATCCTCCAAGTCAGCAACAACATTCGTCAGCATCACAGACATGTTGGACAGTTGACACTGGATTTCTTCTCCCGCCGCGCCATCCAAATCGAGTCCCCGGTCAGCAGGCCCATCAGAGGTTTCATCTTGAGCACGTAAGTGTCTTTTAATGTCTCCAGAGCCCGAGGATTTTGACTTCTTTGCCATGTTTACCTCAAAGAACAAATATGTAACTGGGTGTATCGAATCTCACTGGATTATAACATGAATATAATAAAGAAACTAGCAAAGTGCACAGAGCTCGTCGCTCACACGTCTGCTCCTCGCATACCGTCACGTGACCCCAAGAAATATAAATTTTAACAACAAATAGCATGGATGCGCTAAAAAAATAAGACTTCTCATTAATAAATGAACTGCAACATCTGTACGAGTCTTTGAGATGCACATTAAACTCTTAAAAGGACAGCACAATTATAGCGCTTGTTATACAAATAAACGTAAACTTAATGTTATTACTTGTAAATTGTACACATTATTTCAAACATTGACAGCTCATATTATTATATTAACAATTTCAAGAGAATGATTATATCTAAATCATTCTCTTGATTTAGATGTAATCATTCTCTTGAATGATATTAAGACATAATATTAACTGAATGTAGATTTTTTTTTCATATACATTCTGTTCAGTTCTGTTGCATGTTCTGCACCTGATCAGCCTGAATGTAGACCACTATTTTTGAAGGCTTATTTGTTTGAGATTGTTTCTTATAGTGACAGGTATATGACAAACTCTATTATTTAAACTTTTAGCATTTACAGTAAATTGTGTAATAAAGAACTTTATTTTGATGAGAAATTATAATGTGCATTTTGTTCAAGCATTTAAAAAAAAATAATAATAATTCTGCCATACTTTGTCATTTAAGAGTTATCATATTGAATCGAGATAATATCGAATTGTGAATCTCATCGTATATCGAATCAAATCGTGAGATAACCATATCGTCCTATACCTACTTAGTGTGTTTAAACACTAGAATAAGGTCTGACGGAGCGTTTGATAGATTGGAATGCATAAGATCTATTTTAAGGGGGTGGACAGTTTGTCCGTTTTTAAGGGTCAGTTTGAAATAAAGTGGGAATACAGAAAATTGGTTTTCACAAATGTGCAACTGTTCCCACCAGTCTCACTGTTAAACAGATCCCTACGTCAGAGAGCACTGCAGCAAAACTTTTGGTGGCATGGCAGAGCATCAGTTTCCTTTACTTGTTTTCACTTTTTAATTTTTCCTTTACGTCCTTGCATTGCATAATGCTCATTGGCATCACTCTCTGATACAGCGGAAACTACAATGTATAGCCACTCTTGGGTGGCATGTCTGTTAGTGTGTCTGTGTGTACCTTGGATATCTGGCAAGTACTTCTGGTACTGGTCCACCTCACTGCTGTAGATAGTGAAGGCCAGTCTTTTGAGTAGCATGGCCCTCTGCTCAAGCTCTGCATCTCGATTGGTGAAAAGACTCAAAGAGCTGCTCTGGGCCACGGCAACTCGTGCTGCATATGTACAAACATTAGCAATATTAAGACACACATTAGGCTTCTACAACATTCAAATATACACCTACCACACAAAAACATCACAATGATGATGATAGAGCAAAAAGATAGACACAGCTGGAAGCTCCATTTAGTAGAAAGGGAAGACTCACTCATAAGGTCTCTGAATGTGGTTTTGTCATGAGTCATCAGGTGGTCTATGATTGCTCTCCAGCTGAAAGAAAGAAAGATGTGGTCAATTATGGGTCACAGTAAGCCATAAGTGGCATTACACTGTGTTCCAACCAGGAGAAAGGAGATGTTTTGCTGGCTATCACTCACTGGCTGACACATGTGGAGTCCATCTGGAAAAATGTATGGTCCATAAAGAGGTCAAAGGCTTCTTTCTTCCAGGCCCTCCGGGTGTACTGATATCCACTGAGGCTGCTCAATAGCTGTATACATGCACGGTAACTGGGGGCATTATGAGCACTGGAGGAAAGTAAGACCGAGCAACATGATGGGGCATTGAGAAGCAGTTCTTAAAACCTTGATCCCAAAATTCTTTAAATATGCAACTCCAAGTTTAGAGTCTTTGAAAACAATATACTTCCAATGACAAAATCCAAGCCAAATGAAGTGGCATTTGGGTCTATTTGGGTCTGATTAATAGTGATTTCCTTGTCTACAAGTGTTGGGTGTTGAAGGGCAAGTACCTATGGTTGCGCAGGTAGGGCACCACATAATGCATAAGGTTGACCAGTAGAGGGATCACCCTCTCTTTTTCATCACTGTAGAAGACCATATCTAACAGGTGGGCCAGCACCTGCAGGAAAAGAGACTCATTTAAACCATCCATGCAAACAGGAGAACAATTAATTAAACCAAAGACAGTCATGCTACTCTATGCAACACACCAAAGCAACCATATCAGCAAAATAATGTTACGTCCCGTGTTGTTTTGTGCATTTTGCTTGTTTGCTCTGCTTGTTCTCTCTTTCTGTCTGTCTGTCTGTATGTGTGTGTATGTGTTTGATCTCTGTGTGTCTTTCAAGTGCAGCCGATTTGCTAATTGTTTGCTCCACCTGTGCAATGGTAATTAACTGTCCCTGATTGTGCTCTGGATAAATTCTCTGTGCAGACATTCAGATGGGAGCTGTCATAACTTTGAGCTGGTCGTGCTGCTCCCGACTCTTTGCCACCTGCCAGACCAGACTTTGTGTGTTTTGTGCAAGTGTTGTTTAAATGCAATTTAAACTTGAAACCACAATTAGTTTCTGTCTTTAAAGCACACATGTGTAGGGGTGGCCTGCCCTTTTTGTTTGAATATTGCTTGTCCCTGTTTTTGTTAGTATAGGTAAATCTTCTTTTTTATATTTTTATTTTTCATACATTTAGGTTATTTATTTTATTTTAAGGGGTCACTCTGAAGTCTCTTTCCCGCTGCTTTTCTTTAATATTAATTGTTTACGGAGTCACATGACGCTATGCGAGGTTCGGACATATGAACGGTGAGCTCTGCGCACTTTGCTAATTTTAATACTTTTTATGTCATAAACCAGTGAGATTCGATACACTCTGATCTTTAACTGTTCTAGGAAGACAATATGTCAAAGAATTCAAAATCCTCGGGTTCTAGAGACATTAAAAGACACTTACGTGCTCAAACTGATGCCCCCGAGCAGGCCGCAAGCCAGGGAGCCGATTTGGCCTGAGAGGTGTGGGAAATTCAGTGAGAATTGTTGAACTTGTCGGCAATGCTGACGAAGGTTGTTGCTGATTTGGAGGATTGTGCTGTAATACGTCGATCGATCACTGCCATGGAGACAAAATTCACTGAGGTGGTTACAAAAGTGAGGGATGTCGAGAAACAGATCGATTATCTGGAGTCATCGGAGATGGAATTAGCTGCTAATCCGCTAGCAACCAAGGTGGATTTGGAGCATATCTGGGAGAAGATGGAGGACTTGGAAAACTGCAACCGGCGGAATAATGTACGAATTGTTGGAATTCCTGAGGACAAAGAAGGTCAGGATATGGTGAAATTCCTGGACGGGCTCTTTCCAAGTCTGCTCGACATAACAGGCCATAAGCTGGAAATTGGATTCCGGCTAGGAGATCATCCGATAAAGATCTTGTGTTACGCGAGGAGTAAGAAAGGAAGGCTTTCTTGGATGAACCACAGCATTTTCTTGTTCCCACACTTTGCGAATTTGACGAGAGAAACGCGATCGATTCAAGGAATGCAAGAAACTCTTACATCAACGGAAGTTTGCTTTTGCACTGATGTTCCCGGCCAAATTGAGAAAAGATGCTAAGGATGGCCATAAGATATTTACATGTCCCCAGCAAGCGATGTCCTTCATAAAGTTAATGGACTGAGTAAGTTATTTTGTGGTACTCATGTTGCAGCCAAGTGGACCGACTCACTGAACATTCACTTGACCGTCCGAGGCATCTTTTGTGTTCCTTTTTGTGCTGGTTCCGCCTGGAGTTTGTTTTGTGTAGTAGCACTCCTTCGGGACAGTGTTGGGGATGAATCTGCACATTCTTTGTGCTTATGCCTCCTATTGGTTGGAGTTTGGTTTGTGGAGTATTTCTTGCAGGACATTGGAGTGATTGGGTCATTTGTTGCACTTATGTAGCAGTCGAATGGGCCGGCTCACTGAACATTCGTTTGACTGTCCGAGGAATCTGAACGGCTTTTTTTTTTTTTGCTGGTTCTGCTAGCAGCTGGAGTTTTTTTTGTGGAGGAACACACTTTCGGGACAGTTATGTGATTGAGTCTATACATTCTTTGTGTTTATTCCACCTATTGGCTGGAGTTTGTTTTATAGATTATCTTCTGTTGTGTAATTCTGTCTCACAGAATTTTTATAGGAACACCGGACTTGAGCAATCTGACGGCAAAGTTGTCGCGGGGACTCTCATAGGCGTACATGGACTGTTTGAGTTTAGAGGGATGGACGGCAGTTGGTGCTGTCATGTGCAGGGTTAATGCACACGTTTTTCTTTTTTCTGTTTGTTTTGTTCTGGGGGAAGTTCGGGTTTTGATGGTCGCATCAGTGTTGGAATGTGGTCTTTATAATTTTAATTTTGACACACAATCTATTTTTTTCTAATATGTCAAAATGTCAAATGTTAATATGAGTGGATTGTCTCTCTCCACATGGAATGTGAATGGGTTGGGGCACCCCATAAATAGAAGGAAGGTTATTTCTCCTCTTAAATGTAAGAAATATGATATAGTGTTTCTTCAAGAAACGCATCTTTCCCCACAGGAAGCTGAAAAATTTGGGAAGATATGGGGTGGAAATGTTTTCTTTAGTGCTGGCTCAAGTAAGAGCAGGGGAGTCATTACACTGTTAAGTAAGCATCTACAAATCAAATGTCTCTACAGATTAAAGATAAATTAGGAAGAGTCATTATCGTTTTAGCAGAAATTCAGGGGCAAAGTTTGATTTGGGCTAATATTTACGCACCTAACGCTGATGATCAGGGCTTTTTTTTAAGATCTTGAAGGGATGTTGCAAGCCGCTGACACCCCTCATGATATATTATTGGGAGGAGACTTTAATCTATTGATGGACTCAGTCCTTGATCATAATGACGCTTCCTTGATCATACTGACGCTTCACAGGATGTGTAAAAATCTTGGTCTTAAAGATATTTGGAGACTATTGAACCCATCTGGAAGGGACTATACATTTTTTTCATCAATCCATAAGCTTTATTCTAGAATAGATTTTTATATATATCTAAGTCCCTCATTTCATCTGTTGTTGATTGCTCTATTGGAAACATTTTAGTCTTTGATCACGCCCTTGTGAGTTTAGAGGTGTTGCCACATATGGAGAAAAAGAAATCATATAGTTGGAGCTTTAATGTATCTGTGGTGAGCAGGGCTGAGGCGAGCGGCATCTGGGCAGAGCTAGGCCGGGAATATAAGTGGCGAATGACTTCCACCTGTGCGCCACACCAGCCTCACGTTCCAGCGAGGGGAGGCGGGAGTATTTAAGGAAACGAGACAGCGGCAGACGAGAGAGAGGTGTACGAAGCTCGTCCGTGTGTCTGAATGTTTTTATGATTTGACGCAGTTGGCTGAAAAGCAGTGCGTGGTTTTGTTTCTTTGTACACTGAAAAGTGTCATTAAATGTCTGTGTGTTTGTCAAGCCGGTCCCAGCTTCCTCCTTACCTACATAATTGTTAAACTGGTGCCGAAACCCGGGAAGGAGGAAGGATGCGCCATCAAGGAGTCCTCGCCGCTGACTGAGTATCGCAACACCGAGGGAGTGCTCGATCAGGTGGTGCTGGAGCACTGCATCAACCGGAAGGGACGGCTGAGGGGTCCAGTGCCATCGCCCGATGTCGCAGACGGAAGCACGACAGCGAACTGAGGGCCAATCGATGGCGTGTCCGGGGCCGGCGAGCCCGTTTCTCTCTCCTCTCTCTCCCTTCTCTGCTCCCCCCCCCTTCTCCTCTCTTTCACCCTGTTCCCCTAGAATTTTGGTTGAGGGTTCAGAGTTTTATGTGTGATGTTTTGGGCACTTGATTTCATTTTGCCCCAGACTCTGTATTCTAGGTGATGGGACGGTCATTAATATAGAGGATGGGTACATAAAGAATTGGGTCCTGACTGGTATTATGATCAGAAAACAGGTCATCCTTAGGGGATGGAAGTTGGCTGGAGCACCCTCGTTTCGAGAGTGGTGCACAGAGATGGGCAGGGTGGCGGCATTTGTGGGGATGACATATAGAAGGCTGGGCAACATGGGTTTATTTAAAAAAAAAAAAATGGGGCAGTTATTTTGACTTTTTGGAGGGCTCTCGGGGGGAAGCAGTGGAGGGAGATAGACAATGTTAAATGTGTGTGTGCATTCTTATTGTTTTGTTTAAGTATACTTTTTGTTTGTTTTTTTCTAAATACTTTCTGTTGATTTATTTATTTATTTGTGTGTCATTATTAATTTATTATTAGACCACTGAGGTGCGTGTTTGTGTTGGGTGGGGGTGGAAATGTTCGGAGGGAAGGGTTTTAAGTTCATATAATTTGATTCCGTATTTTCTGTCATGTTTATTTAATGTGACTGGAATCAATACAAAATTTTAATAAAATATTAATTGTTTACAACAATAAAAACTATTGTTTAATTTATACTCCGTTGTTCTCTTGTGTTTGGTATGACGGTTGTGCGAGAGTCATTGCCTTGTTGTGTCCTACCCCTAGGGGACGTAACAATAACAATAACAAAGACAAAGTAGGTCCGAGGGAGCACAATCCCTTGTGAAAAAAAGTGGCTGAAGCTCAGCTGACCTATGAATGTTCTTAGATACCAATGCAACATTCCAATTTTATCCAATACCTCAACTACTTTTCATGAACTGACTATCTTTTTAGGCCTCTAAGTTATAGGTTCACTTGGTTATGGTGCTGGGTTTGGACTTGTGTATTTAAAGATGAATAAGGTGTAGACGTGACATTCTGTGTTTACCTCAGCCAGCAATGTGAGGGCGTGAACGCTGTATACAGATGGAGTAAAGCTGGAGGCCTCCATCACTGTGAGCATTAGATCTGAAATGCACAAACTGTTAGTGAGAGACTCACCAGACACTCATGCAGATGTATGTGCTTACAGGAGGTGAACTGCACAGACTATATCAGATAGACACACATAATCACTGACCTTCGACATCAGCCTCCAGACTGGCCCCATCCACCATGATCTGAGGGGATGGTTTGACCTCCAAGTTTCTTCTCAGCCATGTGGTCTGTTCTAAGGAGGAGCCAGCGATCGTACCAATGGCCTCTACAATCTTATGGGTCACATCCTGGGGAATCGTGATTTTATGATTTAATGTAAACATGTAAAGAAACATAAGAAACAGTCGATACTGAAACACTGTCCAATAGAAAGTAAAAGATCTTAAAAGAATTTAGTGGCTTTTTTGAATTTATGGTATTGTTAGATTCTCATTAGGAAAGTTTATTTCTAAATAGATATAATGTGATGCATGCAACCCTTACAAAAAAATACTGTTGCGAACATGATGTAGTGATGGTATTAGATGGTAATGCAATTGTTCAATTGTAGGGCTTATGGGTAGAAGATTTACACTGATATTTTCTTCCAAGTTATAAAAACTAAGACACAGAGGCCCGCAGTCCACACTGGAATTCCTCATACATTTAAAGACTCTGCCAGGACAGCGCCCTAAAGTCTGAATCAACCATGTGGAAATTAGACGAAATGCACATCTGCCAAACCTTAACCATCTTGAGGACAAAGGTAGATCTGTGGACGCACCAAGACCTCCTCGTCCATGTTGTAAATCAGAAATGCCCTAAACATTAATGGTCATCACATGACTGATATGGCCATCTCGGCCATCTCAGCAAGGAGACCCTCACCTCTAAAGGGTAGAGGTGATGGTCATTATAATCATCGTGTGCTAAAACTCATTACCAAGACACAGAGCTAAAGCAGACTCCCTCATGAAACCCCCTTAATTGCAACGGACAACACATAATTCCAACACTACAACTTCTTTGTTCTGTTTCATAACCAGTTTCTATGCTTAAGATTAAAGGAATCATGACATATCCTCTCTGATTGTTATTCTGCAAACATCTTTGACACAATTGCTGGACTCACTCAAATCTGACTTTACACTTCACAATGCACATAACCAAGTTTTATATGCAAACATGCATCACATGATGCCTAAATGTGGTTAGAATCATAGAATGCATATATAATTTTAATGTGTAGAGAAGTAACCACAAAGAGAAAGTATGTCATGTTTCATATGTAAATGATTGTCTGTTTACATAGAGAATGTTGATGTTAACAAATGTCATGTCTCTTGCACCGATTTCATTATATAAAAGTCAGGACAAAAGTATGCTCTTTTTCTGAGCGGGAAAGCTGTGGAAAATTAGTACAAAGAGTCATAAGTTAATTACCTTGAGGGGAGGACACTTTGACCACAGGCCCTCAGAAAAGCCACCTCTGATTGGCTTAGAGCCTCTTCGGGGTGGCCAAACAGAAATGGTTAAAAGACCAGCCTGGACAACCCCTCTTATAGCCTCTCTTCTCTGCTATATGGCATACACACACTTTGACCTCTGTCCCAGGAAGTCCTGAGTCCTCCTTGTGGGAGGCCTCGCTTCCGAGGCTCTACCTGGTCATTCCATCACCCATCCATCAAACCGAACAAAGACCTCCTGGAACTGAACGCAACGCAAGTACAGACCTCCAGACTCTCGCTGAAATCTGGTGCTTTCTTTAATATCATTTGAGAAACTCGACCTCAAATCACAGTGTACTAAATGAATTCTCATTAAGAGCTTTGCGGGAGTTTTCAAACTCCATCCTGTCCGACTTCTCCAAAGATGTCATAGTCATCGCTTCAAAGTCCCGCCTGATCATTCCAGCACCGAACTATCCGGCATCCATGATCTTATACAGAGGTTCAAAACATCAACGGAGCACAACCAGAACTTTCTACGGACACTGTCAAAGAACCAAAAGCAACGAAACGCAAGTACACCTCCAGACTTTTGCTAGAAAGTGCTGGTGTTTTATTTACATACTTCGGGTAATCTGATTGCAAATTAAGTATCGGTGGTTCTCAGGGCATGGTCTATAAACACAGATCATGTTACAGATAATTTCCATTCACCTTCTGTTATAGCTCACTCACCAACCTGTTTTATGTTTATCTATGTGTTAGTTTAGTTTTATGTTGTAAATTAGCAATAGTCTTCTTTGTATTCAAAGAGAATTTGACTGTGTATTTCATCAAATCATATTGGTCCCTAGAAATCTGTCGATCCTAAAGCCACATGCTCATAAAAATTGTTTAAACCTATTTGTGATATTATTTTCAATCACATTGAAAGTAGTATTACTGTATGAATTAACATTACGCTCATATCAACTCATCGCTGGCCGAAGACTTTGATCTTACGTAAAGATTAATTCTTATATTATTCCCCGAATCAAGATTCCCATTGAGCTAAATTCTTTGCATTAGTGGTTGGAAAATGATGCAGGCATAAGCTTAAAGCAATAAGCTAACCATTATGCAAATTCCCTACATATAATTGGTGATGAATGCTGGCAGTTGTAAATATACCCTATCACAAAGTCACTAATTCCCTACATATAATGGCGGTTGAACGCGGCCAAGATTCATAAACTAATTATTTACATATAAAATCCAACACAATATACCATAATAAAGTATGATTATCATATTTATATAACATTGTACTGTACATGTCGAAAATCATGGTAATGCTTTTGGAAGTGAAGATGCAAAAAAACTGGTGAGTGAGAGGTTCTGCTCACCTGTAGCTCTCGCTGGTCCTTCTTGCTCTCTAGGGTGGGATTCTTCAGGATAAACTCATTCAATACACTAAAGAAAACATCAAATTAATTTTGGAAATCTAATACAGACTGCAATTTTAGAAGAACAAATTAAAGAATAACTATGCTAGGATCTGTGAGATGGCACACACCCAAGAATGAGGAACTGTCCCGGAGCGGGCAGACTGAGCTGCACAGAGTCCTTCAGCAATGCTAAAAGTGATGGCCAGCTGTCAACCAGACTAGACACTGGAATCCTGAAGGAGACAAGACAAGAGCTGTGAGATTGGCAGTGTAAATACTACAATTCACTCAGTTCGCTTGGCACAAACTGATATTATTTTAGTCAATTAACTCACCTCTGCACATAGGCATAGAAAAACTGAAGCATGCAGACCTCCAAGGAAAGATGCTTCTGTGAAATAAAGAAATACTAAGTTGAGTCTACAAAACCATCTACAAAATCAACAACAGTATCAAAACAATCAGACTACTAAAGAAGACACAAATGCTATAAGGGTATGTTGGACACTACACCTTCTCTTTGGCGATGGCTGGGGGTTGCTTAAGGACTTCCTTCACTGTCTGTATCACTGTCTCAGTTCGCATGGCACTTACAGAACGAACAAGTTCAACAAGGAGAAGCTGTTCCTCACTCGCTGTGGGAATGACCTAAAATACATATAAATACACACAAAAATGAGCAAAATCATGTCTCAGGAAGTGTCAGGCTTTCTGAGACCATAAGGGAAACAGATGACTCTTGGTGTTGTTCATACCTTGTTCCTGGATGGAATTTTAGCCTGCTTCCTTTCATTCCACACATAAGCAATAGCGGCCATGAAGTGAGCTCCATGATTCATTGAGATTGGGCCCAGTAGCTCTAGGATTTGCTGCCTGAGATTCTGTGAACAACCAGTGAAATCATTTCTAGTTAGCACAGCACACTGACCACAGGCAAGATCATAGTGTAGGCCTTAACTGTCCAGCTTAAAGGGATAGTTCACCCAAAGATTAAACTTCTGTCATCACTTACATGTTTTCCAAACCTGTAGGACTGACTCTTTTGATGAGCCTCAGTTACCATTCACTATCATTGCATCTTTTTTTCTATACAATGAAAGTAAATGATTACTGAGGTTGTTATTCTGGCAAAAATCTCCTTTTATGCGCCATGGAGAAAAGAAAGTCAAACAGGTTCAGGAACAACATGAGGGGGAGTAAATGATGACAGCATTTTCATTTTTGGGGAAACTATTCCTTTAAGTCCTAAACACTGTACAGTCTCCTCATGGTACCTTTGTGGATCCTAGGTTGATGTTCGAGGTGGAGCAGGCAGAGGCTGCAGGCGGCCTGTCAGAGCTGTCAGCCAGATAAAGGACACCCCACAGCAGGGTTACAGAGGACATGATGGTGTGCAAGATGGAGAGAATCCCCGCCCGGGCCTCTGCAAGGTGCTTCTGATCTACATTCACCTGGAGCTGAAGAATAAATGCACGTAAGAACAATTACATACTCATACGATTTGTTCGTGCTAAACACAAAATTATATTTTTTGATGTCCATTAGTTTAATCATTTTCAAAATTAGAGAACAGATTTAATAAGCAAACCAATTATAGGTAAAATATTGGGCTGACAAAAAGCCACTGTGGATTACATTGCCATGGGCTGCAAAACAGGGATGGATGACTAGCTCCCTCACCTGGTGATATTGTGATGTTGGGTCTAGCAGACAATAATGGATTATGGCTGTCATTCCTTCTAGTACAGTCAGAATCAGGTCAGGAGGAATACACAGTGCCATCCACTGGGGCCTGAGGATATGATACACAGAGTAAACACGCACAAATTGGTTCTCTTTTCATAAACAAAACATTTCTTCAAAAGTGCATAATACTCAATAACACTCAATAAATTAGGTATTGCTGATATCGAACAGTGCCCTCTTGTCGATGTAAATAAGTCTATACTGCCATTTGACCTTAAAGGGATAGTTCACCCAAACATGAATCTTCTGTCATCATTTACTCTTGTAATTTACATTTGTTGTTCTAAACTTTTATGACTTAAGGTGCATTTTGTGTAAGTGCATAATGCAGAGTGCGCCATTTGTGACACAGCTTTTCTTTTTTCTTTTCCATGGAACACAAAAGGAGATGTTAGGCAGAATGACAGCCTCATTCTCCATCCACTTTAATTGCATCTTTTTCCCATACATTGAGGCAGTCATTCTGCTTGACATCTCCTTTTGTGTTTCACGGAAGTCAGATAAGTTTGGAACAACATGAGACTGAATAAATGATGACAGAATTTCCATTTTTGGGTGAACTATTCCTTTAAAATGTAAATTACCCTGTTCCTCTGCTACACAGCAGAAGTGGACTAGTACCTGGTATCCGTGAGACCCGTCTCATAACGATATTGCTGGATAAGGTTATCAAGGTTTTTGCACAGCTGAAGCGTAACAGAGGCAACTACTCGCCGAAGCACTTTGCCCATGTAAGGCAGAGTGGCTGTGACGAGGCCGATCCACTGTGGGTGCATCATGCAGGCGTGGTGCTGATGTAGCGCCCGGATCACTGCACACAGAAACATGCCCTGCGCTGTGATGGGCTGCCCATGCAGATACTGCAGGGAAGCCATGGGTTGCTGCGGGTTGACGTGCTCTACCTCCCCTCCGATTAGTTCAAACCCAGACCCGGGCCCACTAGCTCCTCCACCAGAACCTGCCGACCCTGGACCCCCTTCCCCACCCTCCTCCACTGGGATCAGCACGCGATGCTCCAAAACCACCAGGCTCTGGAGAAGCCGCAGAAGCTGCGACTGTATGGCGCTGCAGTTATCCAGCTGGTCCTCAGACAGATTGATGATGCTGTCCTCTGAAAGGCCCTCTTCGACAGCAGCCACATTGGTACCAAGGACATGATGTTCATGCCACTTTTGCACACTGAAGATGGTGGAAAGCAAACAGTGTAGCACTACCTTCTGCACCTTGCATTTGGACAGCACATCACAAATAAAGCTCGCAAAGCCCTTGGCTGAGCCCCCAGTGATCTTGGTAAGCTCACTGAAGAGCAGCGTCAACACCTCCACGCTGGTCAGCTGCATGGCATGGTTGCCTGCCAGGTCCTGTGATGTGGCCAGCACATGGGCCGAGTAATAGCTGCGCAGAAAATAGAGGCAAAGGGAGATGATGACCTCCAAGAACATGGCACTTCGGAAGGAGTGGGAGTGCGAGTCTTGTGGGATGGGACAGTAAAAATCCTTGCCCATGACAGAGACACGATGACGTGATAACAGGTTTTGCAGGAGAGAGAGCTGCGGTGTGTACGTGTTATTTATGCTGGTAGTGGAGATGGCGCTCACAAATCCTGCTGGTGAAGTACGCAGCATGGCTGCAATGGCTGAGAGTGCATGCAGAGTGCGAGAGGAGTCGTAGAGCTGAAGGTAAAGCAGCACATGCTGGTATAGGGGATGGATGTTAAACCGAGGAGGTGACCCAGATGCGCGAGATCCTCCAAATCCACTGGCAGCCCCACCACTAGGCGAGCCTATGTCACTCTCAATTTCAGAAACCTCACCCTCCCCACAGCTGTACCAGTTCTCTAAGTCCAGACTGTCCCTGAAGAAGATGCTGGGTGGCCGGCTCTTCTCCGTCTGGTTGGTCTTGCGTCTCTCATCCTCTTTTCTTTTCACCTTCTTGGTTTTGGGCTTGGCCCCTGGGGATTTGTCCACCAGGCGCTCCATTATCTTGCCCTTTAGGCTTAGCTGCGTGCTGCTGTGGCTGCGCTTGCAGTGCGGGTCATTGACCTGGAGGCTCTGTTCAGTGGAGGCATTGCCACCACTGTCCGGAAGCATGACGATCGAAGGGGAGGAGCTATGGCGGGCGATGCCTTCCCGATGCTCTTCCTCCCCTGAAGCATCAATTGTGGCCACAGTCAGGAACTCCAAGGTTCCCCCTGCAACCAGTTCTGGGAGTGTTCTAGGTTGTGTGTTTGAAAAGGGGGCCAGCGGGACACATGTCCCAGTGGACATATCTGTGGAAGAGTTGGTGCTGTCAGAGTCTGTCTGAGGCCAGGCCTCAGGGGATGAAGCCGTCTCACTTGACTCTTTCTCCACCATTTGCACCACCTTGTCCACTAGCTCAGTGAGCACAGCAGAAACTGCCTCATGTAAGTACTCTTCCTCCACCGAAGAGGATTGACAAAGCACAGGGTCAGATATGTTAACAGTGCTACCACCTCCTTCTGGTTCATCAAAACTGCCATTGTCCACAGTGGATGACTGAGAGCCACTGGAATCAGAGCTCTGGGGCTCCCCCTGCTGATCAGGAGGTTGATATTCACCACAGAGTTGCAGGTTCTCACTGCTAAGGCTCAAGAGTGAAAGACTGTCACTCAAAGGATTAACCGTCAGGCTAAAAGGTTCCATATCATCCAATGGGATCCCTCTGCCACATTCTTGGAAACCCCTGTGGCCATCCACTGATATCTCGCTATAATCTGCAGAGATGACAAATTTATTTTCATTAACATGCTATATATTTTTTATGGTAAAAATGCAAAAGATGTTAAATCTATTTAAAAACACTAAGATAAAACCTTCTTACTTTCAGCATAGCTCATATCCCTCATGTAAATGGGGTCAGAGGACTCTTGTTCTGCTGGGTTAGGGAAGGCCTGGGCCCAGTGACACTGTGCTTGAACACGCTGGATGGACACCCGGTGGGTTTTAGGGTGCAGAAGTAACAGCAAAAGAGGCTCGAGAACACGAGCAATGTCATGTCTCTGCAAAACCTGGTTTAGCCAGGCCCGCCCAACAGCACTCGCCGAGCCATCCCAATAACTGAGACAGTCTAACATAATAAAAAGAGACCTACAAGAGACAGTGCAGGTAAAGGATGGTATGGAGCTTGAAAGACCAATGGACAAATGGTGAAAATCACCTCACGACAAAGTAATATTGCAAAGTAAAACTGCTGTTACCTGTCAAAGGTGCGATTGAAAGGGGAGGACTTGGTGATGTTCAGGTCTCTGGTCAGGTGCCAGAGAACAGAGAATTTTACATGGGCCTCCAACCGTATTCTCTAAAAGAGAATTTAGAAATGAAACATGTGAAACTATATCTGTGAACATATATATGTGCTCATCCAAACCCCTTGAATGTGAGGTGTGTGCACATGTATGACCAACCTTGTCCCGATGCATGAGCTGCTGGCTGATGACATCTTCACAAATGCTGGGAGAGGGAGCCAGGTTGTGAAGCTGGTAAAAGAGCTCCACACTGCGCTTGTGGTGCTGGGGGGTCTCCTCTCCCAACTGATCCCACAAGATCAGGGCTACACTCTACAAGAGACAAATGAGACACTGATCAAAACAGAAGGAGAGACTAAATGAGAAAAAAAAAAAGAAATTGAGAAAGGAAATAATCCAAACCTTAAAGAAATCTGTCTTCTCTGCAATGTACTTCAAGATACCCTGTGTGAGTGGTGGACGAATCACCACTGCAACACGACCATGGCTAGGACTCATTGGCTGGCCCGAGTCTGGACTGCCCACACACTCGGCTGTCACCATAGCTACTGACTGTGTGAGACCAACAAGGTCCATGACAAGAGAGATAGCCACTGCCTGGATACTGAAATCAGCAGCTAAACAGCATGCATCCATCAGAGTCTGAAGCCACACCGCTGGCTGAACACTCTCACCTGTTGGCAAAGCATAGGCACATTGCAAATATGCAACACAGAGGGATTTTGCCACTAGAGTTAAAAATATATCCTGCATTTCTGAAAAAGGATGTGCATTAAATACCCTGAATTCCCTTTTCATTAAATTCAAGCTTCTTGTGATAATACATACAAGGTACATGGTACAAAGGGAGAAATAGCAGCATTGGTAATTTTTTACCTGCCTGCTCCTGTTTGGTGGGTGAGGACTTCAGGTTGCCCTCAGCAATGTACACTGGAAAACTGGAGCACTCCAGGAAGAGCTGACAGGCAGCTGTGAAAGCAGCCAGACACTCCTGCTTAGAAGGCACCTGCTTCTCAAATTCATTTTGACTTCTTTTGTCAACCAACACTGTCAGGGTATCCATCTCAGCACTGCTGCTCCTCCCTGCCTCTGCCTGTCCACCTGGGGTGATGTAAAGCCTTACCAGGCAAGAAAGGAACTGTTGGAAATGCTCAAGGCAGCACTGTATCACTGGCTTGTCCTGGGGCTTGCTGTTTGCTGAACTACTCAGCCCAGGTTTGGGTTTAGATTTGGGTTGGATGGGCCCATTCTCAGGGCTGGATGAATCAGCCTCGGGGTGCTGCGTGTTGTCAGGTTGCACCCCATGTTCTGCCTGGTACTGGATGAAGTCAGTGAATCCACTCTCTGACAACCTGCTGCTAGAAGGGTTCTCGCCTTCCTCAAATACATCAGTGCTGCCAGGGATTTCTTGGGTGACTGGTAGTGTCTGAGCAAGATGGGGCATTAAAGCAGAAAAAGACTGTCAATATCAAAGTTAAAGTCTAAGTTATTGTTATTTCTCTCAAGAGTTATTGTCATCTCTCTCCTGCATGGCATGAGAAGGAACAACATAGTGTATCCTGACATCACTGTGCATAAATGAACATGTAAACATAAAAGTTCCAGAGGGGGGGCAAGAGGTGGCTGTGGCCGTTTGCCTTTGGATATTTTATAGGTTCCTTAAACCATTAGGCCTGTGTCCTGCTGAACTCATTTCATTCTTGTTTAAATAAAATATCTAAACAAATGCATGCAATTACAGTCTCCAGTTATCTTGATCACTTTTTGTGAGGTGGGGGATTTTGGCTAGTGAAAATGCTGAGTGGCAAGTGACCTTGGAAAACTACTAGCCACAGTGGCCAGTGAGCCAAAAAGTTCATTTCAAACCCTGAAGATGTGACTCAGCCAAGTGTAAACACATTTGGTTGTTCAGGCCACATATAGAAACTTTACTCCTCCCAAACAGTACTACGTCAACATACAGAACTTTGAGAGCCCATGACAACAAATAAAATGCGGCACATACAGTAACAGCTAATGCCTACTATAGCACAATAGTCAAGTAAATTTTAGAAATTTTAGCCACCCCCTGTTTGTAGTTTGTAAGAGCCACTTCAAGTGCAGAAAAATGTCAGACCAAATTTATATCTGCCTAGACACACTTATGTGGCCAAGAGCACATGGAATTGGCATGCCCAATCAGAAAGTAACTACATATTCCCCATGTGAAATGCCTAAACAAACTGTAAAAGGGCAGAGATGAGAGAGTGAAAAACAGCTATGTGGCACCACATAATGCCTGTGAACTAGTGCCAACGGGTTTTCCTTGTTAGGCTTGTTTCAAAGCTTTTAAAAGCCACTAAAATTAAAATGAGATTCTTTGAACCTTATTTGATTTAAATGTTTTAGTAGTTATCACAGGAAGCATATGTGATTTACATTTTACATATACAGTAAAAAGATATAAAAAATATAGAATATTCAAGGTCTTTATAAATTAAAAGCTCACTGGAAACTCGCAATTCCTATTAATTTGGTTGTAACATAGGAATATAACCTTACAAATATAAAGCAGCAATGTGCATCTGTCTGCTGTTATTAACATGTACAGAGTTCCCACACATTTCGACCAATTGCCATGACTCTATAAGGATTTGTAAAAAAAAATCAGAAATTGCACTCCAAGAGAAATTTCTAGCTGTTGAAATATTTTAGAGCTGACTGTAACAAGAAAAAAATATTACAAAAAAAAAAACTTTTCCAGGCCCAGAAATCGCCATTTTAAATTCCCCAAATTTTCCAGGTTATACAGGACTATGGGAACCCTGCATGTATTATGCTTCAGTTTAAGCTTTTAAAGCACTAATAAAGATTTGCTTTGAGGAAAATTTATTTAAAGAGTTTTAACCACTTGATTGTCAACTCTAACCCTTTTCTCCTCTTTGTCTCTGGTTGAAGGGGTAGTGGCACCAGAGGATGGGCCGGAGGGCAGTGCCAAGGGTGACACCAGTGGGGGCTGGACCTTGCTGAGGATCTTTGAGCAGAGACGCAGACAGTGGGTGAGCTCTCTGAGGCCCAGGGCCTGCAGGTGTTTGGTAAGAGCAGAAACCATCCGCAGAAGCAACTGAGGTAGGTGCTCTGTCTGGATCTCTATGTATGTCTCCTAAAGAGACAAAGAGAGACAGAGAAAGAAAAATATCAAGGAGAGAAGGGCTCAGATGCTGGCTTATATTGAGTTATCAGGAGGTCGATCCCTGCATCCCAATTCTGTCATTATTTACTCATCATTATGTTGTTCCAAACCAGTTTCTTTCTACAATGGAACACAAAAGGTAAATTTTTGAAGCAACAACATGAGGGTGAGTAAATAATGACAGAATGTTCATTTTCAGGTGACCTATACCCTTAAAAGTAAAGGTTAAAATCCTGAAAAGCAAAACTGAAAATATTAAACCATTTAGGCTTTTATGTGTGGAATAAAAAGGGCATGTAAGTGGTACAAGCTTAAGGACCTTTAATAACCAGTGAGCAGTTTGGCAAATGTACATCACATGCAAAATGATGGTTCTACCTTCCAAAACATCCATAGATAGACATGATGAGTGGTTTGTTCAAATAACATAGCTGTTTGCATTTTTTAGCATAATATTATTGACAATTTTATCACAAATTCTTACAACAATTATAAAGTGATACATCAAATACAGTACATAAAGTACAATTATATATGATGTGCTATATAACAGAGTAGAACACTGATTCTTGAGATAAGGGACAAAACATGTCCTACATACAAAAGTCCTATATAAGTTACAAAATCAACAAATTAATAATAATAAAAATACTGAAAATGATAAATCTAAAGGAAATGTGTATACTCAGGGCATTTATTACTTATATTTTTAAATAATTTCACTAGAAAAATTTTAAATAGCATGCTCTATTTTTGGAAGCTATTTCAAATTTCTATTTATCCTCAGCAAGAGGTCACAATGTTAAACTTCCAAACAAAGTGTTTAAAAATGCAACAAATTCATAAATATTAATATCAAATGAAAGGTAGGGATCTGTAAGATATCAAACAATATATAAAGTAAACTTTAAATTATATTTTCCATAATAACTGGAAAACTTTGCATCAACTCTGTCAGATTGTTTAATAATCCTGAATAAATCAGACAATGTCATGGTTGGCTATAACTCCAAGTACCCCTTTCCCACTTCCTACTCATGGTGGATGCAACAGTAGAACACACGGTCTGGTAATGTTTTTATATTTATATTTTATACAAACAATGTTTAAGTCTCTGCTATCACAGCTTCAACATGTCAACACCATCATCCCATTGTGTTAATTTCTGTTAAGAATTGTGGAATCATTTTGCCATTTTAGTTTATGTTAAAGAGGCAGCTTAAACGGAGGAAAAAAACTAAATGGCTCCAGTGAACAACACATGGTTAAGATGGAAAAATATTCAATTTTGTCAATTCCGTCAGAATTTTCAGAATTGTGTGAAAACAGAAAAAAAAAATGTAAAGAATGTATTTTATCACAACTCATTTACTGAACACCATTATTAGACAGTTAAAGACTTTACACTTTTGATGGATGGATCAAATTAAAATAGCATGCTTTTAAGTGTGTCTGACGAAGTTGACAAATTACAGTAAGATGTAAGTTATGAAGTGAATAAATGTCAATTTTCAGAAAAAAGCATTTGATAAAAACCTGTTCCCTTACATGGTTTGTTGGCTGAAACCTTTGTCTACAAATATATCCATTTAAAATTTAGCTTAATTTAGTACGAAAAAATGAAAACCAAGGTAAAAAACATGTTTTGTTCCTTCTCTCAAGAATCAGTGAGAAAAGTACAACTTTCTAGAAATTAATATGGATGTTTCTGGAAAGATAGCCAAATCCGATTAAAGCAGAGTGAAGCCAGGTGAGGTGAAGAGGCAAGAAAGAGCATTACTGTACCTGGCAGATAACCCTCATGCTTCTAGTAGGCTTTGAGGAAGAGAGAGAGAGAGAGAGAGAGAGAGAGAGAGAAAGCATAGATTTTCAACAGAAGAAGCAAGCAGAGTAGAAGCCAGAAAACACACTTCAGAAACCCAGATTGGTTCATTAACAATCTCTGAAACTCTCGCAAGCTTTCCTTCAAGGACATCAACAAACACACAAAGTTGTGCACATGCAGAAAACGTCTAAACTATGAGGTTCAGACAAAAAAGGGCTGAGTCTCTCAGTTGGATTTCTAACTAAACAGTAACAAACAGGGCATAATATCAACTGAGACTGCACTAAACAGAAGTTTGACACTTTAAACCTTTTCATATTTACTTTAATTTCTTTTTCCTGCTGTCACAAGATCACTTTCTCAAAGCAGAAAATGGATAATATGAGGGGATTTGAATAAAAATAGGGGTATTTTAAAAGCTATAGCTGAGTGTGAAGGCAAAAGTTACCAACCAAAGACACAATATCCAACAGGAAGTCCACCAGCTCACAGAACTCAACCAATGATCGTGCTGATGTCTCAGAGTTCATAGTCTGCCCTGGGACATGACTGCTCTGAGTCCATCTAAAATGCAACAGGAATGTTAAACAAGAACGGAACAGACTGGTTTTCAAAAACTCATATTTTGTTCAATCATTAAAGGTATACTGTAGTTAACCCAAAAATGAAAATTTTGCCATCAGTCACTCATGCTCATGTTGTTCCAAACCCGTATTACTTTCTTTGTTATTGTTAAAACATTAGGCAGAATATTAGCCTCAGTCACCATTTACTTTTTTTTTTATCTTTTCTCCATACAATGAAAGTGAATGGTGACTGAGACTAACAGTCACCATTCCACAAAGATAGAAAGTCATATGGGTTTGGAAACAACATGAAGGTGAGTAAATGATGACAGAATTTTCATTTTTAGATAAACAATCCCTTTAACACATACATAAACACACCTGCAGCACTCCTCAAACCATAGTGCAATATAATCCCACATGTAGTAGGGCTCAAAGGAGTTAAACAAGAGGTTTGCTGTTTTAATGAGCTCTGCCGTCTTCTTGTTTTCTCTGAGTTTGCTGAAAGAACAAGGAAAAAGATTAATTTTTAATACATTTTAAGAAAACAATATGTAATTGTTGCCAAAAGAGTAAGTGGATGCAATGCTTTGCAGACCTGCTAAGCTGAGTTTGGTCTTTGCTGAAAGGGTTTTGATTCTGAAGGTCCAGCTCAGCGCGGCACTGAGTGTGCAAGGTGCGGAACACTTCGATTAGAACATCCTCCAAGATTGCTGGACCTAATTAAAGTGGAGAAGAAGATTTAAATGTGAAAGAGAACCCACGAGCTCTTTGATGCAGGTTTGAGCATAAACACCACAGAGCATGAGAGCAATCTTGTAGATGCATGTTGTAGATGCATGTAGTAACGGCTGTACCCAGCTCAGGCTTGTCGAGAAGGCTGATGAGGATACGGAAGGGCTTCAAGTCATGCATCAGGATGCTTTCCTCCTCCCCTCCTCTGGCCTTGCCCTGCAGGATCCCCACCATGGCCTAGAAAAACACAGTCACATTCAGAGACACTATATCAATCTACTTAAAGGGACAATTCAAAAGATGGTCATTTGGGTTTGGAACGACAAGAGGGTAAATAAATAATGACAGAGTTTTCTCATCCTGACTTAAGAACTTCAAGACCTTTAGCATCAGCTTGATTACAAACTCTTACGCTATCAAAATAACATGGTGGTGTGACTGAAGACATATAGCGGAAGGTAAGGACTAGGTTTACTCAAGTACTCAAGACGGTTTTTCCTTCTTCATTATCCTTTAGATAAAAAGGTTGCCTCTCCATCATATCATGAAAGTGTGTTTGTTTTTAGCTCTTCGGGGATTTCATACTTGGATTAATGCACGGCTGCACAGGCAGAGGAACAGGCGGTCCCTGCAGTAACCTACTTCCCAAACAAGCGTGATCCAACAATTGGCCCAAACCAGATGGCACAAAATCAAACAGATCCCCATCAAATAAAACAAGAGGAAAAGGCCAAAAACAAAACTCCCCCTCTTTAAGGCCCCAAACTCTACCCTAGGAGTACCAGGATGTCAAACGCATGGACCTAAAATGCTCAGTCTGTAGGGACCAGTGTCTCATTGCAAGCCAAGCCATGCATACAGACCACATGGAGAGAAGTGTAGACTCAAAGAGTGACTTATTGAAAAGATGCGTGCATCCATATGTGTCACTGCAGACAGAACAAAAAGGTTTGATCTTACAGCAAAAGCAAACTCAAACTTAAAAAAGAAAGAACGTTTGAAGTTTCTATGCTGCTTTAATGGAAATCTCTGTGTATGGAAACATTTATGTAGATTTCTGATGCCCCATCAATGTTTTTTTTATTTTTTATGAACACTTCAGATCGACCCCTCTCACTGCATCAAGTAAAATTTGGGTGAAACACTGGTGCAAAACTATCACTGTTTGGACTGCATGTTCTTGTTTAAGCTTACTCCATTCACCATACCTGAACGAGCATGTCCTTGGAGTAAGTGTTGAAGTAGAGTGTGGCGTGCTCTTCTGGATTGCTGAGACGGGTACTGCGAGGGCCTGCTCGTACACCATTGTTATCAAAACCTGAAACATCACCACACACACAATAGCACATAGATATGTGTGACTAGACAATTAGACATTCATTCCTAAACCCTTTAATAACTTAAAGGTGAACAGAGATACAAGGAAATAAAAAAAGAAAGATTATACTTATAGTACCACCATAACAGTATTCATGGAATACAAACTTACCACAGTGTTCGTTCCCAGGATAGAGATGGCAAGTATGAAAAAAAATAACATCAACAATAAACACTTCACAGAAATGGTGGGTGTACAGTCATCATATGAGAATGATGTACGTATATTCTGTGCAACATTCTGCGAAGATCCAGATCTCCAATTAGTCACTAGAAAAATTATTTCATATTTTATTCAGACTTATGAAATCATCCAATTTAAATCAAAGTAACTGATTTCAATTGATGGCATGAAAGAGCAAACGTTTAATTATTTGATGTCTTTATTAGTGCTACTTTGCTCTCCAATGATATTTGTGGTGTTTTAATAAAATGATTTTGGGGAAAGAAAATATATGGATATTTTCTTACATTCAAAGCAGGTTGAGAAATATTAAATGAAAAAAAAAAAAAAAAAAAATGAAGGATTGAATGCAGTTTGTGTGTGAAATGTGGATGTCTCACCCAGCAGCCAAGCATAAAGTCTCCGGTTCAGAGACATATCTCTCCTTAGAACAACATGAAGTGCTGCAGACAGAATCCGGATCATGTCTGGACGTGTAGCCTGAAACAAACCAAACAGTTAGATAAGCAAATAATGTCTACATGCTTATATTTATTGTATATGTATTATGTATCTTAGTATCCTACAATACTCATTTATTTTCTATGTAAAACACTTTAAAATGAGCCATATTACCTTTGCAAATAGAGACTTAACTCACACAAATTAGTGATAGAACGATATATCAGCTAGGCCAATAAACTGGCCAATATTAGGTAATTTTGAGACTATCTGCAGATAAACATGCCCGTTTGGCCAATTAACAGATGCGCCCCTTTTGCCTGTTCCAAAATCTACCAGCAGCCTTATCAATGGATAATGCATCATTAGTTTTCAAATATTTTTAGTGAATTTCTAGTAAATATTGAGTTTATTTTCAGTGTATGTGTACATCTCATTTGTTATAATTAATATGTGTTAGCCTATATCTGCATTAGAATGGCATCGGCCACTGAAAAAACAATATCGGCCAAAAACTAATACAAATAACAGAACAGGAAACTCTGCCTCCTGGGATGTTAGGTGGGAGATTGTTTGAGACCTGGACCACAAGTGAAACTCATACAGTATGTTAAAAAGATAGTTAACAGAGGTTTTAAATCAAGAAAATGAGTTCTGTTACCTGACTCATGTGGAAGGGGAAGCAGAACAGAATGAGGTCCAGGGTGCTCCTCTGCACTAGCACACTGGAGTCCTGAACCGATGTGCTGACAGCCTCCACCTGATAAAAACAATTACATGATAAACAATCTCACTTTCCTGTACATGATGTTATAAAAAACCAAAACACAAATTCTGTATAATGTATCAGCAATTTGGACGATTCTTTTTCATCTCTGTCAATAATCTGTGTACCATCAGTTCGATGTCACTGCCGATGATGTACAACTGGTCCTCCATGGATAATTTACGATTAAGGTGCAGAAGAACAAAGGTGACTCCAGGCAAACGCACAGCAGGGCTGGTTAGAATACTGCCCCACAGGGCACCGTAAAAGGCTGGCTGCTCCACAGCTGCGGCCACTTTTTCCAGCAGGGTATTGGTCCTTCGCCCAACAGATAAAATGTAATTTATCATCTATTAACAGGTTTTCACTATTAATTGTGTGTTACTGTTTCAGTTTACCTGTCATAGTACTCCGAGCCCTCCTCCAGACCAGGCAGTACTCCAGTCAGGAGCCCTTGCAGGCCTGGTTTGAGAGTCTTTCCTAAGGGCAGGTAGTAGGTCTCATACAACCCAAGTAATACTGGCTTCACAGACATAGCTGCATTGGATAATAAAGGGAAGAGTCCCGAACTAAGGAGGAGAGAAAAAAAGGTATACATTAGCCACTTAGTGCCATAGCTGTAGCTGATAATTGAAATGAAATATAAATTGTGCACAGCTTCTACCTATAAAGGAAAAGATCCTTCGCCAGGCGCTTTGGTCCAATGATCTTGAAGATGATCTCGTAAGTCTCCAGGGCCTTGCGGTGAACCCCGCTGGGCAGCGCCGGGTGAAGGCATTGGGCCAGACGCTTCCCGATTGTCAGTTTCTTGGGCACAACTTGGTACTTGCCATTGTTTTGCAATACCTGTCAACAAAATGCAGAATTCTTTTTTATAAATGTAGATAAACATCAGTAAACCAAGTGAAAGCATTTTGAACCGGCTTCTCTTTCTTTAAAAGTGATGGTTACAATATTTTAAGGACCTTATTGAGCTTTCCGAGCGCTGAGATCAGATCGGCCCATTCACTGGAGTACTCAAAGTTTTTTAGGGCCTTATCCACTGCTGCCACATAATTCCTGTACTTCGAGTCACCAAGGAGTTCCAACTCCTCTGCGTTCATCGTCCTACACGATGTGACTAAAAGCCGTATCTGAGGTCACATACGAACATCACACCTTCATTTCAGAGGAAGAGCGAGAATTGCACAAAGGTTAAACACTGACAAAGTGAGTTCACACAAAGAGTTATGTTAGTGTAAATCACATGCTTGATGATGAAATAAATTATTAAATTTTATGACTCAGTGTAGGTGAGGCACCTTATAAAGGGCAAAGAATAACAGCTATAAAACACCTGACTTGGGGGGACTGCCAAATTTTAGTGCAGGAAAATTTATTTATCAATAGTTACGTTATTCCCCATATTAATGGGAGTATGACATTCTTGCCAAAAAGAACCTTTCAAAGTCAAAGGGTATTTGAACAAAAACAACAACAACAGTTTCAAAATCAAAAACAAAGCAAAGCAAAACAAAACAAAGTAAAGAGGTTTGGTTGGTGCCCTTCATTATCACTGTGTATTTTAACAAAATAAACTGTTTTTACTCTACCCAAAAACAAAACAAAGCAAAACAAACCAAGACAAAGTGAAAAGGGTTAGTTGATGCCCTTTAATATCACAGGATATATATATAACTGCTTTAACCAAAAACAAAACAACGCAAAACAAATCCTGAGACAAAGTAAACAGGTTTAGCTTAGGCCCTTTGAAATCTGCCTCAGAATTCTAATGGGCGGAATTAAATTTTAAACTCCCCACTGACTTTAACAGCATGCAGTGGATGTGCATTTGTCAGCTCCTTGCTTTTGGCAGGCTGATTGGGATTTCCCATGATCTGTTGATAGTAGAACAAGGGACCATTATGTGATGATGAGAAGGCCCCTCTGAGGTCTTCAATAGCAGTTAGCCAGTATGAAAATTATGAATAAGTGCTTCATAATCAACACATCTCTAAACCTCTTCTTGTGGAACGACGGATAACAACCCCGGTGTAAATAACCTCCACATCCAAACGTCATCAAAACACGCTAACCGGCTAAGCTACTGATCCTCTGTGATGAGCTGTTGCTTACCGTTGTCAGTCGGGCGGCGTTTATGATGAGTGTTGAGGGGCTGGCTGTTTTTATTTGTGTTGTTGGTGGACGGATGGATAGATAGATGAATGGATCTATGGATGAATGGACAGGTTGTGAGCGATATACGGTCAGATGCGACGACGATGGGTACACTGACAGCAATAAACGCTTTCCCGGACACCGCTGGCGAAATTACATATCTGCTGTCATCAAATCCATCTGTTATACACCAGTATTATGTTGACATCAGTCCAGGCCGCGTTGACACTCTGCAGATAGACCCATTTTTTATGAAAGTCGTTGACAGGCGATATGCTGAATACTGCGCGTGCGCGAGCAGTTCCTAGTCAATCATTTCATAATAAAAGTTCCGTGCCTTTAAATTTCAAATAATTTGTAACATACATGTTACAGCACAAAATAATGCTCAGTATTCTAGCTGTACTAAGTGGTTTTATTGTAATTCAAATAACGTAAAGGTTGTAGTTTGTTTAATAATCATTTACATTTGGTTGATCAACTGAAAGAAACGAGAAATGTGTGTATTTTGCCAGCTGATGGCGATGTGCGAATTCAAAACAGAATCCATTAAATCCAGCGTCACGTATTTCTAGTTCAAGTGCGTGTAATTGTCAGGTTTATGCTGTTATTGAAATGCGTTATAAGTAAAGATGTTAGTTCACACATTAGTGTATTTGAATTTGATTACATTTGTCCTAACTGTAGTTGGAGATGTAGGGTGATGTCAGCTAAAGTAGGCCACTTTTTGGTAAATCGTCTAGATCAGCATTGAAGTAACATTCCGGGTTCAATACAAGTTAAGCTTAATAGACAGCATTTGTGGCATTATGTTGATTACCACAGAAATTAGTTTCGGCTCGTTCCTCCTTTTCTACAAAAATCAGTTGGGCACTTACAATGGAAGTGAATGTGGCCAATTTCGGAGGGTTTAAAGGCAGAAACGTGAAGCTTATAATTTGATATACATTCATTCTTCTGTTAAACGCATGTCATATTTGAGCAGTAAAGTTGTTCAAATTGTAATTTTTATAGTCATTTTAGGGTTTGTTGGCATTACATCATCATGGCAACAAAGTTGTAAAATTGTCTATAACTTTACACAATGAACGTTAGTAAGTGATTTTATCACACTAAAATCATGTTTACATGCATATTGTTTACATCTCGTGGCTATAATTTTGAAACAGTGAGTATTTTAACTTTTACCGATTGGCCCAATTCACTTCCATTGTAAGTGCCTCACTGTAACCCATAATTTCGCTTTTTTCTGGTCTCGCTTTTTCCAAGTCAAAATAAATTTTTGTGGTAATCAATATTATGCCACAAATGCTGTCAGTTGAGCTTAACTTGCCTGGAATACTCCTTTAAAATGTGTATGCACAGACTGCTCTTTGTTCATTTAGGCCTCTTCTTACCTTTCATGTTGAAAATACAAAACAAAATAATAATTGTTTAAGCTCATCCTTGTCATCACTGCTGTGTTTAGCTAAAATGGACCAGTGAATCCGTATAGCAAAACCATCACCACAGACAAATGTGCTCTCTTAATTTATCTACAACTATGTCTCATTTAATCAATAACATTGCATTAATGTATTATGGCATTACAAGGAAATGTGTATAGTTGAGGAGGTTGAGTTGTGAAAGATGGAGGGGTAGATTTGTAGGTGTTGACCGTGTGATAATAAGAACAACATATGATATTAACAAGACTTTTATTAACTTTAAAATGCAACCTCCCTTTCTAAACTTTGACATTAACTGGTTACCATTCTGTGTGAAGCTCCTAGTCACAAATGTGTGTGTCTTGACTTGAGACAGAATAGTATATTGTTCTGTAAAGACTTTATATAATATCAGCAAGGCTAAGTGATAAGCAGTCTCGACACGTGTAATAAACTAACTGTAATTTCTTTTCAACTGAAATTTTATGTATGAATGTGTACTTCACTCATAACAGCTGTAATAAAATGAAAACTGATGAGGGTTAACCAATATGGGCCAGCAACTATATTTTTTTTCTCATCAAATATTTAATACAAGTTGTTTTGCAATCTAGTATTTTTTCCCTTGAAGATTGACACAGTTCATGATACCTTACATTTAGATACGCAATAGTTGCTTCTGAATATATAACAATTATAATTGTAATGGTGCATTTAGCATGCCAGGGAACTAATCTTACGTGTTTCCCATTCAGCCCCCGTAAAATTATTTTCCCTGCCTACCTTAAACTCAGACCAATGAAAACAGTTGAAACATGTCAAGGACTATTGTCAGCTATTGTTTAAAATAGTTTGTGGCGCTTGGATATTGAATCTTAAAGAGAACTACGAAGCTCCAACCTTATCCGGCCCATTTTGCCTGGTGGCCCACTTTAGCTGACATTACCCTATTAAATTACTGTAGAAACTACATAAGTTTAATTATACTATTTAACTTTTCATAAATCAGTTTTATTGTCTCATGTGTAAATTAGGCTAATATTCATATCCTGAAACAGGAAAATGTAAAATGCAATTTATTATTGTAAAATGTTTCCAGTAGGTGCCGATGTCTATGAGAACAAATGCATACTCCAAATTTAGCCCTGACTAAATGGATGGTTGCTTTGGCCCATATAAACATCTTAGATAATCGTCCATTATTAGTGTTAAAATGTTTACGTTAAAGCTTTCTATAATCTAGACAGAAAAAACACAAGAAATATTGGGGGGGGGGAGGATTTTATTTTTTCTTTTAGACAACCAAATTACAATTTTTTAATATGTACTCACTTACCACATGGGCTTTTTGTTTTCTTTTCAGTGACAATTTAAAGTTTGGGACAAATTCATAGCCAATTAGCTGGGATAGTCAAATTTAGGAAAAGGACTTTTATACATACCATTAAAATAATTTACTTAATTTAAAATGTAATGTGATATTTCTGGATGTAAACTGCAGCATCATTGGTTTAAAACAGTGGCCTGCGGAGGAAAGACCAATGTCTTGGTGCAAATGTATGCTGTTTTATCAACTCTGAAAACGGGAAAAAATAATGCCCGTTAAAATCTATTAAAAATTAAAATCAATTACAACAACACAAAAACAAAAAAAATTGTATAAAGTCCCTTTCAATTTCATTTTTTTTTTTTTTTTTTTTTTTTTGCATTTAAAGCTCACGTTGCCCCTACACAGTGCATTATACAAAATAAAAAATTATGTGCACGGTCACTGGCAACAATCACACAGTGCAGGGGTTTTGATGCACGACAGGCAAATTTTCTCTTTTTTCTTAACAAAATATTCTTCAGCATTTGAAAACAAGCCACGTCCTTAGCATGACTTACACATTCAGTGTTATTACTAAAAAATACTTTATCGGCAGGTTTTCAAATATTCCTGCACAAATGTACAATATGCTACAACACGTTATATATTTCATTATTTACATGGCTCTATTACACAAATAAAATTTATCAGCTTTGTTTTGTCATCTTTACGATGGCTATTAACAACACGTTCTGCCAGAGGTAGTTATCACCACACTCGTAACTAAGTGGGAAGGGGTTGCTTCGTCACATATCCACAGTTGAAAGCGCAACATTGTCTAAAAGTTTGGAACTCAAATTAACAGCAGTGAATGAAAAATAACAAGTGAAAAAGGGCAGTGTGTGTGTAAAATGCTGTCAGACTGCCTTCTTTTAAACAATGTAAACATGTCCACACTGGACTTCCACTCTATGTCAAGTCCCCAATGTCATGATACACACACATTTCATAATATAATGCTCACAACATAAAAACGCATCGCAGAGCAAACAAGTCCATGAAACGAGACCTGAGAAATCCCTTCCTGTGGTCACAGACACAAACCTCCTCCGCATTATTGCAGTGCGATCGTACTAAAAAGTACAGCAAATGTTAAAAAATAAATAAAAATAATGAATTCCAAAAGTGATGTCAAATGAATCAAAACTTTGATTTACACTAACGCCTTGCTCAATGATTTATGGCACTTGTAACCATATCTGGTAAGCAAGAAGGGATCCCAACCAAAAGTAGCCGATTACATAGCTTTGGTAAACATTAAAATCACATTGAATATTCTAAGCTATAACAAAGGATGCAAAATGCTGCAATAGATCTTGGGAACCTTAGTGACTTTCAACACCTATAGTGCAATGCGCACAGCGCCATTTAAAAAAAGGAAGAAAAAAAAAAATACAGGTGTTGGAAGCACAAGGTCCATTGTGCTACCTCATCAGGTATGAGGTTAGTCATATGACTAATGTTCACTTAAGCTTGTTCCCCTCCATTTTCTATTCGCTTAGTTCTCCCTGCAGAACGAAGTCAAGTGGCTTTTACTTCCCAAAAAGCAAAATAAAAAAAAACAACAACCTGGAAATGCAGTATGCACTATTGCGCTACAAATGCTGCTGTGCTTAGCACCAAAAGGTTTCTGCCACTCCTTACATGATTAAAACTCAAGCCAAGGGTGTGCATTAAACCTCAGCGAGCGAAAAAGTGAACATAAGATATTGGAAAAGAAAATGGGTGTGAATTTTTGGACTTGTATACCTAGGCCTGGTTGAGAAGAAAAACACACTGACTGCCACAAACAGCCATCAAAAAAAAATAACAAAACAAAACGGGAGCATAACAGAGCAATGAGTATTTAAGGAGGACATCCAGTTCATATGTCATGGCATATAACTCCGCTAAGAATTCTCAACCACCCTTTAAGGCCACAACGGCGTAATAACTAGTTTTTCTTTAAAACAAAAAGTTAGGTGAAGGACATTAGCAGAAACAAATGGTCATCACCTTAAGACACAAATCTAAAAATAGCTGTAAAAATATATTACACCGCTGAAGCATTCTAGGGTAGGGCAAGAGTCCAAAGCGGAGCCTTCATTCAAATATTGGCTAATAGAGAGCAGCAGTGAGAGACCGTCTCAGGCCTGAACCTTCAGGAGGCTCTTCAACTGAAAGGTCATCACCTCACGGTGATCACATGGGCCCATGGGAAGAGACACCCAGTGGCTTGGGGGCTTGGGTAGCACACTTGGGGACGGGGGCTCACTAAACTTGGCTCCAGCATAGTTCTGACCACACTGAGCTGACAAAAGTTTGTTCAGATGGGACATGGTACCCTCCCAATTCTGATCATATGTTGTGGCAAAACGAACCGAGGCATTCTTTTTGTCTACAGATGCGGCCTGCCGCGCCTCAGGAGACCAATAATAGTTGGTGCCCTTCTCACTCCTGCGGTAGCTGTGGTGATGAGGCACCCCTAAGGCTCCTGAGGCAGAATGCACCACTCCATTCTGGTCTCGACTTCTCTGCTTGCCCCTGCCAATCTGGTGGCTCTTTTTGGGTGCTGGGCGATCTGGAATGTTGTATCTCTCACCACCTCCCATACTGCTTTAATTAGATGTCACCTATCAGAGGGGAAAATGAAACCCAGATTAATCAGTAAAAAGTCATTTTGCGACATTTGATGCAACGTTAAAGCAAGCAAATCTTTGTTTAAAAAAAAAAAAAAATGCTTAAAATAAAAATCTAGTAGTTTCCGCGTCGCAGTCTCATAACAAAGGACTACATGCAGAGCGAGTCAGCCTTCGCTTCTCCGCCCATCCCCCACTCGCTTCCTCTACTTACCTCTCTGTGGTAAAAAAGTTGAGTGCGTGGGGTTCTTTACTTTTTAATTTTTCCTCGCCGATCGGGCTCCAGGTCCTCGAAGTAGTTGATCTACTTCTCGCTGCACATCTATGTCCAGCAAGAGCTGAGGTTTTCATGTGCCAATGGGAGTTGTTTTGTCGTGAAACCGAGCTGAACATGAATTCACCTCGGCGCACGGTGCTCTTGAAGCCGTGAATCTATCATAAACAAATTAAGAGTGTCACATTCAGTACAGTGTTTCCCTGGTGTTGCTAGATATTAACTACATTCGAATGCATCGACGTTCCACCAATATCCAATGCCAAACAAACGGATTATGCGTCAAAAGAAAATAATAATAATAAATAATAAAACTAGACAACAATTGGTCGAGCTTAATAAAATCGTTTCAGCAATTGTTAATGAAAACGTACAAGTTATAGTAAGACCTTATTTAAAGAAAAAAAAAAAAAAAAAAAGCAAATTTTCTTTGGTTTGGTATTACATAAACAACATCTGATCTTCCTCCAGTCTGCCCAACGACGTTCCTCTCAAAAGGCAGTTATCGAAGAAAATTACATTTTAAATTTGCTTTGACATTTCAAATAAACCACTAAGGTTACCGTGCAAAACAGAATAACAACGTTATGTTTTAGATGAAAAATAAAGAAATTAGGTCATGTTTTCTTGCTCCTAACCAAAACAAAAGACTCTGGACGCAACATGGCGTCGACAACTCCCATAGTTTTTAACTCCGTACAAACAAACTTACCGACTTCCTCGGGCTTTGATGCAACAAGCTCCTCTTGGTCTAGTCTGTAGATGTTAATGGAGAAAAAAAAACTTTCCCGATATGTGAAATCCGAGGCTACAGCAAAATAACGACTCTCTCTCTCTCTCCTGTTTGTCTCCGTCTACCAACAAAATGGATCCTCAACAAAGCATAAATAGTTCAGTCGTGTGCAGTCCTGACCAATCAGGGACCGTCACTGCCATCGTCTGGCCAATGGGAGCGGTGAACTCGCCTGTTGCCATCGTTCCTGCGTCATCAAGCTTTTTACGTGTTCGTGGGGAATTTTGTTTTTTCCGCGTTACTTGAAAGCATAGAAATGGTCACATGATAATTTCCGGTTGGTTTAATCTCCTAATACAAACATTGCAAATTTCAAGGATGTACCGCACACTTGTACATAGCGCACTGTAAAATTCAGTTGAACAATGAACCAGTGTTGTTTTTTAAAGGGTTTAAAAATACAAAAAAAGAAAAAAAAATGATTCCAAAAAGAATCAGTGTTTATGATGAAAAAGAATGTTGAACCTCGCGCGTAATATTTGTGTACAAGCTTCAGAAAAGATACACAGGTGTTGTGGAAATGATCGTATGGGATGAAAAGAACATGATTTAGATTTGGTAAAGGTTTTTTTAGAAGATGTGATAAATTAGCCTTCCCTATTGAAAGAGCCTGTAGACATTACCATAATTGTTAGATGGGTGTGACTGGGATAGAGGAAATACCCTCTTTTGAAACCGAGAAGAAACTACTACCATGACACATCTCTTCAGAGGTGTTGCATGAGTGACAACAGGTAGATTAAAACCTGTGAAGTAGTGTCTAGGCTGAGTTGTAGTAAAGACAATAGGAGGAAAGGGTGATGGTGCTCCTCAACAACAAAGTAACCAACAAAGGTGTTATTTTGGGGAGGTGTAAATAAGTGTAGCGCTCAGGGGTGGCATATAAGCC
The DNA here is from genome assembly GCF_019703515.2 of Myxocyprinus asiaticus. NCBI lineage: Eukaryota > Metazoa > Chordata > Actinopteri > Cypriniformes > Catostomidae > Myxocyprinus > Myxocyprinus asiaticus. Next base: position 17,260,653 of record NC_059358.1, on the reverse strand, counting down.
ATTTGGTGTTCGATAATGTTCTCATGGATTGTTTATGGTGCTATAACATCTCGTACGTAACCTCAGTTCCCTGAGATGAAGGGAACGAGACATTGCGTTTATTAACGCATATGGGGAGTGCCTTCTTACACGACCTAGTTGAAACCTCTCTACAATAATACCAATATTTTTATATTGGTTATGGTGTTTGAGCCCTGCCCAGGCGTGGACTGGCCATTGGGAGAACCCGAAATGGGGCCGCATGGGACGCCACGTTATGCAGAATGCGCCATAAAATGGCGCTGCGATATGTGGAAGGGGGCAGCGATATGCAGAAAACATTGCAAATGTGTTTTGAGAAGACCATCCTGCTGCAAAACATATGTCTTGTAAGGACACACCATTCGTCCATGCCCATGAGGAGACCATGCCTCTAGTTGAGTGTGCTTTAACACCAATTGGGCAAGTCTTACCCTACGACTCATAAGCCAGGGCAATTGCATTGACAATCCAGTGAGAAAGTCTTTAGTCTCTATAGTGGCGCCGGCTTCATGTGCGTGATACGCAGATATAGTCTCCACATACACTTTGAGCATTGACGGAGTGAGTCCTGCGTCTAATCGCTCTTGAAGAAATATGAGAATTTCATGTATTGGGCAGTTTACTGGGTGTTTGCCATGTGAGAGACACCAATCAGTGAACACCTTCCATTTTAGCACGTAGAGGCATCTGGTGGATGTCGCTTTGGACTGTAAAATGGTGTTTATGACTGAATGCATCGGTTCTGACACATTTAGCGCACTCCGTTCAGGGGCCATACATGCAGGTTCCACAGATTGGGCTGGGGATGCCAGATTGTGCCTTGCGCCTAAGAGAGGAGATCCCTCCTCAGCGGTATTTCCCATGGCGAGCTGTACAGCATCTCTCACTTTTCCGGAAACCATAGCTGACTGGGCCATTTTGGCGCAACCAATAGAATCGTTTCCTTGTCCTCTCGGACTTTGCATATGACAGAGTGAATCAGGCACACAAGGGGAAACGCATATTTGCATTTCACCGGCCATTTGTGGGCCATTGCGTCTGCTCCCAGCAGGGCTTGGGTATTCCCCACTGAGGCAAATAGATCACTTTCTGCTTTGCCAAATGTTTCCCAAATCCTCAATACAGTTTGACGATGAAGTCTCCATTTGCCCGGTATAACCCCTTGGCGTGGCAATAGGTCCGTGCAGTAATTCAGGCAGCCTGGGACATATGTCGCTCTCAGGAAGAGGAGATGATGCTCGCTCCATAGGAGGAGGTGACGCATCAGTCTCAACAGTGGCGGTGAATAAATTCCACCTTGGCGGTTTATATATGCCACAACTGTCACGTTGTCTGAGCGAACCAGAACATGACAGTTCACTATTTCTGACTGAAAGCCTTTAAGGCTAGGACTACAGCTGATAGCTCTAGGCGGTTGATGTGCCACGCTTTCTTTGCACCTGTCCAGGTACCATTGCACACCGCCCCCCAACCTGTGTTGGAAGCATCTGTAGTCACCACTTTCCACCTGACAATCTGCCCCAGCGCGACACCTTGCTGGTAAAAGGCAGGAGCTGTCCAAGGTGCTAAAGCAGCTATACAGCAGTGGGATATAGTGATGTGCATGCGCCCATGGTGCCAAGCATGTTGTGGCACATGGCACTTGAGCCAGCACTGAAGAGGTCTCATGTATAAGAGACCTAATGGAATGACAGCAGATGCCACTGCCATAAACCCCAATGCTTTGTGAAACAGCTTCAGTGGAAGTGTTCTCCCCAGTTTGAACTGATACAGACAATGTAGAATGGCCTGAATGCACTCACTCATGAGGTGCACGCGCCTGCTCGTGGAGTTGAGGCAGACTCCCAAAAAGGAGATTTGTTGGCTGGGGGAGAGCGTGCTCTTCGCCCAGTTCACACTGAGGCCCAAGCTGTTTAGTTGTTGAAGCATTAAGTCTCTGTGCTGGCATAACAGAACTTCTGATTGTGCCAGTAACAGCCAATCATCGAGGTAGTTCAAGATGAGCACGTCGCTCAGTTTCAGAGGGGCGAGAACCGCATCGATGGTATCTCTTTATTGAGAATGTGTGAGCATCTCGTGCATTTGCAATGAGTGCTAATTTTTTATTACTCGATAAACAGCAGTGGGGAGATGGGGAACAGTGTTTTGTGTCTCCAATCGAGCCTTCTTTGGAGCAGACCCGGAGGGACCCGCGGGCTCTGCTTTCCGCTTCGAAGGGCTGCGCCCATCAGGAGCACTTTTGCTGTGCAGGGGGGTTTGTTCCGCTGGTGCGAAGCCGGCGCTGATACGGCTGCTTCCATATCAGCGCCGGCTCGAAACAGAGTGAGGGCAAACCGGCTGTGATGTACTCCATTTTAGCATAAAGTGTTTCATAGCCTGTGATTGCTGCTGAGTCGTGAAGTAATGCTCAGCAAACTTATTTACAGAGCCACCAAATAGGCCAGCTGGAGACACTGGAGCATCCAACAGAGTGGCTTTTTCCCTATCACTCATTTCTGTGAGGGTCAGCCATACATGTCGATCCAGAACTACCAGGTTGCCCATGGACTTGCCAATGGCAGCGACTTTCGTTGCATGCAGCACTAAGTCTGTAGTGGTGCGGAGCTCTTTGAATGTCTCTGGATCGAAGCCTTGCTCATCCATTTGCTTGAGGAGCTTGGCTTGAAATACCTGGAGCACCGCCATTGTGTGAAGTGCTGATGCAGCTTGTCCTGCCCCTGAGTAAGCTTTTCCAACCAGTGCGGATGTTTGTCAACACGGAAGGCTGTATGGGCTGTGATTTCCACGCCCTGTTACTCGCTGGGCAGAGGTGTGCTGCTACCACCTCCTCCACAGGGAGGACAGCATCCTGAGAAGGGCGCATGCCAGGACTTAGACAGTTCGTTATGAACTTCGGGACAAATGGGGCAGATTTGCGGAACGAGGCCGCTCGATGGAATCCAGACTGCAGGAACCATTCATCCAGGCGAGACTGTTCAGGTTCCTCTGGGGGAGACCACTCAAGGGCACGTGAGGCTGAATCGTCCCTCAGAATCTGGGCAATGTGTGAGCCAAGAGTCTTGAAACTCATGCCCTCGCAGTGAGGACAGTCTGTCTCCATGAGAGCTGACTCTGCATGGGCAAGGCCCAGACAGTGAATGCAGCTCTGATGCTTATCTGACGGTGGGATGTGCCTCTCGCACAAGGAACACTTACGGAACAGATGCGAACACGTAAGTGACTCTTTTAGATATATATAAATAAATATATATTTATATTTCACACAATATACAATACACAATATGCAATTGCTTTGAAAGGATACACAACACCTGCCAAAGCGCTGCGGGGAATCAGGATGCTGAGGCCCGTTCACCAGCGAAGCGGCAAGCAGCAAGGCAGAGTGATGTTCGCCGGAGCACTGCAGGGGAGCGGAGAGTCTTCTCGTTGCTGTGAGGGCTTCTTGACAAGAAATGATCACTGTCTTGAAGGAAGAAATTCTGAGGAAATGGTGTTTGTGCACCTGTTTTTATAGCGGACAGCTTCACGCCAAAACAGGCAGGGCTCAAACATCATAGCCAATGTTAGAATATTAGTGTTATTGTAGAGAGGTTTCAACTAGGTCGTGTAAGAAGGCACTCACCATATGCGTTAATAAACGGAATGTCAAGTGTACTGAGTCGTAAGGGAACTCTGAGAACATTTTAAGTTCAACAGCTGTTAAAAGTTAGATAAACATTTCATTTAGGCCATATTTAAATCTTCTTGACATGTTGTCCTATTTCTGACTTTGTCCCCAAGGAAGCTACTGTCAATGTTTAAAGGAATAGTTCACCCAAAAATGAACATTCTCTCACCATTTACTCACCCTCATGCCATCCCAGATGTGTGACTTTTTTTGTTCTGCAGAACACAAATTAAGATTTTTAGAAGAATATCTCTGCTCTGTAGGTCCATGCAATGCAAGTGAATGGTGACCAAATCTTTGAAAAGGGAATTTTAAAATGATCTGTTTCTCACCCACATCTATTATATCCCTCCTGAAGACATGGATTTAACCACTCGATTACATTTATGCTGACTTTATGTGGTTTTTGGGGCTTCAAAGTTCTGGCCACCATTCACTTGAATTTATTGGACTTATAGAGCTGAGATATTCTTCCAAAAAATCATCGATTGTGTTCTGCAGAAGAAAGAAAGTCATACACATCTGGGATGGCATGAGGGTGAGTAAATATTGAGATAATTTTCATTTTTGGGTGAACTATTCTTTTAATCTAAATAAACACCCTACATTTATCTGAATATAAAATAGACTATATTCAGAAAATATATTTGACTTTTGGTAAATCATTGCTGTTTGACATACTTTACTATAACATTTACATTAATGTTAACAGACAAACTTTTCTCAGTGTGCAATGGATGAGTTACGTATGTATGCCATTCTTCCTGCATATTGTTGGAATTCAAATAAATTATTGTTAGTATGTAGAATTCAAAACTTGACATTAATAAAACAGTGCTGACATGATCTGATCTCTGGGTGGAATAAAGGTATCTTGGCTATATACAATTGTTAGTAATTCAGTTTTGGTTGTGGTGGTAAACATTTGAAAGTTTTCAAATGACACATTTTGTCATGTTCAGAACTCAGTGCTTTAATCCAGTCCACAGAGATTATATTCAGGTCTGGACCAGTGTTGTTGATAGCTGATCTTTGTGACTGTTTGAATGCCTTCAGTTGTGTATGAAATACTTATCCCACAAGCAGCAAACCTGTTGCATAACACGGCACTTGTCTGCCTGTTTAATCAAAATCCGTATTTGGAGATGGAAGTGCACGCCCACTGCTTGTAACCTTGGGTTCCAGCTATCCAGGGCTTGGCCCAAGTTTGTAATCTAAGTTTGGAAAGTAGGTTGGGTGGGAGGCTCTTGTTGGTCACACATGATTTGAGAAGAGGTCAAATGGCCAAATTTGACTATGTTGTGGGAGAAACATATAGATGTAAACATGCTCCCAGAAAAATATACACATACTGTACTTTTAGCTTGCTGATAGTTAGATAGATAGATAGATAGATAGATAGATAGATAGATAGATAGAATAAGCAATTGATAGATGGAAATGTATCAAAATTGGGGCAGCTGCAGTGAGAGTTAACCAATATTTTCCTCCACCATCTGCTCTCTTTGATTTAGAAAACTGGTGAAATAGGTCGGCACAACATAGATGGGAAGCTGTGGTAAAGAAAGAGTTTCAGCATTTATCACTCGAATGTTGTTTTGTGGCAATGGGACTCCAAGGTTCCTCTTTGGATACCATATGATGTTTCAGCTCAGAGATTAAGGTGTTTGGTACTGTCCATCTTTTGCTTTTCTTTGCTCAGAAACAGTTTTCCTGGTCACTGTAATCTCAGTCACCTGCATCTCTACTCATATAAAAATGAATACATCACAGTTAATATGATAACAGCCGTCTGGAAGGAAATTACAGTGAAATTGAGTATTTATTGAGGTTCTCTCTCATTCTTTCTCTCTGTCATTGGGGGTGTGGTATATGTTATTGTGTTGTAATCAGAGGCAACTGCAGAAAGATCGGATATGAGAAAGACAGAGAAAAAAATATCTGGTTTCCTCTGAAAATACACTACCAACGGCAAAACAAAAGGTAAGCAACCATTTTATTTGATCAATGTATAGACTATGCCAAACTTCTCCTATGGGAAAAGATAAGGAACAGCAGCTTTATCTTGTTTTAATAAGAAGTTTAATTTATTTGTAAGAAATGTGCATTGTGATGACAAGTCACATTTATGAACGGTACATTTTACTTGTGAGAGCGTGAAACAGCTTAACAAGATAATGTGCGTTTGATCCTCACATAAATAAATGCAGTTAATTTTCTATTGAACTTTTCAGATAACAGCTCAGAGTACATCTTTGAATTACTTTTGCTACTTTTTGTGGTGTTTTGTTGAATGGTATTTGTTTATTTAGCATTTAAGGCTAAGAAGACAATATTGTTATGATGTAATAACGTGAGAGAACACAACAATACCACATAGTTTTGCCTCAATTGCCTTTTTAACCTTCCTTATCTTGTTATAGAACTGTGTGGTGTTTTGTCCAGCAGAGGTAAATCTCCAGTTCTTACTGTTATCGTTTTATATTAATTTAGACTTTCTTTTAAGTCTTAAACAAAATGACTAGAATGTAGACCAATGGGCCAGGCTGGTTATTTCTCATTCAGGATAATATCACCTCTCTTCCCAATTAAAGCCATGCAGCCTGAATAATGCGCGGTTGTATTTATAGAATGCATTAGCCTAATAAAAATTTTGCTTGGAGACATATTTCACTTTATATGAATTTTGAGTGTGTGTGTGCAGAGTTACTATAATTTGGGGACAAATTTGTACCCAGAAACAAGTTTAATCGGACAAAACGTCCCTTTGGGAACATTTTGGTCCATCCTCATATATATACATATATATATATATATATATATATATAGTGTATATAAAAATGCACAAAGTTTTCTGTTAAGGTAAGGTTTAGGGTGTGGGTTAAGTTTAGTCTAAAGTTATTATAATTAGCTTTATATAAAAGCAATAGAAGTCTATGTTATATGTTCTGTAGATGTTGTCTATAAGTCTATGTTATATGTCTATGTTATGGACTTCTCACGTTAAGAGAGCTAAATAAGTGTGTGTGTGTGTGTGTGTGTGTGTGTGTGTGTTATCCTTCTTTATCATGTCAATTTCAGAACTTGATCAAATTCAAATATTTTATGTTGGAATTCTGAATTCTTCATGCTTTACTCTTAACACTTTCTTTTTGTAGCTTTCTCTCTTAAATATTTAGTGTTATCTGTAATATGTATAATTTTATCATTGATTATTACGTTTAAAAGCTGAAAACACACTCAAACAGTTGACAAATTTAAAAGAATTTCAATGTGCCAACACATATGACTGAAAATAAACAAATTTAAAACCAAGTGTCCCTTGAAGTATATGATTCATTTGATCCACTTTTAACATTTTATTAATAGATCATTTATTTTAAACAGATAATTTTTGTCTTGTGGAAAATGGAGAACCAAACCGAACATGATCCAGAAGCAACCACTGTGCTTTATTTAAATGAAAGTAGACAAAATGTTTCAACTGCAGGTACAGTAATATTTGTTTCTCATTTCGATATTTTTCCTTCTCTGATCTGCAATAAAGTTTTGTTGTGACATTTTTAAATATACTTTTTTAAATCTTTGTGAAAGCTCAATATTTAAGTTATGACTAATGTACAAATAACACTTTAATGCAATTCCAGATTTATTCTGCTCCTTATCTGTTAATCTTGATCCTTAACTGTTGCAGGAGAAAGCTTGTGCAATAGCCTTAAGTGCTACATGGTCCTGACTCAACAAGAGAAGAAAGCTATTGGCTCAATCTGCTTCCTTGCTGGCCCTGTGACTTTCCTGGAGAACATTCTAGTGCTAGGGGTCATAGCGAGCTCTGCCACCCTGCGCAGTCGCCCATCATACCTGTTCATCAGCAGCCTGGCACTGGCAGACACCTTTGCCAGCTGTTTCTTCACCATCAGTTTTCTAGACTTCCATCTTTATAGTAATAATGATAGCCCTAATACATATCTCTTCAAGCTGGGTGGTGTCACAATGGCGTTCACAGGCTCTGTGGGAAGCCTGCTGCTGACAGCGCTAGACCGCTATCTCTGCATCTACCAGGCTTCCAATTACAAGGTGCTACTAACACGCACTAGAGCCAAGCTGGCTATAATTTTATTATGGTGTATAACAATTTTCATCTCCTTTCTCCCTCTGATGGGTTGGAGGTGCACAACTTGGTTGGATCGCCCTTGCTCCCGTCTTTTCCCCTATGTGGATCATCACTACCAGGTCTGCTGGTCAGGCCTGCAACTCGTGGTGCTCTCCCTCATCATTTTGGCCTATGCCCTCATTCTGTGGAAGGCACATCGGCATGAAGCAGTAATGGGTGGACCGCAGCTGGGGAGGCTGAGTCTTCGAGGACAAGCTCGAATGCGCATGGACATCCAGCTTGCACGCACCTTCAGTTTGATCCTCCTGATCCTTGCAGTGTGCTGGCTGCCCGTCCTTTCCTTCATGATAATAGATGTCTCAGTGATCCTTACAAATGAACAACAGCGAATGTTTGCTTTCTGTAGTACACTCTGCCTGGTGAACTCATGTGTGAACCCGCTTCTGTACGCCCTGCGTTGCCGAGAGCTGAGGGGAGAACTTTTAACATTGCTGGGATGTTTCAAAGCATTGAGGGAATGTAATTTGGGAAATACTAATGTTATTCAGCAAGATAAAAATGGTTGTGAGTTTACAAGAAATAATAAGGATCATACGCTCAGTGAGAGTAATCAAGAAACTATTTCTGAGAGTATAGACATGTAGCAAAACAGCGTATAAATATCATAAAGTGAAGTGTTTTGTTAATCATTTTCATATTAATAATTTGTCAACTCTTTTATTCATCTTTGCTGAGGATGCAGGAAAGCCCAAAAAATGTAGGTCTTCAGGATAATGTTATCATGCATAGTGTGATATCATGACTATGTTGTTAACGATAATGCTTTGCTTCTGATGGTAAGCTTCCACATTGCAGTTCTGTTGTTTTGCTGTAATAATTTGTAGGACATCAAATAATAATGGCATTCTAATAAGAACAAAAACATAAGCAACTCAACACAAGCTGCTTAACAGGTTTATAAGTTTATGAGTCCACAATGTTTTCCATTACCTAATTTGCAGAAAATTTCTACAATGATAAATCAATCAACTCAATTTTATGAAGGCTTTCCATCCAAGGGCTTTGCTCAAGGTTCATCTATATTTATATATAAAGAACCAGCCAGAAGAGTTGGGTCCAGTGAGAATTAACTTCGGGAAGAGAGGTTCTTTTGCATCACTTTAAATGTCAGAAGAAGGTTATACTCATCTCCTACAGGACGTTGTTCTAAATTAAGCTGTGTAAATTGAGTTAAATATTTATGCACTCACCCAGTCATAACACCATAATGTAAAGAATTATGAAAGCTGCTCACTGGGCCCTGGCAATAGTCACAACACAAAGCTGATATAGACTAATGGGGCAAGTTCTTTAGCTAGATGTACCTGAAAGCCATACAGTGTGCTTAACAATCTGTAAAATATTTCTGTAATGTTTAATGTGTGTGTTCATGTATATCTTGTCTTTTATTTTGTATTCTAGTTCCTGTTTCATGTCATGTGTTCCCTAGTCATGTGATGTCCTGTTTTCCCTCCATGTTCATGTGTCTTTTTTTCCTTGGTTCATTGTTTGATTAACTTGTTTAGAGTTCTGTTTGTTCATTGGTCATCTTTGTCATGTGTTCCCCCATGTCTAGTATTTAAGCCCTCATGTTTTCCATTGTCCGTTGTTAGGTATTATGTGTTTGGTACATTGTTCATGTCATGTTGTTTCATGCTATGCCAAGTTTATGTTAAGTCAGGTTCATGTTTATGTTAGGTTTATGTTTCACGTTTATAAATAAAATTGCACTTGAGTTCTTTACACCATCGTTATCGTCTTCATCATTGCCAGCACAGCAGCAACGTTACAGAAATACCTAAACTACAATGAACCCAGCAATTCAGCTCCTCCGCCTATGTCAGGGGAATCGTCCCCTGGAGGACTATGTGGAGGACTTCTGCGCTCTGGCCTACCGGGTGAACTATAATGAGGTAGCCCTCAAGGACATTTGTGAGTGAGCCAGTTTCCTTCCTGATGGCTGGCGGTCGCAGTTCCCTCAGTCTGGCTCAGTATATCGACCTTGCCCTGCAGATTACTGGTTCTACATTCACTGTGGGGGGCGCGGCCCCCGAGCCGGAGTTCCACGACACAGCTGCCGAGCTGGAGTTCCACGACGCGGCCGCCGAGGCGGAGTTCCATGACGCAGCCGCCGAGCCGGAGTTCCATGACATGGTCGCTGAGCAAGAGCCAAGTTTTACCTTGGATCCTCAGCCTACTCCATGCCATGTCACCGCAACGCCTCAGCCTGCTCCATGCCATGTCACAGCAAGACAAGACACCGAGCCAGAGTTCCACATCATGGCCACCGAGCCAGAGTTCCTTGTCATGGTCGCTGAGCTAGCGCCATCTTTTGCCCCAGATCCTCTAGCCTGCTTCATGCCATGTCACAGCAACGTCTGAGCCTGCACCATGCCACGTCACAGCCACGCCTGAGCCTGCTCTTTGCCACATCACAGTCACGACTGAGCCTGCTCCATGACACGTCACAGCCATGCCTGAGAATGTTCCTCACCATGTCATGGCCACATCTGAGCAGTTGAACCTGGAGATGGTGTTTGTGGACCTTGTGTTTACATTGACATTTACATTTATGCATTTGGCAGATGCTTTTATCCAAAGCGACCTACATTGCACTTATTACAGGGATAATCCCCCCGGAGCAACCTGAGTTAAGTGCCTTGCTCAAGGACACAATGGTGGTGGCTGTGGTGATTGAACCAGCAACCTTCTTATTACCAGTTATGTGCTTTAGCCCACTCATCACACCACCACTCCACCCTTAGTTGTCCTGAGCAGGCAAGGGTAACTTTCAACCCTCCGACCCCTCCTGGACCCTCCGAGGCCTGGACTCCTCTTTGGCCTGTCAGTCCCTCGACATCGCCTCGGCTCTGCGTTCCCTCGGCTCCACTGCGGTCCTTCAGCTTGTCGGCTTTGCTGGGGTCCCTTGTCCCTCCAGCTCCTCCTTGGTCTGTTGGTCACCTGGCTCGGCCTTGGCTCTCCGATCCTCTGGCTGCACCTCATCCCTCTGATATGTCAGCTCCACCAGGGACCTCCTTCCCTACGGCTCCGCCTTGGTCCTCAGTCCCACCGGCTCCGCCTCAGTCTTCCAATCCCCCAGCTCCACCTTGCTCCTCCGAGCCTCCAGCGCTGCCTTGGTCCTCCCTGCCATCGGCTCCACCCTGGCCCTTTGAGTCTTCGGCTACTCTCTGGGTACCAAGTTCCATGGTGTCACCCTTCAAGTCTCTCACGGCTCCGCTTTCCACAGCTCCACCCCTCGAGCCTCTCAGGGTCCAACCTTCCATTGACTCTGCCCTGGTCCCATGCCCCATGCCCTGTCTCACCAGGCCATGCCCCACGCCTCAAGACCCACCCCCCCCCCCACCCCAGCTCCCTACAGAACTTTGGAACTATATAATGTTTAATGTGTGTGTTCATGTATATCATGTCTTATTTTGTATTCTAGTTCCTGTTTCATGTCATGAGTTCCCTAGTCACGTGATGTCCTGTTTTCCCTCCATGTTCATGTGTCTTGTTTTCATTGGTTCATTGTTTGATTAACTTGTTCATTGGTCATCTTTGTCATGTGTTCTCCCATGTCTAGTATTTAAGCCCTCATGTTTTCCATTGTACCTTGTTAGGTATTATGAGTTTGGTACGTTGTTCATGTCATGTCGTTTCATGCTATGCCAAGTTTGTTAAGTCAAGTTCATGTTTATGTTTCATGTTTATAGTTAGGATTTTCACATTTATAAATAAAATTGTACTTGGGTTCTTTACACCATCATTATCATCTTCATTGCCAGCACAGCAGCAACATCACAGTTCCACAGTACACACAACATTAGCATTGTAAAAATATTCTGCTGTTAATGCAGGATATAAATGATAAATTTAACAATATGAAATACAATATATATTGCTATAGTATAGATGCCTTGAAGTTTACTTGTTATGAATTTTATTTATGTTTAAGAGTAGAATGTGTTGGGAAGACTTGATAAAACTCTGTAGTACACTAGCTTCATTGTTTCATTATCATCTAGAGATTATATTTGTAAACAGAACACATTTTAATCAGTATTTCATACAATACAATTATTCAAAGTGCTTAATAAAAACCGTAACCTGGCCATGTGATCAGCTGTAAAAAGTTCACTTGCTCTCTGTGTAGAAAGCTATCTCTCTAGATAAACTTTCTGGGTTGGAATGACCTAAACAAATGCAGAACAGCTGAGTTTAGACCCAAGCGTAAAAGACTCCTTTGCCAGAATATAAGTAGATTACACTGTGAAACAAAATACCCCCACAGCATTAATGATGACTACTAACAAAACTTTACTTTCCCTTTTGATAGATTGTACCTTATGCTTTGAGGCACTACATTCTTGTTGCTAGTTTCTGGATTTATCACAGTTCTTGGTTTGTATTTCTTACTAGATTATGAAAAGTAATTGTTATGATGATACACTATAAGTAGGCCTTTATTCTTGTACATTGCTTTGTTAACAACAAGTCTATCTGCGAAGAAAGCAAATTGGAGTGTAACTGATATAAATTTATTCTATACATCTAAAAGGTTAGTTCACTCAATTAAAATTCTGTCATCATTTACTCACCATTGTGTTGTTCTGAACCCATATGACTTTCTTCTTTAAATGGAACACAAAAGGAGATGTTATGCAGAATGTAAGCCTTAGTCACCATATACTTAAAGGGTTAGTTCACCCAAAAATGAAAATTCTCTCATTATTTACTCACCTTCATGCCATCCCAGATGTGTATAACTTTCTTTCTTCTGCTGAGCACAATCGAAGATTGAATCGAAGTATTTCTCAGCTCTTTAGGTCCATACAATGTAAGTGAATGGGTGCCAAGATTTTGAAGCTCCAAAATCCACATAAGGGTGAAATAAAAGTACTCCAGATGACTCTGGTGGTTAAATCCATATATTCAGAAGTGATATGATAGGTGTGGGTGAGAAACAGATCAATATTTAAAAAACTTTTTACTATAAATTCTTCTCCCTGCTTTTTCCACTTTCACTTTCTCGTTCTCCTTCTTCTGTTTTTGGTGATTCACAGTCTTCATGCATATTGTCCCCTACTGGGCAGGGAGGAGAATTTATGATAAAAAAAAAATTACTTAAATGTTAATCTGTTTCTAACCCACACCTATCATATCGTGTCTGAGCACATGGATTTAACCACTGGACTTGTATGGATTGCTTTTATGCTCACTTTAAGTGGATTTCGGAGTTCACAATTTTGGCACATTCACTTGCATTGTGAGGACCTACAGAGCAGAAATATTCTTCAAAATATCTTAAATTGTGTTTTGCAGAATAAAGAAAGTCATATACATCTGGGATGACATGAGGGTGAGTAAATCATGAGATAATTTTCATTTTTGGGTGACCTATCCCTTTAAAATAAATGCAATGAAAGTGCATGGTGACTGAATTTATTATTCATAATATATTACATTTACCTCTTTAATAGCCATACCTCAGATAATGTGCATAAGTATAAAGATCTTAAATGGCATGTAAAATATTTTGAGTTTTTGTTAAAACGTTGTAAAAGTTGTCTTTTCTATAAGCATATAGCCTCTAGATACAATTTGGCGCAAGAAGCCATGTGCAGGATAAGCTAAACATTGGCAAGTATAGTATAGTATAACTAATCCAAGTTAGTATAACAGTCAATTTCAACAATTATTAATCATTGCGATTTGTAACCATAGGCCAGGACATCAACACAAATAACGTTGGGAAGTCCGATTCTTTGAGCAACCGACGGTTCGTTTTAATAAACCGCTTAAAACACACACACACACACAAAACCAAGTTTCCGCGCAGTATTTTGTATTTCATTTTTGTAGTAAAAATGCTGCATAATAATAATAATAATAATAATAAATAATTATATATATATATATATATATATATATATATATATATATATATATATATATATATATATATATATATATATATTGGGCTACATCAAATGTTTATTGTTCCAACATAAGACTACATGACAATTGAGAAGATAATTGTAGTGTTCCCAGCAGTGAAAGTTCATTATTAATTCATATAAATACAATTAACAATATCGCTTCTCACTATTTTAATCCTAAACAATCGGTCGAATCATGATAGCTACACTGCGAATCATTTGGAGCGAGTAAATGAAAATGAACTGAATAACGATTTGCGAATTCAACATCACTAAACACAAACGTACAATTACTGGCTGGAGGTAGAAACGCTTACTATTGTAGCAGCTTTAATAATAAAGTATCTTTTCTTAACTATATGGGTTACATTATTGCACTATACTTTCTGCAGCGTGCACATGCTTGGTTACAAATGAAATTATTAATTTGTTTTATTAATGGTAAACAAACTTGTTTGTAACATGCGCCCCTCTCCAAGAATGGTACAGTCCTCGACTGTGGCTTTTTAGCATTTTTGCTACAAATCTGGCACTTGACGAGTAAACCGGTGTGCGAACACAGGGGGAGTCACCGATACCGTACAAACCTCATCAACAAAACGAATAAAAGCGAAAAAGTGAGGCGATTTGACGGCATTTTATGATCGAAAGCGTGTTATTTTACCCTCTGGTTTGTTTCTTGTCTTATTAAACCAGCGACCATGGCTTGTGGTGCGACGTTGAAGCGATCTATGGAGTTTGAGGCCCTTCTCAGCCCGCAGTCCCCCAAGCGGAGGAGGTGCAATCCTCTACCGGGGACTCCGACTACTCCTTCCCCACAGAGGTGCAGCCTTCACCCGCCAACAGAGAACCCAGGACACTCGATGTCGCCCCAGTCCATGGGCGGAGAACACCGGTTAACCCCAGGTGAGAAAAAGGCTTGATACTCCTCGTTTAACGTTGGTATTTTGACATGGAGGAGGGGATGGGGGGTTGTTTAGTCTCTGCTAACCAGCTAGTGGACATTTGAATTTCAGCAGTCCGTTAATTAAGTTATCCGTCAAGCTGCCTTGAATAATTATTCCTAATGTGTAAAGTTAGTTCTTAATAGAGGGCATGGTAGTGGTTGGGCAGTAGTTAATTATGCAGTTTGGATGAATAGCTATTTTGAGCCCGGCTATCTAGGTTGAAAGCGGCCGATAACACAGACTAGCTGCCTGACGTAGAGCTTCATTGAACTCCCATGGCTTAGTGTGAACACAGTCATCGACCATTACTGCCGAAAACAATACACATGACAATGTATTTTCTCTCCAAACGCCTGGCTCTAGCCTGGGTGGTTAACATTTGTCTCAGCATTGAGCGAGTTAGTTTATCAGCAGAATTGAACCAGTATGTCCAAACAAAGAGGAAAGGTGGGTATGTGCAGAGACTGCAAATGCCAAATTTGGTATAGTCGTGCCTTTGTGAAACCAAATGCCCCTATTGTTTTTAAAGGACAACCCTCATTAACATCCCCATTTAGGCTGTAGTCAGTTAAGGGATAGTTCACCCAAAAATGAAGATTCTCTGATTTACTTACCCTCATGTTATTCCAGATGTGTATGACTGACTGAATTCTGCAGAACACAAATTATGATTTTTAGAAGAATATTTCAGCTCTGTTGGTCCATACAATTCAAATGAATGGGTGCCAAAATGTTGATGCTCCAAAAAGCATATAAAGGCAGCACAAAAGTAATCCATATGACTCCAGTTTTTTAATCCATATCTTCATAAGTGATATGATGGGTGTGGGTGAGAAACAGATAAATAAATGTCATTTTTTTGCTAGAAATGCTTCTCCCTGCCCAGTAGGCGTCGATATGCACAAAGAATGTGAATCACCAAAAACACAAGAAGAAGAAGAAAGTTAAAGTGGAGATTGACTGAGCATGGAGGAGAATATCTAACTAGCCTTTCAATTCTGTATTTTTACTGATCCCAAACAAAATAAGCTCCCTGTAGTATTCGGAATATACCATAGACCTGAGCCCCTTGCTTGGGGGCACTTCCTGGTGGTTTGGGATTTTTAAATTCCCTCCTCAAAGCATCAATGGGGAAGTGAATTAGACACCTAATCTCTACACCCTCTTGCACCCCCCCCGCAATTCATCTCACACCTCCATTGTAGTGTAGTATTATCCCTCCCTGTTTTGTGGTTTTGGGCCATGAATCACTCCCCATTTTCTCTCAGGAAGCCACTGTGATTGATTGCTTGGTTTTTCCATATAAGGTTACAGTTGCTAAGTAACCTGTTGGACCCAGTCTCAGCATTTGGCTTCCTTCGCATTCACCTGTCATTCAAGGTGGCTGGTGTTGCTCGTATACTGTCAAAACCGTTCTGTCATGTTTTTTAGTTTGATTAGTGCCTGTCTGGATCAGAATCAGGATCTGCTGTCTCCATGGAGTTCCTTTAGTGTGATCCAGACCCTTATGACAAGACTGCTTAAAATTTCTTAGCGAGTGATTTAAGTCATATCTAGAGCGAACACTGGTGTATGGTTATGCTTGAGCCCCCACAACACCTCTTTACTGGACACAAAAAGCCTTGCTGTGTTTAAATAAATAAAAACCAATCAAACAAGAGCTGCATTGTAAACACAGGACATCTCTTCAGCAGTGAGGCCCTCTGTTAGGTTTGTAGCCACACAGCCAGCTTTGCTGGAATGCATTAGCATCAGGATCGAAAGCTGGCACCCCTTGAATTTTCCCCCTTTTTCTTCCTCTAGTTGAAGGCAGATGATAATAGAGGGAAAACCCAGAGATCTCCGCAAGAGATAAGTGATCCAGCCTCACTCAGATAGATAAGAGCTATCATCTAGTTTGCATGGTGGGACCAAAGTTTTTCTCTCCACCCTTGAAGCTTTAAATGAGCTACTTTTCAGAGTTTCATGACACTAGTCACTACTTCAAATACTTTGCTGTCTAATAGATTTAAATGACCAAAGGAGATAATTTTAAAGAGTTTAACCTTATAGTTCACGGAAGCCACAATACTGGTTCAAAATACTCTGGCTGCTGGTGTTGAAGATTAGGACTGGGGACTAAACCCAACCCAGTTTTTCAAGAAGAAGAGGCTCAAGAGGTTCCTGGTTGCATTGCTCCCCTCTGCATTGCAGTCCTGTCACCCAGATTCAGTTACCAGAAATAAGCCTGCCCACCACAAGGCCAAAAGAAATGAACCTGCATCTATATTCCCCTGCTCCATGGACCTTATTCATAGTAACAGCATCTTGAATTTTTTATGAAAAAAAGAAAGAAAAAAAAAAAGAGGCTGTGAGGAATATGTTGTACTGATCTATGAGTCAATGAGTTGTACTGTTGTTTAAAATGTTTTGGAACATTCCACTGACAATGTTGGAAAAAAAAAAAAAAACATATAATATATATACACATACACACACTGGCGGCCAAAAGTTTGGAATAATGTACAGATTTTGCTGTTTCGGAAGGAAATTGGTACTTTAATTCACCAAAGTGGCATTCAGCTGATCACAAAGTATAGTCAGGACATTACTGATGTAAAAAACCGCACCATCACTATTTGGAAAAAAGTCATTTTTGATCAAATCTAGACAGGCCCCATTTCCAGCAGCCATCACTCCAACACCTTATCCTTCAGTAATCATGCTAAATCGCTAATTTGGTACTAGAAAATCACTTGCCATTATATCAAACACTGCTGAAAGCTATTTGGTTCATTAAATGAAGCTTAACATTGTCTTTGTGTTTGTTTTTGAGTTGCCACAGTATGCAATAGACTTGGATGTCTTAAGGTCAATATTAGGTCAAAAATGGCAAAAAAGAAACAGCTTTCTCTAGAAACTCATCAGTCAATCATTGTTTTGAGGAATGAAGGCTATACAATGCTTTAAATTGCCAAAAAAACTGAAGATTTCATACAAAGGTGTACACTACAGTCTTCAAAGACAAAGGATAACTGGCTCTAACAAGGACAGAAAGAGATGTGGAAGGCCAGATGTACAACTAAACAAGAGGATAAGTACATCAGCTTCATTGAATTCTACCCGCTCAACACCAGTTTCATGTACAACAGTAAAGAGAAGACTCAGGGGTGCAGGCCTTATGGGAAGAATTGCAAAGAAAAAGACATTTTTGAAACAACAAAAAGAAAATGTTTGAGTGGGCAAAGAAACAGACTTTGGACAACAGATAATTGGAAAAGAGTGTTATGGATCTTAATCCCATTGAGCTTTTGTGGGCTCAGCTAGACTGTAAGGTGCGTGAGAAGTGCCCAACAAGACAGCCACAGCTATGGCAAGTGCTACAGGAAGCGTGGGGTGAAATGTCACCTGAGCATCTGGACAAACTGACAGCTAGAATGCCAAGGATCTGCAAAGGTGTCATTGCTGCACGTGGAGGATTTTTTGATGAGAGTTCTGACATTTTTTTCAAATTGTAATGGTAATTTTTCATGTTATTAATGTCCTGATTATACACTGTGATCAGTTGAATGCCACTTTGGTGAATAAAAGTATAAATTTCTTTCCATAAGACCAAATCTGTACATTATTCCAAACTTTTGGCCATGTGTGTGTCATATATATATTCCTAAAAATTTCAGTAGACAAAAACTAAAGAAAACGTAAGTTGTGGAAAATTAGATGTGATGTTGGAGCTTTAAACCAAGAACTAAAAACCAAATGTTTTAAATTTTTTGTTCCTGTTCCGGCATTCTGCTGCAGTTGGTAACTGGTTGGAATGAAATTAAAGAACGGTTAGTAGCATTTTTTTTTATTTTTTTTTTATGACAGTACTCTGTGCTACGGGTGGGTGATATACCAGTTTGTTTTACCAGGTCTTTCAAGGAAAAAAAGAGACCTGGGGTCTCATGTATAAAACTCTGCTTAGATTTCTTCCTAAAAGTGTGCATAAGCACAAATGTCAGATTTTGCGTATGCACAAAAAAAAATTCAGATTTGTAAAACCGTACGTACGCTAGAACCTGCGCATAGTTCCCTTAATAAATCCCAGCTAGTGGAAGATTGTGCATACATGCACGTGATTCATTCCCCACCCTGTCCCTCCCCACAATAACCATATATGGAATGTACAACACCTGTTTTTTACTATGCATATCCTCATCTGCATACAATTAGCATGCATTTCACAATCCAGACACGTGATTACTGCGTTTAACGGTACAAGAAACTGCATTATAAGAGATAAGACTGTAAATGTAACATGTTCCCGAAGGTTAGATGCTACACCATGAAGAAACATGATTTATTAAGATATTACCTTGTTTTCAAATAATATATCTTGAATATCCCTTGGCAAAATGTTTTTATCTTTGCAGACATAAATCTAACCTAAGCAATTTTGCTACTCAGAAAACCTTTTAAATTGTTTTAAGGGTGTTTTTATTGAGAAGTTAAATATTTAGTACTGGAACAAAATGAAAATTATTAAAATTCTTTGTGCAGCATTGTCTGATATCATCAGATTACTAAGATTTTATATTTGACTGGTATTTTATATTCAAAAAACAGCTGAATGGCAAATGTACTTTTCATAATGTTTTTATTATCCTAGAAAGGGGGTTTAATTGCGATGAGGGTCAGGATGAAGTGGAGCAGGCAGCACATTTGATGTGCATTTTATGTGCATTGTTGTACCTGTTTCCAGCTGTACAATACTGTTTCTGATGACATGTCTCTCCAATGGTCCATTCGACTACTGAATGTGTCCAGCAGTGCCTGTCTTATAGCTACTGTCCGTTTTACCGAGCCATATCATGTCAGTCAGAGTCAAGTGCGTATCATATTACAGATAATTTTTATTCAAATGCTGTCTCAGTACATGATTGTAATAGAACAGAAAATATATAAACTGCATACACAATGTTTATACATCAGACCCCTGGTCTGGAAAAACAAGCTCAAAATAATGGATTTGGATAATTATTTATTAAATGTTTGTATCACGTATCTGGATTAACTGTGCATGTATATGTAGTAATATAGCTGTCTAAAAGGTCTTCAGCATGTGTTATGCATTGAGATATATACATACATACACACACATACTGCTCTGTTTTGTTCCTATTGTTTCCCTTTTGCTTTTCTCCTGTTGTTTTTCTGCCTCTCGGGTATCTCCCTTTCACAGGATTGGACCAACCTTGATAACTCCCTACCTGTGATTGGTTTGGCCCAAGAGACCAGAAGTATAAATGAGTCAGCCCCCTCTACAGGAGTAACACTGCTCGATTTTTGGGACTTCCTGTTAAACCATTTGATACCTGTTAGACTGGAGTGCTTGCTGTGGTTTTTGCCTGATTCCTAGCGTGTCTGCTTGATTGTTTGTTTGCTCTGGGCTCCCTTGTTCATTGTTAGTGATACTGTAACTTTAATACATTTTGTAAGTAATTGTAAATATCTGTAGCTTAGCGACTTGGGAAGCTGTAGGGGGTGGGAGCTTTTATTTTTTTGCTAGTTAGGGAGTTAGGTTATTAATTGTATTTTACTTCTCTTTTCTTTTGTTAGGCAATTTAGTGTCTGTTGGGAGTTAGGTTGGTGTTTTGTTTGTTATTTTGGCCTTTTCTCACCCCTGAAGTTATTCCTACCCTGTGGATTTTGTAAATAAAAGGCATAAACTTTTCTTTTTTTTGTGGTTTCCCAAGTTTATGTTATGGCCTCACTCTAAACGAGGTCGTAACAGCATGTCACAGAAGGCTACATCCACAACGTTCATTAAGGCAAAGAAATGTGTGCAGCAGTTTCCTTCATAAAGCAAATGCTTATGTTCTTTTTGGGCAACAGGAAGTGGTGTAATTCAGAAAATGTACTGTGATAAACCATTTAGAATTTGGTTTCATGAAACAATTATCGGAACAAAATAAACCTGTTATTAACCGGTTACCAACATTTATGCCTTTGACACCGGAACAATTGAAAGTGACTTTGTTCACATTTTCAGTTATGTTCTGCAAAAAAATTTTTTCATTCCTTTGAATGTTTTCTGACCCTGCTTTTAACGCTTTACTGCACATTTCTTTGAAGAGATTGTAAGCCTATCCCTCAGAGTCTTGTTTTCATTCCCATTAAAAAATAAAAATAAAATAAAAATCTCAAATGTGGTGCTGCTGTGATTTAAGGTTTATTAGTGTTGGAGTTGGCTGTATTGACTCGTGAGTGACATTGTCAGTGAAGTATTGTGGCAATAAAACTGAAGTGAAACTTATTTCTACACCCTCTTTACTCAATTGTCATGGGACTGGTGCTGAAAGCAGGATATCCTCTGTGGAACCTGTGCATTGTGTATTGCTGAACTAATGCCAGTGATTATTGTGGGCAAGTCAAGTTATTTTCTCCACCTCAGTGTTATTTAGAAAAGATGATAAAATATTGAGCTGTTTATTGGCAAAGATGGTGTCCCCCCCCCCCAAAAAAAAACATTTCCCTATCTTTATCAGTTGTAATCATTTGGCCCCACAGAGCAGATCTTCCAGAATATTCGGCAGGAGTACAGCCGCTATCAGAGGCGACGGCAATTAGAAGGGGCCATCAACCAGACTGAGCCTTGCAGCTCCAATGATGTCCAGAGCTCCAGCCCTGCCCTCACCTCTCCCAGCTCCCCCACAGGTCAGTCCACTCAAAAAACTAATGCCCACTGCACTGGTGTGCTCAAACTATTGCTCAGCCATTCTTTATTAACTGTTGTGGTGTTCAGTTCAACCCAAAAAGTGTGAAAATATGCAGAATTGGGCAGTTATGTCAGAGAGTGTGAAATTAAAAGTGCAATCACAGTCTTAAAAAGGTTGTTTCTCAATAGAAGTGATTTATCATGGGATTGAAATGCACCCAATGACAGTGAATAGAATAAGTGATATGTGACAATGAGAAGAAGCCACTCTTCATGCCTGTTCAGCACTTACTACAGTTGTGAGCACATATTTTAATTGTGGCTTATTGCTAACATTAATCATTTACTGATCCGTTAGGATGCACACCAAAGTAACATGATCAAGAATGGG
The DNA here is from genome assembly GCF_019703515.2 of Myxocyprinus asiaticus. Classification (NCBI taxonomy): domain Eukaryota; kingdom Metazoa; phylum Chordata; class Actinopteri; order Cypriniformes; family Catostomidae; genus Myxocyprinus; species Myxocyprinus asiaticus. Next base: position 17,238,856 of record NC_059358.1, on the reverse strand, counting down.
TATTTCAGAGTTGTGTGTCGATGTTTGTAGGTGCCTCATCATTGAAGAAGGATCAGCCATTGTTCACACTGAGGCAGGTTGGCTATTTGTGTGAACGTCTTATCAAAGATCATGAGGAGAAGATCCGTGAAGAGTACGAACAGATTTTGAACACAAAGCTTGCAGGTACAACACAAGGCATGTTCCACACAATTCAAAGACTGCTGCCCAGTTCATTTCTAATTTTCAATAAAAACCCAGAATATTCTGGGTTCAATACAAGTTAATCTCATTCGACAGCATTTGTGGCATAATGTTGATTACCACAAAAATTAATATTGACTTGCCCAACTTTTTCTTTACCCTCAACTGGCAGACCCATCTGAGGGACTCCACTTTGTCCCTCAGGTGGGTCTGCCAGTTAAGAGGTAAAAAAAAAAAAAAAAAAAAAGCACAAATCTGGGTTACAGTGAGGCACTTACAATGGAAGTTAATGGGGCCAATCCATAAACATTAAAATACTCAAGTAAAGCCACAAGACGTAAACAACATGCATGTTAACATGATTTTAGTGTGATAAAATCACTTGCTAATCTTTTCTGTGTAAAGTTGTATTAAATTTTACAACTTTGTTGCTGTGACGACGTAAAGCTGTATTCCCTATAATTCTCGTAAACGACAATTTAAAACACTTTACAGCTCAAATGATACACGTTTTAACAGAAGAATTAATGGAAGTGCTTTTATAAAATTATACATTTCACATCTCTGCCTTTTAAACCCTCCAAAAATTGTCCCTGTTCACTTCCACTGTAACGGATCCGACGCGTCTTGGACATCCTTGAATTTTGCAATGCCGTTTTCCAGTCATGTTAGAAAAGTACCTAAATATTCTGGAAAGTAATTACAGTTGAAGTCAGAAGTTTACATACACTTAGGTTGAAGTCATTTAAAAAAAAAATTGTTAACCACTCCACAGATTTAATATTAGCAAACTATAGTTTTGGCAAGTCATTTAGGACAGTGGTTATTAACTGATTTTGCTTCGGGACCCAGATTTTACATTGGAAGTCAAGTGGCGACTCACTTTAGTAAAAATGTAAACCTGTATTTAATGTATCCTGGCTCGCATTTCCTTTTATCTGGCATAGTTTTGATCATGGTTTTCAAGTATAAGGGCATGCATCAAGTGGTGTTATTTTTGTTGTTGATGTAAACAACAAAAGCTACAGGAATTTTTCTCTCCCCCTTTTAAAAATTTAAGAGCATATTTACTTATAGGCTATGAGCCCATTATTATCCCGTTTGTTTCCTAATTTTAAATAACATTCGAACAGAACATACATACAGTTGTGGCCAAAAATTTTGGCACCCTTGGTAAATATGAGCAAAGAAGTCTGTGAAAAATGTCTTTATTGTTTATCCTTTTGATTTTTCGTTCAAAATATTCACAAAAATCTAACCTTTAATTGAAGTAAACTAATTGAAAGGGGGGAAAAATCTCTTAAATATTGTTCTCCAATACACGTTTGCCACAATTATTGGCACCCCTAGAAATTCTTATGAGTAAAATATATCTGAAGTATATTGCCATTCATATTTTACAATTTTAGTACACCTGGGTGACAAGGAACATGAAATTGTTCAGCCATGACTTCCTGTTTCACAGGGGTATAAATATGAGGTAACACACAAGCAAAATTCCCTTAGTCATCTATCACAATGGGTAAGATCAAAGAATAAGACCAAAGAATAAAGTTATGATGCAGCAAAAGGTTGTTGAGCTTCACAAAATTGGAAGTGGCTATAAGAAAATAGCTAAATTATTGAAAATACCAATTTCCACTATCATGGCAATAATTAAGAAGTGCTAATCAACTGGAGATGTTACGAATCGGCCTGAAAGAGGACATGTGTCTATATTGTTTCCACGCATGGTGAGGAGGATGGTTCGAGTGACCAAAAATTCTCCAAGGATCACAGCTGGAGAATTGCAGGAATTAGTTGGGTCTTGGGGTCAGAAAGTCTCAAACTATATTCAGACATCACCTACTTCACAACAAGTTGTTTGGGAGGGTTTGAAGGAAGAAGCCTCTGCTCTCATCCAACAACAAACTCAAGCGTCTTCAGTTTGCCAGACACTACTAGAACTTCAAATGGGACCGTGTTTTATGGTCAGACGAAACAAAAATATAGTTTTTTGGTATTAAACACCAGAGATGAGTTTGGTGCACACAGAGAGGTAGCCATATGGAAACGTACCTCATGCCCACGGTTAAATATGGTGGTGGATCTTCAATGTTGTGGGGCTGTGTTTATGCCAGAGGTCCTGGACATCTTGTTCGGATACATGGCATCATGGATTCTATCAAATACCAGCAGATAAAATATTAAAACCTGATTGCCTCTGTCAGAAAGCTTAAAATGGGCTGTGGTTGGATATTCCAGCAGCACAATAATCCAAAACACACATCAAAATATCTGCCATGGCCATCCCAGTCCCTTGACCTAATCCCATAGAAAACCTGTGTGGTGAACTGAAGTGGATAGTCCACCAGCCTGGACCTCTGAATTTGAAGGATCTGGAGAGATTCTGTATGGAGGAATGGTCTCGGATCACTTGCCATGTGCTCTCCAACCTCATTAGGCATTATAGGAGAAGACTCAGAGCTGTTATCTTGGCAAAGGGAGGTTGCACAAAGTATTGAATAAAAGGGTGCCAATAATTGTGCCACATGTATATTTGACAAAAATATAAGTTTGTGTTGTGTTTGGAATTGTTTGATATCTATTTGAGGATAGATTTTTGTGAATATTTTGAATGAAAAACCAAAAGGTTAAACAATAAGGATTTATTTTTCACAGCCTTCTTTTCTCATATTTACCAAGGGTCCCAATATTTTTGGCCACCACTGTATTACACAGGAGGAAAGGCTCCTCATTACCATGGTTAGGTCAATGTAGCTAGTCTGAAATAATAGTAATAATAATAATATAGTATTAATGAAAAAAATATATAAGCCGAAACACATTTTGAAACTTTAACTACAACTGCAAATGTTGATATAAAAATAAGGTCCTATAGATATACCTATAGTTTCTTATGAAACAATCTATAACATTTTTTTCAAAATAGAACTTTTACTCATGTAAAATCGTGAAACTTTGTAAAGGTGATGTGTAAAAAAGTTTTTTGCATTTATTTTTTTTGCGTATAGCAAAGTGTTGCTCTTTTCCTCTTCAGTGCTGTTTGGCATGTCAGGGCTGCCTCTTTGATGGCTTTGCCTTGACTTTCTCCATAACGCTTTAAACTAGAAAAGTCTCACTAGAATTCAAATGGGTCACATCAGTTTTGAGGTCTGCACGTCGCAATATTGAGGGAAGCCTTGTTGCACATGCGCGTCGGAGAGCAGAGCATATCATTAGCTCGAGCTCGTACCGTTACACTCGCGCGAAAGCTTTAATCGCACTGCAAAAATATTGCAGTGCAGATGAGAAGCCTTTAACTGAATGTGAGATTATCATTAAATCTCTTCATTAAACATTATATTATCATTAAATAATCTCTATCACTTGGGCGGCCGCCAAAAAATCTTCAATGGGAGAACCATGGCATTGTTCTTTCCCTGCTGTCCACGACCCAGTCCGAATAGACCTGCGACCCACCAGTTGAGAAACACTGGTTTAGGACATCTGCTTTGTGCATGAGACAAGACATTTTTCCAACAATTGTTTACAGACAGATTGTTTCACTTTTAATTGACTATATCACAATTCCAGTGGGTCAGAAGGTAGACAGGTATCTATCTCCACAGTAAAACGAGTCCTATATCGACATAACCTGAAAGGCTGCTCAGCAAGGAAGAAGCCAGTGCTCCAAAACCTCCATAAAAAAGCCAGACTGCAGTTTGCACGTGCACATGGGGACAAAGATCTTTTTTTTTTTTTTGGAGAAATGTCCTCTGGTCTGATGAAACAAAAATTGAACTTTTTGGCCATAATGACCATCGTTTTGTTTGGAGGAAAAAGGGCGAGGCTTGCAAGTCGAAGAACACGATCCCAACCGTGAAGCATGGGTATGACAGCATCATGTTGTGGGTGTGCTTTGCTGCAGGAGGGACTGGTGCACTTCACAAAATAGATGGCATCATGAGGAATTAAATTATGTGGATATACTGAAGCAACATCTCAAGACATCAGCCAGGAAGTTAAAGCTCGGTCGCAAATGGGTCTTCCAAATGGACAATGACCCCATGCATACCTCCAAAGCTGTGGCAAAATGGCTTAAGGACAACAAAGTCAAAGTATTGGAGTGGCCAACACAAAGCCCTGGCCTCAATCTGATAGAAAATTTGTGGTCAGAACTGAAAAAGCATGTGCGAGCAAAGAGGCCTACAAACCTGACTGTTACACCAGTTCTGTCTGGAGGAATGGGCCAAAATTCCAGCAACTTATTGTGAGAAGCTTGTGGAAGGCTACCCAAAATGTTTGACTCAAGTTAAACAATTTAAAGGCAATGCTACCAAATACTAACAAATTGTATGTAAACTTCTGACCCACTGGGAATGTGATGAAAGAAATAAAAGCTGAAATAAATCATTCTCTATACTATTATTCTGACATTTCACATTCTTAAAATAATGATCCTAACTGACCTAATACAGGGAATGTTTTCTACGATTAAATGTCAGGAATTGTGTAAAACTGAGTTTAAATGTATTTGGTTAAGGTGTATGTAAACTTCTGACTTCAACTGTATTTGTCCAGGAAAATATTTTAGTATTATAAAACTGCTTGATTGTGTTGCTGACAAGGTGTCTGCTGTCATCTCTTCTTTGTTCCGACGGAATAGTTAAAGTACTGATGCATTGGTGCAAAATGTTTTTTTTCTTTTCGTTCCAACATTGTTGTAGTGTCGAAAACATTTGAGTTTAGACAATGAAGACTGCCGGCCCGCAGATGTTTTTGAAAATGAGTTCACACCCCGAGGTGGTATTGTGGTGATATGGCCTTTACACCTCTGGATGTTAATTATTTTCTGCAAGTCAACGATCAGAGACCGCTTATACTACAGTCACCACATGTAGGGCCCTATGATTTCCTCGATGCGGAAAAAAATAGAATACAGTCATATAAATTGCATTAGCTATAAAATGTGTAATGTCATGGAATTTTGCATATTTGGATAAATTATTGTTTGAATCACAATTAATCAAATTAAAATCACAATATGTCCTAGTGTGATTATTAAATAGTGCGATTTAAATAAATACAATCTGCATATGCTGCACACTTCAAAATGAATGTGTGAAGCCAGGTGTTCATACACTGAAAACAAGCATCATGAAGTGTGTGTGTGTGTGTGTGTGTGTTAGATGACGCTGAGCACTCTGAAGCACACGGCACATACAGACTATATATTTATTCAATGAAATCACAGCTTTTTGGGGTTAATAATCACAGTGGGCCATGAAGCAAACAGCCTATCCGGAGGTGAGACACTACCGCCAAAACACACAGAAACGCCAAAATAAAAGCTTGAATTAAATAGAGAATCAGAATCAGCTTTATTGCCAAGTATGCTTACACATACTAGGAATTTGTCTTGGTTAGCGGAGCTTCCAGTGCACAACAATACAAAACAGCAACAAGACATAGATGATAATAATAAAGTAAATTGAATAAAAAAAATAAAATAAAAGTTGAATAGAAAGTAAAGTGTATATATAGAATACACAATAAGACATTATGTATAATATACATACATATATACATACATACACATACGTAGTGCAAAAATAAATACAAATTTGTTATATACAGTGCAAGGGAATGTAATGGCAGAAGAGGTTGGATGTGTTGGATAAATATAAAGACTAGGCTGTGAATTGCACATAATTATTGCTGAGGGAATATATCCTGTGGGGAAAAAACTTCGTGTGACTGACGGTTCTGGTGCTCGGAGCTCTGAAGCGTTGGCCAGAAGGCAACAGTTAAAAAATGTAGTGGGCAGGGTGAGTGGGGTCCAGAGTGATTTTTCCAGCCTTTGTCCTTACTCTGGAAGTGTATAGTTCTTGAAGGGAGGGCAGGGGGCAACCAATAATCCTCTCAGCAGTCCGAACTGTTCTTTGTAGTCTTCTGATATCCGATTTCATAGCTGAACTAAACCAGACCGTTACTGAAGTGCAGAGGACAAACTCAATGACTGCTGAGTAGAACTGTATCAGCAGCACCTGTGGCAAGTTGAACTTCCTCAACTGGCGAAGGAAGTACAACCTCTGCTGGGCCTTTTTCACAATGGAGTCAATGTGGGTCTCCCACTTCAGGTCCTGTGAGATGGTAGTGCCCAGGAACCTGAATGACTCCACTGCTGCCACAGTGCTGTTTAGAATGGTGAGGGGGGTCAGTGTTGGGGTGTTCCTCCTAAAGTCCACAATCATCTCCACCTTTTTGAGCGTGTTCAGCTCCAAGTTGTTTTGACTGCATCAGACAGCCAGCTGTTTAACCTCCCTTCTGTATGCAGACTCATCGTCATCTCGGATGAGGCCGATGACTGTGGTGTCGTCTGCAAACCTCAGGAGCTTGACAGGGGTCCTAGGCGATGCAGTCATTGGTGTAGAGGGAGAAGAGTAGTGGAGAGAGCACACATCCCTGGGGGGCACCAGTGCTGATTGTACAGGTGCTGGAAGTGAATTTCCCCTGTCTCACAAGCTGCTGCCTCTCCGTCAGAAAGCTGGTAATCCACTGACAGATAGACGTGGGAACAGAGTGCTGGTGTAGTTTAGTCTGGAGTATAGCTGGGATGATGGTGTTGAAACCCGAACTGAAGTCCACAAAAAGGATCCTTGCATATGTCCCTGGTCTGTTCAGATGTTGCAGGATATGATGCAATCCCATGTTGACTGCATCTTCCACAGACATGTTTGCTCTTATCAAATCGAAGGGGATCTAGAAAGGGTCCAGTGATGTCCTTCAGGTGGGTCAACACCAGTCTCTCAAATTATTTCATGACTATAGACATTAGGGCAACAGGTCTGTAGTCATTAATTCCTGTGATTTTTGGTTTCTTTGGGACAGGAATGATGATTGAGCATTTGAAGCAGCATGGCACTTCACACTGCTCCAGTGATCTATTGAAAATCAGTGTGAAGATGGGGGCCAGCTGGTTAGCACAGGATCTAAGACACGTGGGTGAAACGCTCTCTGGGCCCTGTGCTTTCCTTGTCTTTTGTTTTCGGAAGACATGGCACACCTCCTCTTCACAGATCTTAAGTGCAGGTTGAGTAGCAGGAGGGGGGAGGAGGGGGTTGCAGGATGTGTTTGTGTGAAGTGAAGGTCAGAGCGGGTGTGGGGTGTGAGATTGGGGCTTTCAAATCTACAGTAGAACACATTCAGGTCGTCAGTCAGTTGTTGGTCCACCACAGGGTTGGGGGCAGGAGTCCTGTAATTCGTAAGTTGTTTCATGCCACTCCACACTGTTGCAGGGTCATTAGCTAAAAACTTGTTTTTCAGCTTCTCAGAGTATCTTCTTTTAGCCACTCTGATTTCCTTATTCAGTGTGTTCTTGGCCCGATTGTACAACACTTTATACCCACCTCTGTAAGCATCCTCTTTGGCCTGACGAAGTTGCCTGAGTTCTGCTAACGTTGTTGAACGTTAAATAAGTCCTAGTAGGAATGCATATATCTTCACAGAAACTGATATATGATGTCACAGTATCTGTGAGCTCATCCAGGTCGGTGGCTGTAGCCTCAAAAACACTTGTGCAGTCAAAACAGGCTTGTAGTTCCAACTCTGCTTCACTGGTCCATCTCTTTACAGTCTTTACTACAGGCTTAGCTGATTTTAGTTTCTGTCTGTAGTTTGGAAGAAGATGAACCAGACAGTGATCAGAGAGTCCCAAAGCTGCTCTAGAGACAGAGCAATATGCATCTTTTATTGTTGTGTAGCAATGATCCAGTATATTTCTGTCTCTGGTTGGGCCTGTAATGTGCTGTTTGTATTTGGGCAGTTCACGTGTGAGGTTTGCTTTAAAATCCCCAAGAATAATAATAACCGAGTCTGGGTATTGTTGTTCCGTGTCTGTGATCTGAGCAGCCAGCTGTTGCAGGCCTCACTTTAACCAATATTTTTACTTTTGTTTTTTAAAAAGAACAGGAGGAACGAGTCAATTGTATTATTATTTAATTAACTGTTTTGATATTCAAGATTATTCCACAAATGCTGCAGATTGAGCTGAATTTGTACATAACCCAGGTTATTCCTGTAGTATCCCATTCTTGATTTTTTTTTTTATTATTATTTATTTATTTTCTTTTTTTATATGTTGCATTCAGTCAGGGATGTGCAACCCATTGGATAGTTTATGATAATATTGTAGTTTGATGCTTCTATAAATAGTGTAACAGGTTTTTTTCACATTCTGATCTCAGGTTTACTAATGGTTTACTGTCACATATGTCCTGTCATTTATACAGCTGAAAATTTGGACTGTTTATAATGCACTGTTTTTCTTTTCTTTCTAAGAACAATACGAGTCCTTTGTGAAATTCACACAGGACCAGATTATGCGAAGATATGGCGCCAGGCCCGCAAGCTGTAAGTATCTTAACTTTCCCTGTCAGCAGTTCTCTCATTAAAGATTTATTTGATCCAGTGTAAAAAATAATTTTACCAATACACCATCTTTGTCCAAATGCCTGCTGATAATTTGTCTTTTTGCATTTGCAGATGTGTCTTGAACATTATATATGGTACTAGCCACCCCTCAGCAACTGGTTGCTATAGAACCAGCCCCCTTCATTTCACTTGAATTTTCCTTCTTTTACTTTTGAATCTTTTTTTTTTTTCTTAAAAAAAAAAAAAATTATAATAATGCTTTGGTGCCATGGTATATCCACATTTAACTCATTTCTATTGCTGAACTGTTACTGATGGCACAACACCAAACATGCACATCTAGATGCATTCTAAGAAAGTTTAAGCTCTTCGAAAATTTTTGGGAAAAGATGTCAAACTATCGCTGTAAAAGCTTGGCTGATGTGATCATCTCTGTATAATGTAATGTGACTGACCTGCAGCAGATATTCCAGACTCTCCCTCTTTCCTTAAGTCTAACTTTTAACTCTCCATAAACATTTTTTTCTTTTTTTGAAAAATAAAAGACCTGTAAGTCAACCATCTGACTGATTTTCTTTCTTACAATTACTTTGTAAATAATAAAGTTGTATAGATTTGTGTTGAGTATCAATGTCCATTGTACTGACAGTATCACAGCTCACTGTTCAAGGATGTGTCTCCCTCTAGTGGTTTTTAAAGTATCGATGCCATATTTTTCTCTTTGAATGGGTTTAGTCAGTTTAGTTGAACTTTGTTTTTACCGATACTGTCTTTTAAGTTTTTTAGAATCTACTGTTTCAGCATTGTTATGCATCGTTCTGACGAACTGTTTAAAGGAAATTATTATGAGTCACGTGACTTCAGGTGTTTGTTTTTTTGTTTTTGAGGAAACGCAGGTAAAGAGGGCGTCTTCCCAACTTTGACGGATCAGAGGTTGGTTTTTGTTCAACTAAAGTAAACGCAAAACTATCCTGCAGACCCTGCGGTTTGTAACAAGAGAAAGGAAGACTGGAACCGGAAAAGCTGTATGAAGTCTGTAATTATCGTTCAGGGAGAACGTCCTTTGGTTTGTTGTGGTCACAAAACTATCTTGAAATGTTCGCATTGATATCTTTTAAAAAATAGCTTCTGTTTTGATCTGATTTTTATTTCAAATAACATTACTGTTCACTGGACTGCGTGGACTCCTGGACAAATTTGCTTGGCTCGTGTGAGGTGCACGAGCAGAAGGGGGTAAGTTGAATCGATTCGAGTACTATACATGTATATAGATTTAATATAGGTTTGAGTACCAATTTTTTATTTTTATTTTGCAGCCTTACAAATGCAACTATCACTGAACACGCGCTCGGTTGACCACATTGTTATTCCGCGTCAAGCTTTGTGCGTGTTTAAATGAATATGAATCATTGTCACACAAGAGGACAGAAAATTACTTTTGAAATACCATGCTATAAAAAAAAGTGTAGTGACCTGACCTCGAAAATAAATTCCAGGCAGGATGAGTTTGTTTATGCTGGAAGAGCTAATAACTCCGGAAGAGAGTAAATAACAGGGACAAAAATAAATAAGAAAAAAAATTGTGTGAGGATGAAACTAAACTTCTGTACACGGTGCCTGTCGAAATGTCGTCGTCTTTTATGCTTGTTTTTGTTTTTTTTATACAGAAACGCCAACTTATCGTCATAGACTGTAATTCCCAAGACTGACTGAGGTACTGACAGTCATGGGTATAAATTGAACTCTTTTCCATGCAGCCAAAACAACCCTCTGATGTGCGTTTCTCTTTTCAAGTCAGAGAAATGGACAATGACATTGAAGAGCAAGATACTTTTCCAGTGCAGAGGGATGAAGAAGGTGAGAACCGAGCAGAACAGAGTAGAAGGGGTCGGAGGGTAGAGAAGCTTCAGAAGAAAGTCTCTAGATGGATGCTTCCAGAAGAGCTACAAGAGACGTACTTGGAGCGAGCCAACTGCTGTCCGCCACCTATTTTCATCATCCTCATCAGTTTAGCAGAGGTACTGTCAATGTTTGACTCAAAACAGTAACCTTTGTATCACTAGACATTTATCTTTCTTGTGATATGATAAAGAAAACTGTTTCTACTGTCACCAAAAGTGTATGTCAGACTATACCAAACACTCCAAAGTTTGTGCCACAGGCCTGTTGCCTTTATTATTATTTTAGTAATTATTATTTTAACTTATAAAGTTTTAATGCTAAGCCATTGCAAGAACTGTTCACAGTAACCAGTAGATTTCCATTCATTTTAGAATGTTTAGGTTGGGATGTGGCACTGTGAAAGAACTGGGAGTCTTTTGAGCTTAGCTTTCCACTTTCCTATTCCTGTATGACAAATCTTAGCCACAGTGTTTGAAAATCAGATTCATCCTTGTTTCCATGGGCATGTCTCAAAATAGGCCACTAGTCACTCAAAATCAGTGTTTTGAATATCAAGTTATTAAACTGGCAAAAGCTCCCACTGGAAAAAGAGTAATTCCTGCATTAACTAGAGTTTATATCTGCTACTTACACAAATTGTATTTATTCATTTTTATTGGCATGAGCCTTAACATGTGTTTAATACTGCTTGGTCATCATTTTGGACACTGCCTTTTGACAACTGAACTGGCATAGTGAGCTCACGCATATTGCTTAAACCTTTGTTAAAATGTCCTTGTTTTCTTCTTCCGCCTAGTTGCCTTGCGTCTCAGGGAGTAATTTTTTCTGCTCTTCTGTATTATCTGTTTTGTGTCATTATCAAAATATGGTGACAAACATGTCTCTTGAATTTTTAGTCATGAAAAAGATTTAAAAAGTCAAGAAACCCCATTTAGATGGCATCATCTTAACCCAACCTTTAAATGTGCAGTATGTAATAATTTTTTTTTTGCCAATGTGTGAACGGCTTGTAACGCAACTTAAAAAAATTAGCCCTTCCCGGACTTCCTAGGTTGCATATTAAAGCCTGTAGACTGATTTTCATGCAAAGGGAGAGGGTCGGTTTTGCCGGGAAAATCCAAAGGATGTGACGTTTATGCGCGCTCCCGAGAGCCTTCTACTAAATCCCGTCTGGCTAAGCAGGAACGTGATCGTGGTCAAGCGAAAACTAGAGTGAACATCGGCAGGGCATTTGATTCCTGGAGGGACATTCGTTCGGTTTTTGGGGATCAAAACCGACACTGACTTGGCGTTCTTCTTATTTGACAGGTAAGCTTACATTACTGCAAAGCAAGTGAAATACAGTGCCATAAAGATTGATCTGTGTAATTTTAGCTAACTTGATCTTGCCTGCTAATGCTGACGAATTGCAAGATACCTTGCTTCGTAACTTTCAAATAATTTCAACAATCTTCTCTTTATACTAAAAGTCAGGTATACAGGATAAATGTATGCAAATACGCTGGTTTCTTGATCGTAGTACAACATGACATACAAAACATACAATAATGCAACATAACAGTGCAGTGCAACAGTAAACTGTCTGGTATAGTTCGGTAGTATGCAGAGCTCGTATTGAATCAAGTCTTATGGGGGGGTCCCCACCATAAGTTAGTCGCAATATACAATTTATACAAAATATACAATATATTTATTTGATCATAATATGCATAACTATATACTATTTATTAAAAAAAAGGGCTTACATAAAAGAACAGGCTTTTGTGTTGATAAAGAATAAAAAATATATATACATTTTCATTCCAGTGTTATATAACAAAGAGAGATAAGCTACTATTCTTCTTTTAAATGGCTTACTCCAAGTAATACTGGATTTAGAGGGTGACAAAGCAGCAGACCCAAAAGGGCAACTATGGCAAATATACCAGGGGACTACATATAAGGCACTTGAAGACCCGTAAAAGCATGTGACTTCAAAATACATTGAAATGTCTCAAAAACAGTAGAAAATAATCAGATGGCTTCCAGACTCACTGGATGGTATCACTTTCAGATTCAGCAGTGGCACAGGAATAATTATTTCATAATATCTCAGAAAGCAGTGATAAAGCAGCAATCAGTAACTTCAAAAGGACCTGTTTAAGGACCTTTTTTATTTCTTAAACAGCAGTAAAAGGATGGCAAAATACTATCAGGCTGAATTGATACTATAGAGTTCTTACTCAATTCTTACTAACCCCAAACTTTTGAACGGTAGTGTATAATGTTACAAAAGATTTCTATTTCAGATAAATGTTGTTCTTTTGAACTTTCTATTCATCAAAGAATCCTGAAATTTATTTTTGTACACAACTGTTTTCAACATTGATAATAATCAGAAATGTTTCTTGAGCATCAAATCAGCATATTAGAATGATGTCTGAAGGATCATGTGACACTGAAGACTGGAGTAATGATGCTGAAAATTCAGCTTTGATCACAGGAATAAATTACATTTTACTATTGTATTATTATTATTATTATTTTAAATTGTAATAATATTTCACAATATTACTGTTTTTACTGTATTTTGGATCAAATCAATGCAGGCTTTGTGAGCAGAAGAGACTTTTGAACAGTAGTGTACATCCAACAGAATAATTCTAGCATTATTTACCAATGTAGTATTTACTACCCTAAAAACAACTGGATGATTTATGTGACACTTTGGGATGATAATGTTTGTTCCAAAAGACTTGTTTAAATGCATGAAACTAGTATATTAGATATTAAAAATATAAATTGTGACAAGACAGGCTGTCAGCCTGTGTGTTAGTGTTGGTGGGGATTTTTCAACGATTTCAGTGCAGTTACATTGTTACGTCAGTAGGTGACGGCAAGGGACTGTTATGAGTGAGTCAGTCAGCAGACTATTCAACCATTTCAGTCAAAAAGGCTGCTTTATTCAGGAACAAACAATGCTATGGTTATCAATATGTCAATCATTGCTATTTCAAGAGTGAATCCCACATTTATATGCGGATGTAATTCCCGAAATTTTGCAGCGTGTACATGGCCGTTAGTCCTTCTCTTATCATGTTCAGTCTCTTTGTACGTTACGTCATTGTTTTGGCCGATGCTCTCTTACTCTCGTCCCTATGGAGTGTGGGTTTCTGAAACTTACATACTGCACCTTTAAAGGGATAGTTCACCCAAAAATTAACATTCTCTCATCATTTACTCACTCTCATGCCATCCCAGATGTGCATGACTTTCTTCCTTCTGCAGAACACAAACAAAGATTTTTAGAAGAATATCTCCACTCTATAGTCCATACAATGCAAGTGAATGGTGATCAGACCTTTGTAGCTCCAAAAATCACATAAAGAAAACATAGAAGGAATCTGTTAAGACTCCAGTGGTTAAATCCATATCTTAAGAAGTGATATAATAGGTGTGGCTGAGAAACGGATCAAAATGTATCCTTTTTTTTTAAAACTCTAAATCTCCACTTTCACTTTTACATCTGAAAGTCACGTGGTGACTGTTTCGTTTCACTTCGTTTCGATTAGAGTAAAAAAAAAAAAAAGTACTTAAATATTTTTCTGTTTCTCACCCACACCTATTATATTGCTTTTGAAGATATGGATTAAACCACCTGAGTCTTATGGATTACTTTTATGTTTCCTTTGTGATTTTTGGAGCTACAAAGGTCTGATCACCATTCACTTGCATTGTATTGACCTACAGAGCTGAAATATTCTTCTAAAAATTGTTGTGTTCTGCTGAAGTCATTCATTCATATCTGGGATGGTATGAGGGTGAGTTAATGATAAGAGAATTCTCATTTTTGGGTGAACTATCCCTATGAAATAATAGGAAATGGTTTGATTCTATATTGTTTTACAATTTTTTTTTTTTTAAATATATTTTGAATTTGTCAGTTGCCTGTAAAAACCCCCTTGTCTCCTTCATCTGATACACTAATTCTATGACAATTACATAGTTATTTATGTTTATATATATTTTTACTCATTTTGTTTTCTCAGGTCAAACATTAGTGAAAGGCCTAACGTGGTGTTATTGGTGTTACATCCCTTGCTTCATTCGTGAAACAAAATTACATAAAAAAATAAAGAACAACAGTCAGTTAAAAAAAAAAAAAAAAATTACCCTTAGCTTTTATGGGTGAAAACTGAACTGAATTGAAATTTTCAATATTAAGTCAAAGTCAAATTGTTTTTTAAAAGGAGCCTTTTATACTCCATAATGCAAGGCTTCAACAAAAGCAGAACAATATAAAGTACACTGTGGCTTCAGTGGTGTTTAAAATTGTGTACGCAATTTCCTTAGGTCAACCTCTTTTTTTTTTTTTTTTTTTAACCTGTTTCAGTTGGCAGTATTTATCTACTATGCAGTATGGAAGCCCCAGAAGCAGTGGATAACCTTAGGTACGGGAATCTGGGAGAGTCCCCTTACCTATAAACCTGAACAACGTGAAGAGGCATGGCGGTTTGTCTCCTACATGTTTGTGCATGCCGGGTAAGGGACTTGCTTCCTTTCTCTACTCGCCGCACTTTAAGTATGACTTTCTATTGTGAGACAATTTGTTTACTCACTGAAAAACATTTGTTTAGCCTATTCAAGAGGAGGACAAAGAACTTAAAGGGATAGTTAATCCAAAATGAATATTCATTTACTCACTCTCATGTTGTTCCAAATCTGAATGACTTCCATGGAACAAAAGATGTTAGACAGAATATTAGGCTGTCACCATTTACTTCTATTGCATCTTTCTTTCCATACAATTAAAATGAATGGTGGCTGAGGCTGTCATTCTGCCTAACATCTACTTTTGTGTTCCACATAAGAAAGTCATACAGGTTCAGAACAACATAATGGTGAGTATATGATGACAGGATCTTTATTTTTGGGTGAACTATCCATTTAATATCCACGAATGAAGAAAATAATCCAAATAATCAATTTCTTTCTGTGACCATATGTAACTCCTGTTCAACTGTAGAATGTCAGATCTGGTTGAAATCTGTAGCAGACATCAACTTTAGTGCTTTATTGGTGTTTGATATATGTATTATATGTACTTTCTTTGTTTAGGGTGGAGCACATCATGGGCAACCTGTTGATGCAACTGCTGCTGGGCATACCCCTGGAGCTGGTGCATAAAGGTTTTGAAGTGGGCATGGTCTATATGGCTGGGGTCCTTGCAGGTGGGCTTTTGCAAGTATAATCAGTCTGTTTTTTTATGCTTTATTTGTTTTGTTATTGGGATACTATGGGTACCATTCTGTGCACAGTTTGCAAATTTTCTGTTTACATGTTATACCTAGATGACCTACTGCATATTTTGGCAAATGGAGTATACAACGAGAGCACACTGCATGGGAAACTGTATCTCACATTGCAATGCCTTGACTTGGCCTTCTGTTTCGAGTGATGAATGAACCTGAAATTATTTTCATTGCAATATTATTATTTACTTTTTGACTAATATTGTTTGATTAGATTACCAAAAGTTAGTTTCAACATGATAGTTGTGACAGCAATATAGTGCACAACAGTTTAAAATGTTTGTTAGACTCTGCACAATGTGTTGTACTCAGTAGGCTGTGCATGAGTATTCCATTCAGAACAAGCTTCAAGTCTTAAAATGTCCTTTGAAATTAAAAACATTTCCAGACTCTGTGTTGTGCCAATTGGAAAGAAACTTTAGAAATTGCTTGATATGAATTTACTTTGTTGAACTTTTTGCTTTAGTATATATTTGATATTTATGAACTATATACTGAACTGTGCAAAAGTCTAAGGCACATTATAGTTTTTCACAAAAACATTGGTCTTAAAACAGTTATTCCATATATTCTGCTTTTATTGTATCAGAAGGAAATATAATTTTAGATTTCAGCATTCCCTTTGCAAATAGAATTGAATAGAAGAAGATCAAGGAGCCCTACAACAGATGGTATTGCCCCCACAGAGCCCGGATCTCAACATCACTGAGTCTGTCTGGGATTACTTGATGAGTAAAAGCAATTGTGACAGCCTAAATAGATAGAAGAACTGTGGCAAGTTCTGCAAGAAGCTTGGAACATCCTATCTGACAACAACCAAGAACAACTGTGTCCAGGTGTACCTAGGAGAATTGGTGCTGTTTTGAAGGCGAAGGTTGTCACATCATGTATTGATTTAGCTGTTTTTTGTTTACTGGACTTTGTATGATGTTAATTGATGAATGAAAACTATTTATGGCATTATTTTTAAAGACATCCTCTCTAAGCAACATTTTTCACAAGTGCCTAAAACTTTAGCATAGTACTCTATATATATTATATTAGACATTAGTCTTCTTCTCTGGCCCCCCTGCATATTCTCATGAAATACTAAAAAGTATAATATTTATATAACTCCTTTTTCAGGTTCCCTCGCCAGCTCCATTTTTGATCCTCTCAGTGCACTTGTGGGGGCCTCAGGTGGTGTCTATGCCCTCATGGGTGGTTACTTCATGAATGCTGTGGTGGTGAGATTTACAGTTATATAATTTGATGGGATTTTTTTCTGATTCAAATTTTATATTCAAACATCCAAACTGTAAAGTTTCGTTTTCCTACAGAATTTCAGGGAGATGTTTCCGATTCTGGGAGTGTTTCGGATCCTAGTTATTGTTCTTATTGGTGCGTCTTTGTATTTCTACTTTCTACTGTACTATTGACATCTGAAAAAACTAAGCATTGAGTCCTGACTTCTGACCTATTGCCTGATATTTAATTAATCTTTTTTTTTTTTTTTATCCAGTTGGGACAGATGTTGGCTTTGCAATTTACAGAAGATTTATTGTCCATGAGACTGCCATGAAGGTGACACTCTTTTGCCTTTTCACTGAATTTAAGCAGTAGCGGATCATAAACCATACATTTTTTGTCTGCCTGTTGCTGTAGCTATACAGTTAAACCATTTTAAATCCTAAAGTTAATTTAGGTAAAATGTTCCGTTTAATTTACCTCTTTTATTTTATGTTTTTGACACTTTTTACCAGACAAATTAACTGAAGGATGAAATATTTTCTTTCATTGAAGTTAGGGTGTATCTTGTTGCCTTGTTGGTTACTTCTAAAAGGGAATCTGACATTTAAACCGGTGTATCTGGTTTTGTTCATGCTTGATTAGAATGCTTTAGGCTACAGGCCTAATTGATAGATTCTTCAAACATCTTACAAGAATTCCCTCTGAATTTAGTTTTCATACAACACATATCTGGAATCTCTTTTAATCAAGGTGATGTATTCTTTTATTATCATTACATTTTCATTGAGAATGTCCCATATCTTTCTTTGTCAGGTGTCTTTTGTGGCTCACATTGGCGGTGGTATAGCCGGCATGACTATTGGTTATGTGTTTTTCACCAACTACAATAAAGAGCTCCTGAAGGACCCTCGCTTCTGGATGTGCATTGTGGGATACATTGCCTTCTTCTTGTTTGCTGTCATTTTCAACATCTTCTTGTCCCCAGCACCCGTGTGAGGGTGCATATCTGTAATGGTTTAAGCCCTGTTCACAATGCCCGTGTTCACAATGGACAATTGTTGTTGTTTTTTATTTTATTTTAAAGAAGCCTTTCTCAGGTCAATAAAACTCTAAGACAATTCTATTAATCATTGTGTTAACAGATTCAAGGTTGGATGCTAATACACTACATAGATTTCTAAAGTAAATACAATTTAATTTATAGATTGGATTGAATTGGATTGTGAAATGCTGTAATTGATATCCAAATATTCACCTATGCATACCTCCTCATATATTTAAATCCTCAGGAAAAAAGATAAGTTTAATATTTGTATTTTGATGGGTTTGTTTCTACAGGACCATTTATTTTTTATTAACAGGATTATTGAGCACTTGGTGAGGAGTTTAAAGGAAAATTCTGGGTTCAGTACAAGTTGAGCTCAATAGACAGCATTTCTGGCATAATGTTGATTACCACAAAAAATTATTTTGACTTACCTCTCTTTCTCTTTAAAAAAAAAGCAAAAATCTGGGTTACATTTCCCGAGTGAGGCACTTACAATGGAACAATATGTGTGTACACATGGTTTTACTGTGATAAAATCATTTACTAACCATTTCTGTGTAAAGTTATAGCCAATTTTATAGCTTTGTTGCCATGACATGTCAACAAACCCCGAAACCCTAAAATGACAATTTAAACAAATTTACAGCTTGAATAATTCGTGGTTTAACAGGGTAATTAATGTAAAAGTGCTTTTATAAAATTATAAGCTTTACATTTCTGCCTTTTAAACCCTCCAAAAATTGCTTAAATTGGATTGAACCCAGAATATTAATGGTTATTTGAAATTCTTTGTCATTTTATTAACAAGATTATTGATAAAATGCAAAGATTTCATTTTTACTTAATTGTTTTAGGGGGGCCTGGGTAACTCGGCGAGTATTGACGCTGACTACCACCCCTGCAGTCGCGAGTTCGAATCCAGAGTGTGCTGAGTGACTCCAGCCACCTAAGCAACCAAATTGGCCCGATTGCTTGGGAGGGTAGAGTCACATGGAGTAACCTCCTCGTGGTCGCGATTAGTGGTTCTCGCTCTCAGTGGGGTGCATGGTAAGTTGTGCATGGATCACGGAGGGTAGCATGAGCCTCCACATGCTGGGAGTCTCCGCGGTGTCATGCACAACAAGCCATGCGATAATATGTGCGGATTGACGGTCTCAGAAGCGGAGGCAACTGAGACTTGTCCTCCGCCACCCGGATTGAGGTGAATAACCGTGCCACCACAAGGACCTACTAAGTAGTGGGAATTGGGCATTCCAAATTGGGTGGAGGAAAAAATTTGTTTCAGAATGTGATTGGCATGTTTGTAGGCAGGAAATGGTCAGTATCAGTGCCCACCGGAGAAAGGTTCCTTGATTATTGTCTGACAGGGTGACGAGCCCCTAATTTTAAACCCATTTCTAACCCTACCGTTATAGGCCTGAAACTCGGCTAATAAATAGACCACCTTTCTCCAATTTGTGGTTTCAGGATGGGTTTTAGACTGTCATCTATGCAAGGAGCCAAAAAGTACCTTCACGGTTACAACTTACCCACCCCTAGTCTAGAAAAAAACAACGTAATGTCATGTAGTTCTCACTGGACTTAGATTCTCATCTTAGAATTCCAGTAGAGGGCATCGCTGATCAACATGTTGGCAGACCTCAAACTGAGGTCACACCAATGTAGTTCAAATGTGGTATTGCATAAACTATTGATCTGTGATCAATATGAAATTATGTCAAATCAGTGCTAATGACACGCATCTAGAATTACCTTTAAAAAAATACAATTAAAAAAATCCCTGTTACCATGTCATTCTGTTTTAAAGATGGGTTTAAGGTTGGAATTGTAAGATATTTGTAGGTTGTTTTAGGAGAATTGTTTGGACAGTTCTACAGAAAAAAAAATATTTAATGTATTATACATTTTAAAGACCAATTTGTCCATACTGGCCTATTTAATAAATATTTTATATTCACTTGTTTTAGAGCTTTTTGTGTCTTGGTTGATGAATTTGTTGAGGTAAATGCTCAGGCAGATGAGTGGTTGAAGGTGAAGTGAGTTTACATTGGAAGGTTTCCCACAACAAATGCTATTCTGAGTCCCTCTGTTCCATCAATTCTAATTAGCTGATGGGGGTTCTCCAAAAAAACATAATTGATTGCTGGCCAATATGGATACAGTGTTCTTGCCAGTCTAAATAGAACATTCCATGTTTTTTTTTAGTCAAAGAAAATCAATTTTGACAGATTTAATTTACACTTGTGTGATATTATTAATGGCATATTAGCATTTGTTGAGGTTTTTCAGAATGCTTAGTATTATTACTTGTGTTTTCTGCATGGAAAGCTTCTTAAAATTACTGAAACATTTTTAAAATTAAATGAAAAACAAAATCCAGTCACACGGCACATACAGTGCATCCGGAAAGTATTCACAGTGCTTCACTTTTTCCACATTTTGTTATGTTACAGCCTTATTCCAAAATGGATTAAATTCATTATTTTCCTCAATTCTACAAACAATACACCATAATGACAACGTGAAAGAAGTTTGTTTGAAATCTTTGCAAACTTTGAAAAAAATCACATGTACATAAGTTTTCACAGCCTTTGCCATGACACTCAAAAGGTGCATCCTGTTTCCACTGATCATCCTTGAGATATTTCTACAACTTGATTGGAGTCCACCTGTGGTAAATTCAGTTGATTGGACATGATTTGGAAAGGCACACACCTGTCTATATAAGGTCCCACAGTTAACAGTGCATGTCAGAGCACAAACCAAGCCATGAAGTCCAAGGAATTGTCTGTAGACCTCTGAGACAGGATTGTATCGAGGCACAGATCTGGGGAAGGGAACAGAAAAATTTCTGCAGCATTGAAGGTCCCAATGAGCACAGTGGCCTCCATCATCTGTAAATGGAAGAAGTTTGGAACCACCAGGACTCTTCCTAGAGCTGGCTGCCTGGCCAAACTGAGCGATCGGGGGAGAAGGGCCTTAGTCAGGGAGGTGACCAAGAACCCAATGGTCACTCTGACAGAACTCCAGCATTTCTCTGTGGAGAGAGGAGAACCTTCCAGAAGAACAACCATCTCTACAGCACTCCACCAATCAGGCCTGTATGGTAGAGTGGCCAGACGGAAGCCACTCCTCAGTAAAAGGCACATGACAGCCCACCTGGAGTTTGCCAAAAGGCACCTGAAGGACTCTCAGACCATGAGAAACAAAGATTGAACTCTTTGGCCTGAATGGCAAGCGTCATGTCTGGAGGAAACCAGGCACCACTCATCACCTGGCCAATACCATCCCTACAGTGAAGCATGGTGGTGGCAGCATCATGCTGTGGGGATGTTCTTCAGCAGCAGGAACTGGGAGACTAGTCAGGATCGAGGGAAAGATGAATGCAGCAATGTACAGAGACATCCTTGATGAAAACCTGCTCCAGAGCGCTCTGGACCTCAGACTGGGGCGAAGGTTCATCTTCCAACAGGACAACGACCCTAAGCACACAGCCAAGATAACAAAGGAGTGGCTCCGGGACAACTCTGTGAATGTCCTTGAGTGGCCCAGCCAGAGCCCCGACTTGAACCCGATTTAACATCTCTGGAGAGATCTGAAAATGGCTGTGCACTGACGCTCCCCATCCAACCTGATGGAGCTTGAGAGGTCCTGCAAAGAAGAATGGGAGAAACTGCCCAAAAATAGGTGTGCCAAGCTTGTAGCATCATACTCAAAAAGACTTGAGGCTGTAATTGGTGCCAAAGGTGCTTCAACGAAGTATTGAGTAAAGGCTGTGAATACTTATGTACATGTGATTTATTTTTATTTATTTTTTTATAAATTTGCAAAGATTTCAAACAAACTTCTTTCACGTTGTCATTATGGGGTATTGTTTGTAGAATTGAGGAAAATAATGAATTTAGTCCATTTTGGAATAAGGCTGTAACATAACAAAATGTGGAAAAAGTGAAGCGCTGTGAATACTTTCCGGATGCACTGTAATTGTTCACTGGTTGTTTAAGCATGTTTTCATTAAGTGATTATGTCCATAAAGCCCTGACCCTTGTACTAACAAAGGTCTGAATAGCTGTTATAGATTTTCTACTGCCATTGAGCATTCAATGCATGTTTCTAAATTTACAGAAATTGCCCATACCTGGTTTAACCTTTGAGAATGAGAAATGGGTTTTTGTTAAGAGGCCAAATGTCTTGAATCAGCCATTTCCCACTATGATGACCAACCAGACAAATTAGGTAACTTTATGACTAGTGAAACCTTCATACCAGTAGACACCAGAATTCTAGAATTAATTAAAATATTTGGGTAACTCACTCCAAGAATAATGTGTATTAATCTAATTCTAGGCTATTCTTAGAAAATAACTGATTATGTCTGGGACAGTGTTTTCAACTAAATGTTTATCAAAAGTTCAATTATTTGGCCCTGACTTGCATACAGAATGATCAACTGGCCTCCTCCAGGGGCATTTCCCTGCTACCCCCTGCTACCTACAACCAGATACTTGTGCAAATCAACATATATTGTTAGATGTGGGATTTTAGTCATTGTCTGTCACATCTACTGTACCCTAAAGTAATGTAAAGTAGTTTAAACATTAAAGTGAGCTGTGAACTCCCCCATTAGGGAAACTGTATGAAGCTTGATTAAGTTACTCATGTAATGCTTGTACATTATTGATAATTATGTAACGTAAAACCAATTATTTTTATTGTTAATGCACCTTGATGGCTCAGCCACAGAGAATTCTCAACTTGTGTTATGAGGAACAGGATGAGGTATAAATAAGATCATATTTATGAATTAATATGGACATGCATCTTGAATATAAGGACATAACATCAAATATGCATTCAACATACTCATATAAGCTTAAGATACCAAATTTGTGGAACACTGTCATAGTTCAGCTCTTCATTAAAAATATGCCTAGTCTGAATCAGATTGTGTAATGAAGAGACTATGTTAAATAGGACTTGCCTGACATGCCCTTAAATAGATACCTCTGATAAAACCAACCAACAGCATAGTTAGTGAGTCTAATGGGGCTGCACCATTGATTTTTTTTTAAATGGAATAAAATATCACCACAACTAGCAGAGACAACTTAATTACATTGGGCTGGACCAAGCAGAGTATGAAATCGGACATGACCGATTGATTGTGTTGCTAAGTATTGACTTAATAAAAGTAGTGCCAATGTAGGCTATGTGGATGAGTGCCATTAGAAAGAGTGGTGTTGTAGCAGTGATCACTGTCATGGATAACAATAAACACATTCCCCCTCAGCTTTTTTGCTATATTCTTCCATATTTCACTAATAATGTCACCCATTATTTCTGTTTTTAAAAAAGACAACAGGCCTTAATTTCTCTGTATAAAAATGTGCACGAGTTGAGGTTATGTGCGAGTTTGGCTCCAGTTGGCATGGATTTGAGGGTGCATATAGCTTGAGTTATTTTTGCAATTCTGCTGAAACATCATTCCATAACGGGTGTCAATTAGCAATCAAACACACATGAATAGCGTCTTCTGTGATGAAGAGCACAGGAGCATGAAGTGTACATAAGTGTAGCCGAGCATCAAATTCATAGGGAAGGGGACTTTATCATTCCGCAATCTTTTATTTAAGCATTGGCAGCGTTGGCATGCTGAATCAATTCAGTGTTACTTTCATGTTTATAGAGGAGTACTGGTTATTGACGCACTGTATGCTGCTGACATACAGAAGCAGTGTGCTTGCCAGCAGACCCCGGCACATTCGGAAACCTTTGTTCACTGCCAGCAGAGAGGAAAGTGGGGGTCACAAAAGTTTAGGTGATGTTTTGCGTCAGATGTGCAGTGCACCAACGATTTTTAAATATTTTGGTGGCCTCGTCGTGCCTGCATGACCCGCGGGGGTTTAAATCACCGGCAGTCTGTCCATTCTGCTGTAAGGTAAATGGCATCGGCTGGCACATTGATTTCTCCTGCATGACTATAAGTTGGAACCAAGAAGACCTGCATGTTTTGTGTTTAGTCAAGACCTTTAACAATGACCAGGATGACATGAGTTTAGATTCACTTTATCAGCTTTCTGTACTTTAACAATGTGAGGGTGTTGGAGTAGGTTTTGATTTACAATGAAGATTCTTATTTACTTCATTTTCTGCTTGTTTGGTAAAGGTATGTTTGTGTTTCACAATTATACTTATCTATATTTAGTCTCACCAAAAAGATGCTAGAAATAGCGATGCATTTTGATAATATTTTGCAGAACTGCACAAGTAGTTTTGCTGTTTACGATTTAGTTAGTTGTTCAGTGATGTTAGTTAAAAGCCTTCTGTAATTACACCCGATATGACTGAGATGCTTTTACACTTGAGATGGAGACTTTGTGATCACGCTTCAGTATGGCATAATCATTTTGTGTCTATTACACCTTATTCATATATTTGATTAAAACAATGCATGCTATTCAACCCATTTTTTTGGTTTGTGCATTTATATAAATCTACTGGGTTACTTTAAGTTTCTCTTGGAAAATGTCAACTGAAAATTAATAAGCGAAAGAATTGTAAATAATCATGAAAGGGACATGCTGTACAATCTTATTGTTTGGTGCTTTATTGGTACTTAATTTCACCATGTTTTACTTCAATACATGTCAGTATTTAATTTCTTTCATTAATGGAATTGCGCATTTAATTTTCATGAGTCATTGTGTTTATCTCCTCTGAACAGACACAAAGATGCAAGAGTGAAGATGGGGGACTGGAACTTTCTCGGTGGGATTTTGGAGGAGGTGCATATCCACTCCACCATGGTGGGGAAGATATGGCTGACCATCCTCTTCATCTTCCGCATGCTAGTGCTAGGAGTGGCGGCGGAGGATGTATGGAATGATGAACAGGCTGATTTTATCTGCAATACAGAGCAGCCTGGTTGCCGCAACGTGTGCTATGACAAAGCATTTCCCATTTCCCTTATCCGCTACTGGGTGCTGCAGGTAATTTTTGTGTCTTCACCCTCACTGGTGTACATGGGCCATGCCCTCTACCGCCTCAGAGCCCTCGAGAAAGAACGTCAGCGCAAAAAAATGGCATTGAGACGTGAACTTGAGGCAGTGGACTTGGAGATGGCAGAGGTACGGCGCAAGATTGAACGTGAGCTTCGGCAGATTGACCAGGGGAAGCTAAACAAAGCTCCACTGCGAGGGTCCCTGTTGCGCACCTATGTGGCTCACATAGTCACCCGCTCCGCAGTAGAGGTGGGATTCATGACTGGACAATATCTTCTCTATGGCTTCCAACTAAATCCGCTATACAAATGTGAGCGGGAGCCCTGTCCAAATGCGGTGGATTGCTTTGTGTCTCGACCCACTGAGAAGAGTGTCTTCATGGTGTTTATGCAATGCATAGCTGCCATCTCATTGTTTCTCAATATTTTGGAGATCATGCACCTTGGCTACAAGAAGCTGAAGAAGGCCATCTTAAACTTTTACCCACAGTTGAGGGACGATATCGATGACAGCTACTATCCCAACAAATTGAAGAAAGATTCTGTGGTGCATCAGACATGCATCGGGACCTCCACTGGCCGCAAAGCCACGATTGCATCAGCACCCAGTGGCTACAACCTATTGCTGGAGAAACCAACTGATGGATCTGCCTACCCTCCTTTGATTAACCCATCCTCCAGTTTCTTGCCTGTTCAGGGTGATATGCCAACTAAAAATTGCTCTGATGCCCCAAAGTACTCACAGCACAGTCCCACTGAGCACAACAGCAATTCTAACAATACTAGCAGTGACACACGCTCGCCACCTTGTGACTCCATTACACCACCAAAGCAAGAGGAGGGTGACGATTCTGCCCACATACCTCCACATAATAAAGAGCTGGAGTCCAAGACTTCAAACTCCTCAAGCCACCCCAGGGATTCTTCTCACACATCATCTGGTGTGGGAAAGAAGCCATGGAAAGTCAGTGCACCCTGGAATTGCTCGACAGTTGTTGAAGGTAACGTCTCAGACTCTGATTCTTTGGAAGGCGCAAAAGCCAGCTGTCCGTATGCCACTGTGCGGGCACGTACTTCATCCAGGTCTGACCCCAAAAGAAGTAGGCCCACCACTCCTGATTCAATCGAAGAATCCAGCTCAGAGTCCCGGCATAGTCCACAACGATTGTCCCCAAGTCGTCGCACCTCATTGGCCAGCAGTGCCAGTAGCAGACGGGCAGCTCCCACAGACTTACAGATATGACAACAACTTTTAAGTCTATTCACTATTAAAGATTAGTTATTAAATTACCTACATTTCAGGATATTCACATTACATTTTTGGCAAGTTTTTTATATATTTCTGGACATTTCCTTTAAATAATTCATATTTTTAATAATGTTGTTATTTACAGTGGCGAATTCTCAGGGCCAGCAAAGCCTACTCTGCTGGCCTAACATGCCAAATAAATCAATATTTTTCATCCTTTCATTCTCAATCACCTTCTTGCCTATGTATTTTTAATTGCTTTCCACTCTCAATTAATCTAC
The DNA here is from genome assembly GCF_019703515.2 of Myxocyprinus asiaticus. Taxonomy (NCBI): domain Eukaryota; kingdom Metazoa; phylum Chordata; class Actinopteri; order Cypriniformes; family Catostomidae; genus Myxocyprinus; species Myxocyprinus asiaticus. Next base: position 17,212,257 of record NC_059358.1, on the reverse strand, counting down.
AAACAGAGAAAATCGAAAAGTGTATCCAGTCAGAATTTATTCCTTGTTGCTTACAAGCAAATCGAATGCTCGAAGCAGCGCGTGAGTTTGAGCTCCACCCCTCAAGCCTTCAGAATTTCTACAGAAATCCCTCAACAGTGCAAATGAATGGGCAACTAAAGTCAGATTGTCAGATTCATCAGCCAATCAGATTTATTTATTTGTTCCTGGTGGGTGTGATCTTTAGGATATGTCCCGTTCGCGGCCTTCTAGCTGGCCTTGAGAGACGCAGTCACGCTTTAAGTTACGTAATTCAAGAGCGAAAAGCAGGAGATCTAGCTGACAAGTTGGCTGTCACTTCCACATCACCACTGAGAAAGAGATCCTTATGGATTTAAAAACACGAGATGTTCTGCATGACCGTGTGATTGCTTAATTTATTAAACAGGAAAGGAGGACTGATTTTCACTTCAAGTAAATTGGTAAGTGCTTTTTGCATTGTTATAGCAACATCAGGAGTTTTCTAAGTGTAAATTAGGCTGCTTGAGCATTCAGTGTCGGATCAAGTTTTGAAAAGTAGTGCTGCATTCCATTCAACTCGGAAAGTCGGATTTTACAACTTCCTACTTGGAAAAGTGCAATGGAATGCATCTTGAAGTCAGAATTACAACCTGTAGGCTCCTGCAGAAATTCTCAACTCTGATTTCGCCGAGATGCAGGGGCATGATGTCACACAAACATGTGGACACTCAGGGAGAAGTGATAAACATTCACTTTAAGTAATATCGATAAATTAGTTCGTTTCCACATTACATGATATTAAAGCTTGTTTAACAAGCGCCTGCAGAAACAGGTGTATAAAACTTTATAATCTCTTTTGATAATCGTACACCTGAAGCACAATTGCTAGCCTGCAGCATTGTTTATCGGTTGGGTTGCTAGGAGACATCTCTAATGAGAGTCAAACCTCTGCTAAGCTAACGGGAACATTGCAGTTTTGTTCCCTTAAATGTCATCTTCCAAATATCGGGGGATTGGAATGCATTTATGGTCAGAGATATCAAGTAGGAATATCCCAAATCCAACTTGAATGGAATGCAGCATAACCATGTACCCTGATGAAACGAAATTTATTGCAAGCAACATTTAAATCTCAAATATTATTAGATAGATTTTCCCAGGTATTATAGACCTCTTTGGTAGATTCATATGAAAAATTATGATTTTTGAATGTCTGTTCGGGAGACGTTAATTTCACAAAACAGTCATGCTGCAGTTAAAATTAGGCTTGCTTGAGCATTAAGTGTTGTTTCAAGTTCTGGCTTTCGTGAGTGGACGTGTTTTTAAAATGTCAGTTGGTATTATTAGTTAGCTGCGACATAATGTGTGATGCCCAAAGGCATAGGATGTCTTATTCATTGTGAAGCTGTGTTTTCTTAATGGCATGAATTACACTGAAGGCCTAGACTTTAAATGTACGGCCTGCCACTGGTTGTTAATGTCTAAAAAGCTCAGACATTAAAGTTTTCCCAGTTTATAAATCAGGACAGAAAGACAGAAAATTCAAAAGTGCATGAGCTGTATTTTCCATATTACACCAGTTGACTCTTTTAATGTGTTAAAGTGTTTACACTTAATATAAATATTTAAATATATTGTAGTTGTTTTCTTTACATATCAATTTAAGAATGATTAGCAATATATTTCAATAAAGAGTAGTGACTAAAATAGAGAACAACCTGTTCAATGGATCGTCAGTTTGATTATTTACTAAATTTGAACAAACACTTTCAAAAGTGATTTGTCCTGTATTTGTTACAGGTACATAAACTGGTCACAACAATTACAGTGCAGTCATGCCAAATTTTAGATACTTCTCTGAAAATCCAAAGCAACTTACTGTGCATTCAATGTATACATTTGATCAGTTTGTATGTTCCCTGGGAATCAAACCGATAATCTTGTTTTTGTAAGCGCCATGCTCTACATGAGCTATAGGAACCCATTTAAGGACAATCATCATGTCTAAACAAGGTTTCAACAGTGGGAATATGTAAAGTCTCAGAAAGATATAAAAAAGTAGAAAACATTTTTGCTTTTTGCTAGCAAGATATGAATGGGCAACTGGGCAATCTTTAATGATCATGCACTTTTTACCAGCAGGATGAAGTTGGCTTAGTAACTACCACTGCTAGTCCAATTTATACGTTTGTGAAATGTTCCAGATCCTACAGTGGAAGACGGCTAATAGAAAGTTTAGGCCTGAACGGAACTTTCTATTACATCACTAAATCCAAATATGCATACTACTTGTGTATTACTGTTTTTTTGTCTGTACATCTAAGTCTGATGCCATTAATGTCAGCTTTAAAATGTTGTCATCTCTTGTTACATGTCACACTATGGCTTTAAACTATTTTTCATAAATTTGTAGAACAATTTTGATGAAAAAAATAAATGTTACTTCGTAAATTCTTATTATTTACCAGTCTCATGTTTCTCTCAATTTTAACAACAGTTCTGCTCTAGTTTTGGGAGCTCAAACAATTTCTATTTGAAGTTCTCATAGCACCATCTACTGGACTGTAGGATATATTTGGAATCCTCACACTGAAAATATGTATGACATAAGATATTAGCTACTTAAAGTGCTCAAATTTGAGTTTAAAAAAAAAAAAATTTGAGTTTTAAGAACTGGATCTATTTGTCTCACTGTTTTAAAGATGAAGATTTGTGTGAACAACAGAACACATCAAATGTCCTCTGAACTACAAACTGAGAGGAGGGTTGCTGAGCGGAACCTGCTTTGTCAGACAATTTTTAATTCCCATTTTACTCGAAAACGGTAAACTTTTACTATTTCAAGATCTCTTAAGATCAGATCTCATCTTTGGTTCTAACCACCAACATGTCTACCCCCCCCCCCCCCCCCCCAAACAGTTTAATATCAATATTACATATATAACTAAATTCAAATACATTATAAATTACATTTCAGACAACCCTCTATGTTGCTGAAATTGCTAAAACAACAAGGACTAGGCTTATAGATTAATGAAACGGCACAACGTTGGCTCTGGTCTATCTTGTGACACAATGGTCTGTCAGTGATGTTATTGTCTAAAAGCCCAACTTGTACACAGCCTGTTGTTCACTTGAAAATATGACACACATAGGACCTGTGTGTGCCATAATTTTCATGTGAACAACAGTGTTAAAAAGTAGTTTTGTTAGAACTGTAACCTTTGTCTTAAACAAAATTTACGTTTACCAATAATCTTAGTCAGCATCTCCAGATAATATACGCAGTTTCAGGTGAAAGATTGCAACAAGACACAACCAGTTCACGCAAGTCAGGTGACCACTAAAGCACATGACTTGGAACGATCCGCCCATATTTTTTTTTTTTTTTTTTAATTAGCCCACTTGAGCGACACTTTTTTTAGCCAATCAGCATACGAGTCACCTGACGGCCGCCCAGTCATAATTGAGTGTCGATAATTAGTGGGCGTTTCATCGAGAAGAGAAACGCAAGACACCGAAACCCATAGAACCTAAAACAAGTTTGTTCTTCTCCATTAATATTATAAAGGGATTTTATATGTGTTCACTGAAAAGTTATTTCGTGCTGATTATAGCGCGACAGATGTGCGCTAAAATCGGCCAGGTTTAAAGTAGTTGGGGAGTTTTGTTTTTTTAACATGTCGATCCAGTACGAGACAACGCTGGCGGACAGCTACGGGGTGGCGGACTCGTTTCCCAAAGATTTCGGCTATGGAGAAGAGGATGGCGACATCGAGGACAGCCCTACACCCTCCGATAGCAAACCGAGAATGCTGCTCATGGGTTTGCGGAGGAGCGGAAAGTCGTCTATCCAGAAGGTAGGAGGAAAAGATGGTGTACTAGACTCGCCTCTCTCTGCTGACTTACTTAGCTGAGCAAGTTAAAACCGGCACAGAATCACGCAGTGGCTTTATGTACAACGGGACACCATCAGGCTATTCAGGCGGTCAGAGCCTTCCCAGGTTGCCAGCCTCTCACTGGCCATGGACAAGATAGCCACTAAAACAGCAACCATAATAGCTAGCTACCCAATTCTTATCCAGGGATACGTTTAAATAAAAATGAGACTTGGACAAAATACAGGCTTTACATACATCTTTTGGTTTAGAAGTACATAATGTATGTACATCCCATACATATAGCCTATTCATGTGATAACCGGCATTGATGTGGCACGTGATCTCTTCATATCAAATCCTGAAATGCGTGTTCACGGTTGGTTCTCACGAAATTTGTCAAGAAAATAAAGCCTTCTTTTAAAATAATAATAATAACTTTATTTTTTATAAGCACCTTTTCTTTTTTTTTTGCAATTTAACACAGTGATTCTCAAAACATAAAACCATAACACAAGGTGAAAAAATAAAAAATTCACAAAGTAGTAAAAGCAAGTCTATACAAATGAGTTTTTAAACGAGACTTAAAAACAGACAGATTCAGCAGATCTAGTATCCCAGGGCAGGCTGTTTGATAATCGCGGGGCCTTCACTACAAAAGTTATATCACCTTTAGTTTTGTGGATCTGGATCTTGACAAGATCTACGAGGTCTAACTATTTTGTGAGGTAAAAAAAATAAATATAAAAAATGCTATTTTGGCGCCAAACCATGTAATGCTTTATATGTAATTAATAAAATCTTAAAATAAAAATAATAATAAATAAAATGAATTGGTAGCCAATGCAAGGAAGCTAAAACAGGAGTAATATGATTAGAAGACCTAATTCTTGTCAAAAGTCTAGCTGCAGCATTTTTGCAGTTAAAAACAGGGCATTACAATAATCTAGGACAAAATAAAAGCATATATAAGCTTTTCTGTACCCATAAAACTCAAAACATGTCTCACCTTGGAAATGTTCCTTAACTTATAAAAAACAGAACTAAACGAACTTTCTGACATGATATTCAAAATTTACATTTGTATCAAAATAGGCGCCCAAATTATTCACAACCTGCTGAATATTTGAAACCACCTGATTAAGTGCTGACTCAATCTGACTTTACAACAACCTCTTTTTTTATTTTTTTTATCAGTATTTAAATGAAGAAAATTACATGCCATCCAGTTTTTTTTTTAAATCTGCTGCTATACAAGCTTGAAGAACATTTAAATTAGTCTGATCATTGGGACTCAATGACAAATACAACTGTAGGTCATCTGCATAGCAATGAAAATGTATGTTGTATTTTTGAATCAGAGAACCAAGCGGTAACACGTGTGTATATATAGAGAAAACAAAGTGGGCCCTAACAGGGATCCCCGTGAAACACCACAATTTATTGTTGAAGAGGAGGACATCTCACTACAAATTTCCTGTTCAACAAGTAGGAAACAAACCAATCTAAAGCCTCCCCAGATATTCCCTCCTATCTCTTCAATGTATCAATTAAAACTTTGAGGGCCATTAAGATTTATTTTTTTCACATTGACAAAATTTTATATGAATGACAGTTAGGCACATTTTACCTCCAATTATTACAGCAATGCTAAAAAAAAGATGGCCATTATAATATTCTCATTACCGCAGTGTGAATTATTATTATTATTATTATTATTATTTTAATTGTACATTTATTTAGACCATAGTAGTTCTCCCTTGGTACTGCCTTTCATTTCATACCACAAAAATACATTTTGACTTGCCCCTCCTTTTCTTTTAAAAAAAAAAAAGCAAAAATCGAGGTCACAGTGAGGCACTTACAACTGTACAAATTACAATTGGGCCAAAAAACGTTAAAAACAGTTTCAAAGGTATAGCCACAATACGTAAACAATATACACATTAACACAATTTTAGTGTGATAAAATCGCTTACTAAGCTTTTCTGTGTTAAGTTAATCCAGTTTTACAATTTAGTTGCCACCACAATGTTACGTCGTAACCCTAAAACAACTGTAAAAACTATTAAACAACTTAACAGCTCAAATAATACCCCAGTTTTAAAAGAAGAATTAATGTAAGTGCTTTAATAAATTTATAAGCTTCACATTTTTGCCTTTAAAGGTGCTATATGTAATATGTTTACTGTACTAAATCATAAAATGAACATAGTATGTCATTAGAGAGTTAGGAAACATGCTGTTGAAATACTGGCTTCTCCGATAACAATGCTACAGCCAGTATATTCTACTTTTAAGTTTCCATTCCGGGCTGAATTTGTGTTATGTTTTGGCCTGTGTGATCCTGCCCACTGCCCACTCACCAATAGTATTTCGACACCGCCAGGTTGCCAGATATGAACAAGTTTGCAGGCAAACAACACTGCGTGCTGCAACCATGGAAGCCAGCAAATGAACTGGATCAGAGATAACAGATTCCATACATTGTCACAAATGCCTGGAATAATCTTTTAAAGTAAAAATATCTGGACATTTTGCTGTTTATGGTAATGAGAGTTGGGGGTAAAATGTAATTAAGTGTCCTGAAAATAATGTTACAATGCAAAATATCCTAATGGTCCTAATTTCATATATATATATATATATATATATATATATATATATATATATATATATATATATATATATATTTTTTTTTTTTTTTTTTTTATTAATTTGCCCAAGACATTTTCTTCACAGATTTCGTGACTGTTTGGTTTAAGAATCTGGCAATACAGCAGTCATTTGAGCCCTCTTAGAATTAAACCTTGCAAGCTCTTCATAGGCTGTGAAGCATGTGACTGGGCTTATAGTTATGTTTCACTACTGTTTGACTTTATTATGCTCCCATGCACTGGAGTTGAAATGAGCCACTTTTAAAATTATTTAATGTTTGGAATGCAATATCTTTGATTAGGTGGTGTTTCATAAGATGTCCCCCAATGAGACCCTCTTTCTAGAGAGCACCAACAAGATCTATAAAGATGACATCTCCAGCAGCTCCTTTGTCAACTTCCAGATCTGGGACTTCCCTGGACAAGTGGACTTTTTCGATCCCACCTTTGACTATGAGATGATTTTTAGAGGAACCGGGGCCTTGATATTTGTCATCGATGCACAGGTGAAACGGGGAAATTCAAACCCTTGACTCTAATTGCCGTTTGCACCCAAATGACATAGTAGTTTGGTCAATAATTTGAGTAATCCTTTTCATGAAAGAGTGAAATTGCAAGTACTGATCAGCTTTGATGTAATGTATTTTTTTTTTTATTTGTTTTTTTTTTGGTTGGTTTTGTTTATTTCATATTTGTAGGGGAAAAATTTTTTCATGTAAAATGAAAATTCTGGTGACAATAAAATGTTTGTTTCAAAATGAAAGTTGATTTGATACAAAACATTCAGTTGTCATCTTTGGTTTCTATCATCATAATGTCAAAGAAAATGTTTTAAGCTTTTTTCTGTAGAATTCCTCTTCATTGAGCCTATAGAGAAGCAGTTTTTTTTTTTTTTTTTTTTATAAGATGTTTTCTGTTAATTTGAATGGCTTAATTGTTATAAATGGTTAGCTTGTTTTGGTCTTGGCATAGAGTCCAGACTTTCTGGTTTTAATTAAGTATTGTTTGGTATTGAGGCTTAGCTTACTGTCTCTTATTGGCTTTAGGTAACAACAGGTACAAGATTGCTAGACACCCAATTGCTGAAACGGAGGCAATGTTTACTGCATAAATGGAATATATCAGAATTTTTTTGTCAGCTGTTCAGCATCACTTTTAGCTGAAAGTGTATTATAAAGGATGTGGTTGTGGAGGCCTGGGTAGCTCTGCGAGTAAAGACGCTGACTACCACCCCTGGAGTCGCGAGTTTGAATCCAGGGCATGCTGAGTGACTCCAGCCAGGTTTCCTAAGCAGCCAAATTGGCCCGGTTGCTAGGAAGGGTAGAGTCACATGGGGTAACCTCCTCGTGGTCGCTATAATGTGGTTCTCGCTCTCGGTGGGACACGTGGTGAGTTGTACGTGGATGCTGCAGAGAATAGCGTGAAGCCTCTACACACGCTGTGTCTCCGTGATAACGCGCTCAACAAGCTGAGTGATAAGATGCGTGGATTGATGGTCTCAGACGCTGAGGCAACTGAGATTCATCCTCCGCCACCCGGATTGAGGCGAGTCACTACGCCACCACGAGGACTTAGAGCGCATTGGGAATTGGGCATTCCAAATTGGGGAGAAGGAGAAAAAAAAAAGGATGTGTTTGATTAGACCACAGTTTCTGTAGAACTGCTGCAGTATTTGTGGAATTGTAGCAGTCTGTGATATAGGAATTTGTATGAAGTTATGTTTTTATATCAAGAAGAGCAGTTTAGGTTCTTGACTTCAGTTTGGGAAAGCAAAGGTATTTTCTAACATCAATTGTATTTGTAATTCGGTGTTGCTTTTTATAAAAAAAATATGTATTAAATGTAACTTTAAATGTACAATTTGTTTAACCTGGCCAACCACTGTCATGTATGTTGGTTATAACTATACTGTTTACTACAGGAGTCAAAATTGCACAGATCTGAATTTGTGAGTCACAGACCTATGGCAACTCACGGCATGCTGCATATTTCCTTTGTGTCACAGGATGACTATGTAGAGGCCCTCAGTCGACTCCACTTAACAGTGTCACGGGCCTACAGGGTCAACCCTGAGATTAATTTCGAAGTGTACATCCATAAAGTGGACGGTCTGTCTGACGACCACAAGATTGAGACCCAAAGGGACATACACCAGAGGGCTAATGATGACCTGGCCGATGCCAGTTTAGAGAAACTACATCTCAGGTAAACATGTGTTATATTTGCATCTTTATCTCTGATACTGTTTATTGACTTACATGGAGTTAATGGATATTAAAAGATCCACTCTATATATGGCCCACTATTTTTGGGATCTGAAAAACAAGTACAGAAAGCTAACACTGGTGTATAGATGAATAATGAATTTATTTTTTATTATTATATTTTAAAATGTGACATTCTCAATGGTTTCATTTAGCTGAACATCTAGTTACTGTCTTAAAAGATGTTTCTGAACTGAAAACTGTTTATTTGGTTTTAAAAATTTGATTTATGCTTGAAAATGTTACATGGAAAACTCTCTTCCACGGTTATCTATATCCAACAAGGCTTTTCCTTTAAACTGGTTTATTTTGTGTCACTGAAAGCGGAGAAATCATTTTTAGTCAGAGCCACTCTAGTGTTGACATTATGATGGGTATAATGGACTTTGTGTCGAAAAATTGTTCTCTAAGGAAACCACCATGTTAGTATTTCATGAGCCAAGTTAAATCTCAGTGATTATAGACATTTGCAATATTAATTGGCTTATTAAAATTTAAAAGGGCTTAAAGAGTGCCTCTTATGGCTGGATCAGATCAAGATTACATGGTCTTACTGCCATCTTCACTTAAGCGAGAGTATCTCATGGTACTCCACTGAATCTGTAGCTAAAACACATTTGTAAGTTATTCTGAATAAGAGTCTGATAAATGTATGTTTACAGCATTTTCAGAGGATTTTTTTCATTTACATTGTTGTCTTTGCAGGCATGTTTTACTAAAGCGTTTAACAAGAAAATCCAGGTTTTTTTTTTTTTTTGGATAAGGAACCAAATTTCTCAATGCTAAAACGGTTGTTTTTCAAGAAATTGAAATCTAGTATTAAGACAAATGCATGACGTGCCAGCAATAATGCAGTACAGATACAGTTGTATCAAGTGCTATTAGAGTAGTGTTTGGATGTGTTCTTTTGTTTTTGGGGGGAGGGGGTGTCAACGCCCACTTCCGTGGCAGAGGTCACCGAGGTGGTCAAAGAGCTCCGAAGTGGCAAGCCACCAGGGGTGAATGAGATTCACCCTTAGATGCTGAAGGCCTTGAATGTTATTGTGCTGTCGTGGCTGACACTTTCTTTTCAGCACTGCTTGGAGGCTGGGGGCAGTACCTGAGGATTGGCAGACAGGTGTGGTGGTTCCCATTTTTAAAAAGGGGATCGGAAGGTGTGTTCCAACTATCGAGGGATCGCACTTCTCAGCCTATCTGGGAAAGCTTATGCCAGGGTCCTGGAAAGGAGAATCCGGTTGATTTGTTAAACCTCGGATTGAGGAGAAACAATGCGGATTCCGTCCCGATCGTGGAACAGTGGATCAGCCTTTCACTTTGGCGTGGGTTCAAGAGGGGGCGTGGGAGTTTGCCCATCCAGTTTACATGTGTTTTGTGGTCTTGGAGAAGGCATAAAACTGTGTCCCCTGGTGTATCCTGTGGGGGACACTGCGGGAGTATGGGGTACCGAGGCCGCTAGTGCATGCAATTCGGTCCCTGTATAACCATTGTGAGAGCTGTGTCCGCATCCTTAGCATTAAGTCAAGCTTGTTCCCTGTAGACATTTGACTCCAACAGGGCTGTCCTTTGTCACTGATCCTGTTCGTGATATTCATGGACAGGATCTCAAGGCGCAGCCGAGGTGGCGAGTGTGTCTAGTTTCGGGGCCTTAGAGATTGCATTCCTGCGATTTGCAGACGATTTGGTCCTGATGGCATTGTCACTCTGTGACCTCCAGCGTGCAATGTGGTGGTTTGCGGCCGAGTGTGAATCGGTTTGGATGAGGGTCAGCACCCTCAAATCTGAGGCCATGGTTCTCTGCCGGAAAAGGGTGGATTGTCCTCGTTAGGTAGGGAACAAGCAGCTTCCCCAAGCAGAGGATTTCAATATCTCTGGTCTTGTTCACGAGTGAGGGGAATATTGGAGCATGAGATCAACAGGTGGATCGGTGCTGTGGCTGTAGTAATGCGGTTGCTGTATTGGACTGTGGTGGTGAAGGAGCTGAGCCTGAATGCAAAGTTCTCAATTTACCAGGTGGTCTGTGTTCCAACCCTCATAAGCGGTTGAAGATGGAGTGATGGATAGTTAATAGGAACCAATGAGGCCAGGGATTAGAATCTTCAGCCCTGCCCAGGAATTCTTAAGTATTAATTACATACTGAAGCCAAAACAGGGAAGAAGAAGCTTTTTTTCTGCAGCTCTGTTTTGTGAAACTAGTGCAGTTGAAGAAGTATTTCAATGTCTCGTGAATAACAAGCAAGGGTGAATTGCAAGCATTCTTCTAGGATGTTCTGCATACTGTGACAGTATCAGATTCTTCCATGACATTTGCCTGGTAATGGGAATTGTTTAAGTGCAGAAGATTGCTTTGTGAACATTGTCTTGTTAATTGAGAATTAACGTTTATTATGTAAGGCTCCAGTAAATATAGAAATTAGACTTCCTTTTTTGAGCAGCCATTTAGCTCTTTTTGCCTCTTTTCATGGTGTCCTAAAATGTTTAATTATTTTGTATTTGTAATAATTGACATCTATTTCGAACACCTTATTTTATAGTTCTCATTCGTAATCTCAATTGTTAGTGAAATATTCAGTTTGTAGAGAGCTTTTTTGAGCAAAGGATGATGTGGATGTTTTATTAAAGCAGAGGCCGCTATCAAACACTGCAGAGCTATTTCTGCTATTTCTGTTCTGCAAGATTCTGCTGTCCTTTGTCTTGATGACTGTTTATTTGGCAACAGAATTGTCTGCATAAACTTGATCACAAATGGGCTGCATTTCCACTGCAAGGCATAATACACAGATCCGATGTTATATTTTGACATGTGTCCCATTTCTGATTAATTCAGAACAGACCTATCTGTCATGTAACAGTGGTAAAAAAAATCTGAATTGAGAGGAGAATTGGATACAAGTGTTTAAGTGTAGATCAGATGGTATCAGATTTAGAATCACATTTAAAGAGGTCCAAATCGGATGGGAGGATATATCTCATATATATTTTTGCTGTTTACACAAACACAACAAAATTCGATCTGTGAACGATTTTGTTGAAATAAATCAGAATTGGTTGACGGCCATAGAAACAGATGGGTGGTACAGTCCAGTACTATTTGTAAGTGCAAAGCTAAGATAAATCATTAACTGCCATTTAGGTAGCAATAGTTCTATCATTTGATGTTTGTGTAGAACTGCGGTTTCACACCTTGAACATTCTGTTTGATCTAATGTATTTAGTTTCTCTTATGTCCTCCACAGTTTCTATTTGACTAGTATCTATGATCACTCCATCTTCGAGGCCTTCAGTAAAGTGGTGCAGAAGCTCATCCCTCAGCTTCCCACGCTGGAGAACCTTCTCAACATTTTTATATCTGTAAGTGACTTGACCTCAAGACTCAATTATTCTGGTTCCAAGTGGGCTAGGCTACCTTAATGATGGTCATACATTTATGTTTGGTATATATTTTCATATGTCATTCAATTGGTACATTATTCTGATGCATTTTCTAAACTATGTAGACTGCCATTATGAAGAATATGCAGTGTTTTTTGACAGATGGTAAGAAAATAGTTCCATTGTGTGGGGGGAAATGGCTTTTTGCTTTCTGTAAATGCAGTCATGCTCATGCATGTTTTATTATGTTCTCACTGCTGTAAGGTCCCATATCAAAGCCTGTAGGGCATTATGTAATTTGTGTATGTGCGTTTCTCTGCTGATAGAATTCAGGGATCGAGAAGGCCTTCCTGTTTGATGTTGTCAGTAAGATTTACATCGCCACCGACAGCTCACCGGTGGACATGCAGTCCTACGAGCTCTGCTGTGACATGATCGATGTGGTCATCGACGTCTCCTGTATTTATGGGTGAGACTTTGTATATTATAGGTACTTGTATTGGAGTACATGTATTTGGATATTGGTATTATCTGTGCTGTCTGTACTTTGTGTCTTCCAGTGTTGGAACTGTGAATTCTATTATGTTAATAATGTACATTATATCTATAACAATGTGAAAAAGTTTTTACTTTTCATTTGCACTGTTAATAAGTAAAAAAAGGTCATAACAGGACATACGTTTGTAGAAGATGTTGTATTTACTGGGGTCATGATACAAAAATGTCTATGGTCTGTACCAAAATCAGTAAAATTTCATGATTTTCAATACCAATTTCAATACCACTGCAAACGTTAAAGGGGTCATTACATGCCTTTTTTTATTTATTATTTTTAATATGTTGTTTGAGGTTCACTTATAATTTTAGTACAGTTTTTTTGCACAAAAAACATAAAATACAGTTTTGTCGCTGTTTCTCCTTTAAGACTTGACAGCCCACTGTTATGATTGGCTCTCAGCTCTTGATCCCTGCTCTCTCCTTAAATTAAAGAACAAAGAAACAAGTTACAAGCAATTAGAACAAATAGCTTAAAAACTATTTAAGTTTTATAGATACGAGTTGACATGTTCGGTTTTTGGCATGAGTTTTGTCAATGTAACATTTGTGAGTCTGTATTCTGCAGATTAAAGGAGGATGGCAGTAACAGTGCGTATGATAAGGAGTCTATGGCTATCATCAAACTCAACAACACCACAGTGCTCTACCTGAAAGAGGTCACCAAGTTCCTCGCCCTGGTCTGCATCCTGAGAGAAGAGAGCTTTGAGCGCAAAGGTAAACCACAATGATTCTGTTATGTGCTCCAAATGAGAGCTTTAAATTCTTGTAGCAATGGTTCTCTTTAATGCTCTTTTCCTCTCGTTGTGCCACAGGACTAATAGACTACAATTTCCACTGTTTCCGGAAAGCCATTCATGAGGTGTTTGAGGTGGGCATGTCCACCCCAAGGACAAGCAACCGGCCAACTGGCACCCCTCTTATGAAGACTGTTGCCTTAAATGGCACCCCAAGGAGCACTGTGTAGAACGATAGAGACAAAGAAAATGAAGAATTGAGTCGAGGATGAGAGGATTTCTGAGTATACCAACCATCATTTCTGCTCCGAAAATCTTTATAAGCAAAAGACTTGAAAGTCACTGAAGTAAACTTGCTGCAGTGGGCGGAGGCTGATGCTCAAATGTAATGTGGGTAAGCTTGCAAAGCTGCAGAAGGGAAAAGGCACAAAAGATGATGGAACAGTTTTTTGTGACTTAAAGTCATTAACAAACTGTTCCTCAATATGAAAATAAAAGACAGCAAACAAGCAACAAAGTGCAAGTCACTGAGAGAAAAAAAAAAAAAAAAAAAAGCGCAGCAAGAAACCTCTCAACCCATCTGGCTAGAACTGCCTGGCAGAATCTGGATGAATGCTGTATGATATACTGCTGGTCACTTTAACAGTAGCCAACTTTAAAATGCATATGTGGTTTACTCAAGTGAATGTGGAATAATTTGTGGTGCACCAATTTGAAGACAACTTTGGTTGAACGTACACCAACACTTCTGAAGCCTTATGCAGTGGAGGCCTGCCTGATGCAAACCCCTACTCCACACGCACACTCAGTCACCAAACTGCGCCTGTATTGTGTTTGAAAAGTTAACTAAAGTGATTGAAAAGGGATTGAAATGTGGTTTTGAGTATGTCTTTTGGTTGTGGTAGTGGAGACTCTGTGTGTGTGCATGCATGTAAATGTATATGCATTGGAGAGAATGGGTGAGTGTGGCTGTACTTGCATGCACAGGTTCATGAATGGGGCCTAGATGGTGTTATGTCACATGAAGAAAGTGCTAATGACTCTGAAGATAAAGAAAGAGTTGTACCGTTCCATTCGACCTCTGGGACACTGTGATTGCACTTACCTCAGAGGATGTCAGGGATACTAACTAATGAAATTTAAACTGCTATGCTGGTCAGTACTGTTGCTTTCCAGTTCAGTTATATGGCATATTTGGCATGTAGCTCATGCAATCTGAGGACTTTGTAGGGTGAAGTTCAATTACTTACATTCCGGTTCTGTGGTGCCAGTACAGTTTTGCTCTGATTAAAACTCTAATCTTTGCTTTTACTCCTCAAATCACGAATCAGCTTGTTGTTTTGAATTTAAGAAAATGTGCTGTAAAATAAAGGATAGCTGATGTGACGGGACATTGAATCCGTTAAATCCATTCCAAGCATGTCTATAGAGATGCTTTATATTGTCTGCAAACAGCTGAACCTTTCTAATTTTGTGGATGGTGGATAAAAGCACTACCTAAATGAGATGGCAAGTGGGATAGAACACAAACGTATGTGCCATTTAATGATTATCGGAAGACATCTTTGTTGCTTGCTTGATCTTCAAGCTTGCTTGTGACTACATATAGTACAAAAAGTATGTATGTCTTGAGTTTTTGCCAAAGGTGTCACCCTTCACAAGAAATAAACATATACACACACCGGAAACAGTGTTCATGTGTGGTCATTGGCTTGTCCGTGCAGCCCAGATAGAGAGATTGTAAAATTGATATCTTGTACCTCTGTTTAAAGGGACAGTTTACCCAAAAATGAAAACTTCATTTCTCACCCTCATGCCATCCTAGATGTGTATGACTTCTGTGGAACACAAAAGAAGAATTTCAGCGCTCTTGGTCCTCACAATGCAAGTGAAAGGGTTCCAAAATTGACACAGAGAGCAGAATATAAGTAATCAATTCGATTCCAGTGGTTAATTCAAATCTTCAGAAGCAATATGATATGCCACCTACTGGCCAGGGAGGAGAATGTATAGTAAAAAAGGACTTATTGATATTTTTCTCTCCCACACCTATCATTGCTTATGGAGATATAGATTTAACCACTGCAGTCTTATGTTTTAATTTTATGCTGCCTGTATGTGCATTTTAGATCTTAAAAATATTGCTACCCATTCATCAGAAGTCAGTCAGTCATACACATCTGGGATGGCATGAGGTTGAGTAAATAATGAAAGTTTACATTTTTGGGTAAACTTTGCCTTTAAGGTTATTATTAAAGTTGTAATTAATAAGCCTAAATTGGGACAGTTTTTTAAAACCTTTCTATTTAGGCTACCTAGGGGCAAGAAAATATTCAAAATATCCACAAATCAACATTCTTAAGTCCATACAGATTAAGAACCCCAATCACCTAGAGACTATTAAATATGTGTTGTGTAATTTAATTAGCAACAAATCAGGGGAAGGGACAAAAAGGGGACAGCTTTGGTTGACATGGTCACTACGTTCTAATATCTAAACTGACCATATTTTTAAACGATTCATTTGACGGTTGTGGGTGCCAAAGTACTGTAAAATTCTAAACAACCCTTAACTGCAAATGTTCTCAACAAAGTACTTGCTCATGGTGCTGAGGTAAGTCCCTTTCTAGGAGGATGCCCAAAGCATTTGAAACCATTTTACCTCTGATTAAAATTCTTGATTTTAAATCCTTATGGAATATTTGGTGGAAAAAAATGGTCATTAAATAATATACCCTGGCTAAAGGGGCGGGGGTCTGTAAATGTTTTTGTGGCGAAGGCCAAAACAGTTTTATGAATTGCTATTGGCTGTAGCACCCATTACTCGGTTGTCTTGTTAAATAAGAGCTTGAATAACACGGTTATATCGCTAGATGACAATAATAATAATAATTTAAAAAAAAACGCCTCACAGCTACTGTCATGAATCATTAAGAGACCCCCACATCATCACAATTTACAGGCTATAAAACACTGACAGCATCAAATTCATTAAGCTTTTTCTTGTAGATGATGTTGCATTAATCCTTGAAATGGCTACTGGCTTCAAATCACATCACGTTTATTGTCACATAACCATATACACAAGTGCAATAGTGTGTGAAATTCTTGGGGCAGTTCCGAGCAACATAGTGGTCGTGACAGTGAGGAGACATATACCAATTTACAATAAACATCAGATTTACAACACAATTTAAAATCTAATATACACAATTACACACAACACAATATACAAATAACAACATACAATGTACAGTATACAATACACAATATAGATACACATTATACAATAAAAAAAGTATATATAGAATGTACAGTAGGTTGTATTGTACTGTATTGACATTCAGGCTGTCGGTTGATAGTAAGTTGCCAGTGTGTTTGAAAATTGTGTGGCTTGCCATGCTGTTGAAAATTGTGCCAAAACAAGCAACTCTATCTTCTGACTTGTGCTTTAATATTGTAATTAAACAAACAATTCTGGTCAATTAAGAGTAGGGATTTAGAGTCATAGAATCATTTGGGCATTCATAAAAAAAACAATGTGGGGCCTGGGTAGCTCAGCGAGTATTGACACTGACTACCACTACTGTAGTCGCGAGATTCGAATCCAGGGTGTGCTGAGTGACTCCAGCCAGGTCTCCTAAGCAACCAAATGGTTGCTAGGGAGGGTAGAGTCACATGGGGTAACCTCCTCATAGTCGGGATTAGTGGTTCTGGCTCTCAATGGGGTGCGTGGTAAATTGTGCGTGGATCATGGAGGGTAGCATAAGGGTCCACATGCAGAGTCTCTGTGGTGTCATGCACAACGAGCAACGTGATAAGATGTGCGGATTGACGGTCTCAGAAGCAGAGGCAACTGGGACTTGTCCTCCGCCACGATTGTGGCGAGTAACCGCGCTACCACGAGGACCTACTAAGTAGTGGGGATTGGGCATTCCAAATTGGGAGAAAAGGGGATAAAAAATAAAAATAAAAATGTTAATGTGTCTGCAATATCACATCAAATTCCAAACTAAAAACATGGTGGATGATCAAATCTTCAAAAAAAAAAAAAAAAAACAAATCCCATAAATTTGCATAGATGGAGTCTTCTGTCTGTCTGACTTTCTAGTTAGCTGTTTTGTTACTGTAATGTCTGTATAGCCATCAAACTTTTAAAACTATTTTAAACTTTCAGACAAGGCTTTGTCAAGACATCAAAGTTTGTCTTGACAAACTTTATCTAGTTATTACTGTTCTATCATAAAATTAAAGATTTTAAATCTTTGAAAAGCCACTAATAATCAAGTAGCTGATGTAAAAGGAATGTTCCAGGTTCAATAGAAGTTCAGATTAATCGACTGCATCTGTGGAATAATTGCCATAATTTCACCTCATCCCTCGTTTATAAAATAAAGAGGATCTTTACAGTAGGCCCTTAGAATGTAAGTCAATTGGGCCAGTCCATAAACGTTAAAATACACAGTTTTCCAAAAGTATAGTACAAGATATACAGTTGAAGTCAGAAGTTTACATACACTTAGGTTGAAGTAGTTAAAACATTTTTTTTAACCACTCCACAAATTTAATATTAGCAAACTGTAGTTTTGGCAAGTCATTTAGGACATCTACTTTGTGCATGACATGAGTAATTTTTCCAACAATTGATTACAGACAGATTGTTTCACTTTTAATTGACTATCACAATTCCAGTGGGTCAGAAGTTTACATACACTAAGTTAACTGTGCCTTTAAGCAGCTTGTAAAATTCCAGGAAATGATGTCGAGCCTAATTTAGCTTCTGATAGGCTAATTGGAGTCAGTCAATTGGAGGTGTACCTGTGGATGTATTTTTAAAGGCCTACCTTCAAACTCAGTACCTCTTTGCTTGACATCATGAGAAAATCAAAAGAAATCAGCCAAGAACAATTGTGGACCTCCACAAATCTGGTTCATCCTTAGGAGCAATTTCCAAATGCCATAAGGTACCACGTTCAACTGTAAAAACAATAGTATACAAGTATAAACACCATGGGACCACGCAGCCATCATACCGCTCAGGAAGGAGATGCATTCTGTCTCCTAGAGATGAATATAGTTTGGTGCGAAAAGTGAGAATCAATCCCAGTGTAGCGAAGACGCCGGGGCAGTAATGTTAAGATCCATATGCAGTTTAATAAAAGTATAAACAGTACAGCAAAGTAGCAAATCAAAAGTTAAACAAAAAAGCAGGCAAGGGTTCGGTACACAGGAAGACAGTCCAAGAAAGGCAAACCAACTAAATCCGAGAGACAGAGGGTACTCCAGTAAACAGGCAATAGGTCCAAAAACACACAAGCAGGCTGGGAAATATGATGAACAGGCAGGAGTCAAAACACAGGGAAAACCATAATGGTAAATAACGCTCAGAATTGCAGACTAGCAGAACAAGACCACACTGAATGCATGTAAACAGGGAACTTAAATAGACAGAGAAAATGTGAAACAGGTGGGTGAGTAATCACTCTGAGCGAAGAGTTATGGGAAATGTAGTTCACGAAGGAAGGGTTAGTAATCTGCAGGTGGCGACCTCTGGTGACGTTCAGGAGAGATAGCAGGCGCTGCCGGTGTAACACCCAGAATAACAGCAAAGGACTTTGTGAAGATGCTGGAGGAAACAGGTAGACAAGTATCTATATCCACAGTAAAACAAGTCCTATATCAACATAACCTGAAAGGCTGCTCAGCAAGGAAGAAGCCACTGCTCCAAAACCGCCATAAAAAAGCCAGACTACAGTTTGCAAGTGCACATAGGGACAAAGATCTTACTTTTTGGTTTTGGACAACAAAGTCAAGGTATTGGAGTGGCCATCACAAAGCCCTGACCTCAGTATGATAGAAAATTTGTGGGCAGAACTGAAAAAGCGTGTGCGAGCAAGGAGGCCTACAAACCTGACTCAGTTACACCAGTTCTGTCTGGAGGAATGGACCAAAATTCCAGCAAATTATTGTGAGAAGCTTGTGGAAGGCCACCCTAAATGTTTGACCCAAGTTAAACAATTTAAAGGCAATGCTACCAAATACTAACAAAGTGTATGTAAATATCTGACCCACTGGGAATGTGATGAAAGAAATAAAAGCTGAAATAAATAACTCTCTCTACTATTATTCTGACATTTCGCATTCTTAAAATAAAGTAGTGATCCTAACTGACCCAAGTCAGAGAATGTTTTCTACAATTAAATGTCAGGAATTGTGAAAAACTGAGTTTAAATGTATTTGGCTAAGGTGTATGTAAACTTCTGACTTCTGACTGAAAACATTAAACGTGTTATTTTAATGTGATAAAATCAGGGATTTACCAGCGCTATAGCATTTACCTGATTACAGGGTTTATTGGCGTTATCATGACAACGAAGTTCTAATATTTTATAATAACTTTATACAGAGAAGGTTAGTAAGCAATTTTATCACACTAAAATCATGTCAACATGTATAATGTTTAGACATTGGTTAGCACCAACTTTTGAAATAATGTGTATTTTAATGTTTTTGTACTGGTCCCATTTACTTCCATTGTATGTGCCCCACTCTAACCACGATTTTTGACTTTCTGAGTCAAAATTATTTTGGAGGATATCAACAGTATGCCAGAAACACTGTCGGTTGAGCTTAATTTCAGCTGGTGACATTTAACTAAGCACTACAACTTTTTGCGTAAAATTTATTTATTAAATGGTTGGTTGAAACAGTTCCATATTTGCCTTCTAGGACAACATACAAATCCTGCATAACTGTTTCACAAAGACAAAGCATTGCTCTGCTGTAATGAATCCACTAGATGGCGCCAATGTTAATCAATTAAACCAGAATAACTCCTCTCTTTCTCTATATCAAGTTATTGTTTGTCTTGTATTTCTCCCTCAACATTCCAGTGGCGACCAACAGGCTAATGAAATGTTAACATCATGCACTTGTGCAATAAGGGAAAAACCAGCATGATGTACAACTGTAATTTGGCTGAATAGCAGCCGCTGAAAATGCTTTGCTTTATCAAAAGTGATGCACAGCCCCCTCCGTTCGCAGACATTAATAACCAAACTTGGCTAATAATTGGGAACACTTACTGCTTCACTCCTCTGCCCACGTTGCTGACATGTGATTTTTTTTTACTTTCCTAATACTAAAGTGTTTCAACTTTTGTGACTGCTAAGAGGGTGCTATGATGTCGCCAATTTAGAAAGTGCCTTGAACACACTGAAGATTGAATCATGCAGTGTTGATAGACATTTGTCAGAGACTATTCACTTTTATCTTTTGTCACTGTAGGTGTGCATTCATAAAAACCCAGAAGCATTATGGTAGATGAAACAAAGCTTGTTTTTTCTAAACAAAGAAACCACTCCATTTGCCATTTTGCCAGCTGTCTTATCCTAGTTATTTTTTTTACATCAAGACAGCACAGTCTGGCAGGTCCACGGTCCATTTTTACAGCAAGCTGTCCTGTGAGGAGAGATCTGCCTTACAGGAACAGGACTCTGATTGTGAATTAGGAAGCTGATCCTCAGGCCTGTCCTACTCTGGTATGGATCAGAGGGAAGCAATACTCATACCTCAGCACTGTCAGGGCCCTCTTTTATTAAAGCGCTGCTTTGCCAACAATATCCAACACCAGACAGCCTCTAGTCATGACAGTAGGAAGACGAGAGACAGGGAGGGGGAGGGAGAGAGAAAAGGGAAGTAAGGAGCGAGACAAGAGCGCTGGTCGGATCCTGTATTTTTTGTGTTGGGCCATCAGAGCGTGTCGAGCTGGGGCAGTCAGCCAGCAGCCGGCTAATGGGCAGCGTTGGGTCGACTGTGACTAAAGGAACAGTGACAGATGCCATTATCTACTATGTAGATACAATGTCCTGGATGGCACAGCCCAGCGCAGAAGTTGTGTGTGAGAGCAGCCCCCACGCTTGTTTAAACTTAATGGAACACGATGGATTGAGTATTCACTGACTATAGGATAGCCTATTCTGCTTGTCTGTCCGAGGCTGTTGGAATGCATGAACACACACATACGTGCGCTCTTCACTGACACGTTGCTCAACTCATTGCCTATTCACAGGCATCATGAAAAACATACTGCTGGCCTTCCATCCTCATCAGATTTGGGTTTAAAACATGCTCTTTTCGCATTGCTGGGCTATTGGGTGGACAGCAGTCGGGCAGAGTGTGCAAGTGTGCATAGAGGGCTCTGGCTAAGAGAGGGAGTAATTAGGCAATAGTTTTTGGGGTTATAACAAATGTGATCCTTGCTCAGTTTGGTGCAGTGATGTGGGACAGTGACATGCACCGTGGCAATGGCTGTTGACAGTGGGTTGGCACCTCTCAAGTCATTTGTTAGAGTCTCAAGTCAGACGTTAAGTTGCCATGACTATCCAGAGAGGGGATGAGAAAGATGGGGGACATTTAAAATGTCTCACAGATCCTCTAGCTCTTTCTCTTCCACTATTTCCAAACCTTCTATAGTAGTGGCAGATGAAGTGACCATTGTGTTCTTCTCAGAGTCCTCTGTTTCTTTCTGCCTGTCACTCCAACTAACTTTCTCTTGTTTGGTGGGCCTGTCTCCCTTCTCTCTCCTGTCTTTTCTTGTCTTTCGGTCCACAGGGCATTTTGTAGGTTTACTCTGACATTGCTGGACTAATCAAAGTCTCTTCTTCCAGTCCTTCACCTGTTTCCTGTTCTCCTTTCAGTGTCTCAACTGCACATTGCTGGCATAGCACCTGCACCAGTGAGTTTGGAATCCATAGCGACAGACCAGTGACAATTCATGGACACACAAATTGAAAAAAAGACTGTAAAGTTCTCACATTATTTTATAACTATGATAGATGGGCCACTAAAATTGGTTGAGACAGTCTTAGGGTGTATAGTGGAGGACAGTGCAGATCACATTTTGCTGCAGTGTGAAAGTTGAGGACAGAACACCACGGTGGTAATAAATCCCACTGAAACCACATCTCAGACTGTAACACCTCTCCGCTGGTCAGGAACAGCATGGTCACTGTCAGAGCACTCAGCTGATTCCCTGAAAAATGTGGCCCACTTCAGCACCTCTGAATGGCTCAGCCTAATGTCCCTGCTCTCTTCCTGTGCTATTTTACATCTTGCCTTGTGATGCACCAAGAATCAATTACTACAGTGTAAATGCTTTCAACCATATACTGTAGTAGTGTGAAGACCTGAAACTGTTTAAAAACCTAAACCCTTCCACCTGATCACACTTTTTAGTTACACACTGGCCCCTCATTATGTGCTTAACTTGTTATATTTAGCCTCAGTATATTATATTGAAAACTAGATTTTACATTTTCTGAAGAGGATGTAGGTGGTACTTGCTCGAGCGAGCCTGTGCTGCTACGATGTCATAGGCATGACTATTTTTCCTGAGACTAACATACTACCTAACTTCTCCTTTTGTGTTCCATGGAAGAAAGCAAGTAATGTAGGTTTGGTACAAAATGAGGGTGATTTAAATTATTTCAGAATTTTCACATTTGGATGGACAGTTCCTTTAAGAATGAGCAATAACAAAAATGATGATTGTCTAAACAAGCACCACAAATAATCCTGTAATACCAGCTCACATTTATGCCCTTGTGTCACCTGTCCTATTTGACCCGCCCGAGCGGGATTCGAACCGGGGTTCCCCAGCATGGGAGTCGGACACTCTATCAAAGCCTTGGCCTCTAGCCTCGGTCACTAGTGCTTTGTTTAAGGCCAGGAGAGTGAGGTTTACACACTGCACAGCTATCATATACCAGCTGGCCATTAGTACACTCGCCCCCTAAACCTCACTCCCATCCAGGTAATGCATCTGTGTCAGCGGTCCTACTTGACCTGCCCAGAACGGGATTCAAATCGACGAACCCCACCATAGGAGTCGGACGTGATAGCAAGGAGGCTATAAAAGCCATTGCCACTAGCCTCGGTCGCTAGTGTGTCTCTTAAGGCCAGGAGAGTGGGGTTTACAAACTGCACAGCAGTCACGTACCAGCTAGCCACCGTTACATTTGTAGTTTCTGTGCTTCCAGTTACATATAGCAGGCAAGTGTTCACAGTGAATACAGTAGGTTTTCCTGTAACTCAACTGGTAGAGGTGGTAGTTATGCCAAGGTGGTGGGTTTGATTCCCAGGGAACACATGCACACACTCATAAAATGTATAACTTGAATGCTCTGTAAGTCACGTTGTCATTTGCACCAAATGCATAAATGTAATGTAAATGAATCAGTCTGAATAAAAACATTTCTCACAATTACTGAGCCTCTGTTAAACAAGGGTATTAATCCAGAGAAGAACTAATGCATATGCCAGATGTCCCCAAACTACAGCCCACGGGCTGAATACAGCCCTCTGAAATGTTTTGACTGTCCTGGTCAGAATCATGTTCTGTAAATGGATTTTAAATATAAAATTAATGCAAGTAATAAAAGCAGAAAAATAATCTCTGTGACAAAAATACCATAGGCTCACTCCGGCCCCCCTTGGAAACAGAGCAGAGTGACCTGGCCCTGGCAGCAAAATGTTTGGGGACCCCTGACATATGCATTATACATTTCTAGACTGAATAAAGAATATTCACCAAACACGTTTTCTTTTTAATTTGACAGTTACAGTAGTGATAAAGTACAAAAATATAATTTCTAGAAGGGAATGGAATTGGAACATAGCACCAGCCAGACCTGAACCTACAACCCACATGAGCACCACAGTTAAATGTTTCAGAAGCAATGCACTATCCACTGCACCTCAACACTGTTCTAAACAGTTTTTTTTGAGCTTCAAATGACAGAAACACTGGTGTTACAGTAATGCATGTGACACTTTCACTCCTGCTAGTCCATCAGCAGAATTTTAGATTTCAGACAAAAGTTTATAATTGAGCAGCCAATTCTGTAAGTGAGTGTCAGATCTCTGGCAAACATACCGTTTTCAGTTTCTCTTTCTGCTGAATTTAAAAGTGATGACTCCCTCAATTTTTGTGTGTAAGATGGTGTTTGTTGCAACTGTCAGGCTTAGGGCCTTCGTGGGATGACGGAACGAAAGTGTGGAGGAATAGAGGTGACAGTTGGAGAACTGCTGCTGTGAGCACAGTGTTTTAGTGCGCTGTACATGTGCTTACATGTAGTAGTGAAGCTGAAAACTAAGCAAGAGCAAAAAGATGGAAAAAATTACAGCTAAGACTGACTGCACAGATCGAATATGTATCTCAGAGAAACAAGCAATACAAACAAGATGTGCTGTGAGGATTGAAGGGAATGTATAGAGTGTCTGTCAGTGAGAAAGCAAGAGAGAATGTGAAACAGAGATGGAGAAAGGTGCAGGAGGCAGGGTAAGACTGTATAGATTGTGTACATTATGTCTGCTTCACTGATGGACGCTAACTGCATTTGGCACACAGACATAAACACTGAGGATACATTTACTGCTAGACAGCATTAGAGTTAAAGGAATAGTTCACAAAAATATTAATTCTGTCATTATTTTTTCACCCTAATGTCAATCCAAATCCATACGACTTTCTTCTGTGAAACACAAAAGATGATTTAAAAAAAAGTTTCACTGGGTATATTTGCAATAATGTAAGTACATAGTGACTCTGTCTCTCAAGAAAGGACAAAAACACCCACCATAAATGTCATGACGTTTGTCATGAGATGCAATGAAAACTTTTCAGAAGGTTTGATGTTACTGACATTGTCGCCATATTTGATTTAAGCGTTTTACTTTATTAATATGATTCGATTTAATTGCATCTTAATTTAACTTTGTTCAGAGCACAAAGTGAACGTATGTCTTCAGAAGACTTGGAAAATACTGCATAATTAATCTCGATTACTTTTACTGTGATTTTATGTTTTTATTTTTTTTTCAAGCTTGACAGATCAGAGTCCCTTTTTACTTACATATTGGCAAATAAATCCTTGAAGACGTAACCTTTTGTGTTTCACAGAAGAGAGAAAGTTAAACTGGTTTGGAGCAACATTAGGTTGAATAAATGATAGAATTTTCATTTTTGGAGGGAGCTATCCCTTTAAATCCCTTTAAATGGTTCCCCAGCTTTATTGGGGGATTGAACTATTTTCCATTTCTCCATGTTTTTTGCAGACGTTTCAGTCTGTTGTCATTTATTTTTATTTTTATTCCACAATCACACAGTCACGATCTTTCTTTCTCAAAGTGAAGTGTTTTGTAGCCTATTCGTTTTTGATGTTTGGAGCCATACCAGTAGTTTCCCTCACAGGAAAATTCATTTAAAACTTCACCGTTGTCTAAGAAACATTAACAGAAAAATCTGAAAAACAAAAGAGCTGTTATTCCCTTTGGGTGAAGATGATGTCTCAAGGACGTTGAAACTCGCCTGTTTATTGTTTTTTTCTTTTATTTCTACGATTTAACTTAAAAAAAAAATAAAAAAAATTTAAAAAAAAACAACAACTTTGATGTCAAGCAAAGTTGTGACCTTGTCTTTTCAAAGTTTCCTGGTTTTGGAGCCCTTCCGCTGTTTTCTCTTGTCAAGGGCAATCACAGCATTGTGCCAAACACCTGTAGTGATGGGGCGGTTTTACTGTGTGAAAACATTTTGTACTAAGAGCAAATCAGACAGGACAACCACCTCTGGCTATTGGCTTTTAATCCAATGGCCTCTCTCTCTCTCTCTCTCTCTCTCTCTTTTTTCATCTCACTTCTATTCATTCTTTGTAACCAGAATGTACGATTTCAGAATTACAAATGTATATGTTTTTCTTGAAAGCTGTACAATATTCAGTTTATTTTGTTCTTTGTGTTAGAAAGTTGTAATTCCCCTCAGGTAAAGAACACCACTAGGCAAGCTGTAGATTCCTATCACTCTGCTCAGTATATTTCAGCCCAGACATAAAAATTGTTTAATAGCACCATTTCATGGAATATATGCTGCTTCAGATGTGGCTTCTATTCCGCATCTTATTCTTTTTTCACACTGCAGGGAAAATCCAATTCGTTTTTTCTTAAATCTGATTATTTAGATATAAAATGTTCAAACTGCAAGTTATATGTGGCTAGACTTTTTTCTTTTCAGACTGTAGTCGCTTTTGCTTGCATGTCTACATACTGTAAGTTGTCATATTAAATTAGAATTTTGCTGCCTGTCTGAACAAGGCTTTAAAATTAAATGCAAAGGCAATGGAAGTATTTATCTACTATGTATCTATAGTATCTATGTATAGTATGTGGTAATTTCCATAAAAAGTGTCAATGTTGCATAATTAGTTACTTTTCTGGAGTAGCGCAGTAACACTTTACTTAAAAGTAAACAATATTTATTCCTATGGAAAAAGGATGGTGTTTACATTTGGGGTCATTTGGCATGCTATATTGCTGGCTGTAGAGGTGAGTTGTAAACTGGGGTCCCATTGCAACATTCAGAATCAGAATGAGCTTTATTGCCAAGTATGCTTACACATACAAGGAATTTGTCTTGGTGACAGAAGTTTCCAGTACACAAACAATACAACAACAAGACAGAGATAACAAAAAAATAGAATAAAAATAAATAGCAAATAGAAAATATAAGTATATATAGAAATATACATATATACTATATATATATATATATATATATATATATATATATATATATATATATATATATATATATATACATGTATGTACAAATACAAATCTGTTATATACAAATAGTGCAAGGGAATGTAACGGCAGAAGAGGTAGGATATGTTAGATAAATATAAATAGACTAAGCTGTGTATTGCACATATTTATTGCTCAATGGGGTGGTTTTAACTGTTCATGAGGAGGATAGCCTGAGGGAAAAAACTGTTCTTGTGCCTGACGGTTCTGGTGCTCAGTGCTCTGTAGCACCGGCCAGAAGGCAACAGTTCAAAAAGTTTGAGTGAGTGGGGTCCAGAATGATTTTTCCAGCCCTTTTCCTCACTCTGGAAGTGTACAGTTCTTGAAGGGAGGGCAGGGGGCATCCAATAATCCGCTCACCAGTCCGAACTGTCCTTTGTAGTCTTCTGATGTCCGATTTCATAGCTGAAACAAACCAGACAGTTATTGAAGTGCAGAGGACAGACTCAACGACTGCTGAGTAGAACTGGATTAGCAGCGCCTGTGGCAGGTTGAACGTCCTCAAAAGGCGAAGGATGTACAACCTCTGCTGGGCCATTTTCACAATGGAGTTGTGATGAGGAGGAGGGCGTGGCCGGGCCGTGAGGGTACACACCCTCCTCCTCGTCACAGGAGTCAGTGTGGGTCTCCCACTTCAGGTCCTGTGAGATGGTAGTGCCCAGGAACCTGAATGACTCCATTTCTGCTACAGTGCTGTTTAGAAAGGTGAGCGGTGAGGTCAATGTTAGGGTGTTCCTCCTGAAGTCCACAGTGATTTCTACTGTTTTGAGCATATTCAGCTCCAGGTTGTTTTGACTGCACCAGACAGCCAGCTGTTCAACCTCTCTTCTGTATGCAAACTCATCGTCATCTTGGATGAGGCCGATGACATTAGTGTCATCTGCAAACTTCAGGAGCTTGACAGAGGGGTCCTTGGCAGTGCAGTCATTTGTGTACAGGGAGAAGAGTAGTGGGGAGGGCACACATCCCTGGGAGGCACCAGTGCTGATCGTACAGGTGCTGGACGTGAATTTCCCCAGTCTCACTAGCTGCTGCCTGTCCGTCAGAAAGCTGGTGATCCACTGACAGATAGAGGTGTGGACAGAGAGTTGGGTTAATTTAGTCCAGAGAATAGCTGGGATGATGGTGTTGAAAGACGAACTGAAGTCCACAAAAAGGATCCTTGCATATGTCCCTGGCCTGTCCAGATGTTGCAGGATATGATGCAATCCCATGTTGACAGCATCATCCACAGAACTGTTTGCTCGATAAGCAAATTGATGGGGGTCCAGTGATGTCCTTCAGGTGGGCCAACACCAGTCTCTCAAATGACTTCATGACCACAGATGTCAGAGCAATGGGTCTGTAGTCACACTGATGGGTGGGAACCGCACCCAAGACTTTCACCCACTGTTGCACTTGTGTATATGGTTGAGTGACAATAAAGGGATTTGATTTGATTTGATTAAGTCCTGTGATTTTGGGTTTCTTTGGTATGGGGATGATACTGGAGCATTTGAAGCAGCTGGGAACTTCACAGTGTTCCAGTGATGTGTTGAAGATCTGTGTGAAGATGGGAGCCAGCTGGTTGGCCCAGGCTTTTAGACAAGTGGGTGAAACACCATCTGGGCCCTGTGCTTTCCTTGTCTTTTGTTTATGGAAGACCGGCACACATCCTCTTTACAGATCTTAAGTGCAGGTTGAGTAGCAGGAGGGGGGAGGAGGATGGTTGCAGGAGGTATTGGGGTTTGTGTGAAGTGAAGGTCAGAGTGGGTGTGGGGTGTGATACTGGGCTTTTCAAATCTACAGTAAAACACATTCAGGTCGTCAGCCAGTTGTTGATTCCCTACTGTGTTGGGGGATGGTGTCTTGTAGTTAGTAATGTCTTTCAGGCCTCTCCACACTGATGCAGGGTCATTAGCTGAAAACTTATTTAGCTTCTCAGAGTAGCTTATTTTAGCCGCTCTAATCTCCTTTGTCAGTGTGTTTTGGCCTGATTATACAGGATTTTATCCCCACTTCTGTAAGCATCCTCTTTGGTCTGATGAAGCTACCTGAGTTTTGCTGTAAACCATGGTTTATCGTTGTTGAACATTAAATAAGTCCTAGTAGGAATGCACATATCTTCACAGAAACTGATATATATATATATATGTGTGTATATATATATATATATATATATATATATATACAGTATCTGTGAGCTCATCCAGATTGGTGTCTGCAGCTTCAAAAACACTCCAATCAATGTAGTCAAAGCAGGCTTGTAGTTCCAGCTCTGCTTCATTGGTCCATCTTTTCATAGACTTTACTACAGGTTTAGCTGATTTGAGTGTTCAGGTGGAAGAAGTTTCACACTGGAAATGTAATCCATTGCTTTCTGGACATTTTGCTTCCTTTTTGATCACCTGTGGCTCAGTCTGATTTCTCTTTTTGTTTAGTAGGGATATAGCAGTGATTTAAAGCAGTACGCTTAATATTCCTGATAGAAGGCTCAAAAGACATGCACAAGAACATTCCACTCTCTTCCTCTCAGAGACGTAGCTTAAATCTGAAAATATGATTTAATTGTAATTGGTGGGCAATTTGAATTTCAGTATATCTTGCAATTACATACATAACTCTTCAAGTCTTCAATGTCAAAAAAGTGGAACACAAAATGAAATTCATTGTACAGTATGCTTATTGTTGGATGTAACTGGCTTTTAAGTCAGACTGGGACATGATGTGTACACTTAAAAACAGCACTGCCACCTTGCATCTGTTATTTCTTCAGTGTATGAAAACAGACATAGTTCACTTGTCTTTTATACACTCAGCCAAACAGAAACTTCCTTTGACTTGTTTTTTTTGCCATCAATGGAAACAAAAGCATCCAGAATCGCTATGTTAATGTTCCATCCAATATCAGCTGGACAAAGCATTTTAATGATTCTCTTTGCTGTTCCAATAACTGAGAGAGTACACTCATTGTAACCACTGAATCATCTTCAGATGGTATTGTTTTAATATGTTTAGGAGGCATAATGTCATACCATGACGTACCTGATAGATGAGTTGGAGTTCAGACCCAGCTGGCCTGTATGTTAGAGGCCTAGTCACTTCACTTATTTATTTATTTATTTATTTTTTTTTCACCCAATTTGGAATGCCCACTTCCCAATGCACTTTTAAGTCCTCATGGTCACGTAGTGATTCGCCTCAATCCGGGTGGCGAAGGACGAATCCCAGCTGCCTCCGCTTCTGAGACCGCCAACCCATGCATCTTATCACGTGGCTTGTTGAGCGCATTGCCACGGAGACATAGTGCATGTGGAGGCTTCATGCCATCCACCGCGGCATCCAAGCTCAACTCACCACGTGCCCCACTGAGAACGAACCACATTATAGCGACCACGAGGAGGTTACCCAATGTGACTCTACCCTCCCTAGCAACCGGGCCAATTTGGTTGCTTAGGAGACCTGGCTGGAGTCACTCAGCACACCCTGGGATTCGAACTAGCGAACTCCAGGGGTGGTAGCCAGCGTCTTTTACCACTGAGCTACCCAGGCCCCCTGTCACTTCACTTAATTAAAAGTCCAAACATAAATGGTATTTCTAATTAAGATTAGACCAATTAGATTGGATTGAAATCATCCCAATCTCAGAGATATAAAGCAGCAGCCATCTTGTCATGGCTTGTATAACTCAGTGTAGGCTTTATAAAGAGTTCATCTATGAAGTCAGACAGTTAAATGGTGTTTGCTGTTCTCTGTGCAGCTCACAGCTGTTTTTGAGGAATATCAAGTCACTTAGTTTGCAGTGATGTCTAATTTGCCCACTGACGCACTGAGAGTCTTGTTTGGAGCTGCCGGATCCAGAGGCTGCGAGTGCTTGATGTCAGAAAGGATCCTCTTTTCGTAACTCTCAGACATAAAGAATGATCTGAGGATGTGCTGAAGGGTTCTGATAAGTGCCTCATCTCAGTTTTAAACACCTTCTTTCTGCAGGGCTGAAAACACAAGGAGAGAGAGAGAGAGAAATGTGTAAAGGGATGTAAAGTGATGCAATGCATCATGAAAAAAGATGTAGAACTGAGCGAATGGACAGAGACACATAGGGAATGAGGAAGGAAGAGGGTGGGCGATGGGGGTATTGAGTGTAGGATAGGAAGAGAACCAGCGGGGAGAAGGAAGTTATGGAGATACGAAGTAGGGCCAGGCGATGTATTTAATATTTACAATATTATCATGATGATTTTGCTGCTGATGTAAAATTACAAAATATCATGAATATTGCAATAATTTTAATGCGCTTTATATTTGGCCACTACATTTCCTTAAGAGCACACCATTAGACTATTTTCACGATCATTCAGGGCTGCACAATTGATTAAAATAACATAAAAATCCCAATATTGTCATATGTGATTTTAAATGGTGTAAACAGACAATTATACACAGCACTTTTATTGTTTCACCAAAATAAAAGCT
This sequence comes from Myxocyprinus asiaticus, assembly GCF_019703515.2. Taxonomy (NCBI): domain Eukaryota; kingdom Metazoa; phylum Chordata; class Actinopteri; order Cypriniformes; family Catostomidae; genus Myxocyprinus; species Myxocyprinus asiaticus. The sequence continues at coordinate 17,180,707 of NC_059358.1, read as the reverse complement.
CCAGGTGAAGGTGAAGGAAATATGTATATTAATTTTGTATAAATATATAATATAATAACTGCTACTACTACTACTACTACTAATAATAATAATGCTGTGTTATTTTTTTTTTTTTATTATTATATTAACATTCAGCTGGGCTCCAAAAAATATGTGAGTGAAATTTTGCACACCCTGTTCATTTCATGTTCATGAAGAAATTATAAGATGCAGAGATGGAGAAGATGTAATGCAAATGGGAATGGGGGAGGGGGTGTAACGGCTCAGTCACATTTATCTTTGCATAGCGAAATTACACAAGATTAAAACAGTCATCTCAATGGGAATCCGTGCAATCAAGAATTTCGCTTGATTGCAAAGAATTTTCCCAACGATGAAGAAATGTACCATCTTGAATTTCACGATGGGTTCAAGTTTAGTGAACTTTAAAACGCAAATTCGCAGCATTGCTTTGGTTTGGTAGTGACCTCTGTGCAGGGAGAGCTTTGTACATAGCTATTCTATCACTTTCCCAGAGTATAAATCTCAGTCTCAAATATTAATCTGAATTGGAGCTGAAATTGGTCATGGCCTGGATGAACTTCCGAAAAGCTCCTTTTTAGAACTTAGTGTGGGATAATGAGCAGATCAGGATGGGGAAAGTGCAACCCAGCAAGTCAAAATCTTTCTCTATCTCCCCATCAAATCAAACTAATGATCACTGGCTTAATTGAATGAGATGTTATTTGATGCCGCAAAATAACTGTCCACCTCACTCCTCTAACCAACACTTCTTTGACTATGATAGAGGTAGGACAATGGTACAGAGAAGGTCTGGGTGGGGGGTTAAGGTATAGTATGGAGGACAGTGGGTGCAAAGGGTTCAGTGGGGGGTGGAAGGTAAAATACAATTAAAACCAACCAGGTAGTCAAGGGAAGTGACCTAGGTGAGACTACTGTGTGTATGTGTGACACATAATGAAAGGTTGAACTCTCCGTCACGAAGATGGCATACCAAATCAACTTACCCTGGGAGAGAAAAGCCACAGGGAGAGAGAGAGAGAAAGAGAGAAAAAGAGGTAAGAGGGGAGGGAGAGGGAGCCAGAGAGCGTGGTTGCTATGGGGCTGAGTGACAGAAATTAATAATTAGTGACAATGATTGACAGCGCACTCTCCATCTGCGGCCCACCGCTGCCTCCAAGCGCTTGCCTCCACCGGCGACCGCAGGCACAATGAGCTCCAGCGGGATTCAAAGAGACGCTGATGATTGACAACTGCCTCCTGGAGAGATGGGGACAGCCAGTGTGTAGGGGTGACATGTAGATGAAGAAGGGTGGAGTGGAGGGAAGGTTTGGGAGGCTTGTGGAAGTGCGCTGGGAGGAGAGAGGGCGGTTTGGTCAGAATGGAATAAGGCAAACCTTATCTCAGTGCCAGCCCAACTCAACCCACCTCCCTGCCCACAAAACAACACAACACACAGCCGTTATGCAAAACACTCACACTTTCTCCAGGGAGGGGAGGAAGTGAGATAAGAAAGAAGGGAAGAAAACAGAAAAAGATTTGTGCAGAACGGAATGGTCATTGAAAATTAGCCAGCTGTCTTAATCTGTATGCCCTCTTTTGACTGATTTTATTTCTAAGAGCGCTGTTCATCCTGTCTAATTATTGCTGTTATTGTGCAATTATTTTGCCACTATCTTATCTCTAATCTCAGTAATTGTACAAAGCAAGAGAGGGTAAAACTAGTTTTCATAGGCATTAATACTGTTTCATATTAACATGAACATGATTAGATATAAGGTTTTAAGAATAAATCTGAGCAGTTCAACATAATTTGTTTATTGTGTTTCTTTCTTTCTTTCTTTCTTTCTTTCTTTCTTTTTCTCTAACTAACTAACTAACTAACTACAATTACTACTGTTGGCCATTAGTGCCTTCAATCAAGACATGTTCCCATTTTATTGAACATTTACATGTGCTTTATTAGAAGGAGCTTTGTTAGTGGATCAGGCAGTGCTATTTCATTATTTATGGTTTACAACTTTAAAAGATTTAAATGTTTGTTTTTATTAAAATCATCAGCAATGTACATAGAGCAAATATCATGTTGTATCTTATAATGCCTTATGGGAATACCCTCTTAATACTCTATAAATACCCATTTTGAAGAGCTGAAGCCTTTTGTTTTAATGGATCTGTACTGGCATAATCGTCCAGCATTTCATATACATACATCAATTCAAATAAATAGAAAATCAGAAAGACAAAATCCAACCTGTTGCAGCCTAATGGGGGCATATGTATCTCTGGCCTCTAAAGAGGGTGTTCTACAGAAGTCCAGCAGGGTAGTGAGAATAGCCCAGTGGAATTTATCCCATGCCAAGTGCACTTTAGCCTGCTTTGACATGGTCTGCTCCAATACATTCCAGCACAACTTCAGCCTGGAAAGAGGTCTCTAAGGCTTAGACACACACACACACACACACACACGTTGGTGCGGCTATCCTTATGAGGACTCTCCATAGACATAATGATTTTTATACTGTGTGAACTATAGATTCTATTCCCCAACCCTAATCCTACCCCTAAACCTAACCCTTACAAAAACTTCCTGCATTTTTACATTTTCCAAAAAACACATTTAGTATGTTTTTAAGCGATTTGAATTATGGGGACACTAGAAATGTCCTCATAAACCACATTAATAGCATAATACCAATAGTTACCAGTTTGTAACCTTAACAAATGTCCTCGTAAACCACACACACACACACACACACACACACACACACACACACACACTTGACCTCAGGGGAACAAAACCGGATTGCACAGCAGAGATTGTCCTGCTGGGAAATGATTCATATCAGTGAACATTATTGATTTTTCCAAAACGGGCAATTTTTTTTCCTCTCTGCCTTTGTTGTCTCTCTTTCTATTTTCCTCTCTCTCTTCCACAGCAGGTTACACATCTGTTGTTTTCTGCTATCAGATGTAGAGAACACCTGTCCATTGTACGATCATCACCATTTTTCACAGTGGTGTAAAATTTATTGAATTGTTGTTTACACATTAACTGTCATAGAAGGAATGTTTCTCCTAATGGTATTACATAAGCATGAAGATTAATTACATATTATCAGAGAGTAAATTACCTCCTATTATTAAAAAACAAACAAAAAACAAACAAACAAAAATTAAATCACTCTAAGCTGGACTGCTGGTCTTAGCTGATTTAAGCTGGTTTAGCATGTTTCCCAACCTGGCTAAACTGGTGTTCAACTGGTGTACTTGGTCAGCTAGCTGGCTTGTGCCCAAAGCCCTTCTAAAACAAGCAAACTGAGCCAGCTTGACCAGACTGGGATTGCAGCTAAGACCAGCAAACCATCTTAGGCTGGCTTATAATGTTTTTCAGATTGGTAGTAAATTGGCAAACATTATGAATTGATTAATATGCTTTAAAAATGAATGCAACAGGACACCATGTATGGGAAATTATGATTCAGTTAACCCACTGATTTGTTTTGCATGTGAAAATTATACACTTTAACAATGCAGTTGTTTTTAATTGCTTTGGTGTGTCCCTAAGTGATTGAAACAGTCTTTGAGCACGTGCACTGTGAAGATGATGATGTCTTGTGATCCTCCTTAGGAACGTTAATCTCTGTTCACCTGTCAGAATGTCCCTGGGAGAGCTCAATCAGAAGTGACTGCTGCTGTGTTCTGAAATGGACTGAAGTGGTTCAGGGTGAGGAGACCTGAGGTGTGTTGAGACAGTTCTGTCTCTTGTAGCTGAGTGTATTTACCCCTTCCCCATCTCCAGTGGCATGAGCTTACAGACCACATTTTTTACTTAAATGTTGTTGTTTTTTTTTTGTTTTTTTTTCAAAGATCATTCAAATTTGAAAAGGAGAGCTCTCAAAACATGTCCAAGGAAAACATCCTACTCAATTTTTTATTAAGAGGCCAAGAAGAGCCAAAAGTGTTCAGCACTTTTTGTCCTCTTAATAAATCATTTTGTAGAATTTGTTTTGGGACATAGTCTCCTTTCTTCCAGTTCAGTGGCGTATCCAGGACATTTTTACTGGGGTGGCCAAGATGGGGCACAGACCTAGTGTGGGGTGGCGATACCGGGAGAAACTTTATGAATGGCACATGATCAAAATGTGTAAATATCGCATTGCTTTGCTTCAACATCTACACATGTAGAATAAATGAACATAATGAAAATTAACATAACATCCATTTTTAAATCAGTAATTGTTTAGGAAAAGTCAGTTACACATTTTTAAGAGCTATTCTCATTGTAGAGAATTAATCTGCGTATAACATCAGGTATAGTGTATAATCATAAAAAGATACAAGTACAGGTGATAACTGATTGAGGCGCAATTCAATCAATCATTCAATCAATTATTCATTCATTTATTAGCTATAACTGCACTGTCCAGCAGAAATGTTGTTAAATTGGTTACAAATCAGTGTGTGAAATTGGCTACGAGGTCTTATAGGTGTCTGTCTGGAAACCCCAAAATTGCAGATTGAGCTCTGAATACAGTAAAAAACAAAACTCTATTTACAGTGTCTACTCAGGTTTATTTTCCACATGTTCTGATAGCTTCAATTACTTTGAATATTACCAAATAAAATAGTTAGTCAAATCATTTGCGGCATTTAAGTGCAATTTGCCCTGCCTCTGCATATTTAAAATGTCAAATAAGGTATAAAAACTTTGAAGATTTAATTGGTCTGACTGACCAATAATACACATAAAGAGCTCATAAATAACTCATGTAAAGATTTAAAGTACAGTCACAGCACAAACCCTTCCATTTCACACACAGGTTAGCCATATATATAACTTTAGCTATTGAACATATACATCTGTAAAACGCTTTACACACCTCCGTCATTAAATCAGAAAACATGGCATTTCATATTTCATGTCAATATAAAGATAACATGTTGAATGTGGTGTAGGGTCTAGCTTACTCTTTAACCTAGCTACTGTTAACAATGAAAAAATGTTTTCACATTCACATGGAAATTCGGGATAAATTAAACGTTAGATTAGATGAACATACCTCTCAAATAACAGCTTTCTTTTTGACCACAAATCGACGTCGTCAACTCAATGGAAGTTGGAGGTAGATGCTAGCTCGTGTCAGCTTCGTGCTTCTGACCAACCATTATACTCCAAACCTGGCGCCCGCTGCCCGCGACCTGCGGCACCTGCCTGGCCACCCGCGGCCTGCCCCTCCACCCACTGATCAAAGATCAGCTCACACAGCTTCAGTCCCACCACTACTATAATGGTCAGAAATATAAAACTGACCCTGGGTCAGTGTGGCTCTAAATCAACAAATGACCTGAGATGTCATCTTTGATTGACAGGTGTTTCTATTGGTTCTTCATTCTTGTGTTGATGAACATGATGAACTACCAATCAGTTCTGGGGTGGCCACAGAGTGGCCAATGAGATTTCAGGGGTGGCCCAGGCCACCACAGGCCACCCCCTAAACTCGCCACAGTTCCAGTTATTTGATTGTACTTGAGCTTACGGATTTAATGAACTTAGAATTTTTCAATGTTTGCCAAGGACGTCTTAACTGTGTTTGTTTACAGTACATTTACTGAGTAAAATGCTAAAAAGGTTAAAAAAAATGTACATTCTGCTATTCTTTGACATTATGTTGGCAAACAAAGTGTTTGCACAACAGGCTGCTGCTGCAAAAAGTAAGCTACTAACAAATTTCCAATTAAATATTTAATATTGAATTCTGAAAACTATGGATCCAGTTAGTCAGCAAAAATGGAATGCTAGAGTTGACAGAATGCTATCACTCGCTTCTGTTATATTTGAGGACTTTTGCTTCAAAATCGTTACTGTCTGAGATAACACTACATTTAATTTTTTAAGAACACGTTCAGCCTCTGCCCTGCTTGTTTCTTCGACTTTAACAGCCGAGTCATGTAACTTTTGTTCTTATTTGCATTTTCTCTTTCTGTCTGTTTTCTTTTCTCTCCATCCCTCTCTCCCCTGGACATCATCACCCCTCACCTCTAGACAAACAAACACACTTACATATAGAGCCCAGTGCACATGTGAGCTGACAGCTGGCCTCCGCAGGGCCCAGCAGGTGCAGTGAAAAGGCCCCAAAGGCCCCTGACTCACAGAGCTAGTATGTGTTTGTGTGTGTGTCTGTGTATACTCTCTACAAGGGTTTACTTGACTCATAAAAGCCTGGACAAAATAGTTGTTATTTTGTCTAAATTTTGTCTTATACATTTCTTGAAATGCAAACTTTTATGAGTTTAATTATGTTTCACTTTATGTTTTACCCTTAAATTGCAGTTTATCTCAATGACACTTTGTACAACACTCGAGGGAAAAAATAAAATATTGGGCTGTTGAAAAAAGTTTACTCCATTCTCTTTGTTGTTTCAACTCTCTGGAGTAAATTTTACATGCTCCTAAAAATAGAATTAAGTCTTTTTTCCAACACATGGGAAATTACACATTATAAATTGTTTATGTCTTATCTATGGAAAGTAGATGCTTAATTATCCTGAGCTTTGCTTTGACACTCTATTTCTCTCTCTCTCTCGCTCTGTATAACATAGCCGATATTGGTCAGCGTGGGACGTCTGCACAGTATGATGTTGAAAGGCACCGCACACACACACACACCTGGCTCACCGGCTGCCTCTTTGGTCTGCGTCACCTTTTGTCAGGCTCATGTTAATTAAGCCCCGTCAACGACACACACACGTATAAACAGACACACACATGCACCCTCACCGGGGCGCCTTTTAATGAGCCTGCCATTTGATAGTTATGGACACCAAACCTATGTGCTTGTTTTATTCCTTGATGTGCCTGTGTGTGTTTTTTCTGAAGAAGGGGAAGGTGAAAAAGAGGAGGAGGGTTTGGGGAAAGGAATGGGGAAGATCAGCTGATGAGGGATTGTTTATGGTAAATAGGGTGTATGTCATCTCTCTTTCACTCTTTCCCTCTCTCTCTCACTCCTTTTTTTGCATCCAAGTGAGACCTGACTCTTTTTCAGTGAGATGAAAGAAACCCGGCACGGGGGCTTCCAACAAAAGTGCCGGCAATCACAAACAAACCTTCAAATGAAGAACATCAAAGGCACTGCCCCAATTGTTAGCCTCTCGTGTCAGGGGAAAATTGGCTCATTAAGGCCAAAAAATGACATTGTTTACATTAACCGAGGCCCCTGATTAGATACAACCATGTTTGTTATGTTGTGTTGTCCGCCTTCACTGTTGCCGCTACCAACAGGCCACTTCAGCCTGCTGCCTGCACAATCGTTCCTTTGAAGGCTTTCTCTTCACTGATAAAAAGAGAAAGATTGGGACAACAAAAAAAGAAAGCGAGGGAGAAAAGGATAAACACGATCACAATTGCAAACATAAATAGAAGGACATGATAGGTCCATTCTTTCTGTTTTTCTATTCCAGCAGCAGTTTTATCTCTTTAGGACTAATTAGGTTGCCTGGTGAAAGAGAGGCGATTCAAGAGGACAGTTGGGACTGTGATGGATCTGTTTGTGTGATAATTGCACAGATAAAGAGTAGGGTGTTTTTGGGAAGAGAGAAAATAGAAGAATAAGACCACAGTTGTGAGTGGGTGAAAGGGGGGGATCATGTGCTGATGGCCCTGGCTCATCTTCTAAATTGAAAATAACCTCTTTTTGTGGCCCAGTGTGTTTGCATGCTGAAATGTTGTCTGAGTACTATGCAGTGAGGGTTTGGCAAGCTTAAACTGTCCTGTGTTGAAAAGACATGATGTTGGAATATTTTTTTTTGAAACCGGTCTATGAAAATCCTTAAAAAGTGAACTGCTCACATGTCAGTGAAGTTCTAACTAAAATAGTCTTTGCTGAAACATTGCAGAACTTTTGCTTAAATGATTAGTTCACCCAAAAATGAAATGTTGCCATTTACTCACCCTCATGTTGTTCCAAACTTACTCTCTTTTCTGTAGGACACAAAAGGAGATGTTGGGCTGCATGTTCCCACTGCTGTGTTCCATACAATTCAACTGAACGTGGATGGACGCTGTGGAGAAAAATGACAAACAACAATAATAATAGTAGTCCATAACACTTGTGCACTATTCCAAAGTGTTCTGAAGCTGTACAATAGCTTTGTGAGGAAAGGAGCTAAATTTAAGCTATTAATCTATTAATTTCTTCTCCTTTGCCATAGGTTGCATGTTTAATTTGCATGTCCGTATATTCAAACTAGTGGTCACGATCAGTCAACCAGTGTTGGGTAAGTTACTCAAAAAAGTAATTTAGTACAAATTACTAATCTAAAATTGTAATCTGATTTCTGATTGTAATCAATTACAATTATTTTATTAAAAAAATAATCACATTGCTAATTACTAAGATACTTTCAAAAACACTTTTTACAGAAAAGTCTTTTTTGTTCCGCTCAGCTAATTTAAAATAATGCGTATATTTCCTCATTGTTCATTGATTGATCATATGGGGACCCTTCAGCTGTCACAAAACGCTAACAGGTGTGCATATTTTTTTTCTCAAGTCCTCAAATCTCGTTCACTTTCAATCAAATTTGCTGTGGTGACAATACATTAATAAAACTACTGAAATTTGTGCACAATTTCTTCTTCTCCATTGCCTTCTCACTGTATGGTGTCAGACGCAATCGTTGCACTTATGTAAACTTAAAAGTTGTCCCGTGCATGCCAGATTTAAATTGAGAGAAAGACAAGATTTTCAGTTAATTAAGACTTGCACTCCATCCGAATATTCATACTACCTACTACTGTATGCCAAAAACAGTATGCTGATGGAGTAGTCTGTCTGAATCCTCAGTATTCATAAAATGGTAAGCGAGAAATACCCGGATGACCTATTTTTTCTGGCGAAATTCTGAAGGGCAGACTGACTGTACACTTTACTAACCCATAAGCCCTTGGGAGCTGAGGAGACGTCAAGTTAAAAATGCTGGATTTAAAAAGAATGGCTGTGAACCACAAGTCGGATGGCTCTTTTCAGCTGTAAGTTCTATATATATCAAGAAAGTTGTTTCTTGTGCTTAAATGGTGCTTGTTTAACAAAACCAGAGTAGATTATTTTCAGTTGTTGCTGGGCCCCGGGTCAATACCCACGTCCCTCTGACAGTATGCGATTTTGGACGCAGGGTTAATGTTGGGTCTGTTCTTCACATAATGTTATCGTATGGTTTCAGAAGACATTAAATATGGTGCACAAGTAATATTGATAACACTTATGGTGCTTTTATGTGCCTTTAGAGCTTGGCAGTCTTGTTCCTTTAACATTGCTTCTGCAATAAAGTAGCAAATTTTTTATCTATTTCTGGGTGTTTAAAAACAGTATATAACTAAAATGCTTCATTTTTTTTAACACAGAAAGTAAACAAAAATAACAGAACAATACAGGCCTGGAGACAAAAAGTTTAAGTTGTTTAAATGAAGAGAGTAATTTTAAGAACCACTCATGTTATGTGAGTAATTTATGTAGCTTTTTCCATGTAGCTGGGACAGGGCTTCGTCTGTTGTGTGAGGGTGAGAAAGAAAGTAAGAACTGCTCTGCTAACCACATCGTGACCTCCTAACCTTTCCCTCCCTCCTTCTCTTGCATCCTCTACCTCTGCCCTCTCAGGCAGAGTGACCTAACCTGAAAATAATTACAACTACTGAACTGTCACTGCACCCCCCACCTCATCTTCAGCCCTTATCACCAAAACACGCACCTCACAGGTCAGGTCAGGTCAGCACATTAGATCACCCATACACACACTCACACACCACTCCTGCTCTGCTAAAGTTCCTGAAGTTCATTTACATATTTTCTACTTTATCCTATTTTTCAGTCCACTATTTTTCTCTCACCATTTCCACTCTCTTCCTCAGTTAGGCCCCTAAAACTGTAGTAACTGCCTTTTAAAATAGTTCAGTATCTCCCTTAGAGAGAGGAAAAGTTTGCCCAGTATGGCACTGGAGAAAGGCTGAGTTGTTTTGCGGTGCTGCCGTGGAAATGGAGAGGAATTAAAATGATCTTGACTTCTGACCAGCCTTGTCTCCTGGGGAGGACCAGCCCAGGAAAGAAGAGCACACTATGACTTCTCTTCACTGTTTAACGACTTGTATGGAAAATATAAATTGCTTGTGGCAGGCTGAGAGAGATGCTTTGGTATTCTGTGTGCTGGTGATTTCTGATTCATTAATGTATTTCCGCCAGAAGTCTTACACTTGAATTAATGATTTTGCTTATTTTTATGATAGTGACTACATTTTTTTTTCTTACTGGTGTACAATGATAGGTTTGGAATTGACCCATTTGAATACAAACTAAATTACCACCTTTAAAAGCATTTTGGTGAAGTATTACATTTGAAGTTTTACATCCTCTAATTGAAAAAGAAAACAGAGTCCCACATGATGCTACTTTTTCTACTAATTCAGTTCAGTCATGACAACTCCCAGAAAGATTTAGCATGTTAATATGGGTATGGCATATTGATATGATATTGGTCTTTGCTGACTAGATCTGCTATGCTACTGCTGCTGCTGCAGAGCAATTACACAGACTTGTTACTGCTATAAAATACACATACATAATGAGTTAAGCATGTGGACATGTTGCTACTGCTGCACATATAGACAAAATGCAAGACACTGCATCGAGCATGTATGAAATGCTGCTGCACAAATAGACAGTATAATCAATCCCCATGTAACAGATCTAGACAAGTGGAGCTGGGGTGAAGTTGGGATTCAGAGAAAAACTCTTACAGTGCGCTGCAGAGTAACTGGCTTATTTTCAAAACTGAGCAATTTAAATGTTAGACAACGAGAGAGAGACGCAACTTGATTGGCTACCCGATTACATTTCAAAGGACCAGTCAGCTTACACCATATGAGCCAATTGGCTAACAGATAACAAGTTCAAAGGATCTGTCAGCTTGCGCCACATATAGTTTCATGGCTGAACTTTGGTCATTTATTTTACAGTCAGTCTTATGTTTATTTTGCAGAAATTTACATTCAGAAAACATTTTACAAAGACAGTTCCTACTTTTTTTGCACATTGAATATCATCTAATCAATTGAAGAGATTGCATACACAAAATATTTCAGTCTATTTTTAAGATTGTTGTATTTCAATTGTGTAATACATTTTCTATCAAACTGAACTGAGGAATATAAATTAAAAATAAATGTGATGTTTTTAATGAAAATGAATGAGAAGTATGAATTTTAAAAACTTAGTAAACAGAATAGTAATATACAGAATGTAATAGTAATAGACACAGTAATAAATGAGACAGAGAGGGCAGGTAAGCCAGACAGGAACAAAATATAGAGTCTTAAGAAGTCCCCAAAGAGTCTTTTATTATTGAATTGTTTTGTACAGTACTGTCATGTAGCCCCAGGTGTCATGGGCACCTCCACTCCTGGGAAATAAAGGAGAGAGCATGGTCAGAGGAAACCAAACTGGGATAGTGACAAGATGGGTAGAGCATGCTTAGAGGAGAGAACCGAATTCATATTTGCATACACACTCTCTACTTATTTCATGGACCCCAGAAGCTCATTCTTTCGAATAAAATAGAATCTTAATTTATTGTAGTGCAACTTGTTGTTTCTGTGTTTTTAACATAGTCACCACATTAAGCATGGGAATGTCCCCTGGAGCTACCTTGGATTAAAGGGGTAGTTCACCCAAAAATTAGAATTCTGTCATCATTTATTCACTCTCATGACCTAAATCCCTTTCTTTTTTTCTGTAGAACAGTGGTTCTCAACCATTATGACTCTAAGGCTCCCCCATTGTCCAAGACATTATTCAAAGGACCCAACATACAGGCGAATAAATTTCCTCGGGTATTTCTGCTGAAATTATGACAAAGCTGCTTGTTTACAAACTTTATTAACAGAAACTGGGAGTGTCAATATATTAAAATAATCAATCACTATTCATTTTGTGATTCCAAAGGCTTCAAGAACTGTATGTTCTCCAATAAAAACAACAGTTGTTGAAAGGATTTGAAATAAAATATGAAATACGTTTTCAGTTTTTCATGTTGCACTACAAAATGCCTTTTGTTTGTTGAGGCCTCCTAATGGGCCCCCAGCCCCCTGCTTGAGAACCACTGCCGTAGAACTCAAGAAAAAATGTTAAAAAAAATTACAAATGGGGACTGAGGCTGTCAGTTCCTAACATTCTGCCTAACATCTTTGTGTGTGTTCCATGCAAGGAAATAAGTCATAGGGGTTTGGAACAACATAAAGGTGAGTAAATGATTACAGAATTTACATTTTTAGGTGCACTGTCCCATTAAGTGCCCAGGTTTGAACCAACAACTTTTTGGTTAGAAGCCCTGATTTTTATCCATCCCCAGCTCTTGCTTCAATTAAAGAGACCATTCCACTTTAAAGAATCTTGGAACGAAAGTTCTAAATTAAAGTGACCACTTTTACTTGTCAAGTTAATAGAACAGTGATGGAATGGAGAGAGGAGTAGAGGTGAGAAGAAAAGGCTGGAGTAAGCGTATGTGGAGGAAAAAACAGACAAGAAAGGGTTTTATTGAATATGTTGTGTCCACAGAGTCAGGTAACTCACTTAGAGGGGTCTCTAAAGGCATTCAGTATGTGGAGCCCTATGGGCCGTGTCACTCTCAATCTGAAAAACAGAGGGCTGGAGGGGCTGCTCTTTGAATAAGAAAACTACTTTTACAATACAGATGGATTATTTCATCTCTGACCGATCCTTCCTGAGACTTGAGGCACATGTTTTGGGTGATGAAAAATAGGGCTGTGAATGTGCGTTTGGTCAAATCTGATATCAATATCACTTTAGAGAGGTTATTTTCCCATATCTGCCTCTCAGAAGCCTTTCACTCTGCTTGGCTCGTAGAGATGGAACTTACTTCTAAATTAAATGTGATAGTTGAGGGCGCCACATGGGATTCCATACCATATACAGTGGTCCCAAAAAGTATTTGGAATCTAAAGCCACACTTAAAAATGTATGAATGTCTTTGCATTATATAACAAAATATCAAACCATGTGGCACTAATTTTAGCACAAACTTTGCAAACTAAATATTTAAAAAAGTTTGTTAGTTTCATAAAAACAAAGTATTTATTTATTTATTTTTTTTATTGTCAAACATTAGTGGAACATGTCCATTGTTAATGTGATAAACAACTGTACACCTGTGGTTATTCTGCTTGGACACCTGCGTGACCTCATACATCATACATTGTAAGAATGGAGTGTTATTTGAGCAATATTTACATAATCACCACTTGTTTTAGTGAGTCTTGATGATGTTTTATAGTCATCAAAGAAAAATAGAGACAGACATTTTTCAGATGGCTGTCATATTGCGTTATCAGACTTCTCATTGATTAGTCCGAAGGATCCCTTCAGGGTTTGCTAAACGGTGTCTGTGTATTGCTATTACGGGGGCTACCAATTAATTCCCCCCTTGAAATTAAGGGCAGTGACCCTAATATGAGGCCACTTAGTGCCTGTAATAAGATGATAATTGAGTTTGATGATAGAACTACCCCATCCCCTCCCTTAACAACTTTTCTGGCCTATTCATGCTAACTGTCAGTTCTTAGTAATGGATTACAGTGGCATTACTTACATTTATAATTTCCTGCATGATAGACTGTGGGGAGGAGAGAGGAATAAATGATAACACTCCAGATCATCTTATTTCTCTCAGTATCATTGTGTCATTCCCCTCTCTCTGGCTCCAGTGGTATATGCTGTAATTGCATATGCACATTTCCCCCAAGACTCCAAATTAAAAAAAGTTCCCCATTCAACCATTCATCCATTCTTCCATCTTGTTCTTTCCCGGCGTTCTCACTCTCTCTCTCTCTACACACACACACACACACACACACACACACACACGCACGCATGCACACACGCTCGCACACACACTCAAAACCTGGCCTGGGGACAGCAAGCTTATCTGAATGGAACTTTACTTCACCCTACCCAGCTTTGTGTCACTAATAAGGAAATAAAGCATGCAAACACTCAAAGTTTCACTGGACTGACTTTCATGCAAGGGTGCCCTGACTGGATCAGACCTTCTTCATGGCAAACTGTTAAAGACAGTCATTGTCATTGGTAGGAGGATAGCAGCAAATATGACTTAAGTATGTGCTGTTATTTCAGCTATTTCAACAATAGGACGCCACATGTAACACTTTGGAAAGACTTTATCCAGTATGATCTTTAACAAAGAGAGTCACGATTCAAAAGACCAAAGTTCAGGTGCTTTACAAACAACGTTTACTATTAATCAAAAAACAAATGAGTGCTTCTGGGACTAGAGGCTAAGCATAATCTGAATTGCATAGACACTGTTGTTGGAATTTTGGTTCAGTTACGAGGGGAAAGCTAGACTGGGCAAAACTGGCCCTAAAACTATTTATACAAACTTTTAATCTCCATCACTACAACTCACTGATTGAATCTTTGGCATGGGCCATAAGGAAATGTTTGGCAGCCAGTTTTGTAAGCTATTACGCTGCCAACCACCTGAACAATAAGCTTTTACATTTCAATCACTGTTCAATTACTGAGTCCTGGCATAAACTTGGGAACTGACTTAGATTAAATATAAAAATCTGTGAACCAAATCTGTGAACTTTTGACCTTATGCAATATTACTCAAGAGGCAACTGTTAGGCCAAATGATGCTAATCTGGACTGCATTAATAATTTGAAGAATATGTTATTCCTAAATTACCAGTGCATATACAGTATACATATACAGTATTCTCCCTGTAGTATGCAGTGTTGGGTAAATTACTCTAAAAAAGTAATTAATTACTAACTACTAATCACATTTTCTACAGTGTAATTAGATTACTGTACTAATTACTCTTTCTGAAAAGTAATTGCATTACTTATTACTAATTACTTTCTAAAACCCTGATCAACCTCGACCAGATGAAAAATACAAGGATAAACATGAAACTGTTCTTTTAATTCTTTCAAATAAATCATATAAAATCAATTAAATTATTCATGAACTGGCCAAAGAATTTAAAGGGGCTGCATTAATTTAGAAAACATACATTTTAACATTAGACGTTAAATTTAGATTTTAAATTCACTGTTGTTTTATATAGAATTTTTCTAGAGTCTATACAGTATTTAATGCAATTAAATCAGAAGTAACTGTAATTAAATTACTGAAAAATTTCTTACTTTACTTTCTTCAATGAAAAAGTATTTTAATAACAGTAATTCATTACTTAGAACTGCATTGCACCCCACACTGGTAGTATGATATTTAGCTTTACAAAATATATTTGGAAAGTATCTGATGTGTGGTTAATTAGATCATAATCGCCTCATCAATTAGGAGCAAATCATGGCTTGGCCTGGGCTGGACATTTTAATGAAAGTTGAAATGGGTCATCCCTCAGGGCTTTGCGTGTCCAAATCTGCTGTCCCAATAGTCATTTATCACTGATAACAGCTATCTAAGGGGTGTAATACACCCTAGAAAACTTAAACTTACAGCAAACTTCTGTCAAGCTCAAATGGACATTTTCAGTCCTCAATGTTTTAAGCAATGACCCTTGAGGTTTAACATACCAACACACCTTGATGGTTTCCTTTTTTCTCTCCCCCATCCAACTTTGGATAAATGGGTGTCAATCTTTGATAAAGTGGTTAAATAAAATCATTATTTGACTTTACTGATGTTTTTTTTTCTGTGCAAGGCTCAATAGATTTTTGTGAATTCTGCCAAATGGTCTGGGAGAAATCATTAGAGTGGGCTGATGTGATTTACGTCCTTGGTAGCAAGGGGCACCCAAATGATCTACCACACAATCGGCATCATCAATCATGCGGAACCAGCGGGCACCTCAGGCAGCCAGGCTGGTGTTGTGTAGGGTGGGACAGATACTGTATGTGTGAGCGGTTAAGGGGTTTGATAACAAATATGAATGTTTAGGTTTGTGGGGCATGACTGGCAGCACACTTGGCATCACCCATGTTTGTGTGTATTGTATTTTGGCACATTTCCACTTTGCCTTGTTCTTAATTTGTGCAAGCTGACATCCGTTCTAAAAGCACACCATAGCTCCCACAGCTCTGATACAAATGTGCCACTGCATCAGCAATTAATGCCAACTTACTTTGCAAACAGGAATTCAAGTTCTGCTGTGTGGAAATTTTGCAGGCTGCGACTTAATCAGCAATGTGACCACGGCTTAGATGTAAGCCATTAGATCTAACAATAAAAGAGCATCATTAAATCAGTGCCAGCAAATGGCAACATATTTTTTTTACAGTCTTACATGTCTGTCATTGGAGTATAAACTTGAATGTGGACTAAATATCCCTGACTAGAAAGATGAAGGTCTGTTTGTTGGGAGCTTCTCAGTGCAGTTTGTGAAAAAAGAAAAAACAACAACAACAAAAAACAAAACAAAGTAATCTGATGATAGTAGAATTGTAGAAAGAAAGAAAGAAAGAAAGAAAGAAAGAAAGAAATAATGAAAAAGGCAACTTAGCCTTTGCCATTTTTTGCAAAATGTAAAATATCTCCTACAAAACATTTTTTAAGAAAGGACATCATGCCAAAAAATGCCTAACCAGTTCTTTCTACAGGGCATGCTATGATGGTTATTTGGAGCTGTCTATGGTGCTGATGTCAGTAGGTTCTGCTGATGGTGCTGACTGGACAGCTCAGGAAAGCCAAAAACTTTGCTACATCCACAAATAAATGTCTGGGCCAAATACCTTGTTGTTGTTGGACAAATGACTGTGCTGAATATCTCAGCAAGAATACTGGCCCAACAAATCAGACTTTGGATTAAAGGAAATTTATATTGAACTGTAGCCAAGAGGAGAAATTTCATGTAATTTTACTCTAGTAATAAATTGGACATGGCCCCTTTAAGACTAGTGTTTTGGGACACCGGAGTTTTGCGACATCTGCTTTCCTGCAGTCTCTCGTATTAGAAGTGTGAGAACATTGTGCAAGAGAGCTCCCGGTTTGTTCATCAGTTGAGAATTCTTTGGGATGCATATGGATTGCATGTGTGGAGTTTGACCACATTTTGGTGCACATGCAAGGACTGGCCTCTACTGTATTTCGTTGAACCATATTTCATTTTTGTATTTCATTTCCATTTTTCATTTTTCTTTTATATATGGCCCCTCACAGTTTTTTTTTCTCCAGCAGCCGTCAGAATAAAACACTCAAAAGATATTTTTGTATCCTGTGTTGATTTTTTTCAACTCACCAGCTATAGTACATTTAAATTATGAAGCGCATTCATGTTATTGATCTTGATTACCAGTTTTAAGAGGATAGTTAATCCAAAAATGAAAATTCTGTCATAATTTACTAACCCTCATGTTGTTTACCCATAGTACTTTCTTTATTCTGTGGAACACAAAAGGAGATGTTAGACAGAATGTTATCCCAAGTCACCATTCACTTTCACTGAACAGAAAAAAAGATGCAATGAAAGGAAATGGTGACTGAGGTTAACATTTAGCCTAACATCTACTTTCAATGCATGGGAAAAATATGCAATGAAAGTAAATGGTGACTGAGGCTAACATTTGCCTAATATCAACTTTCATTGTATACAAAAAAAAAAAAAAAAGAAGTGACAGTAAATGGTGACAAAGGCTAACATTTTGCCTTTCATCTACATTCATTGTATGCAAAAAATAAATAAATAATTAAATAAATAATAATAAAAAAAGATGCAATGAAAGTAAATGGTGACTAAGGCTAACATTTTGCCTAACATCTACTTTCATTTTATGGAAAAGGATGCAATGAAAGGAAATGGTGATTGAGGCTCACATTTTGCCTTACATCTACTTTCATATGCAAAAAAATTAATACAAAATAAAATAAAATAAAAAATGCAATGAAAGTAAATGGTGACTGAGTGGGGCTTACATTTAGCCTAAAAACTACTTTCACTGTATGTAAAAAGATGCAATGAAATTAATGGTGACTGAGGCTAACATTTTGCCTACACCTATTTTCATTGTATCGAAAAAACATACTACAAAAGTGCATGTTGACTGAGGCTTACATTGCGCCTTACATTTATTTTTGTGTTTCACTGTAGAAAGAAAGTCATATGTGTTTGGAACAACATGAGGGTGAGCTAATGATAATATAAGATCCAGCAATGAGAACCATGAAAAAATGAGAGCCTTGTCATAATATAAAAATAATTTGTATCACGGGACAATTACAGACTGTCTGAGTTTAAATTATTAATATTAAAGCAGTCCCATTCTGATCTCCGATAAATCTTTGTAATTATGTCACACACAACTGTGAAAACCTTGTTCATCTATCTTTTACAGGCAGCGTGACAATTGCTTGTGTATTAAGTGACCCCAATAACGTGTGTAAAAGATGCCATGAAATCGCTTGAGTATACTAATTAATAAAGGCCCTAAAACACGATAAACTGCAGCTTAATGATTACACGAATAATTACGGAGGATGGACAAAAGACAACGTGCCGCTGCATGGACCTGATAACCCTTTAAACAAGCCGTCTTTATCCTCGCCAGCACACTCTCTATATTAACCGTGTGAAATATCACATGAAAAGAGAGGAAAGGAGGGGTAGTGGTAGAATTAGCTGGGTTGTATAAGCAATTATAGGGGCATGGTATGTAGCTAAGCACACTAATAGGTATGTAGAGGAGGTATTATTCAATTAAAGTGGCGGGATACAGTGCGAGGGAACAGAGATGCGGTGACAGCGCCGGTGTCTTCTCCTTATGAAACAACCTATTTAAGCTAAATCAACTCCCACTTATGAACAGCCATAATAAGCACGAAGGAGACGCGCAGTGGCCCGCGGGGCCCCATCCGTCATGCTGTAATACCCAATCACAATGAGTGATGACACCTTGCACTGTGGCTGCTGCATCCCCTTCTGTAGCATTACCTTGCTCTCTCTCTCTCTCTCTCTCTCTCTCTCTCTCTCTCTCTCTCACTCTCACTCTGCCTCCAGTTTCTGCTTGAACATGGTACTTTTTTTTATGTTTTCTCTGAAGTCAGTGTCTGGTCCCAAGTGGAAATGCCTTTTGCTCACGTGAGTCAGCAACTCTGCTCTGTAAATGTGGCTTACTGGGGTTGTAATGCTAAAATCGAAAGCCATACTTTTAAGAAAGTATATGCTGTGTATTGCCAGTTTTATAAGGCAGATGAGCTCTGTGACTGTAGTGCAGCCCATCTAGTGTCCAAAGGGAGTATACTGTAGACAGCCATCCACTAAGCTGATAAATAACAACAACAAACCGGTAACATAAAAGTAAAGGTTTGTTTCTCACATTCTGCTCATAAGGAACAGAGTCCATCCAGAATTGTAAGAATTCCTTTTTCTTGGTGGTCGCAAAAAGGTGAATGGAACTTTGATTCATGGTAAAGATATACATCAAATTCAAGGGATAGTTCACCCAAAAGTGTACATTCTGTCATCATTTACTCACCCTCATGTCTTTTGAAACCTGCATGACTCTTTTGTGGAGCATAAAAGGAGTCATTTATAGCAGAGTGTCCAAGCTGCTCTTTTCCATATTATGACAGTGAAGGGTGGCCATGGCTGCCAAACAAGATTTTCAGTGAATAACGAATTAAATTTCAGTCTGTTCCTGACAAAAAAGCTATCATATGGAAATAGAAGACTTAGAATATAGTGCAAGAGTCATATTAACTACTTTTATGATGCTTTAAAGAGATAATTCACCCACAAATTAAAATTCTCTCATCATATACTCAACCTCCTGCCATCCCAGATGTGTATGACTTTCTTTCTTCTGCAGAACACAAACTAAGATTTTTAAAAGTATATCTCTGCTCTGTTGGTCCATACAATGCAAATGGTGGGCAGAATTTTGAAGGTCAAAAAAGCACATAAATGCAGCATAAAAGTAATCCATACAACTCCAGTAGTTAAATCCATATCTTCAGAAGCGATATAATAGGTGTGGGTGAGAAACAGATCATTATTTATGTCCTTTTTTACTATGGGTCTGTTCCAAAACCTAGTGAGCTTTTACCTAGAGGCAGCATTTTAAGGCATCATAGGCACGCTCCTGATGCGAAGTCTGTCCCAAAAGGTAGGTATCTTAATTATGTTGCCTCCTAAGATATCTCGTAATGGCCAAATTCCAAGGTATCATCGTATGTATACTTTCCCGTGTAGACAATCCCAAAATGCACCATTATGAGTTTGGTATTTTTCCACGAAAAATAAATCCAAGACGGCGGACAAAGAGAGACAAATTTCCATTATAAATATATATATAATCCAATCAATAATGAAAAGTATTGATAACAAATATTTTAATATGATATAAAAACTGCCTATTTTACCCAAAATATATGTGCTATGCATATTTATGCTCATTAGAGTATCCCGTTGTCCCTCTCGCATCACCTGTATTGAAATCAGTTGTGAGTCGAGTTGAGTCTCGTTCGCTGCATGTAAGGAGTGCTATTTGAATGACATGCAGAGTTGCCCCCTATGTCGAGGGTTCAAAATTGGTCTCTTCTGAGGCTCCATTTTAGTTAGGATGCTGCCAAAGAAGACAGGCAAGAGACAGCAAGACAGCTTACTAAGATTTGGAACAGACCTTATAAATCTACTTTTACAATTATTCTGTTTTTTGCTGATTCACATTCTTTATGCATATCGCCACCTACTGGGCTGTTGTGCAAGCATGATTTATTTATTCTTTTTCTATGCTTTATCCCTCGCTTTTTACTCCTCCCTACCCAGTAGTTGGCAAAAAAACAGAAGAAGAAGAACTCACGTGAACGTTTTTGCTCTGCCGAAGAAAGTAATTCACATCTGGGATGGCATGAGGGTGAGTAAATGATGAGAGAATTTTCATGTTTGGGTGAACTATCCAATTAATGGTGCTTTTTGTCCTTTTTGGAGCATGACAGTCTTTAGTCCCAATCCACTTTCATTTTATGAGAAAGACTAGCTTGAACATTCTTCAACATTTTTTCTTTTGTGTTCTGTGGAAGAAAAAATGTTGGTTTGGAATTATATGAGAGTGAGTAAATGATGACAGAATTAACATTTTTGGGTTAACATCCCTTTAATTTAATATATATCTTTAATTTGATGCATGTATAAATTAAAAATCTCATAATTGGATCTTTGGAGTGCCGCAAGGTGAGCCACTGGCTGTATCAGACCCTGCCTCCTGGTGCCCCCAGATGCCCTTAGCTGGCTGTCCGTTCTCTTGGGGCCCGAAGCGTTTACTTTAAAAAAATTAGAGTGTTCAAAGCAGGCCACAGCCTGCCTAAGTACCATAGCAAACAGGACTCCGGTTCTATGTTGTGGGTTTCCGGAACCAGGGCCATGATTAATAATGTAAGTGAAGGAAAAACATAACCCAAAACTAAATATTTCTGATTAAAATGCAGATGCCAAAGAAACAGATGTGAAAGGAAACTCATCTGGGGTGTTTGAAGAAGATTCAAAGAACTGTTTTACTTCCCTCATTTTCTTGTTTGTTTTTACCTTCTTACCCATCCCCCTGCTTCTCTCTCTCTCTCTCTCTCTCTCTCTCTCTCTCTCTTTCTTTCTTTTTTCTTTTTCTCTCCTCATCAGTGCGTTGTGCTCAGTAATGACTCCCACTGTGGCAGCGGTGCCCCTTTAAGACTGGGCCCCCCTCCCCATACATTATTCATAAAAATCAAATGAGGGAACAACAGGAGCAAGACACGTGGTGCATGCCACTTCCTCCTCAACTCCCCAAGGTGCCCTAGCCTGCTGGCCCATCTCCCCCTCTCTCCACCCTGGCCTGGGGGTTTTGGGGACAAACTTGGCACCCCTTTCATGGTTAATTCTGTGAAGGAGACCTCTGCCCCACCCTTTCCTCTTCTTCTCCTTCTCCTCATCTGTTTCACACCTTAAAGTCAGCATGAAATCAAAATGGACTATATTTACTTTCTTAATACACATTCCTTGTCCTATTATGAATGATTCATCAATGCATGTTATTCCTAAGAAAAACGTTGGCCTTTGTAAACTTTCATCAAAATGTTATAACTTGTTTTTGGCTGACATCACCAAACTACATTTTTTTAACCCCTTCCCTCCAATCATCTGTCATGTAGATAGTATTCCACTTACATCATACAACAGCGCCAGCACCATATTGGTAAGCTAAACAGAGTTAGGCAACATTTTTTCATTTCAATGAATATCCTATTTCATTTAGAAAACATCACATTACTAAGGTAAATTGGAATTTGAATGCAGTTTCGTGCTGACATTCAAAGGAATAGTTCACCCAAACATGAAAACTCTTTCATTATTTACCTATCTGAATTACTTTCTTTCATGGAACACAAAAGGTGAACTTTTAAAAAGTCTTCACAGGGTTTAAAGAAATAGTTCTCCCAAGATGAAGATTATCTTATCATCTACTCACCCTCAAGCCATCCCATATGTGAATTACTTTCTTTCTTCTGCAGAACAGAAATTACGATTTTTAGAAGAATATCTCAAATCTGTAGGTCCATACAAAGCAAGTGAACATGTGGGTAACCAATAGATCAATATTTAAGTCCTTTTTCTTTCTTTTGTTTTTCTTTTTACAATAAATTTCCACTTTCACTTTCACTTTCACTTCCACATTCTTTTTTTGGCAATTCACATTCTTCCTGCTTATCACCACCTACTGGTTGGAGCCGGTCAAAGGTGGAGAGTTATTGTAAAAAAGGACTTAAATATAGATCTATTTCTCATCCACACCTATAATATCAATCCTGAAGATATAGATTTAACCACTGGAGTCTTATGGACTACTTTTATGCTGCCTTTATATGCTTTTTGGACCTTCTGACCACCATTCAGTTGCATTGTATGGACCTACAGAGCTAAGACATACTTCTAAAAATCTTTGTTTGTATTCTGCAGAAGAAAGAAAGTCCTACACATGTGGGATGGCATGAGGGTGATTAAATAACTTTTTGGTGAACTATCCCTTTAACTGCAATGTAATTATGGTGAAAAGTGTTTGGTTCCTATCGTGTCTTGTGACCAAATGTCATGATGTCATGTTGCTAAAAACAATGACATTTTATGTTATCAATATTGCCGCCATATTTGATTTACAAAGTTTATCAAAGATTTGATTTGAGAGTGACTAATGGCTTACATTTAGTTCAGTTCATCACACAAAATGATTGTATGGCTTCAGTAGACTTGCAATATAGTGCATGAGATTTGCATTTACTGTGGTTTTGTGGTGGGTGTGTTTTTTTCCCTTCATCAAACGTGATAGTCACTATTCATTTTCATCATATGGCAAATAAACCCTTTGAAGACTTTTTAAAAATTCAGCTTATGTGTTCCATGGAAGAAAGAACATTATATGGGTTTGGAGTGACATTAGGGTGAGTAAATAATGGCATGATTTTCATTTTTGGGTGAACTATTCCTTTGACAATCTGTGGGTTTCCACTCTTGCCTCTCAAGATCTTTCTCATACTCACTGATATGATTAGGTCTCAGCTACCTGCCACTTTAACTATGATGTGCTTCGGTTTATAAACCCTATGGAAAACCAAGTGCTTAAGGTCCACACTTGATATTGAACAAGATTTTGTGGTAAACCATGCTTTTTCTTTTTTAAATGTTTGGCCTCAAGTAGTGAACGAGATAAAGTTAGTACATATTTACATCTTTATCCGCCTCACCCAATTCCATTGCCATTGCCTTAAGGAATGTTAAAAGTTTGTTGAATCTAATTACGTACACTGCTGTTAATGACGTCACACACCTTGCATGAACAAAACAGTTCATAGCACTTAGAGGAGCCACTCTAATATTTGCATGAGCACGGGAGGGGGTTGATAGACTATCCTGGTGCTGTTGTACAATGCTGGCTACATTGATTACTTCAGAGAAAAAACGAGACAGAGAGAGAGAAACAGGGAGGGAGGAATGATTTGATGAGTGTAGTCCTTGTATCTCCTGCTGTTAAAGGCTGGTATATGAGTTGAACATTACCACCTGGGGCAACCCGATTCCTTCTAATACAATAAATTCAATTTGCTGCTCTAATCTTGACTTACCTATCTGCCTCCACACCTTCAACAACTTTGTGTTCAGACTCTTTTCAATGCAATGCTCTTAACATTTAGGTATTTAACATCTAGCGTGTTTTGAAATTCTTAAATTTACATAGACTCTTACTTTTTCTGAAGAAAATGTGAGTGGTGCTCTCCTGTGCAAAAGTAGCCTTCACAATGCTAGGGTGTTTGGATGTTTGCTAAGGCATTGCTAAAGAGTTCTCAGTGGCTTTTAGTGTGTTGCTATGGAGTAAGGGTGTTCTGGTTGAGCCTGGCCAGTACCTGGATGGGAGACCTCCTGGGGAAAACTAAGGTTGCTGCTGGAAGAGGTATTAGGGAGGCCAGCAGGGGGTGCTCATCCTGTGGTCTGTGTGGGTCATAATGCCCCAGTATAGTGACGGGAACACTGTACTGTAAAAAGGCACAATTTTTTGGGATATGATGTTAAACCATGGTCCTGACTTTCTGTGGTCATTAAAAATCCCACTTCTCGTAAAGAGTAGGGGTGTAACCCTGGTGTCCTGGCCAAATTCACCCCATTAGCCCTTCTCAATCATGGCCTCCTAATAATCCCCATACATTAATTGGCTGTATCACTCTACTCTCTCCTCTCCACCAATAGCTGGTGTGTGGTGAGCGTACTGGCGTGCTATGGCTGCCATCGCATCATCCAGGTGGATGCTGCACACTGGTGGTGGTTGAGGAGAGTCCCCTGTTCATTATGAAAAGCGCTATATAAATGTAAGGAATTATTATTATTAAGGATTTTCTGGTTGTTGATAAGGTATTGCTAGGTGGTTGCTAGGTGGTCAAAAGTCAGAAGAGACTACCCCTAAGTCTCTATGACATTCTGGTCTCTAACCTCCAATTGTTACCTTAAGGAGCTGATCTGCCTGATCTAAACCTTGAAAATTAGTTTGCTGGTGTAACCTAATGCATTCATGCTAATTCGGTGATGTTAAATAATATTTTTGACGTGAATAAAACCAGTTAATTTAGAGGTTACCACATGAAGCACACTGTTATAAGGTTAAAAAAAAAAAATTCCAGTATAGGTATGGCTTGGGTTTTTCCTTCAGTGTAAGCCTATGGTATTTTCCCCACCCATTTCATTGTTTGCCAGGCAAAAATCCTGATTGCATAGAAAAGTAGTAGCACACCTCTTCTCGACAAGCTGCACAAAGTTATCATTAATATCCATCAAACAATAGTGCAGACCGATATAACAGCGAAGTTCAACACTTAGGATGACCAGTAGTAATAGGGAAGCTTGCCTTGCAAACACTACTAATTAATCATTAATTCAAGGTGTTAAATTCAAGACAAGCCAAACTAGAAGCTGTTGCTAGCTTTTAAGTCTCTCTTCTCACCTAAGTTAGATGTTCTGGGTCATGCACTGGATTTCCAATCTTGACAAATACAGTGCTGCTCTAGCCCGGCTCTATATCCGCCCCCATTGCCAGGGTGTGAGCTATAAGTGGAGCAGAATTGGGTTAAGATAATGACAGTGGCTTAGACTGACTGATATGATGGGTCTGTCAGCAGGCTAATCTGACTCTAATGGCTCTGACCTGTACAGGACCCAGCTGGCCTCCAGGACCCCTCCGATTGTCTCTATTTATTATGAACCAAAGGGCTGGGGATGCTTGCATAGTCATTCCACTTTCAAGTCCAATTTGTGAAGTCCTGATGAGCTCTCCAACCCCCCCCCCCCATATCCCCCCCCCCCTTCTCTTTCTTCTTCCTTCTCTCCTCCACACCTTTCTCATCATCTTTTGTTTCTTTATAATGGTTCAATTAAAGAGGTTAATTCCAAGGCGGCCTTCCTCAAATCAGCTCTCATCACCTTCCCCTACTCAGCCGCATCCAGCCCACATTTATTATTCATCCCAATCAAATAAGAGCAAAGGCGGACTGGAGCAAGCTGCTTTTCTCCCCACACCCCCTTTATCCCACTATTTCTCCTCGCCACTCTCTCCTCTCCTCTTTGGAAGAATTGCCTTTTATTGAGTGAGTCGACACGCACACTCACTCTCACATGCAAGCGCTGCACACACACACACACACACACACACACAAACACACACACACACACACACACACACACACACACACAGACCCCCCAGCTTCCCACAGCCCACCCCTTTCCTAGAAAATGAGCAATTCTCTCATTGTAATAACGCGCCTCTGTCATCGGCCCATTATCGGCATGATAAAAGATGAAATATTTGCGGCGGCTGGCCTCCTAACCTGATCTGGGCGCGATATTGGAGCTTTGGAAAATGAGTTTTATCTGCTTTAATATACTCCTTGGCAGACTGACCCTTGAAATTAAACATTATTACTGAGCGGATATTTAAAAAACCGGGGCCACAAATTACATCAAAATGAAAATATTAAGGAACATTAGGAATATATCAAGTGGCGCCGAGCTGGATGTGGGGAGAGGTGGCTGGGGCGCAGAAGCGTCGCCAGTGTCACGGCAACGGGAGAGAGGAAATAATAACAATTCAGCCAGTGCCACTGTCATGTGTCGGGATAAACTAATTATCCTCTCCAACACTCTCATCGACTGGCTTTATTAGGAGACGAGTATCCTGTATAAGTGTATATGTGCATGTGGGTGAGAGCCTTAGTGGGACTCCATCAGGTGTGGAGTTGTTGACACACATTGTACCTTATCTTTTCACTTTTGAAAAAGTTTCAGACAGACAGCAGGTGCTTGCGGTGAGGGTATGTTCCAGAGTTTTATCTGTTTAGGGCTTAAGGATGTAAATAAAGAACATTTTGGTTGGAGGTGGAACTTGGGCAGTGGGACCGAGTCTGTCTGCAGCCTTACAGGTGATTTGTCATATGGTGATGGGATGATGCGGAATGCAATAAAAGCCAGAGAAAATGTGATTTGAATAGATTTCTGACAGAGAGCCCTCCTCAGGTGAGGAAGGAAGGATGGAAGGATGAGTAAGCATCCACCCTTGAGGACAGAATTAAAAACTTTCACTTTTCCCAGGCCTGTTTCTTTTTGTGTTATCTCATACATGTGCATCCTACATGGTTGGATCCCCTCATGTAGCACGTGCCTCACGGCGTCACTCGCCAATAGAAATGCAAACTTTTTTTGCGCCAACATTTGCCAACGAGTATTCTATACAGAACTGCTGTCTTTTAAACTACCGCCCAGGGCTTTGCATTCGCATGAACGCTACTTTACATGCACATGCATTCGTGTTTCCAGTGACTTCATGCCGATGCCTGGGTTTGTCTGTTATCAACACCTGGCGCTGCTGTGGTAACGCTACCATAACGTCAAGTAAACATTGCAGAGATGTTTCGCAAGGGTTTGGAGAGCAAAGCGATATCTGAGACTGGTTGAACCTGCCACGGAGCCTATCAAGTGAGTGATACGTGGAGGATCGTCCCCTAGTGAGTGATCGCTGAACGCATGGGAGAGCCTGTGGTAAGAAGAGGGACAAAATTAGCATTCGTTCCATCTAGAAGGAAAGGGAGAGTTCTTGTTTGAGAGAGAGAAAAATAAAACAGAGAGACCAGATGACTAACTGAAGGAAGACTAACCGCAGGGGTTTGCGGCTGGAAGGGAGAAAAAGCAATGGAGAAAAATGGATCCCCTTTCCTCCCACTCTTTTTCTCTCTCTCTTTTTTTTACCCCGCTCAGGCACTTGATTCATTATGCTGATATACATAGTATTTGCTTCCTGAACGGGCTCCTTCTATCCCTCCCCACTCTTATAAAGACACACATACACAAAATAGGTGCCGGTGCCATAAATATAGCAAATGACAGAACCTAGCAGCAGAGCAAGGTCAGCCACAGCCCCTGATGACAGTGCTGTGAGCGCTGCAGTGCATTCTTGTTAGAAACACACACAGATAGCTCATTAGTAAGGGCCCCTGAGGCCCCCAACCCTTTGTGCACATATATACATATATACATATACAAAATGTTATATACTACAGTACTGTAAATAAACATACAGTACTTACCTTTACACATGCAGAAATATGACCGCACAACACAGCAATATACATAGCCATAACATAAATTACTTAATGGCTGGCATTGGCTGACTGTGTGTGTGTGTGTGTGTGTGTGTGTGAGAGAGAGAGAGAGAGAGAGAGAGAGAGAGAGCGAGCAAGAGAGCGAATTAGAGTAATTTGAATCAACACGGCCACCACTGTCACTACATAAGCGTTTCTCTGTAATGGTGTCATGTTTACATTGGCACCCAACTACCCTGAAAGGCATTATGTCAGCACGCTAACACACACACACAAACACATTTCTCACTGTCAAAAATATGCCCCCCGGCTGTCAGCCTTTTATTTACTTTTTCTCAAAGACCCACACATAAAGGTGTGCATGCACACATCATTTGCAACTTTGTGCTCTCAAACTTTGTAAATCAGTTGTAAATCAAACCTTTTACATTACAGTTTTGTGTGAACAAGCACTTTAGAAATGATTGTGAAGATCATAGTGTTTACAGATCAAAGTCAGCATCATTACGTCTTGTGTTAGCACACCGAGAATGTGCAATTCTACCTGGCAGTGGCAGACAACATTATTCTGATCTTTTTTTCCCAAATCTTTCCAAAGTTGTTCCAAATTACAGGTGCAGCTACTGTAATTGCAACTAATTCTCTTTATACAGGAAATGTATTATACTGTATAAGTCTTTTGCCAAATCAAGTTTAGTATATTTGTCATTTGCACAGCTTACAAAGGGACACTAGATGTAAAAATGCTTCTATTACAACTATTACATACAGACAATACAGACACATATGGTATGTAAACATAGCTCTAAATTTAAAGTATAAATAAACTAAATATAGAAAAAAAAAGCCTTTAAACATATAGGCTTTCCATTAGGTGGACAGTATTGAGTCAATATGTATTGTTGTGAGCAAACATTACATGTGATGATACATGAAGATCTTGAGATTCAGTAGTAGACAATTATTTTAACTGTAACCTTTTTACAATAATTAGAGAAGTTCTTGGTTCTTTATAGGTTCATTTTTTTGATCTACAAATAAGTCTAGTCACACTGCAGAAGTACATTGGCAGCTAATTTTCGGCTCACACTCTTGCTTTTTTTGTCTTCCATGGAGCACAAAAGATGTTAAACAGTATGTTATGGACTGATTGCCTCAGTCACCATTCATTTTTATTATATGGAAAATACACATCATCAGCATTCTTAGAATTTCTTCTCTTGTGTTCCACAGAATAAAGAAAGTCATATGAGTTTGTAACAACATGATGGTGAGTAAATGATGACAGAATTTTCATTTTTGGGTGAACTATTCCTTTAACCTGTTTCTTTCTTTTTCTTTTTTTTTTTGGTCTATTATCTCTTCACCTTCTGGTTGTGTCACACAAGCGCTGCTCTGCTGCTAACACACTCACTGAGCAGCTGCCCTCAGGCCACTTTGGCACTGTACACAATGCCGGGCACTGA
This sequence comes from Myxocyprinus asiaticus, assembly GCF_019703515.2. NCBI lineage: Eukaryota > Metazoa > Chordata > Actinopteri > Cypriniformes > Catostomidae > Myxocyprinus > Myxocyprinus asiaticus. Next base: position 17,151,086 of record NC_059358.1, on the reverse strand, counting down.
GATTTTTACTCTCACTCTCGCTCTCTCCCTCCCCCCTCCCTCTCTCTATGGGTGTCAGTCTGGCCCCTGACCCGTCAGACAGGCAGTGGGGTGTGACGGGCAGCCCAGGCTCCTTCCTCAACCCCCTCCTCTTCTTTATCCTCCTCACCCCACGTGGCCTGGCACTCACCACTAGCCATCCGGCCACTCCTGCCAAAGGCCACCTTCCAGAGGCCTCCACAACCCCCTCCCCAAATGTCCCTAACTACCATGGACTTCTGTTCTGTATCACTGAACATTTACTCTCGAGATTGAATATACCACCCATTTTTATCAGCTAAAGACCTGATGATGAAATATAATTCTATAGTTATATAATAAATTTTAGTTCCAGACTTTTAAAGTTTTTTTTAAAACTTAATCACAGCTTATAGAACGTTTAGTTTATGAAACCCTCATTCAGAGATCCAGAACAAATTATGTTCACTTGTGGTTAATTAAACAGCTGTTAATCACATTTTTGACTTATCCGCATCCTTGATGCTTTAGATTGTATCCGTTACACTGAATCTGACAATATAAGTGACAATGAAGTAATTATAAGATACCTTTAAGTAATGAAAATTCCGTCATCATTTACTTATTTACCATTCACTTCCAATCAGTGTTTAGTTGAGACCAGCTCATCCGAGTCCAAGTCCAGGCTGAGACCAGAGTAGGTCGAGTTCGAGTGGAGACCGAGACCAGAAGAGGGTCAAGTGTGAGTCAAGACCAAGACTGGAGAGGGCCAAGTTCGAGTCGAGACGAGACCAGAAAAGGCAGAGTTGGAGACAAGACTGTTTATGAATGTATTAAATGTATAGTTTTTAAGAATTATTGACAATTGGCTCATATATCAAATATACCCAATTTATTATTTGCTTAATCTTATATTGGTTAAACAATATTACCAGTCGAGAATAAAAATGAAATACATGCCACATCCTAGGTTAAGTGAACAAAATGGTACTGCAATTACGACATGCTAGTGCTAACAAAATTTCAGTGAAAAACTCAAATTAAAGGTGCAAAGTGCCTATGTGGCTTAGCATAGCAATACAAACCACCAGCTTCTGTATACTATTATATTCCATTCAAATCAAGTAAACATTTCTGCAATACAAAATACACTATTACTGTACTACAACAAAATATGCCTAAAAACCTAATAATAATGTATTAAATATGACAATGTTTACGCAGAAAGGGAATCAAAACCTTTACATTCAATTTGTTTACAATTTCTTCAATTGCACTAATTATTCTATTCATTGTAAGTCAAGTAAGCATTTCTGCTAACCTCAGCCAGCAGGATTTCATCTTGGGGTACGAACAGAAACTTAATGTTTAAGACGTAGAGGCTGTTCAGACCAGTGCAGTGCAATGAATAGAGTAGAACACAGGTGTCTCGAGACATGTTTTTAACAGTTGATGTTCTTTTTAACTTGACAAAAGAACTTAAAAAAAAGTGGCACCCTGCACGAGATGTCAAAACCACAGCGATACATGGTGCATTAGTCAAAGATGTCCATTTAACTCGTTTACATAGAAAAGCTACTGAAAAACAGCATGGATGGATGCAAAAATGCATTTGGTGTGAACGGGCCCTTATTAACATGACACAGCACCAATGGAAGTTTCTCAAAGTGACGTCTCAAAAAAGAAATCTTTTGTTTAAAATGATTGTAGGTAAACATCCATTTCTCCATTTTCTGAAATATCCCAATACTGTTTCACTGAGTGAGAAACGGCTGCATATTATTCAGTGATATAGCAGTCTGAACAAATTGGACTGAATAGTGAATTGATTCAGATCTTTTTGCTAACCTGTTTGGCCTATTTTTCTAAAAAGTACTGACTCAATAGATTCATTTATTGGTGAATCAGGTATCACTAGTTCTGAATCTATGCTGCCGACTGAAATACAGGACACACATCAAGATCGCTGATATTGTCAGTCAAAACAATTTTGTCAGATAAGTTGCAGCTTTCACGGCTTATTTTTTTAAAAGGGACTCGACTGGTCTTGGGGTAAAGTCTGAATCCACACTGGTTCGAGTCTGAGTCAAGACTGAGTACAAATGCTCACATGTTCATGACAAGACCAAGACATGAAAACATCTGAGTCCGGTCTCAAATTCTACAACACTGCATTGAAATTGAATGGTGACTGAGACTAACATACAGACTAACATCGCCTTTTGTGTTCCATGGAAGACAGAAAGTCATACAGGTTTGGAGCAACATGAGGGTGAGTAAATGATGACAGAATTTTTGGGTGTACTATCTCCTTTTTATCTGTGTTTTTAAAGCATTTAAGCAATAACTGTTGAAGTTATGGTAGCACACATGCTCACAACATATAAGAACTGTTGTGCTTATGGCAACACAGGTTCAAATCTGCCCGGAGTCATTTTCATGTTCCCATTGGCTCTCTCCCTCTACTTTCCTGTCTCTTTAGTGCCCTGTATACTGTAACAGTAAATAAAGCAATTACAATATATATTTAATTGCTTTATTTTTAGGGGCTTTTTCATATATATTAGCGAAATCGAGACAGGCAATTTATTTCCACTGCTACTTTTTATTTATTTATTTATTTTTTACCTGCTTTAGCAGGGACTCATTTAAATTAACACTGGCACTTAAAGGGATAGTTCACCCAAAAATAAAAATCATTTCATGATTTACTTACCCTCCTGGCATCACAGATGTGTATGACTTTCTTTGGTCTGCTGACCAGAGAAATATCTCAGCTCTGTAGGTCCATACAATGCAAGTGAATGGGTGCCAAAATTTTAAAGCTCCAAAATCCACATAAAGGCAGCATTAAAGTAATCCATATGACTCCAGTGGTTAAATCCATGTGTTCAGACATGATATGATAGTGTGGGTTAGAATAAATAAATATAATTGGTAAATAAATATTTAAGTTATTTTTTTATCATAAATTCTCCTCCCTGCTCAGTAGGGGGCAATATGCAAGAAGAATGTTTCTGTTCACCAAAAACAGAAGAAGGAAAAAGTGAAAGTGAAGGAAATAAGTCTTAAATATTGATCTTTTTCTCACCCACACCTATCATATCGCTTTAGAAGATATGTATTTAACCACCAGAGTCACCTGGAGTACTTTTATTTTACCCTGATGTGGATTTTGGAGCTTCAAAATTTTGGCACCCATTCACTTGCGTTGTATGGATCAAAAGAGCTGAGATATTCTTCTAAAATCTTCATTTTGTGTTCAGCAGATGAAAGAAAGTCATACACATCTGGGAAGGCATGAGGGTGAGTAAATGATGAGAGAATTTTCATTTTTGGGTAATCTAACCCTTTAAAATTGTGACTAATCTGATTTCCAGAATCACTTTTCTCCTCTCTGCCTCAGTTTGACTTCACAGTCCCATGTTCCCCCAACTATGGGTGAAGGTGGAACCCCCTGTCTATCCCTGGGAGGGTGATGCAGTGGGGTGACAGTGTTTGGAAGGTGCATGTGTGTGTGTGTGTGTGTGTGTGTGTGTGCTTGCCCCGCCCTTTCTTTAGCCCCACGGAGATGCATCGTCAGGGTCAGGGGATATAGAGAGATGAACACAGGGAGGCCGCACTTCACAACTTGAAAGGAATTCTAATGAAGCCAGGCAGTCGCGTAGTCTATTCCCCTGACAACAGGCCTCAAACAAATAGCTGCATTTGATGTCACTCGTTTTTATAGGAAAATTGCATGTTTGTTTGTGTGTGTGTGTGTGTGTGTGTATGTGCATTTATTTAGCTTTTGGTTGGCTGTTTGTGTGTTCATTTGGAGTTTCCATCAAACTGGAGCATAAATGAAACCACTGAATCTTTCTTTATATTATAAAAACAAGACAATAATGGACATTTAAAACTTACAGTACATTGAGACAGTTTCTCATACATTATATTTTATTCATATTCTGAAAACTTACACTCGGTCGTACCTATAGTATAGTTCTGTCAAAAATGAAAATTCCATCATCATTTACTCACCCTCATGTTGTTCCAAACCATGTGGCTTTCTTTCTTTCGTGGAACACAAAAGGAGATGCTAGACCGAATGACAGCCTCAGTCACCACTGACAATCATTCCATTTTCTTTTCATACAGTGAAAGCGAATGTTGGCTGAGGCTGTCGTGCTTAACATCACCTTTTGTGTTCCACAGAAGAAAGAAAGTCATACTGATTTGGAACAACATGAGGGTGAGTTAGTAAATGATAAGAGAATTTGTTGTTCTAACATAAGAGAATCACATGTACTGTAGCCTAATCATTGTGGATGTCTGACTATATCTTTGATGTCCTAACACCAACTTTCTCCAACCTTTAGTGCAAGTAGTTAATTGCAATATTAATAAATAGAATTTCACTTTTACTTCTTTTAAAGAGTGACACAACAGACAGTGTCATGCTGTATTAATAGAAGTAGTTGACATTCAAATACAAAGGAAAAACAAGTTTAGTTTTCTTACCTCATTAGCAAATAGTCTTTTTTAAAAGCATAAACCCCACAAAATTTTGTTATAGATATCTCTGAACATAAAAATTAGTATTTTACGTCATTCTACTGTACTTCTACAGTAACTTTTTCTTGTTTTAAGGATGTTTAGACATTCTTAATGGATAAGAAGACAAAAATACTCGTTTAAAATGAAATTACATAAATTCAGCCAGGTATAATCCAGGTCTGGTCACAAACCAAATTTTTAAGTAATAATTGGAATGTCAGGGAATACAGTATTCTAACTGACAAAACTTATGAAAAAATACCATAATGAGTAAATATCCCTTCGTTTAGATTATATTAACCCCCTTTATGAAGACCTGGGCTAGTGATACAAAAGCAGCAATTTTTCTGAACATAAACAATAATTATTGAAACGACTCTGGTGAGGGTCACAAACAAGTTTTTGAGGCTTACCTAAAATTTAAAGGACATAAGTGGTTTTATTGATAAAATATTAACAACAATAATGCCTTATCGGGTCCATTTGACCCCTTTGAACATCTGGGTTAACAACACAACCAGTTATACATAAATATAATTAGACTTTGACTTCTTTTAAAGAGTGACACAACACATACAATGTCAAACTGTATTAATAGAAGCGGTTGACATTCAAATACACAGGCACCAAATCCACAATGCTGTTCTTAATGTATGGGGAAAGATCTTATGAGACTACCATGCCAATTCTGATATAGTGCAACCAGACCTTAAAAATCTTAGCGACTGGGCATAAAAAAGAATGCAATAAAAGACTCAATAGTCACTTTTACCCAATTCCATTAATATTTATATAACTACTCAATACCCCCATGTTTACCCCCAGTTTTATTTTTCTTTGACAACCTAAGGGTGCGTGTAGAACAGCTCGTATGAAACGAGATGTCTTTCATGTTGCAGTCCAGCAACTTTGGCTTCGCTGGAGCGTGTAGCGCGATACAGCCTGAGCTTGTCACTCCAACCACAGCTTGTGTAAACAGTAAATAATAAACAAGCACTTTAATACATTATTGAGAAAATCACTTTAGGCAAGCGAGACGGTAGGAGAGCCGATCTGGAGCAGAAGGAGAGAGAATGACACTGCTGTTTAATTCACGATCTCTAATCAGTCTTACATATTAAAATAAGAGCAAGAGCAATACAATACAACAAATACAATAACACAAGAGTGTGTCTGTGTAGGCTATTTGTAAAACCGGTGTCGAGTTATCACTCTCATGCATATAAATGAATGACGCAAAATTGTTTTAGCAATAATTATGAAAAGTATTTACTTTCCTCCATTATATATGCTATATAGAATTAGGTCAATTCTGTTATAACTTTATAATTCAATAGGACTTTATTCCCAAATGATTCCTGGGTATGGGAAAATGCGTATTTCCACATTTCCTACCTTTGTGTATATTTGCATAACTATAATCAAATTTACCTTTTCTTAAACATACTTGTGGGACTTCGTTTGTGCAGACTACATCGTGTAGTTATTGAGAGAGATAATTGTATTGTTTTCATATTCTCTTCTCTCTCAGTTGGTAAGTAGCCACTGCTTCATCCCAGCAAACCCCCCCAGGGCTTCAGTCTAACTCAATTCACCCCGGATTATTATATTTATAACTAGTGTAATATCAGGGACACTCTTGAGCTTCCCTCATTCTAATAAGCTCATTCAGTGTAACTTTTATTGTGGGCTGTATGACAAACAAGGAATTTGTCTAAACCTAAATTAAGATAAACGAAAACTCGTCATGCGAAAATGAGTAAAATATTGTTTTACTCGTCACGTCAAGCAACTTGATGTTATTCAATTTGACTACACAACACACAGATATTATGCTTAAAAAAAATAAATAAATAAAAAATGCCTTTTTATAAACCATTTTTGCTTATTTTTTTTCTTTCATAAAATACGAGCGCTTTTGACGTTCGTTGAAAAAGAAGGCTGCAATAACACAAACGGCCTGAAGATGGCAGTCAAAACCTTGACAATCCGCAGAGTTGAACTATGATTCACTGTCAGTAAGTAAAAACAGCCCGACACGTTTATTCGTTCGGTGTACAAGTAAATACACTCCATTGAGAAACAGAGAGAACCCTGAAATCTTCAGATTGGCATATCTCGGTATGTGGAACACTTCTAAAAATAATTTAATTCAAAACTCATTCAGTCATGGAAAGGGTACAGCAAATTTGAAGTAAAAAAAAAAAAAAAAAAAAAAAAAAGAGAAAGAGATTAGGATGAGATTAGCCTGCTAATATCATCAAAGCTTTGGTCTAGACCAGTTTTCTGCTCTATTAGATAAAGAGTTTTTGAAACTTAATGTCATGCAGATTTATGCATTTTATGTATACAACACATTAAAAAGCCGCTCTGGTTTTCAAATTCAGCATCAAGTTAACCAACAGTGTTTCAACACCCTAAGTGATTTAGTTCAAGGTGAGTTTAGGGTTGATCCCAGAACAGAGGCTCCCTGTCTGCAGCACATGTTAGGGTTGAGTCTGCCTTGTTTATCCCCAGCTGAGACAATAGAGAGATGGGAGGGGACAATGAGGGAGAGCCACTGAAAAGAGACTGGCTGGGGTGCACGGGCACAGGCGGCAGCAGAGAGGGAGAGAGAGAGTGAAGGGGGGTGTTGACATAGGGGTCAGTGATAAGGGTTAGTATGTGTGTTTATGCTTGTGTGTCTGCGTGTGTGTGTGTTTGTGAGAGGACTTGGTCACGCCCTTCTCTTCACACTCTGCTGCCTCATTATTGACAGGATGAACTGATACCCTCACAATGAGCCCCAGCTCCCACAGATGTCACAGAGACCAGGCCATATTTACCCACGCACCCTAACACTGGCTTTCTCTCTCACTTTCCCTCTCTCTCCCACTCACACACATCCATAAACACTGCGTGGACACCAACTGCTGGTATTTTGCACATATGTGCACCCACACAGGATAGAGCAGGGCTCTGGGTGAAAAGGATCTGGTGATATCATGACTGAAATTAGTAAAAGAGAAGTCATGCAAGTATAACAAAATCATTACTCTTCGGGAGGCTGCGCGTGTGCCCGTGTGTTTGATTGACAGCTGTTATCTTTACATTTATCTGTTCTTTTTTTTAACTAATGAAGCATCTGTCTCAGAATTATCTTGTTGTAGGCTTGAAAGATAAACTGATAGAGGTACTGATGGACTTAGAAATGGGATGTATGCCACATTTCAATATCTGAGAGTGCTGCCCTGTAATGGTGCTTAATGACACAATATCACAGATTTTTGATGTCCATACCTTGATCATTAAATTATCAAGATGTTCTGAGCTAATACAAATATGAAGAACAATTTTGCCCCTCTATATTTTCCTAAAATGCAAATGCTGTGAAGCTAAAATGTTATGCTGAGTTCACTCAAAATGTTGTTGTATTGTTGAGTATAAATTACAGGATATAAAATATTGCAATAGTTTAATCATAGTAATTATGAAAACAAGAGAGCAATTTTCAAAACTTTTTTAGAAGAGTGGGACCACAAATCAGTGATAAAGTCTGTCCTACTGCTCTTCAGAGAGTTAGTGAACGTGACATCACACATTTCCTGGAGATCAGCAGGTTCCAAAATTGCTCCCTGTCCACTGCAGAGTATTCTTTGCTCAGGAAGTCTGTGCACAACAACTCCCATGTTGTTTTAAAACATTTTGTGGAATGTTCCCCCATTGAAAGTGGTAAGGTGAAGACCAGGGGTGGGATTTGTAGAAGGCCTTTTACAGGGAACAATTATTCTGTGATGGTGTCTTTTAAGAAAGGATACTATACCAACAAACTCAATAAATCTTGAAATAATTCAGTTTCTTCAATTGCAATGCCTGCCACTTCCAAAGGTACATAGATTCATTCAATCAATAAAATCCTGTCACATCTGCAATGCAAAATTCAAAGTTCTGATTAAGACATTATTTTATTCCTTTCAAAAAATCTTTATAATTGTTAAATTGAAATAAAAACAATTCTCAACAGCCTAATTCTGAGTTAACGATCAAAAGCATTCCTGTTATCACTCTCCCATTCCTCAGGCCTAGAGCAGTTGCAAGCTTTCCTCTGTTTTTTCATGGGCTGTTAAAAGATTTAGTGAGGCCCGCAAACTACTACCTTTAATGACCAATTAACAGGAGTAAAGCTGTGTGTGCGGCGAGTTTCAGAGCTTGTACAGAGTTTAAGTCAACAACAACGCGGTGCTGCTAACGGTGTGGCTGCTGCCTCTCGTTACTGGTGTGTCTCCTTTAAACACCTCTCTCCTGTGCTTATTAAAATCTGTGCAAACACGTGCAACCAGTGCCTTGAGAGAGAGAGAGAGGGGGAAGAGAGGGGCAGACTTGTTTTGCTTGATATTTCAAATGTGAGGAGGGAGTGTGTGTGTCTGTGTAAAGTTGGTAAAATTGTGTTAAAGTCAGTTAAAATGAATGAAGGCAGGTTATTAGCATGGCTCAATAAAGTAGCTGCGGGGCAGGACACGGCTACTCAAGGCCACAGTGTTTCCTGAGCTCCACGTTTAGTCTTTGAGTTTTTAGGTTCTGTCTAAGTCCCTGAAATGCATCAGACCTGGTTATCTATGAACAACTAATGAGCAGCAGCATACACAGATTTTTAACACACTCATAAAAACATACTCAGAACTAAAAATCAGATCTCGGGCAAACCCAAAGGTACAAATATGCACCTATTCACTGAAAGAATTTCCCTCATATATATATATATATATATACACACACACAGTATATTACATTATATTACATTATACTGGGATTCCAATATTACCTTAAAAACTAAACCCAACAAAAGTGTATACCACCATAAAATTATACCACTAGATTAACACACCTTAAACACCTTATTCTTAGTAGTTTTTTTTTCTTCTAAGCTTGTGATCTTAATATCATATGGTTCTTTCTTCCCCCAGAATCATTTTGAGATTTTTGTGATACAGAGATTTAAAGTTTTGCCACTTTGGCAAGCAGACATTTACAGTATATAAGTTTTGACTTTATTGGAATAATATACCCATAATTTTGAGTCTTTCACACAAGAGTCTTTCACTGATATGTGCTTAACTTATTTTAAACCAAAATACCAGACTGAAGGACTGCTAATGGTGCACCCGCAACAAGATACTTTGTACACCAACAGACAAAAATAAGACTCTATCACTTTGATAAAAAAATATCTACAGTGCGAACACTGTACTTCCCATGGCATTCACACATTATAACATCCACAGGTTTACACACACTGCTATTCTAAGCTTGGTAAGCTAAATGCACACTGCTGCTGAGCGAAGCAATGATAAGTATGTGTACTCGATATCTCCACACCACGTTTGAATGCAATTAACTGCATAAAGAAGCACAAGACAACTAACACAGCAGTTTACAGCACAATTTTGAATGAAAAAGAGACTACAGAGAACAGAAGCCAAGAATATCAAAATCACCTAATCAGGATTTACCCTTTTGTTTTCAGTGCAGCAGAAGAAAGACAGATAAGATGAAGAAGTGCTTTTGATTTTCAACGCTACAGATTGAAGCAAGGATATTTAGCATAATACTGAAACGTTATCATGCAAGGAGAGAAAGGTATTATGTAGAGATTTGTTTGCGCATGTAAACATATTTGATCATCATTAAATATGTAAGCATCAGACAGATTTAGCGCCGATGATAAAGAAAGGGAGGAGAAAGAGAGAGCGAGAGTGACAGAGAGAGAGAGAGAGAGAGAGAGCGAGAGACTAAAGGAGAAAGAAAATTGATAGATAGTGCTGCTTTGTTTGTAATCTGGCAGTGAGGAGGTGTACACATCGCGGTGGTATGCCACCACAGATTTAGCGTGTGGTTGAATGTGTGCAAGCAGTTTGAGTGTGTGTATGTCTCTTGGGAAAGGGTGTCCCTTAGAACATTGTTTCTTAACTGGTTTTGCTTGAAGGGATAGTTCACCTAAAAATGAAAACTTTCAAAACCATTCACTCACCCTCATACCATCCCAGATGTGTATAACTTTCTTTCTTCTGCTGAACACAAAGTTTTTTATAGGTCCTCACAATGCATTGTGATTTGCATTGTGGGGACCATCAGAGCTGAGATATTTTTCTAAAAATCCTTTTTTTGTGTTCAGCAGAACTAAGAAAGTTACACACATCTTGGGTGGCATGAGGGTAAGTAAATGATGAGAGAAGTTTTTTTTTTTTTGGGTTAACTATTCCTTTAAGGACCCAGATTTTACATTGGACATCAAGTGGTGACCCAACACAAAGCACCCAAATGGTTTACCGTACAAAAGTAAACAAAAATGCCCATATAATCAAACTTTATGTAGTTATATTGCCATTAACTAAATAAGCCCAATGAAATGAAAAAATATTGATATGACATAGGCTGAATAGGGAAATTGAAAATTTTGGTTTCTAAATGTTTCTTGATGTATTTAATATTTCTTTAATTTTATTGGTTGCATACTCTGCAGCCAATTATTCACTGCTCAAACCATGTTTATACTTGTGATATCCTTGCATAATTTAGCTCATTATTTTCAAGTGTAGCCGATGGGTTGAAAATAATCACCACAGCATACAAAACTATTTTTTTAGGTGTTTAATATGATGGCTGTATAACAAAAATAAATAAATAAAAATACAGCAGTCGATTTAGCATTGTATTGTATATAAAAATTAAAAAATGAATTACAAAAAATGAAATACAAAAATGAAATATGGTTCAACGAAATACGAAAAATGAAATACAGTAGAGGCTAATGCCAAAAGAAAACACAAACAAGGCATTAGCCTACCCCTATGCTTCAACACATACTTAATACATGCTTAAATACTCACAGCATTATATGCATTTAACGCATGCTTAAATAACTCATAGTATTTTACTTATTTTTAACCAGGCTTTAAGGACACGTACAACAGTTTAAAACAATATAATTCTCATATTTTCACATATAATACGTATTACAATTATTCACTAAATTGGAAAACACTCTGGGCTATAAATCAATAAATAAGATATGATTAATACTAAATTTACAAACCCAGATCTTGCACATGTGCACAAACGTGGTCAAACTCCACATATGCAATCCATATGCACCTTTCAAAAATAACCCATAACAAACACTCAATTTTAACATACAACTCCTCTGAACACATATTTAATCAAATTTTGTGTAAAATTTGATATTTACCAAAAGAACTGTCAACCGCTGAACAAAACCGGGAGCTCTCTTGCACTTACATCTCTAACACAAAAGAGTGCCGGAAAGCAGGTGTCACAAAACACCGGTGTTGCAACACTCCGGTCTTAAAGGGGCTACGTCCAATTTATGACTAGAGATAAATTACATGGAATTTCTCCACTTGGCTACACAAGGATGAAGGGATGTTGCACAACTTGTCCATGTTGGCATCTGCCAACTTGATTTATCTTCTACCAAATGACAAATTAATTTGTGGCAAAATACAGTAGAGTTTGATTGGAGGCACTACCTTTGACATCAACAACAAAGGATATCGGAAGCATTTACTCAAGTCAATAAGCCTATTTATTCTGCTTTCATAACTATGACTAATTATATGGTTTGTTTCATTTTTTATTTTTTGAATCTGGCACTGTTTTCCATGATGTCAGACCTTACCAGTTGAGAACCACTGCCTTAGAAAAAAAGCATTTGTGGTGCATTTACACATACTCTTATCTATCTCTCCCTTATACATATCACAAATCATAAATCAAACAGTAATTTGACTTTAAGCTTGTTGGTGCTATTATTGCAGTCAAAGGCAAAGCATGCAATTGCCATTTTTTAATACTAATGCTTTGTGTTATTTCCTTTTCCAGTTCAGTCACATTAATGTCATACAGTAATAGAATACCTGCTTTATTGCCACTTATAGTGCTAATTGACTTTCAAACCACAGTAAAACCAGTCACAGAGGCCTATGAGCTGAACGCCCTTTTCTTCGCTCTGAATCATGGATTACAGCCGTTTCTATAGGCTTACCAACAGAAGTCCATGTGCTCATGCTTCACGGCTTAAATCCAGTGTACTGTATGTATCAGCTCAGGCTGGGGTAGATTTAAACATGTTAGATGAAGATATATGGACCCATACTGCAGTTGTAGCTTTTGGGACCTTTGTGCAATCCCACTGTGCAATCATTTTGTTTAAACCAATTATAATGAATCTAACTGAAATTATTCAGCTGGTATTAGCTGAGTTATATAAAAAAAAATGTATTTCACAAAAAAATGCTAGCTTTTATTGCATAAAATGCAGGGCTAAATTGCTATCTAGTTTGCCACTACAGCATACCACAAATGCTGTCGATTAAGCTTAACTTGTATTGAACCCAGAATATGCCTTTATTATTAATGTATACCTTGCCAACTTTTCTATTAGTGCAGATGATCAAAAATGTCTGAATGCCAGGCCTCTCGGACAAACTGTGACAGTATTTGTGAGACTGTGTGTTTGTGTGCAGAATCTGCGGATGTGCAGGGCAGGTTCATTATGCAGCTCAGGGTGCACCAGTCATGCTAATTGTTCCCAAGGTCAGAGCCTGAGCTGGGCTCTGCTGAGTATGGATACCTGTGCGTGTGTCTCAGCGCTAGCCTGCTTGAGTAGCATGCTTTGATTAAGACTATTTTGATTAGTTTAAAATTTGGGTGCGAACAGGGCCTTCTATGGCCTGCTGATTCTGACGTGCACAGTCTCTGTGTGAGCGTGTGGTGGGTTGGAGCTGTTTATTTTAAAACTGTGTGTCTTGAGTGAGTTCTCACCTGAGATTTCTGTCCTCCACTTTCTGCATTTCACAGGTACGTTGTGGAGGGTAGGTGAGTTGAGCTGTTTTTCTGTGCTAATGAGGAGTGAACATTCACTAGTTATGTCTCTCTGCATATTTCATTATGGGTGGATGTGTTATTGCTGTATACTGTACACTACCAGTCAAATGCTTGGACACATCTAGAGTATATTAATTCTTTATCAATTTTTTCCACATTTTGTCATCAAAAGTATGAAATAACACAAATGGAAATATCAGAATTATAAAGTGACCAACAAAATGTTAAACAAATAAAAACTATATAAAAGTTTTATAGCCTCTTAAAAGTAGCCATCCTTTGCCTATATTACAGCTCTGCATTGTATAACCTCCTGAGACCTGAGCGTGACTGCTGTGTGCATTTTCCATTTCCCTTTTGATTTGTAACTAGTGGCACCTAATACAAATGCTATTTTTGTTTTTCTAGAGCAAAAAGTTTCCCTAAAAAAATAAGTCCACATATGTGGACAGCAGAACTAAGTTGTGAAATTTTAAATAATATCAAGCTTTAGAAAGTCAGATTTTTTTTTTATCAAATAGTTTATTATGTGTCCAGGATTGTTGATTATTCATGTTTTTGAGACATTATAGCATTACAGCTGATTTTCTATAAAGCTGATTTAATCATTCTGATTAAAAGTAATGGCCAGCATCATCACTGCCAACCATGTCAAAATAAAATTATATATGATAAATTCTGTATCTGTGTACTGATTACCATTGTCCCATGTCTGCAAAACATGTAGAGTGGTCCAGACATCATCTGCAGCCTGCAACTGAACTTTAGCCCTTAGCTGCATAGGAAAGCTATAGGATGCTCCCTTTCTCCCAAGTAAAATTTAGTAAATGACTTAACCTCCAGTGTGCTGTCTGTCTGCACTGGTCTCAGAACAGTTTGAAATACAACTTATTTTCATCCAAGCTCCATATAAAGCCTCTGAAAGCATCATTTTTCAGCTTTTGGATGAACCCATTGAGTCTCAATGTGATAATGCACAGTAAATACAGGATTTGTGGTGTTTTGCGATAAATTTCTCAAATTTAAAAAATATCATATCGGATGAAACTAGAGACTATACTTTTTGCCTCAAACAGGTTTCAGTGTAAAAACTTAATTAGGTTTCTTACCAGATTTGTTGGCGTTTCTCCCAAAGACAAACTCCACTGTGATCAACACTATATTGTTTTGTCAGTTGCTTTGAAAGTTTAACCCTTTACTGACAGCCCAGAGACTTCTAAACTGAGATTATATGGTTGAAATAAATTTAAATTATGCATTTTGAGTGGAAATACATCACATGGTCTTACTGAGTCTTGTCGGGAGTATGTCATGTGGAGAAGTCCAATGGTAGGTCCTACCCAAAGGGGGACGAGCTCTACAAACATGGTGACCAGGGGCAGAGGAACCTCTGCCCAAGGAAGATGCAGTTTACTGACAGGGAAACGATTTAGCGGAAGATATATCACATGGGGTCACCTATGGGGAACCAGCTCATGTGGAGCACCTACCCCAATACAGGGCTTAGTTAGCACATGTACTGGGCCGGCACCGAGTTTCTCTGCAAACTCGTCTGCCACAGGGCTTAGGAGGAAATTCACCCAGGGATCACAACTTGTGAACACGACTGGGAGTCAAAAGTGCACGTCTTCACCTCAGGGAAGGGGAAAGGCGCTATGCGCAAGCGGTACACCCGGCCAGCTGTCCCGGAACTTACCTGCTCGTACCTGACAATACACAGGACGAGACCGGCTCAACCCGGAGATTGTAGAACCTCGCAAAAGTGTTGGGTGTTGCCCAGCCCGCTGCTCTGCAGATGTCTGCCAAAGAGGCACCATTGGTCAGGGCCCAGGAGGCCGCCACACTCCTAGTATAGTGGGCTCGTAGCCCCAAAGGGGGCGGCACGTCCTGAGCGTGATATGCCATCACGATGGCATCAATGACCCAATGGGCGATCCTCTGTTTTGAGACAGCGCTCCCTTTCCGCTGTCCGCCAAAGCAGACAAAGAGCTGCTCGGAACTTCTAAAGCACTGCGTGTGATCCAAATAGATGCGTAAAGCACGCACCGGACACAGCAACACCAAGACCGGGTCTGCCTCCTCCTGGGGAAGCGCTTGCAGGTCCACCACCTGATCCCTAAATGGGGTCGTGGGAACCTTGGGCACATAGCCCGGTCGGGGTCTCAGGATCACGTGGGAGTAGCCCGGACCGAAATCCAGGCACGTTTCGCTGACAGATAACGCCTGCAGGTCCCCTACCCTCTTGATGGAAGTGAGCGCAGTCAGGAGGGCAGTCTTCAAAGAGAGCGCCTTAAGCTCAACTGACTCTAGGGGCTCGAAGGGTGCTCCCTGTAGACCCCGAAGGACTACAGAGAGGTCCCACAAGGGGATGAGGCGTGGTCTGGGGGGATTCAACCTCCTAGCGCCTCTCAAGAACCTGATGATCAAGTCATGCTTCCCCAAATACTTACCATCTACTGCATTGTGATGTGCCGAAATGGTGGCTTTCATACACCTTCAAGGTGGAGGGGGACAGCCACCCCTCCAGCCTCTCTTGCAGAAAGGAAAGCACTGATCCGACTGCGCATCTCTGGGGGTCTTTGCGTCGGGAAGAATACCACTTAGCGAACAGACGCCACTTCCAGAGGTCTGGTCGCGGGTGCCAGATAGTGCCCCGTCCCTGAGAAAGAAGGTTCTTCCTCAGGGGAATTGTCGCGAGGAGCGTGAGGTCCGAGAACCACGTCTGGGAGGGCCAGTACAGTGAGCCTACTTGCACAGGGTCTGTGCAAGTAGGCTCACTGGGGGAAATGCGTATTTGTGTAGTCCCAGGGGCCAGCTGTGTGCCAGCACGTCTATACCGAGGAGTGCCTCGGTCAGGGCGTACCAAAGCAGGCAGTGGGAGGATTCCCGGGAAGCAAACAGGTCTACCCGTGCTCGACCGAATCGACTCCAAATCAGCTGGACCACCTGGGGGTGGAGTCTCCACTCTCCTCTGAGCGTAACCTGTCATGACAGCGCGTCCGCTACGGTGTTGAGGTCGCCCGGGATGTGAGTGGCTTGCAGAAACTTGAGGCGCTGCTGACTCCAGAGGAGGAGACGGCAGGCGAGTTGTGACATGCAACGGGAGTGTAGGCCACCTTGGCGGTTGATGTACGCAGTTGTCCGTCCGGACCAACACATGCTTGCCCTGGATCAACGGTCGGATCCTCCGCAGGGCGAGCAGTACTGCTAACAACTCGAGGCAGTTGATGTGCCAACGCAGCCACGGGCCAGTCCAAGAGCCGGCAACTGTGTGCCCATTGCATACGGTGCCCCAGCCCGTCTTGGAGGCGTCCGTCGTAACCACGACGTGCCTGGAGACCTGCCCTAGGGGAACCCCTTCCCGTAGAAGGATAGCGATCTCCACATGCAAGGTAGCGGCATTCTCGCCCTTCACAGAAGTGAAGCGGACGCCGCTGAACCTGGGTGGGCGCCTGGCAAACTGAATCTCGTAGCCGAGTCAGATGGTCCTTGTCAGCCATCGCGACGGGTTGGAGAGCGCACGCCACGTGTCCAAGCTCCGGGCGAGGGGGACCAAAGCGACAACCACGTCGGACATACCGGTGGGTGGGGCCTTGCAGCGGGGTGGAGCCTGAGGCGCCACGTTGAGGGGGCTCAAGCCCCATGGCTGTGCTGGGTCCAGGGACGTTGAAGCACTTACCTGGCTCCTGATACCCACCATAAGATTGGCCGGGGAGGGGGGAGGGGAATATCATCCCCGCAGTCCGTCGGAACCAACCTTGTGTGGGCGTGTTCATGCCACAGCTGGGTGTGCAGGGGTGGGGGGCCTGCCGCTGGAGCGCCGAACCTGCCGAAATGGGAAGGTGGACGGTGGTCATGAACCCAGGGAACAAAAAAAAAAATGCTTTTTGTTGAACTTTTGGGTACTGCAGCTTCTTGGGCATGCAGCGAAATAAAATGAAACAAAAGATTCTCCTCCCGGCCCTCCACCGGGGGATGGAGTGGTCTGTCCACCAGCTCCAGAGTAGCGGGTCTCCTCATCCCTGGGTCACCCGTCTCAGGGGTGCTTTGAAGCCTTCCTCGGGTTCTTGGCGGCCGGCCGTGAGACGGGTGGCGTCTGCTTCCTGCGGTGGGCTCCACGCCGGGGCTGGGCCGCGGGGGCGGGCTGTGGCAGAGCCGGTGTTGTTGCTGCAGGAGGATGCCCTTGGCAACGAGCAGACGGGATGTGGGGTCTTGAGCCGTGCCGGGGCAGGATGTGTTGAATAGCCTCCGTCTGCTGCTTCACCGCCGAGAACTGCTGGGCAAGGTCCTCAACGGTGTTGCCGAACAGGCCAACTTGGGAGATGGGGGCATCAAGGAACCGCGCCTTGTCAGCCTCTCTCATCTCGACCAGGTTGAGCTAACGGTGGCGCTCCTGGACCACCAGGGTGGACATCACCTGCCCTGTGACCTTCGTCGCCCGGAGAGTGAGGTCAGTCGCCGAGCACAGTTCCTGCATCAATCCCTGGTCAGAACTACCCTCGTGCAGCTCTTTTAGTGCCTTGGCTTGGTGTACTCTGCAGGCACAAGTGCACCGCGAGCGCCTTATCCCCCTGGGGGATCACCGAATACCCCCTGGCCAACCCACCATCGAGGGTAGTGAGAGTGGGGGAGCTGTAAGACCGGGATTGGGTAGTAAAAGGTGCCCCCCACAATCTTGTCAGCTCCTCATGCACCTCCGGGAAGAAAGGGACCAGGGCGGGGCGCAGTCGTGAGCACTGCTCTTGGCCCAGGAACCAATCATCGAGCTGTGAGGTTTCAGGGGAGAGTGGAGGGTTACACTCTAGCCCGACGCTCGCGGCCACCCAGGAAAGCATGTCTGTTAGCTCCGCATCGGCCTGAGACTGGGCGACCATACCCGAAGGAGGAAGCCCAGCCAAAGCCTCCACGTCAGACTGGACGAACCCACTCTCCGATGCTGTGATCGAGAGCTCATCGTCTTCCCCGGCTCCGAATAAGAGGTCGAACTCACCCTGATCGGGGCAAGCGAGCGTGCTGAGGAATGGGAGGTCCGTGGGGGGTTACCCGGCGGAGGTGCTCCCATTGAAGTCCCCAAATCACCCCCAGTGCTAACCGATGCGGCCTCATACCCGTAGGTAGAAGGACTGAGGCAGGGAGCCGCTGGAGTGGCATGCCCTCTTACGAAGGAAATCCGCAACCGCAACATTGCCATAGTGATGTTCTCGCAATGAGGACATGAGCCATCCACGAACGATGTCTCCGCGTGGGCAGCGCCCAGACCCGTCAGAAGCGGAGAGATAACGACCGCAACCAAGAATAATACACAGACGGAAAGGCATTTTTAAAAAGATGTTCCATGAGTGCCACTCTTTTAGATAGAAAATATACCCTTTTTTTTCTGCCGAAGCGCCCAGGGGCGTTCTCTGCACTCCACGGGTACAGAGGGGGAGAAGCCGCTGAAATGCGCCATAGATCCAGCAATTTGAGGTGAGTATTGGAGGGATTGAATTCAGTGCACTGAATGCAACCGCTCGGCTCCGAAGAGAAAATCTGAATGAGTGGTTGCGAGCCAGCTCCTTTTATACCCGTATGTCTGGGGGAGTGGCATGCAAATTCCACTCGCCAATTCCCGTTGGCCTTTTTTCAAAATCAGATGTGTTTGGGGCTCCCAGGAGTGACACCTAGTGTCACTACATCGACACAACATCAAGTGAGTGACAGATAGGGAAGCTGAATTTTCTTTATATTCTATCTTAAGCATTTTCTTCACTGTCATTTTTGTCAACTTGGTTAACAAGTATACTAGCTTTGGAAAACAAATTTTGGGGGCAAAATTGTTTGGTGTGGTTGAAATGACACCACAACTTTGGGACAGTAGTAATTAAAAAAGAAATAAATAAACAATATTCATTTTCACACAGTAAATATTGCAATTATATATTTTACTCTTTGTTTAGATTATTAAAGTTTTAAGCATGTAATAATTAGTATTTTTATAATGGATTTCATAGTTTATTATTGAAAGTCTGGCTCTGGGACAAAGCTTAAACTGTACATAAAAGGCATTTAAAAAGTACGAAAATGAAGGCCTAGTATATATCATATATATATGTATATACATATATGAATGCATTGTTAATGTTTTAATGTTTGTATATTAAAGAAAAAACAGTTTCAATTTAAAAAAAAAAAAATGATATTGCCCAAAATCGAGGAAATGCCCTTATATTTGTCTAGAAATATACACTACCGGTCAAAAGTTTTGAAACACTTACTCATTCTTTATTATAATTTTTTTTCACATTTTAGAATAATAGTAAAGTCATCCAAACTATGGAATAACATAAATGGAACTATGGGAGTTATGATGTGACTAAACAAAATCCAAAATAAATCAAAATTGTGTTATATTTTAGCATCTTCAAAGTAGTCACCCTTTGCCTAGAATTTGCAGACATGTACTCTTGACTTTTTCTCAACCAACTTTTTGAGGTATCGCCCTGGGATGAATTTTAAACAGTATTGAAGGAGTTCCCATCTATGTTGGGCACTTATTGGCTGCTTTATTATTTGGTCCAAGTCATCAATTTCAAATAGTTTTTTTTTTTTTATTACATTTTAGTTTTATAATGAAATAAATTAATATGGTGGCATATTTTATATTTTTGTCTACAAAACGAATTTAAAACATTTAAGCATACGCCTTCAGATCAAAAGATTTTTAAGATCATGAGAAACATTTCAGTCAAGTGTTTCAAAACTTTTGACAGGTAGTGTCACTATAATACAGACAAGATGGCCTCTCTATCACTACCAGGACTGTAGGGCTCCCAGGATGCATAGCACAGGTACAGTAAAGCAGTGCAGTTTAGGTACTTGTAGTGATGTCTGTGACAACGGCAGTGATGTCAGGCTATGAGTGAGATTGATAAGGTCTGTGATCAGGGACAGTCTGCTCTCCTGAACAGCCCAGAGATGGATCACATCACAGACAAACACACATACACACACACATCTCCTTGCCTTTGGATAAATGAACTAAAGGCGAATTCATCACTCCCCGCTCCAGAGAGAGTGATAGGAAGAAAGAGAGAGGAGGCGTTTACCACCACTGTCTTCTTCTAGGTCAGCCAACTCTGCACCCACTCCCCTCCTTCCCCTCTCCTACATCCCTCCCTCTTTCCAGTGTCACCAGTTCTCCTCACAGGTTAGTTGTCAAGGTGCAGGCCCGGTTTTGTGTTCCGGTGTCATCAGATGATTTGTCAATGTGAACGATTTGCCACTCAAGCAAATCAATCAACCTGCAGGAATGCACCAACAGAGGCAGAGAGACAAGCATATCCTCTCAGCATGAGCCTTCGTCATGACCAGCTCTTCATCTTCCTCAGGCCTGGCCCTCAGACATTTTTGGGAGAATGCTACCTCGCTTTACTTCTTGTATAAAGACCATTCCTCATTTCCCTAGGCTCTACTCTCAAGTCTTTGTCACAGTTTCTGGCTCTCAGTCACAGTTAGTCTCCCCTCTTTGTTTCATTACCATACGTTCTCTTTGCTCAAATTAGTCTTTGTCATGGCTAATTTAAAATAAGCACCCTATTGCATCAACACTTGCCTTTATTAAGCAAATGGTCATAAGAAAGTCCTCTCTTAACTCTCAATTAAGTCTTCTCTTTGCACAACATCCCAAACTTATTACCCTTGCCAATAACCCCAGGGAACTGGCTAAGAACGTCATGTCTGATATATTCATAATGAATGTTTATGCGGTCAGATGGAAAACAGCTTCTTTCAAGGCATCTTTATATAGCTGCTCATAATTCCAAATTCAATGTGAAGACGCAATGTCGCATAAATACCATACAAAAATATGACAGCTCTGACCCACCTAACCACAAGCAAAGGCAGCTCTGATGCTGCTTTGGTTCTGTGGAAATGATGCAGCATCAGTGTAGCCTTAAACTTTATTGTTGTTATGACAGAGCCTACATTTTATAATTTGACTTTTTCATTTATCATTTAATGTTTCTATATTCATAATGTCACATATAAAACATTAAAGAAATGTTTCAGGTTCAATACAAGTTAAACTCAATCAACAGCATTTGTTGGATAATGTTGATTACCACTAATATATATATATATATATATATATATATATATATATATATATATATATATATATATATATAAACATAAAACAAGCTAAATCAATATTTGGTGTGACCACCTTTGCCTTCAGAACAGCACCAATTATCATAGGTACACCTGGACAAAGTTTTTCTTGGTTATTAGCAGATAGGATGTTCCAAGCATCTTGGAGAATTTGCCACAGTTCTTCTATCTGTTTAGGATGTCTCCATTTCTTCCATCTCTTCATGTAATCCCAGACTAACTCGATGTTCAGTGGGGGGCTATGTTGGGGTCATGCTATCTGTTGCAGGGTTCCCTGTTCTTCTTTTCTGTTCTGTTATATTTGCAAAAGGAATGTTTGGGAGTCTAAAATGTATAATTCCTTTTGACACACTAAAGCTGAAGATATAAATAACCATCTTAAGACAAATATTTTTGTGAAACATATTATGCACCTAACACTTTTGCACAGTGCTGTGTGTGTGTATATATATATATATATACTGTATATACTGTATACATATACACACACACACATATATATATGCATATAAAATATGGTATCTCTATCACTACCAGGACTGTAGGGCTACCAGGATGCAAAGCACTGGTACACTGGTACAGACTCTATCCTGTATATTTTTACTAGTCCCTCAGGGTTAGAGTAAGGCACATAAAATTGAAGTAAACAGAGCCATTTTGTGGAACGTTTAAAGACTAAAAATTTCTTTTTATAAAGTTATCCGTCAACAACGCTATTCCTCTGGGTGGCGCCAGTATGTCAAACAAAGTGTGTCATCACATGTCTACTGTCATAAATACGCAACAAGCCAACAATCTTTAATTTACAGTATGACTGTTTTATGTTGACAGACATCATGAAGTTTTGCAGACAGGTTTATGTTCTTCTCCAGATTTAAGACAACCGTCCGGCAAAATATCTGAGCAGCTTCATGTAAACAAAGACGTTACGTCACCTCCCTTCTTGGTATCCTTACCTGTGTGTTATGTTGAGATATTGGATAAAACCACTGATATGTATATAGAACTGCAGAGGCGCCTGCAGGATTTAATCTCAGGGTACGCACAGAGCAATGCCCCCACACACACACTATAAAGCGCTCACACACACATACACACAAGAAATGCAACTAAATGATTAATAAAAAATAAACCTTGCCTACCTATTTTGAAGTTTACTCTCCTCCTCCTGGTCGCATCGAATTGTTTGAGCACTTCCTCGCTGTTGATTTTAATTTCAGGATGAATGTTCATGAGCCAAGTCCAGTAAGCCTGTGGCTTGTCATCTTGTTGCATAAATATGCCTTTAGACGCCTCAACGTGCTGAAAGACTGCTCTGCAGAGGCAGTGGACACTGGCGTATTTAGAAGGACTTTCAGTACACAATGTAAATTGGGGAAGAATTCCACCGTGCTATTTAAAACCTGACAAATGTCACTGCTGCTGGGTGCTGTATTATTAAATTGCCTCCACAGCTCCAGTTCAACATCAGCAGCATCCTGATTGGGCATCAGTGCCCCGTACTAATTTTTTATCTCCTGCCACACCGTGTCCGACAATTCTGGCAGTTTGTACGGCAGCAAATATTGGCCTTTTAGTCGTGGGAGTGCCAGGCAAACTCGGTTTCTCACTTCAGATGCGAGGTAGTCGATGAATGGAAGGAACAGATTCTGTCGCCAATATTCCTCTGGGGTTGTTGCTGGTGTGTTTGACCTCTTTGTCTGCATTATTACTATGCAAGGGACCGAGGGATTGATATGAAGTTTGGCAACCAAATCACAAGTTTGATCCCACATTTTTCCGAACATCACATCTTCCCTTTTATTTTGAAGCAGCGTCACTAGCACACTGGCATTGCTAGCAGCAATTGGTAGATCGCAAGTTGGGTTTTGCAAACTGTTGCTAAAAGGCGTTAGATATTGCAGCAAACCCTGAATCACAATAATGCTGATAATGAAATCAAACGAATCCATTGTTCTGCTTAGAGACATCGCTGTATTGCAGCTTTTGGGGTCCCCCTCAGACTTTAGTTGATCCATTGTCACATAGATGTTCTCATAGTTTTGGATGACAGTGCTAATGCACACATCGTGCTGAGACCAGCGTTATCGGAAAACTTTTGTAAACACTGATTCATGCTGCTGTCACTTAAAAATATTTGCAGCTGTTTTGGTGATGCTGTTATGAAAGACACAATGTCTTGTATGCCGTTCAGTGTGTTTGGAACCAACGGGATACACGTTGAGTGCACTATTGCCAAATTAAGTGCATGGTTTCTGCAATGCACACAGGTGGCAGCAGGATACAGCTGTTTAATGTAGGCTTGTACACTTCGCAGCTTGCCACTTACATTCCCAGCCCCATCATATCCCTGTCCCACCATATTAACAGATTGTAAATTAAATTCTTCTAGCTTGTCCAGCAACATTTTTGTCAAGGTCTCGCCGGTGGTATCAGCAGTGGAAATGAAGCACAAAAAGTCCTCTCGTACTGAATAGTTTCCAGAGTCTCAATCCACATAGCGGACTAATAACGAGACTTGTTCTGAATTACTGATGTCAGCCGTTTCATCCGACAGCAGAGAAAACCACCGGGTTTGTTTGCATTTTTCAAGAATTGTGTTCTGAATCTGTTTCCTACACAACTCAGTTAGTTCGTTTTCTATTTGATGTCTATCTGCATGAAAGTTAAGGAACGCATGGAAATTGCTGCGTTCGTCTGTATGACCTCTAAGAGGTAGATTTTGCTGTCCGCAAATAGCAATTAAATAAATTATTGCTTTGACACCACACCTGTTGCGTTCTGTTGTGTCTTGGTGGGAGCGATCTAATGCTGTACAAATTGTTCACACACACAGAAAATCTGTTGCACGTAACTGAGCACTCTGATGTGCTTGTGTGGATAGATGCTTTGGACTGTTTTTTTGGCATTGAGTGGTTTTGTCCTGAGAATCATGTCGCCAGACGAGAAAAGTATGCAGGCCACACAGAGCAGGCTATCCTGTGATATGCTGTATCTCAATGTTGGATATAAAGTCTCA
Source organism: Myxocyprinus asiaticus (assembly GCF_019703515.2). Classification (NCBI taxonomy): domain Eukaryota; kingdom Metazoa; phylum Chordata; class Actinopteri; order Cypriniformes; family Catostomidae; genus Myxocyprinus; species Myxocyprinus asiaticus. Next base: position 17,126,497 of record NC_059358.1, on the reverse strand, counting down.
TTGAAAAACTCATCAGGGATTTTTATTTGCTTTTCAAAAATGGATCTTGATGGAGCAACCCAGTCTCTGGGTGGTCTGAATCTACTTTGCAGTGCATTGAGTTTAACGGAATCAGTGGCCAATTTAAGCTCATCTGCTTTAAATTTGCCAATATCGAATACGTCAGTTACTGTTAGAGGGCAGCTAACAGGTACCTGTGGGCTGGCAGGACTAGCAGAAGGTTGCTGTAGGAAGGAAGAGGTTCCATGGGAGGAGGTTGAGCAGCTAGCATTAGAAGCATCCAATGAAAGAGGCGGGGTTTCCCTGGACTCAGGTGCCGAGGAGACTGCGGTCTCCAGTGGAGGAGGAGCGATCTCATTTGCTTCATTTGCCACAATACTTTTAGGACTTTTTGCAAATGTTTTGATCAAGTTTAGCTGTTTTAGCGAGCGTTTACTCATTTTGAGTCTGGGTTCAAACGTTAACTATCTGTATGTCATTTTTTGTGTGTGGAAAAAGCACCATTAAAAAAAAATCTAAACTAACCAATCAGATTTCTTTTCACCCATCCCCCACACATGCATGCACATACACACACTTTACAACACACAAATGCACACCTCTATTTTTTTCTCATTCTCTCTTGCTTTCTCAATATCACGTGAGTGTACATAGATTAATAATCAATTTAAAAATTATGTATAAAATAAAAACAGCATTAATTAGCACCCTCTCATGGTACGCACAGTGTGCACAGCTGTACAGGAGTTGAAGCCACCGGAAGTGTTCAAGTGGCCATCTTGGTATGCCCAAACTCTCATAGAGCAGCAATGTCTGAAAGGCGAAAAAGCCCCCGTTTCACCATCTCCGACCTGCAGATATGACAGTTGCATTTCACTCTGTTCTAGTGACAATCATGTTTAATGTTTAATTTGCTCATTATGGATAATATTCTTTATGAGGGAGAAGATATACGAGGTTCATGATTTCAGAGCATTCACCTGCCCCGGCGAATTAACTTATTTACTGTGAACATCGAAGTGTTTGTTCAGAGTTATTTGTTTTATGTTTTTATAAAAAAGTGCCTTTTTCTCGCAGTCACTTGAATAAGAGCGCGCGCTCTCTTTTCCACTATCACACGCACAGCGGATGCACAGAAAGTGAGACACGCAAAGCAAAGCTGGTTAAAATTGAACTGATATGCTAGGTTTAAATGGCAAATGAACACGTATTTATGACATGTATCCATGTATGACTACAGAGAGTACATCATTATAAAAACAAGCAAATCCCAGGCATTTAAGGTGATTTACAAATCCCGGTCTGACTTTTTTAAAGTCCCTTTTGGGGTTAAGGATGTGTTGTCACCCTAAACAAGCAGATGTTATAGCTTTTCCTACTTACATTACAGCTTGTGGACAGCTTTGCAGATTCCTTTGGTGATCGTTGTTCAGTTTATCAGTGCAGCACAATGATCACCAAAGGAAGCGGCACAACTGTCCACAAGTGCCATGAGGGTACCTCAGTTAAGGTTCACAATGCATGATTCATTCACCGTGTTGCATGCCCGAGTGTACCTCTATCAGGGGATCAAGATTTATTATTCATGCATGTCATGATGCACAGTACTTATCGTACGGGGTCTTATCACTCCATTCAGTTAAGATGTTGCCTTGTTTTATTGGTAGCTCCTATCGCTCGAAAATCACGAAGTGTTTCTTACTTCATATGCCTACTTCCACACTCTCCAAATAAGGAAGCACCACTCTTGCTGCATGCCTCTGACACCTAGCGGTAGGCTCCGCTCATTACATTAACGTATTTCAACAGATAATTTCATTACCAGCGCGATGCATTTTGCAGCCTTATATGATCAAGTCAAACAGGGGCGTGATTCCTATTCCACCATATGTTTATGTTTTATTACTCATTCAGGCATCATTATAGTGCAGACATTTTTATTATATGGCTCTCCATTAATCATTTATTTTTTATCACTGTTCGGACCATGGTTCAATCAGTGGGGACATTCTAAGCATTGGGGCTTTATCAATGTTCCAAATTTCAGAGCTCATTATGAGTTTAACAAGTATGTCAGCTTAACTACATTACACTTTTTTTATTTTAGTTTTAGTTTTTCACAGTGTTTGAAATTTCAAAAGCTCATTATTTCAATTCTGCTACAGTTAACAGTTTTCTGTTCCTGCTGGTAAGACATAAGCTCCCTCATAGTGCTTTCTACGTTATTTCTACAACTACGTTTGCCTAAACGCTTTATTTATTATTTTTTTTTAAAGTTACCAATGCATTTTGCTCTCTGCTCCGTTCACTGTAAATACAGTATATTTGCGGTCAGGCAGCTTACATTTAGCAGTAGGTAAGTACGATTCGTTCACTCTTGGATAAAACTGTGCCGGATTAGCATTTCTTGTGAAGCAGATACCGAATATTCAGTCGACTGAAGCTTTACATGTCATGGACAATGCATTGTGCTGCTGGTTTTATGGGCTTTATCAGGAGCTTAAGCTTCAGTCATCACATCTTTCGCATCTACATAGTTTATCCCCATCCAAGGCTGGCCACGGCGCCCTCCTCTCCAAAGCAAACATCAAGACACTTCTAAAAGTCATGCCCATTCACCCTGCTGCTCATTTCAGCATCATGTGGTATTTTTACTTCACTGTCTGGCTCACAAATGAGTGTAGAAATAGTCTGCACATTTAATTCTCCGTCGGAAGGCTTATGCCGGATCATTACAATATTTTAAGCTCCTGTCCTTACACATCCGCTCCGATTCTCTGCTCCTCTATTCCCGTGCCACTCCCAGGTGCTCACACAGCCAAGTATAGTGCAAGGTTGGTCTGATTTTCCCACATTTTACTCTTATTATTGCTCTGGTGTTTGAATAAAAATCTGTCTAGATTTCTCCTTTGTACTTCACTTTGACTGTGTGAGACGAGTTTCTGATCATCTAAAAGGCATTGCTGATGTGTAAATGTGGGCTCCCAGCTCCACTCTGGACGTTTAAACAAATTTTCTCACAAACTGGGCATTCCCTCTCCAGTAAAAACAAAAAAAGGCCTTCTACATCTCTCAATTTCCGGTCTCGTGCTCTCTTTCCCCCAGATGCAAGCTTCCCCGCCTCTTTACAATTAGACAGATCATTAGTTTGCATTTCCTTCCTCTCGCCAGTTTCAGTTTCCATATGCAATCTCCTGTCCCTTTGGGTCACCTTATTTCACCATGCGCATCATTCATCAAGGCTGCTCCATCTCTTGCCTCCTCACGCTAGCACATTTATGTCGATAACACTCTGACTAAATTTCTATTGATGACTGCTGCCGATCGGACCTCTAATTTTGGTCCCCATTGCTAAATCACTGGAACTGAATCTCCCTTTTCCATAACAAAAACCCTGAAACCTCAGACGGCATGTCCTTGTTCACGGACGTGCACCCTCCGAAGGTCTAGAGGCTACTGCATAGGAACATGATTCGCAGGGAAATGGCCAGACAAATTTTTCATTCGCGACCAGCTCCCCTTCATCCGCATCTTCTAAATTTACCCCATCGTCGTCACAAGCATATTATGGGTTTTGCGACACCACCACCACCGTCGCGATCATTTATAAGGCAGGTCCTCCTCCAGGCTCCTGAGACATTTGATATGGCAGAGCATCATACGAACTCCATTCTCTCAGCCGAGCACAATCCTGGGTTTTTCAATTCAATCGCTACTCTCTATCTCATTTCAGGAGTTCCATCGACTATGTCTCTCCGCCAGCATACTTCCTGTTCCCTGCCCACACCTTTCGGACCTTCTGCCGGACTAAGCCCTCACTCCTCCCCCTTTTAGATCCGCTAAAACTCATGAAGAGAGGATTCACCCAGTCCACGCTCTTTTCCCCCTTTTTCTCAAACATGCCAAAACAGACCACTCGGGGTGCGGTCATAGCATAACGATATCTATAATCTCCAGCTCCTCTTGCCTCGACACCTCCATGGTATATATCTGAAAACTAACATCTGACCCCTCAAACATTGTGGTCCCCTCCCCTAGTCTCGGGGCCCTCATTCAGAATTGGTGTGGCCACAACGGCTGCTCATCAAGGACTATTAGATCCCACAATCAAGATGCTCGGCTCTGGTCTTCCTCATCCTACCAGAAATATATTCGACCCAACCCTCAAATCATCACACATGCTCAACTCTCCATCAGCCAAAAAGTTTTTATCCAATCTGGTGGTGGGTGGGGGCTCTCACTGCTCATCCACATCTTTTCCCACACAGTTATCAAATTCAAGCATGTCCATTGTCCTGCAAGGACACTGCATAACCATATCTACCCTCCTCACCAGGGCTTCCACAATCCCAAGCATGGTTCTCCTTTGCATAGGTACTGCACAAGCCTAGCTCACCCTTATCAGAGGGTTCATGTGCAAACGTTGTTTATCTTTCAACAAAAGGTATTGAAACAAGTTAAGAAAACAATGTCTTTCTTGTAAAATAACTCATTCTTTTTTCTTCAGATGTTTATTTACAAGAAAATAAATGAATATCAATCAAATATACACCTTTTCATCTTCCCTTTAAATATGCTGAACTGTGATGTCACACATTTTTAAAGACCCAGGAGAGGAAGTTGTCGTAGCCAACCCCCAAAACATTTGGTATCTCTGCAAAGCCCAAGCTAACATACCCTAAGATTGTGGCATGTATGGTCTCAGAGAAATATTATATATATTATATATATAAAACAGAGGACAAAAATGAAAGCTTCTGTGCCACTTTTGCATTGTAAAGACAGCATTAAATGTTATACTGTAGTTTTTATATTATGATCCATAGCTGGTTACAAGTGATTACTAAAAATGTCGTCTTCTTTTTTTTTTTTACTTGACATACAGTCTGATGCTATGATTGAAGTAATTACCTCACAGTGATTTACTGTAAAGTTCCTCCAATTTCATTACATATAATAAAAAAGCTAGCACTATAAATGAGCTTTAACTGCTTACTGGTCAAACACATGTCAAGACTGTTTACTTTACCAATTTAACTTTGCTTGTCACAGACCTCGGGCCTGCCTGCTGAAGTGCCAGCACCATTTTTGATTGTGCACTCTACAGAAAGGCAATAGTGTCATTATGAAGTGGCAATTTGTCGAGAACCCAACAAAGAAACGTTGTAACAATTAATCACGGGGAGAATGGGAAATAATGTGTAATTATGTTCATTAGGCAGCAAGTGCAAGGGCAATTATCTTCGCCTACCGTAGCCTATCAGAGACATGTCAGGAGTGATGTAGTAATAATTCACAACTCACAGCGTTTTATCAGTGTTTTATTAGTGCTTGTGGAGATGGACCAGGGACCAGCGGGTTACCAGGTTGAAATCACATAGTTCACAAGGCCATCCTTCTGATGTGCCCTTGACCTGATAGGTGTGGCTGATCAATATTTAAGTCCTTTTTTAATCATAAATTAGTCAAAGGAAGAAGAACTCTTACACCCTGTTTAAACCGGCCACGACAGTTGACGCAACGCAACAGCTTGTGGCTGTCTACACTGGACGCGTCATTGACACAAATGTTCGAAACCTTTTATTTGTGTTGTTGGCAGTAGTAGCACCAGCGCGTGCAGTGCAAAATGGAATGGGACACCTGTTTCTGTCGGCACGATGGAGGCGCCGCAACAGTTGCTTCCAGTGTAGACAGCATCATCGATTATAATGGGTTATATTGCTTCTGACGCAATGCGTCCAGTGTAGACAGGGTGTTAGGAGAGAAGAGTGTTTGAAAGTGGAGATTTATAGTGAAAAAAGACTTTAATCTCATCCACACCTATCATAAGACATGAATTTAACAACTGGAGTCATATGGATTACTTTTATGCTGTCTTCATGTGGTTTTTGGACCCTGTTGACTTGCATTGTATGGACCTACAGAGCTGTGATATCCTTCTAAAAATCTTTGTGTGTTCAGCAGATGAAAAAAAGTCATACACATCTAGGATGGCATGAGTAAATGTTGAGTGAATTTTCATTTTTGGGTGAATTGTTCCTTTAAAATGTATACATTTTAGTGAATAGCAAATACATTTTAGTTTTCATTTTAAAGAGTATTTTGTTTTATCTCTTAATGGAATAGTTCACTCAAAAATTGTAATTCTCATCATTTAGTCACCCTTGTGCCATCTCAAACTCATATGACTTTCTTCTGCTGAACACAAAGATACAGTATTTTTGAAAGATGAGTAAGCCTGAGTAAGTGTAATTGAATTGTGAATGTGCCAAGGAGACTGCAGATTTTTAGTGAAAAAGGAGTTACATTTTGGTCTGTTTCTCACCAAAAACTGACAATATCGCTTTAGAAGACATGGATTAATCCACTCGAGTCGTATGGATTACCTTTATACTGCCTTTATGTCCTTTTTGGAGATGTAAAGTTTTAAACCCCATTGACTTGCATTGTATGGAAAAACACACATCATAAAGTATATCCTTCAAAAAATATTTGCTTGTGTTTTGCAGAAGAAAAAAATTATATGAGTTCCTGATGGCATAAGGGTGAGTAAATTATGAGACAATTTTAATTTGAGGGTGAACTATACCTTTAAAACATTGTATTTGTGAAATGCTTTGTTGGGAAACTGTGCTTGTACTATGGTATTTTATTATCTAATGCAATAAAATTCTAGTATTTTTTAAGTGTCTTTATGGGGCTACTGTAAATATGATGGTTGTTGGAATTGTATTTATACATATTGATGAGAACTTGAATGACCAATTTTTATTAGTGAACCAACTATGTCGAACCACAAAATCAGTATATGCCATCAAATGTAGGTCAGCTTCTTTTTTGTTCCAGGTAAAACTATCGCTCTTTTTCTGATATGGTTAAACCAAACTGTATCACTGTCTATCTTGTGTTAGCATTTGTTTTAAATCCAGTTGAAATCCATTCTCACTCTCTTTTTCCTGGACTGAGACGTACTGCCGTGGGCACCTCTTTTTAATTGGCTCATCAATAAATTGCTCCAACAGTTCAAAACAGGCCTCGCCTGCCAATCACTGGAGTGTGTTTCTTCTGTTACAAACTGAGGAAGTCTTCTTTTTTTTTTTTGCTCAGTATGAAGCCAAAGCACAACATGACCTGACAGCATAGCTTGAATTGATAGAAATAGCTTGCCCATATGTGTCAATCAGTCAATGAAGGAGTGAAGAAATTTTCACCTTTACATGGTAGTACACCTTGGGGAGCTGTAGAGTGAAAACAAGATACTTGTGGGATGAAGCATTCAGCCATAAGTAGCCTTCCCTCCTGCAGAATCAAGTACTTTCTCCTTTTTGTCTGAAACCAAACAGAAATATAAATAGTGAGGTCTCAGAAAATAATATTAGACAAGAAAGCGATGAATGGTGACTGCAGCCACTGAGGCCTTCTTTAGTCACTTCTGTAGAGGCAGCCAGCTTTTCAAGCTCCATATTCCTTTTCTTTCTCCATTTCTCCCCAGGCATCATTCTCTGTCTCCATCTCTGTCTTCCTCTCCGTTCACCTTCTGTAAATTGCAAGCCTATTTGGTTTAGGTTTGTTTTACCCCCTCTCATCCCTCTCAATGTCTAGCTCTCTCTCTCTCATTTTCCCTCACCCTCCCTTCTGTGTGTGTGCCCAAGCAGTCGTTTGCGTATAACTGCAGGTAATCTCGGCAAAGTGTCCTCACGAGCTTGTGTCTGTGGGAGGCTTCGCCTCATCTCCCTTCAGCCTCCCTGCAGCTTTAATCTGTGACAGACCATTTCTTAATCGCTGCTAAGGGGGGTTCTCTCTCTCTGTCTTATTCCTCTCCCTCTCTCTTCTTCCTCATCTTCTCTCCTCCTTTTCTCTTTTTCCTCATGCTCAATCATTCACAAGCATGTACCCTCCCACAGTAAGATTAGCAACTTCTGTGTTCGTCCTACATAATCGCTATACAATGGATCCTGCATATCACTGCAGCCCACAGCGCTGCCGAGGGTGGGGGTGCTATTCCACACCTCAGCATCATGCATCCCCCCACCCCATCACCCCAACACCTCATTCCCCAGAAGGCTCCTCACTTGTTTTGCAGACCATCATCATCATCATCATTAGCCTCCATACTAGGACCATCATCACCAGAATGTTCCTTCCCACCACTGATGGACCTCTCTGAGAGGTTTGGGTTTAAAATTTTTGAGGAAAATGGAATGTCCGAGCTACATGCTGGGGGCTGTCTGCAGGGGCGCAGTGGGATGGCATGGACTAGAATATTAATCATGCAAAAGCAGACAAACAGCAAACAGCAGAGCAGGGAAAAATCTCTTGCCTTTCATTTTGCATCTTCTCTCCGCTGGCCCTGAAAACACTGCTGTGTGGCTTTCAGATATGATACTTTTGAACATTTCACACATTAAACTCTTTTTCATTCTTTAAAATGCACACTGATTTTTATTTTCCTTCTGATCATATTCGTATTACAATTTTATTGTAATGACTTTTAGATTATTGTTCTTATCCCTTCCTTTCGGAGGGATTTGAATACAATCCGATTCTTCATGAATAAGTGCTTGCGTGACTGACATTAACACTGTAGATTATTGAAAAGCTGATAAAAATTACAGCTCCAGCTACCAAAGACCATTATTAGGCTCTTCTACATGCACAAGTTGCTGAATATTGAGCAATTATAATCATCTTCTGCACTTCATTTAGAAAGTCTATAAAAACTGTAATACAGCACTTGTGTATTTGCATGATACCGATAAGTGGCAATTGATGCAAATGGGATTAGCCCAAAAAGACATGCTAAAACCCTCTTGTGTGCTGTTTGAATGACTTAAATACAATAACATGATACAATAGTACAAATTGTTATTATTACTTATATTGTTACTAAAGAAATCACAAGACATACTAATCAGCTGCTTAGCTACTGTATGGTGCCTCGAAAATGGTTTGTTATTTGAACATAGCAACATATTAAAACAATGCATTGATCTATATCTTATTTTACATCAGGAGATCTGAATTCCTTCTAATTATATAATACATGAAACCTTTGAATTACATAATTTAAACATATAATTGTTTTTTTAAACCTTATTTTTTTCAATATTGAAATGCTTTTTCCTATCCCATCTTAAAGGAATAGTTCACCCCCCAAAAAATTACAATTCTGTCATACCTTACTAAACCTCATGTCATTCCAAACCATTATGACCTTTTCTATCTTATTCAGAAAACGTCATGGTTACTTTCGTAACCTCCGTTCCCTGATGGAGGGAACGAGACGTTGTGTCGATGTAGTGACACTAGGGGTCACTCTTGGGAGCCCCAAACACCTCTGATCTTTGAAAAAAGGCCAATGGGAATTGGCGAGTGGAATTTGCATGCCACTCCCCCGGACATACGGGTATAAAAGGAGCTGGTATCTAAACACTCATTCAGGTTTTGTGCTGAGGTGCCGAGACCAGGTCCCGGCCATTTCAGTGGGTAGTTCAGTGTTGTGGCAAGAGGGACACAATGTCTCGTTCCCTCCATCAGGAAATGGAGGTTACGAAAGTAACCATGATGTCCCCTATCTGTCACTCACTTGATGTTGTGTCGATGTAGTGACACTAGGGGTCTCTATACAAAATGCCACAACTAACTGAACTGTGTTACATGGACTGGTGGTGTGAGAGGGGCAGACCGCTGTGTGCCTCGTAGCCAATGCACCAGGCCATCACGTAACCTCCCCCAACGCTCTTATGGGCGTCAAATGGTCCTTCGGGAACAAGTCGACTGCCCAAAAAATAGGGACAGGCTAGCCCAGCCGTGGCCTCTTTTCCTCTCTTTTCTCTCCAAAAAGAGTGGAATTTGTTAACCGATAAATGTCAGGGGGGTGTCACTCCCAAGGTGAAGACACCGCAGAGACCACACCCCGCCCAGAAAAGGGGGGGGGGGGTATTTTGAGTGGAATTATGTCACATGGTCTTACCGAGTCTTGTTGGAAGTATGTCATGTGGAGAAGTCATATGGTAGGTCCTACCTGAGAGGGGAGGAACTCTGCAAACATGGTGACTGGGGGCCAAGGAAGATGCAGTTTACCAACAGGGAAATGATTAGCGGCAAATATACATCACATGGGGTCACCTATGGGGAACCAGCATATGTGGAGCACCTACCCCAGTACAGGGCTTAGTTAGCACATGTACTGGGCCGGCAGCGAGTTTCTCGCAAACTCGTCTGTCACAGGGATAAGGAGGAAAGTCATCCAGGGATCACCACTTTGTGAACACTACTGGGAGTCAACAGCACACGTTTTCACCTCAAGGGAGGGAAAGGCACTATGCGCAAGCGGTACACCCGGCCAGCTGTCCCGGAACTTACCTGTTCGTACCTGACAAAACACGGGACGAAACCGGCTCAACCCAGAGACTGTAGAACCTCGCAAAGGTGTTGGGTGTTGCCCAGCCTGCTGTTCTGTAGATGTCTACTAGAGAGGCGCCATTGGTCAGGGCCCTGGTGGCAGCCACACCCCTGGTAGAATAGGCTCATAGCCCCGCGGGGGGCGGCACGTGCTGAGCATGATATGCCATCACGATGGCGTCAATGACCCAGTGGGCGATCCTCTGTTTGGAGACAGCGCTCCCTTTCTGCTGTCCGCCAAAGCAGACAAAGAGCTGCTCGGAGTTTCTAACGCTCTGTGTGCGATCCAAATATATGCGTAAAGCGTGCACCGGACACAGCAATGCCAAGGCTGGGTCTGCCTCCTCCTGGGGCAGCGCTTGTAGGTTCACCACCCGATCCCTAAATGGGGTCGTAGGAACCTTGGTCACATCGCCCGGTCGGGGTCTCAGGATCACATGAGAGTAGCCCGGGCCGAACTCCAGGCACGTTTCGCTGACAGAGAACGCCTGCAGGTCCCCTACTCTCTTGATGGAAGTGAGCGCAGTCAGGAGGGCAGTCTTCAGAGAGAGTGCCTTTAGCTCAGCTGACTCCAACGGCTAGAAGGGAGCTCCCCATAGTCCCCGAAGGACTACAGAGAGATCCCATGAGGGAATGAGGCATGGTCTGGGGGGGTTCAACCTTCTAGTGCCTCTCAGGAACCTGATGATCAAGTCATGCTTCCCCAAATACTTACCATCCACTGCATCGTGATGTGCCAAAATGGCAGCTACATACACCTTCAAAGTGGAGGGGGACAGCTGCCCCTCCAACCTCTCCTGCAGGAAGGAAAGCACCAATCCGACTGCGCATCTCTGGGGGTCTTCGCGTCGGGAAGAACACCACTTAGTGAACAGATGCCACTTCAAGGCATACAGGCACCTCGTAGAGGGAGCCCTAGCCTGAGTGATCATGTCTACCACCGTGGGTGGTAGGCCACTTAGGTCTTCTGCGTCCTGTCTAGGGGCCAGACATGGAGATTCCAGAGGTCTGGTCGTGGGCGCCAGATGGTGCCCCGTCCCTGAGAAAGAAGGTTCTTCAGGGGAACTCGCGAGGAGCGTGAGGTCCGAGAACCACGTCTGGGTGGGCCAGTAGGGCGCTACCAGGATGACCTGCTCCTCGTCCTCCCTGACCTTGCACAGGGTCTGTGCAAGTAGGCTCACTGGGGAAACGCATATTTGCGTAATCCTGGGGGCCAGCTGTGTGCCAGCATGTCTATACCGAGGGGTGCCTCGGTCAGGGCATACCAAAGCGGGCAGTGGGAGGTTTCCTGGGAAGCAAACAGGTCAAAGCCGTGATGGTTCAGGGGAGAGTGGAGGGTTCCCCTCTAACCCGAAGCTCGCGGCTGCCCGGGCAAGCATGTTGGCCAGCTCCGCGTCAGCCTGCAACTGGGCGACCATACCCGAGGGAGGAAGCCCAGCCGAAGCCTCCGTGTCGAACTGAACGAGCCCACTCTCCGATGCTGCGCTCAAGAGCTCATCGTCTCCCCGGTCTCCGAATAAGAGGTCGAACTCACCCTGAGACAAGCCTGCAGTCTCATCCGAGAGCCCGACCGGGGCAAGCGAGCATGCTGAGGAATGGGAAGTCCATGGGGGGATACCCAGTGGAGGTGCTCCCATTGAGGTCCCCAAATCGCCCCCAGTGCTAACCGGCGCGGCCTCATACCTGTAGGTAGAAGGACCGAGGCGGGGAGCCGCTGGGGTGACTTGCTTTCTCACGAAGGCAAGCCGCGACCGCAACGTTGCCATGGTCATGTTCTCTCAGTTCAGCTCCTTTTATACCCGTATGTCCAGTGGAGTGGCATGCAAATTCCACTTGCCAATTCCCATTGGCCTTTTTTCAAAGATCAGAGGTGTTTTGGGCTCCCAAGAGTGACCCCAGTGTCACTACATCGACACAACATCGAGTGAGTGAGAGATAGGGAACAAAGGATAAGTTTAACATCCTGAGACCCCTGCATGACTGCTGTATGCATTTTCCATTTCCCTTTATTAGCACCTAATAAACAAGCAAAAAAATAAAAAATTAAAAAAATTAAAAAAATTCTAGAGCAAAAAGTTTTCCTAAAAATCGATGTCCACATATGTGAACAGTGGGACTAAGTTTTGAAATTTTAAGTAATACCAGGCTATATAAAGTCCAATGTTTTTCATCAAATAGTTTATTATGTGTCCAGGAGTGTTGGTTATTGTTTTTGAGATATTATAGGCATTACAGCTGATTTCTATAAAGCTGAATTGATAATTCTGATGAAAAGTAATGGCCAGCATCATCAAATCACTGCCAAACATGTGAAAATAAAATTTTGCATTGTATAATTCTGAATATACTGTATGTAATGATTATCATTGTCCCATGTCTGCCAAACATGTTGAGTGGTCCAAACATCATCTGCAGCCTGAAACTGAACTTTTGGTCAGATTTTAGTAGTGAATGCACTTAGCTGGATAGAAAGCTATAGGATGCACACTTGCTCCCTTGCTCCCTATTTAGTGAATGACTTAACCTGTGTGCTGTCCGTCTGCACTGGTCTCAGAACAGTTAGAATAGCACCTTATTTTCATCCTAACTCCATATAAAGACTCTTAAAGCAACATTTTTCAGCTTTTGCAAGAATACCTTTATTCTCAATGTGAAACTGCATAGTACATATATAAGAATGCATTTTCTAATGTTGATGAATAGAACTGTATTGTACAGTGATAACAAAATAAAACAATAACAAAATTTATATTAAAATGAAACGAAATGACCCACAAATGTTAATGTTGAAAATTATTCAAAATAACTAACGTTTTTTCAACTTTTGAGTGAACGCAGTCCTAATTTCCACATATGTGGACTTTATCAGCGCGTTGACATGTGAAAAATTTAGTTTTTAAAATGGCATATCAAATGAAACTAGACACGCTACTCTTTACAACCAAACAGGTTTCAGTCAAAAAAACTTAAAGAGGTTTCTTACCAGAGGCACTTTTGTTGGTAGCAGCGCTTCCTGGAAATCAACATTATGCTGTTATGTCACGCGATGCGGTGTGCCATAAGTTTAACCCTTAAATCAAAGTGTAGAGTCTTGCGAACAGTATTCAGTCGGTTATAATTAATTGAAATTATGCATTGCATATAGCGAAGCCAAAATACAATGTCCACACATGTGGACATGGGGTCGAATGACGTTAATGAATATCTCAGCCCATCTTTTCAATACAACAGCAAACAATCTTTTCAAATAATCTTCAGAATTGGAATATCACCCAAAAGCTGCATGGACTACTTTAAGGATACTTTTGGGGCCTTTTTAAGCTTTAAAATAGTGATGTGTAGTTTGTGAATGAATCAGTCTTTTCAACGAATCTTTCTAGTTTATCTCAATACACTGACTCATATGTCTCTTTCACTGACGTCTCCCCATTTCAAAGCCAATGAGCTGTTGTTTGAAGCAAGTTATCTATGGTGACTTTAATGCCTGTAAAGACTGACTGTATCTTGAGCCTATAGCATTCAAACACAGGCTGTGAAGGAACATATCTTTAGTTTGACCCGCTGAACGAATACGCCCCTTTACTGAACCAGTCGAGTCGGTTGTTTGAGTCTAAACAAGATCAGATGTCTTGTTCATTAATTAACTGAATGTACAGGTAAGCTTGTTCGCGAACTAAATGAATGAATCACTCAATCATCTTTTTCATGAGCGAAGATCTGCTGACTGATTTAAAGAGAGAAGGCATGTTGTTCGTTCAATTTGGCATGAGTCAATCCTAAATTTATAGGCATGCACAAAACTTAATCCTCAAATTACTAATGTGTAAAAATGACTGAAGGTGTACAGTTAAAATGACATGAATTACAAATGGAAGTGTTGTGCTTTGGTTCACAGTGTAAGTCTTGGTAAAAGTTAAGCCCAGAATTTAACGAAGTATAGGAAAAATAACACCCGCCATTTGTGGTGAAAATGGTTATGTTGTTTAAAATCTATTTTTAAAGTGTCTTCATTCATTTGTAGACATGCAAATTCCATTTGTGTAGCTTTATCTTGCTTGTAAAGACTGACTAAAGCGTGAGCCATTAGCAATCAAGAGCGGGCTGTGAAGGAGCATTTAATTGGTTTGACCCCCTGAACGAATACACCTCTTCACTGAACTAGTTGGCCATGGAACGAGACAAGACATCTTGTTCATGATCGAAGTGAATGTACTGGTATACTTGTTCATGAACAAATTGAATGAATTAGTCATCTCATTCATGAATGAAGATCTACTGACTGGCTGAACAAGAGGAGGAGGCAAGCATTTCAGTTCAGTTCGGTGATCTCCTTCAACAAGAAATGGGGCTGGATGAACTATAAATAAAAGTGAGTGATAACCACACATTATAATGTCATATGGATGTTATTGAAAATTAAATAATTTTTTAGGCTAGTAATGTTATCTTTTTTGTATAGCTTGATAAAAAGCCATGCTCAGCAGTTGCACAAGAGCACGAGATGATAGGTATGCTTTGTTGTCATTCGTTGGGAAACGTTTATGATGCTTTAACGCTCTGAAGTGCTGAAGTCTCTTAGTACATTTTTAGACATGCAAATTTTAATAAAGGATAATTAGACTTGTGCCAGTTGTGAATGACTCTTGTTATTTTGATTCCAAACAATTTACACATTCAAAGCGTAAAAGACGGTCATTTGCTGCCATCTACAAGCGCAAAGGCGTTATTTGCAGAAATTATTAATGAACGAATCAATGAACAAATCTTTTTGGTGAACGTTTCCTAACGTCATTGTTTTCCAAAGTATGTGGTTATGGAGTGTGTTCTTAAAAGTTTGGATGAGAGGCATAAATGCATCAAAATTAATGTGTTGTTGTTCAGTTGATTTGAACAAAGTAGCTTATGAAAGAATTGAAGCAATGAACTGAAGATATCAATCTCTGCTGAGATTCTTAATGTTCAATTCACTCCTCACTTCAACTCTTTTGATCTCTCCAATGAGTATAAACAAACACACTCTCCCTTTCACATATCTGCGACCAATCTATACACACTAGATGCCGATAAGTGTTCATTCCTAAATTTTAACAATCAAGCTATCGTTGGTGAAGGAAAAAACATATAGTACAGAGACATTATTTGTCTGTTGTTTTTGCACAAGGACACATTGCCCTTGGTTTTCCTCATACTGACCTTATGTCCTCTCTGGGCGGTGAACTGTGGTTGATAGCGGGGTGCTGGGCAGATTGGTGTCCTCGAGAGATGCTCAGAGGACACGTAAGGGTGTAATGCATGCAGGGCCAAATGAAAGTGAGGGGCAGTAGTGGGAATTCGGATGGGGGTTAACGTGGTTGTAGCATTTGGTTGTGAGCCCAGGGGAAGAACTGTGTACTTTACTTAGAGTGGGGGAGACTGAGGGAAGAAGAGAGAGAGAGAGTGAAAAAGGTATGTGAAGGAAAGAGCTTATAGTTATTAACTTTTAACCCAGGGAAGAGTGTCTGCGATGGAGGGAGGAAGGCTAACGCATCAGAGATATTGCATTTTAAAAGGTGTGTAAACAAAGTACCAGGATGAGGAGAGGAAGGTGAATCAACAAAACTGAGGAAAACTGTGAAAACAAAGAAAATGAGCCTAGGCAATTTTAAGTTTTGAGTCTGATTCTCTTTCTCTCTCCCTCTCTCTCTCTCTCTCTCTCTTTGTCAGTGTTCTGATTTATGACTCATTTTAAACGAAGGCCACATGTCTCTCCCAGTGCTGCGATTTGTCCCCCCACCCCTTCATCTTGGCTTCCTCACAAAACATCAGCACACATACTAGATAATGTTCAGTTATCAAAATAACACAACGTTCCAAAAACAGGGGATCCACTTTTTGGGTAGCCCATTTAAACCTAAGGGACTGTTGGGTACTCTCACTGAGTTTGATGGAGCTGATCTGTGGCCTGTTTGGTGGCAGTTCTGTTTGGTAGAGACTGGAGGAAAATTCAAAATGAGGTGAGAAAAAAAGATGACAGCTTACAAGGGAGCCATTAATAATTCTCAGAAGCAAGGTTGTCCTGACACAGAGAAAATAGGGTATGCAGAGGAAGGCCCTTTTATTTCCCTCATAGAATACTGTAAGAGGACTCCATATTTTATTTATTTATTTTCACAGTTGTTATTAAAATGCCTGTATCTGTTGCATTGTCTTTCATTTAACTGCATATTTACTTGCAATAGAATCTCATGTGTGTTTCAGGATGTATTATATAGCTGGTCTTATGCCTGTTTACACCTGATATTAAGATATATTTTTGGGCGATCAGTTTGAAACCGGACGATACTAAAGCCAGGTGTAATTGGGGTCCAAAAACCTTTGGAGATTTGTTTACTTAAACCACAGACGGAGGTGGTCAGATGTGGTGGAAAAACACGTGAAAACTTCATGACTGTGCTGATATGTTTGCAAAATGACATGATTCATTACAGGTATCGTGGCAGTTTCGAGATGAAATGTCCACTGTCTGGCATTAAAAGTGAGTTTGTAAATGTTCTATCAAACAGATATGGTTTTTACTGTAAATTTAAGTCAACAAAACTTACCTCCTACCTCCCTACCCTAAACCTTTATCCTAAACCGAACAGATAGAGTCATAAAAGCAAATGTGAGATAAAAAAATTAAATTGCATCCATTTGTGCCGCTTTTATGACACTTAAGGCTCACGTGTGGAGTGGACTTGCGAGCTCTTCTGGATTCATACTCCGGTCCTTTGCATTGCAAGTCAGTTTAGCTACTGTGCAGCTTGATCATGTTCGAATAAGCTTGAAAGTTTATTTGGTTATGTTATGCAAAAGTTAAAATATATCGACTTACAAATCATGCACTATATAAAATGATTTGATGTCATTAGATAGCATTGTGTAAGGAACAGAGCAAAAAGTAAGTGATCATGAAATGATAATCTGCCGTTTTACTTGTGATTTGTGTGAAAATGTACAAAAGTCATGGTTGTTGTAATGCCTCTAGTGTTAATTCTAAGAGGAAATGATAATGTACAATGAGCCATACAAAAATCATTTTGCAAAAAGATAGGTATACTAGTATGATTCTGTGAGACCAGGTTAGTAAATGCTCATCCGTTCATCCATTCAAACAGCAGCAAAGTGCCGCCTACTCACCTGTCAATCAACCAATGCGCTTAAACAAGAGTTTTAAACTTTTCCAGTTAAGTGCGGGTTTTGAAAGGAAATAACCATCCAATTGGCAAACAGAGCAAACATATACATGGACGAGAACTTCATGGAAGTTCTTTAGTGTGCCCGATATCAACATGCAGTGATTCAAATAACTGAGAATTTTGATCACATTTGTGCTTAGATTAAATTATCAAGTATAAATGGGAGTGTACCCTTTTTTTTTTTTTCAGAGTATCTATTTGCACCCCAGTGTAAATAGCATCTGCCACACAGGGCAGCTATTTGCACCCTAATCGCCTGGTGGAACCACAGAAATATACGACAAACTAACCAATATGTGTCGCTGCAGTGGTGTGGGATGTAAAGACCTGTGTGAATGTGTACTGTTGTCCTAGCGACCATGGTTCAAATCTGTGTTTTGTCCCACTCTTTTGTCCCATTCCACTTTTAATATTTCCTTTAATACTACTTATAATAATAGATAAAAATGAATACAAATGTTGATTTCATCACAGTGATTTGGTCACGGTGAATGTCGAGGAGTGCAGAGACGGGTTTGATCCAGAGGCGGGGTCTGTTGACTCGTTCCCGGGTGAAACCATGGTTACTGTAGTAAAACCAAGGTTATTTTTTCTAAGGTAAGGTTAAGGTTAGGTTTAGGGGAAGAGGTTAATGTAGTGTGTCTGTGGGACTCTAAATTAACACAATAAACTGTATTAGTATTTAAATATGGGTGCAAATAGTATCTTACACTATTTGCACCAGGACGCAATTAGTATCTACTATTATTTGCACCAGGGTTGGGGTGCAAATAATATCTACCACTTTTTGCACTGGGGTGTAAATAGCATATACCATTATTTGCACCAGGGTGAAAATAGCATCTGCTTTTTTTGCACTTTTTTTACTTTTGTGCACTTTGCTATCATGCAGTAACACACTGACATATTGATCTATGCAGTCATGAAATCAGAGGCCCTCCCCTCAAAATCAACACATGTGGTAAAAAAAGTGATGTGTCTCACCTGTGCACTTGTGGTCGGATCACCCAATATACATACCATGTGTAAACAGGGCCTGAGATGCAATAATGGGTCCAAATTGGATAGACAACTGGATCCACACTCACACGTTTGTACTCTGACCTTCTTGTACAACACAGTTTATCTAAAAGGGGTTTGACATCAACAGGGTTTGGTTTATAATCTCTAGCTTTCTTCATTCGAATGACGATGACTGCCAGTTCAAAGTGTTCTCACATACAGTAGACCCCTAGCCCTAACCCATGGATTTGATCATCCTGCGTTATACCTACTTGGCTATAGATAAGATTCTATTCCGCTCATATTCAACAATGTATTTGTATGCCTCATTTCCAGTTTTCTTGATCTCTATTACAGTTTAGCCACAGCTTTCGGTACCATTTTTGAAATGCAGACAAGCCATATTTGTTTACTCTCATAAAATATCCATTGTTTCCAGGTGGAAGCTCCCTTTGGGACCCGGCTCATATGAACCAATGGCACTATATCAGGAGATGCCACAGCAGCCTTAACAGCTTTCCGTGGTCTCCAGCGGGACCAGTCAACTGAGAGAGACCCCTGGAGAACACCAAATAAGGTAAGAGAGAAGTGAGGGGGGTGGGGAGGGGTTTATATTCATGTGTATTAAAATGAAACAAAGGTGTACAAAACACTAAAATGAAGCAGCATTAAGATGGCATAGACAGGGGAATATTTAAAATGTAAAGAGTCAAAACCAATATTTGATATGGATTCCTATAGTTGTTCCACTGATTATTGAACTGATGACCAAAAGTTTGTGGAAGATATTGAAATCCTTCATGGGTCTACACATGAGACACATTCTTGGAGTCTATCTGCACATTTTCTAATTGTTGGTCTATGTTAGGATGGACATCTTTGACAGTTGCTTTGTGTTTTTCAAGACAGCGTGTTTTTAAAATGGTGTGTAAAATTAAAAATAATCATACTTATAAAAAAACATGTATTGAGACCCCATGTTCTATTCCATTTCGTTGCTCTCCGTCTACCTATTTTGGGTCACAAAAACACAACAAAATTCCAGTGATTCATAACATTCACCCCAGATTCTCTCCATCCACCTCACTGAGAGATAGCCTGCCAGAACAACCCTGCCACCCCTACAGCCGATGAGTCCATCTAGGGCCGCTGTTAGGGCCGACTGTGCTTGAAGCTGGTTCAGCGGGCACGCCTGAGTTGAGGTGTGTTGCTGCAGGGGTAAGGTGCTGCCACTGCAGGTTAGGCTGGTGGTCTGATCCATGTTGACAGTGCAGATACCTGTCAAGCCCAAAGAGACAGGTGATGCTTGCAGCTAGAGAGTGAACCTTTCAAACTGACCACTGCTGGAAGGAGGGGTGAAAAATTCTGAATCACTTCTCAAGTCTTCCGTTCAATCAGTTCATGTCATGTCTTGTTTTGTATGATGATAAAGGCTGGAGAACGCATGCCCAACAGGTGACAGATGAGATAAATCATTAGGTCTAAAATAGCCTATTTCTGCACTATTCTACTAAATTTTCTAGTATAATAGTGGGAGTAGTGTGTTTACACTGAAAAATGCAACTAGACATAGTGTACTATGGATTATTTACTGGTTTAAAAAAAAAAAAAAAATGAAGAGTGAAATTTTGTATGTGCTTTTTGCACTCAGTGGCTGTACGTAGCGGAAGGGGAGGGTTATACATTTAAAAGGGGTCCAAAAATTGTCATGGTGGACGTGGCAACTACCTAAACCTCTGTGGAGAAGATAGGAGTTTACAAATGTGAGTTGAATGCTTTGTCATCACCTTTTGTTGTTTGAGTAAGTATATCATGTGAAATAAAGTGTTGGCTAAAGCTAGCAGCAATGCATCACATGCTTTGGAAACATTACTTCCCTAAACTGAAAAACAGTGAAGGCTTCCATGATGTATATTTTTGCATTCCAGATGATGCAGCCCTTTGAAAATGAATAAATGCTATGGCCAAGTACTTTGTGTATAGTGTACCTTAACTACACAGTGAAATCGGAAACAGTAGGTTGAATACAGTGAAGAGGAATGCATATGTTATAAATTGTACCTACCAAACCCAAACCCAAACCCCAAACCTAAACCTAGCCATCAGTGGAGTAAATGTTAGAAGAAAAAAATGCAACATCTGATTCACACTCGTCACTGATTACATTAACATGATTACTTCCTGATTTCAATGCGGCATCTGAACCTGCACTGTAAAAAACATGTCTGTAATTTTAATGGTAAAAGACTGTAAAAATGCTACAGTAAAAAAAAAAAAACGTTAATTGTTTAATGGGTAGTTAAACAATAACCTTAAAATATATGGAATAAATGAAATTTTAAATGTAATTTTATGTTTTTTTTATTTTTTATGTTAAAAGTATAATTTTACCTTATAATTAATGGTAAAAATTTACATTATGTTTAACAAGAAAGTACATGTACTTTTTACGGTAAATTATTGTTAAAATTACTGTAAAATCAATAATCGGCATTCCCAGAATTCGCTGTGTGACCCATCACATTTCATTATATTTTATGGGAATAGTTGTGTTTTGTCTTATTTTTAATATTAGTTATGTACTTTGGGTGTTCCGTGTTATATTTTATGTAGTTTAGTTAATGTTTATTGCATCATTTTAATTTCACATGTGTTACCCTGACGGTGTTTTGTATTTGCGTGAGTGACACTGAGCACTGTCTCTACATATTTACTGGTCATTGCTCCTGGAAAGGCCACTATTGATGAATTTAATGTCATCATGTGCCTTTCTGCAATTACTACAGTGATTAACAATACAGAATTTTCATGTATAAAGTTGATATAATTTAATAATATAAACGGTAATGAACCGTAAAATATACAGGTATCAAAATGACATCCCGTGAAGCCTGAAACATGGTTACCGTATTTTTTATGATAAATGTTTGGCAACCACAGCTGCTGGTAATTCACCGTAAATTTTACAAATTTTGTTTTTACATTGTGGGTCTCCCATGCTGTTGACGCAATGCGCTTCCGGTTGCGCCACAGGGGAAGGTAAACATGCTGGAACCGATGCAAAAATATCTGATAGAAGATGACGCTTGTTGGCATAACATGGCTGATCCTATAGGTACCGAAACTCTCTGAAACAACATGCCGACTTACAGAATAATCATGTTGTAAGTAACACAGTGTATAGTACATAATTTGAGACACAGTGATTTACATTTTTGGCTGAAGTTTACCACCTGTTCAAAAGCTGATATACCAGTCTGGCTCTGATTGTTTTGCAGTATGTTGCCATTGCCAGTCCCAGGGAATAAGAGGCTAGACAGTAGCAAATTAAAAAGAAGGTTGTAAGTTCAAAACTCAAAGTCGAATGGCTTTTTAAGGTGAACTGCTTCTCCTCTTCATCACATTTGTAAACGGGCCCTTATTTACCCGCTTGTGTGTGTGTGTGCCTGTATAAGGGGGTGGGGTAGTTGACCTTTGCAAGCAGAGACAGTGTCTGAGAGTGAACGCCACTTGCTGCATCTTAATGGCCACGAAACGGCTACACAGCCTCTGCTCTGATATTTGCTTAAACATGAACTCAATACATATCAAAGATATTTACAAAGAGAGCACAGTCAGCAGTTACCCAGCAGAGAGAGACAGTGAAGATGGAAAACAAGCAGCCATTGGGGTTAGTGCTGGGACATTACTCACTGTGCTCGGTCTTTAAGTATTTTCAATGCAGGAAATACAAAGCACATTTGACAAACACAAAGAAAGGAAAAATAACAAACAGAAACCATACAATTATGCTAATGATTTAGAAGATTCTGTAAGTTTACTACCAGGGTCAGAAATTAACTCCCAGATTTTGGCTTTGTCAAGTAAATAAACTCTCCACTCTCCATCTGTAAAATGTTTTGCACTTTCGACTTCTGCAATAGACTGTTATTGTCACCCCAAAACTGCTAATGAGATTTTAGTGATTTGTAAATTATTCCACATTTCAAAAACATCCGTTGTGTTCTCGGGTCAAAGAGGAAATGGACCATCCAAGCTGTTATCAGCGTTAGGTCCAAAAGCCAGTGCCTTTATGGGCCAGGGGTGTGTCATTGCATGGGTAACTCGCACATCTGTGAGGGCACCATTAATGCAGACAGATATGTACACATATTGGAGCAACATATACTAGGCTTGGGCACGAGAATGTTTGCGTAACGTAACACACACCTGCGTCTTGACGAAATGGGAGTTGAAGATTTCCGCACGAGTTTCCAAGTTAGAAGTCTGACATAATGTGTCATTCCGTTGCACTTTCCCCAGTTGAAAGGTGGAAATTCAGACACTCCGAGTTGAATGGAATGCTTCATGAATCATCACAGCAACACACACACACACACACACACACACACACACACACACACACACACACACACACACACACACACAAACACACACACACATACACACCAGGAGTGTGTCAGTGGACTCAACGAGTTGAAGCAGCGCAAATACAGCATGTGAGTGTTTCAAACAGCTAGACAGAGCGCAGCTAAATGGAAAAGAATGCAGCGTCTTCAAAACTGAACTTCAACATAACACGCATATTAAAAATGTGATGGTTATGGTGTCTCCTGTTAAGTCAACCGCGATTTGAAAATAGACGTTCAGACATTCACTAAAAAAACTGGTGAGCGCTTACTAAGATTACTATAGTAACCTGAAGGAAGAACAGACAGATGCGCGTTGTACACATCCTTCAATTGAGTTGGGCAGCGAATCTTCACATAATGACAAAATATGATTCAGTACATTTTGATAATGCAATCTTTTGTACATTTTGTTACAGATTATTTTATAACAGCCTATAATAATGAATAGACGATACACTGGAACAACAAGACGCAATGCAGCAGCCAAAGATGTTTGTCAGACATGTTATTATATATACAGTTACATACATGTCATTGCCCCTCGAGTACTCAACGAATACTCAAGTAATTAGTCCGAGTACTCGAGTAGACAAAATGACCAAAATGCCCATCCCTAACATATACTGTCATCCTGCACGTCTTTTCCAGGGACGTCCCTGCATTTTCCAGCAGGACAACTTCAAACCACATACTGGCCAGATTACAAGTGCATGGCTGTGTAAGCAGAGAGTGCAGGTGCTAGATTGGCCTGCCTGCAGTCCTGATCTGTCTCCAACTGAGAATGTGTGGTGCATTATGAAGCCATACGGCAACAAAGACCCATACAATTGTGCAGTCAAAGAACTGCATAATGGATGAATGGGGAAAAATTACACTTTTTAAACTTAACAAACATGTGTCTTCAGTGCCCAAATGCTTAATAAGTGTTATTAGAAGAAATTGTGATGCTTGACTGTCCCAACTTTTTTGGAGCGTGTTGCAATCATCTGATTTGAAATTACTGTACATTTTCAAAAAACAATGGAATTCACAAGTTAAAACTTCATATAATGTGTAGTTGTAGTGCTTTCAATACAGCAATGGGTGATGATAATTTACAAATCACAAATTTTTGTTTTTATTAGCATTTTTCATACTGCCCCAACTTTTTCAGAATTGGGGTTGTACATGACAACCCATCTAAAATATGGGCATGTTATCATAGCCTTCCTTTTGAGAAGCAAGACATTTTGTATAGTGTTCCATTTCACCCAATGTCCTATATTTCCCCAATTCACTTAATGCATGGTTTAATTAATTAGCAAGAATGATGATCTGACACTTGCTGATTTAAGTGATATGAGAGATTCAAATAAAACTTTCTACTAGAACAAATCAAAGCATCTATGATCTGTTGCATTATCTGACAACTCTTGCATCTCACATCCTCACATTAAGCCACCAAAATTATATATATATATATATATATATATATATATATATATATATATATATATATATATATATATATATATATATATATATATACATGGCTGTTATTTATGGCCATACATTTTCTTAGTTCACTCACCATTAGCAGGTGTGCAAAAAGTTTATTTCGGAACCTGTTTATGTCAGTGTACACCAATCCACCACACCAACTTGTTCACCAACACAAGTACATCAGTCCTCTCATATGTTACTGAGAAGGAAATTGAGTCTCAGAAAGTGGCAAAAAGTTATTTATTTATTTATTTTTTTTGCTTTCAATGACACTAGACCTGAGAATGGAAATTCATTCACTTGTGCTCTTTGCTGGGCTGGCTCTTACAGTGGTGAGAGTTTTAGGGGCAGAGGTGTGCTGTTGAAAAGGTTTGATTCTGTCATGTGGTCATAGAAATCAGGAGCATTACAGAGTATAATGGAGCTACAGGACTGAGGGGAACTTTGTCTCTTTAGGCTAAGGTTATATGATTAGCCTCCGCCATCTCTTTCATATACTGGCTCTACTCTCTTCCTGCCTGCAGCCAAGCTGTGTCTAATGTTCCCCTTACTTGTCTGCACACCAGAGCGGGGAAGAATCACAAATGCATGAATTTGTCTAGTTTCCTCTCTGCATAACTTCTGAATATATAACATTTTGACAGCTGATTCTAGGCCAGTTAATCTATTCCTGGGGGTATCTGTGTACCTTTGGAGGGATGGGGGTAAAACACCTCCCTTTAGTGAGCAAATACAAAGCTACCCCCTTTTTCTTACTAGTTCTTCTTCTGTCCTTATTTTAATGCCCAGTTGTCTTCATGGAGGCAAATAGCCGGCGTGCATTTTAAAAGCACATCATGCTCTCCGAGATAAACATTGTGCAGAAAGGTCAAGAAAATTACAGGAGAAACAATTGATGTCAGAGTAACAAATGTGAATTGTAATGCTGGATATTTTCAACTTGCACCTGCTCACAGACTTGTGCCTGCTCAAAAGGAGTGTGTGTGTGTGTGCAGGAAGAATTTATCATGAGTTTTTATAAGTGACAGAGAGAACATTAATGTGTTGTAAAAAGTCTTTTTTTTTTGTGTGTGTATATTAGTGTTTTTAGCATTTATTTATTATTTAGCATTTAAACACTTTCAGTGTTTGTTTGTTCTAGCAATGATGCCCAGTACATGTCCATTTAGGCAGCCAAAATCACAGAATTTAATGGATTATAATTTAACAGTTTAATTAAACAAAATGCAAACAGTTTTGCAAGATATACAATGTCTTCTATTTTTTAATTTGCTATTGTTTTCACAGAAGAGTAAAAAAAAGAAAAAAAAAAAGAAAAGAAAGTAAGTAAAAAAACACATCTTTCCACCACTTTTTATTTGGCAACACAAACAAATTCACACTCCTTTTTTGTTCATTAATTATGCAGTTAAGAAAAAGCTGCAATGTAGAGAACGGAGGGAAGGTGAAAATGAGGGATTCAGTTTTCCCTCCTCGCTGAATATTCATAATATATTCGTTTTTTATGCTTTCCTGCCGTTGTTTGTTCCAGTTTGGTGCAGCGACTTCCCATATTGAGAGGCTGTTAGCTACCAGGAAATCGTTGAATCCGCATCAACGAAAAAAGGAAGGTGTCTCAACTCCTCACAAACAGGTGTTATGTGTCTGCCACATGCTGCGTATGATATTTAAAGTGCGGCTTGATCTTCACCCCCAGCCAACCCGCTGTCAAAATCCTCCATATTGTGTGAAGTGGGATGTTTTAAGCCAACAATGTGCTATGCTCTTGACATGCTCCGTAAAGTGCTTCTCATTTTTCTAGTCAAAGTCATTAACATTATTTAGCGGTGGACACCGCCGTATTTTATTTTCAGTGGGACTCTGAAAGCACTTAGGCATAATTACTTCACCACAAGTCACTCTGCGAAAAGAACTACTGTCCTAAAACCTCTGCCAAATCGGGAGACATACTAACCCACTTTCCCTTAAGTCTGAAGTGTACCTATTTATTTATAATTTTTTTATTTGGTATATCTTGTTTTTATTCCTTGACAATTTGAGTTTTTAGAACTGTTGCCTCTCCACATAGCATGCCACAATAATTGATTGGCAGAGTGGGATGCAAATTGCGGTTGATGTTAAAATGCCTCTTAAAAGTGGATGGAGATGTCTCTTTATAAGTCAAAGTATAATTTTTCATCCACATTCTTGCCTTTTTTTTTTTTTTTTTTTTTTTTTTTTTGTCAATAAACCTCTTTAGGCTTGGGATGAGGTCTGACACTTTTTATTTATCTTGTGAGGATTTGCAGTTCTTGCGAACCACTTAAAACTGTCCGAAAGGGGGTCAGGGACCCCTTTGTTCATTTAGTTTTATCTTTGTCTCTCTTCTGCCTGACCTCAAGCACATAACAAAAGCTTGGATTGCCTGTTTCTTAATAGTTTATTTATGTTTTTTTTTTTTTCCTCCTTGAGCTACACTGCAAATCTTTTGCAGGAAAAATATCTAAACATCCATAAAACTAGATACATTCACTTAAGAAGCAAAATGATATAAGATATTAAGTGTAATGATATTTATGTAAAAAAAAAAAAAAATAATTGCTAATTGGGAAACCCCCAAAAACATTGGAGTGACTATTTGCATCCCGGTGTAAATAGCATCTGCCACACAGTGCAGCTATTTGCACCCCAGTAGTCTGGTGAAACCACAGGTATATACAACAAACTAGTGAATAGGTGTTGCTGCAGTGGTGTGGGGTGTAAAGAAGTTGTGAATGTGTACTGTTGTCCTTGCGACCTCGGTTCGAATCTGCCTTTTGTCCCACTCTTTTACCCATCCGATTTCCTATTTCCACTCTTAATATTTTCTTAAATACTACTAAAAAATAATAGATACAAATTAATATAAATGTTGATTTCATCGCAGTGATTTGGTCACGGTGAATGTCGGGGAATGCAGAGAATGTTTTGATCCATAGGTGGGGTCTGTCGATTTTTATTCGTTTCCGTGGCTTGGCATCACTTCTTTGTAGATTGCATCAATGTATTACTATAGTTATATTGTAATAACCATGTTTTTTGGTAGAAACCATAGTTTTAATGCAATTAACCATGGTGTTACTACAGTAATATGGTTGTAATATAGTAACCATGGTTAATTTTTTGGTTACTATAATTTTACTATAGAATACCATGGTGAAACTGTGGTTACTGTAGTAAAACCAAGGTTATTTTTTCTAAGGTAAGGTTTAATGGTAGGGGTGAATGTAGTGTGTCTGTGGGACTCCAAATTAACACAATAAACACACTGCAGTGATGCCCATATATTGTATGTTAGTATTTAAATATGGGTGCAAATAGTACCTGACACTAAAATAGTATCAGGGTCGATTTTTTGGAATAACTCTCCAGTTGCTATTTTTTTGTTAGGCTTAGGTCTGGTTTCTAGGGTAAACACATCGGTCATCTCTCATATCCTCTCATCCAGCACTGTGAACTCGAACCGCTCACTAAATCCACCTCAGGGCTTCAACCCCCTCTTGCTCATGCAAACACGACGCTGGTAATCCCGAAACCAAGACTCGTGTGCAGGGGACCAGAACTAATGAGGACAACTGTTCAATTACCAGCTCAATTAATACAAGTGCCTGGGATCTTGCAGCTCTGAGGGAAGACATTACACACTAGATGTTGTGGCCAAGCATAAACTAAACCCCATATGGCATTCCCATTTCCAGTCTCAGGGCTTAACAGCTAATGCTGTGTCCTGTTTAAAGTGTGGTTTGTGTATGTGAGTGAGGATTTGAGAACAGACAAACAACAGCAACTCCAGCCCAACATGGCCACGACTAAGATTTGAAACTTGTCTTAGAGTTGTTGTGCCACAAAGAAATGTTCATTTTGTTGCATTAGCACTTAATGGTGGAAGCTCTGTCATTCTATTATCATTTACACACCCTCATGTTGTTTCAAACCCCTGACTTAATTTCCTCTGTGGAACACAAAATGAGATCAAAATGAGATAAACCTCAGTGAATATTCACTTTCATTGTGTAGAAGAAAAGGCAATGAAATTGCAGGGTGACTGAGGCTAACATTCTGCCTAACATTTCATTTTGTCTTCCACGTAAGTCAAACACTATTCCTTTAAGAATTGCTTAATTTTCTTGCCTTCTTAGCCAATAGGTCTGGTCCAAAGAATCATTCTAGTTAATTTATGGTTTATTTTCAGAATCCTTATTGATTTGACTTACTATCCCCTTGTTGCCTCACACCCTTGTTTTTTGGATACATTTGGCTGTTTACAATATGCAATGACCCATGAGGCTACAATAGGTTATTCTTATTCTTACTCTATTGAGGTTTTTGTTTTGTCAGTAGTTGGAAAGAGTTTATAAGTAATGATTCTCTTGCCACAAAAGGGACTTTTCTTAACCTGCATGGCCCAATTAAGCAAATACTTCCTCAAGCATTCATACAGGATGCTTGGTTGACTCCAGCATTGGTATGCATCCCTCACATATGGGTCCAGTGTTGGCGCTACATGTGGACAGTTGGTGACACTGTCAGTGTTCCACAAGGAAGTGCAGCATAGCACCTTGCAGCCCAAAGGGTGCTGCTTTGCACTGATTAAAGATGCAAGACATACACATAATTAAAAAAACTAATTCATTCCCTGAAAATGAATAATGAAAAAAAAAAAAAAAAAAGTGTTTCCACAGGGGAGTTGGCTCTAATTATTTCATTTACGTAACTGTAAAAAAGGCCCTTGGGTATATTTTTTGCTTTTCATCTAATTTCAGTTTTTCTTTCTCCCTCCCTTTTTTTTTTTTGAAATATGAGTAACTCATCATGATTAGGTCTTCATCACCTGTAAGTACAATATTCATACTCAAACTTACCAATAGAAATGTGAGTACATCGCTGTCTGTAGTGCCTTTTCATCATAATACCACCGTCCAAATTTTGGTAAATGGTATAGGTGGGGGAAAATTTGTATTTAAAATATTGCAATATTTTATCTCACCATACTGTATTGATATTGAAATGCATAGTATAAATATTTTTAGTTGCATTTTTCACATGAATAATTTTTGATTAAAAACGAGATTCAAAGTAAACACCATTCAAAGTAAGTCTGTGAAGAGGCAAAACATACAGTACTGTGGTATTGGGTCAATGAGCACTCAATTATTTCTATTCGACCAAAATGCAAACTCAGTACAAGCTTAGAATATAAGTTTATAAATTGTTTCATTTGTAAGTATGTCTGTACAGATCCTCCATACAGCTAGACTGCAAGAGTTTTTGTGTAATGTTAAACTATGAAACCTATAGAACTAACATGCCTTTGCTCTATGCTATTTCTGTGGTTCTATGATAAAGTTCAACACTTGTTATGCAAAGCACTGAAACACAATGAATATGAATGAGAAACAAGTGAGTAAAATATTGCAATTTATAACAGTTTTGAATCACAATAGACTAAACAACACTAAAGAATCGCAATATTATCCTATCACGACCAACAATATTGATATAATAACATATCATCCCTGCTGATTCCCACCCCTAGTAAATGGTTAATTTTAGAATCCTGCCAGAATATTTTAAATGTACTTAGTTGTAAAAATGCTGGTCACTGAGTACAGGACAGATGTAGGCTACAGTGCAGGATGTCGTCTGTGCTCAGTTGTGTAAACTGCCTAAACTAACTATCCTACATGGGGACACAGGTTGCAACAGAGATGATGGTGGTAATCATATGTGTTGGTGTTATGGTGTTTCATCACTTGTCCACTGCTGTGGCTTGTTAGAGGACAAATGAGTCTTAATAAAGCAGATTCCCTCCACGACTCCACAGGGTCCTGTGCAACAATGCTGCTTGCTGGATTGGGCGGGTCGGAGAGCAGATTGATTACCTGCAGTATCTCAGTGCTGCCAGCATGTCTGCAGGGCGAGAGCTCTTACTGGCCTCCCCCACCATCGATCCCTACCCCAGCACTCAACTTCAACCCCTTCATTCCTCACAGTCAAGCTGCTGGAGGTGGCAGTGGACAACAGTACATCAGGGCAGCAGACAGGACTGCACCTGGACCATACTGCATACTTGTTTCATGGCGTGTCACTCCTTTATAAAAAAATTTAGCATTCTGGCAAATATCTGGCACAGATGTTCCTTGTTTAAGCTGCAAGTTTGTTTCAAATAAACAGATTTGGCCATGGACTGTGTTTATAGAGACAGCAATAGAAAAAAATGCATACGATTGATATCCTGTGGCCAAATTAGTTCAAAGCCGCCTCCGAATTCCCGTACTTACATAGTATGTACTGCATTTAGTGAGGAAATTACTCACTAATTACTTTTTTTTAGGAATGCAAATGTATATGAGTGTAGTATAAATACATATATATACTACATCCGCCATGTTGGAATTGTCCTTTGACTTGTACACCCTTTGACTTATAATGTACTAACAACAACCTCGGGTGTTTGTGGACAATTAGAATTTATTGATTACTTTTTGGGAACTATAGCACTTGAAAAGAGCCACTCTGCTTTTAGTTTTCTGCAATTGTTTTTTCCGATTCTGATGGCTTCTCAGCTCCCGTGACATTACGGGATAGCATAGTGTTTGCACATGATGGTTATTATACTTTCAAATGATTTTTTTGTTGTTTTCATTCCATTATTTTTAATTTTTGTTTAGTTTTTCAGTTGTTTTCAATTTAGTTTTTGATATATTTTCCGGTATATTTAGTATTCATTTTTGTCTTTTTTGAGGGCTGCCAAGTTAACATGTTGAGACTGTTTAAATGCACAGTTCAGGATTTGTGGTCACCTACTTTATCGTGAATACTGAGTTATTGGCATCATTCTTATTTGACATACTGCTTTTTGCAAAGAAGTCGTCTCGGTTATGTGAAGTATAACCCTGGTTCCCTGAGAGGGAATGAGATGCTGCGTAATCGCATTGGAGACACATCCTGTGTCACATGGTCTGAAGCCCTTATACAATCAAGCTAATTTATTGGCCGATGGTGCTTAAGCGACACCCCCAGGGAGCTACGTCACGAGCTCCATAAAGGCGCTCGCTTCGTGCCATCATGTCAGATTTTCTGCAGGAATGCACAAGCCTATGCAGTTACTAGAGAGTATGGCAAGCTTATGCAGCATCCCGTTCCCTCTCAGGGAACCAGGGTTACGCTTTACGTAACCAAGACCTTCCCTATCGAGGTCACTCGAGCAGCGTAATCGCATTGGGGAACGATGTACATTCACGGCATGCGAACAGAAGCTGCCAACACTCTATGCCCGTGTGGCAAGCATATAGCAGTGCACAAGCGAGCTAAAGTGTCTGAATAAACAGAGGAAATTATGAGCTTACTCCTGTTCCAACAGAGAGAACGTGGGAAGAAGGAGTCAAACCCTCATCCAGATTATAAAATCTCACAATTGTATGCAGAGAGGACCACCCCTCCACCATACAAATGTCTTCCAATGACGCACCTCTAACCAAAGCCCATGAGGGTGCAACACTCCTCGTAGAATGGGCTTGAATACCCGAAGGAGAAGGTAAACTGCATGCTTCATAAGCACTCAAAATTGCATTGAAAAGCCAATGAGACAGTCTCTGCTTGGACACCGAAACACCCTTGTTGCGGCCACCAAAGCACACAAACAACTGCTCCAACTTATGCCACTGGCAAGTGCGGTCAACATAAACTCGCAGTGCCCTAATTGGGCAAAGCATATGTAACCTTTCATGCTCCTCCGACTCAAATGGGGGAGGATAGAAGACTGAAAATTGATAGTCTGTGAGCGAAAGGATGTAAACACGACCTTGGGCAAATAGCCCAAGCGAGGTCCTAACACCACCCTTGAATACCCTGGCGCAAAATCCATACATAATGGATTGATCTACAGGGCATGCAAATCACCAACCCTTTTAAACGAAGCCAATGCCACCAGCAGGGCCGTTTTAAGAGTCAGAAATGTATCAGTAATTGTTGCCAAGGGCTCAAACGGAGCTCTCGAGAACACTTCTAAAACAACAGAAAAATCCCATAAGGGAACGTGGGCAGGACGCACAGGTCTAAGCCTGTGTATGCCACACATTAAATGCGAGACAAGAGAATGTATACCGTCAGAGACTCCATTAATAATCGCATGATCAGACACTATAGCTGCAACACACACTTTAAGCATTGCCGGGGAAACCCTGGCCCCAAAACGCTCTTGCAAAAATTCCAACACTGTAGTCGAATTGGCAGTGAATTGGATCTTTGCCTTGTGCCGTACACCAAGAAGCAAAAATACGGCACTTAAATATATAAAGCTTCCTGGTTGATGGAGCTCTAGCATTCAGACTGGTATCAACCACCACAGGTGATAAACCATCATTCAGTAGAGTGCCCCATTATGGAGCCATACCCATAACTTCCATAAGTCTGGTCGGGGGTGCCAAATGCTGCCCCGATCCTGAGACAACAGGTCTGTTCTGACTATAATCTCCCAAGGCGCTTCTTCCAAGAGAGAGACCAGCACTGAAAACCATACTTGAGATGGCCAATACAGTGCCACCAACAGAAGCTGAACCTTATCCTCCCGAACTCTCTGCAGCACTGTGTGCAGTAGACTGATCAGAGGAAACGCACAAAGACATGTTGTCGGCCACTGATGTGCCAATGCTTTGATGCCCAGTGGTGCCAGGGGTGAGAGGGAAAACCAGAAGGGACAGTGTGACGTCTTGCTCGAGGCGAACAAGTCCACTTCCGCTCTGCCGAACCTTCTCCAGATTTATTTCACAATCTGAGGATGTAATGTCCATTCTCTAGGCATCAAACCCTGTCTGGACAGGAGATCCGCCCCCGAATTCAATCGGCCCGGGACATGTTTGGCTCATAGAGACAGCGCATTGTCCTGTGCCCACAGAAGAATGCACGCTGCGAGCCTCAGCATACCATGAGAGTGCACCCCTCCCTGGTGATTGATGTAGGACACCACTGTCCTGTTGTCCGACCGGATAAGGACATGGCTATCCTGAATCTCCAGACGGAAATATTCTAACACCAGCAGCACCATAAACATCTCCAAGCAGTTTATGTGCCAGTATCGCCACTAGCCACGTATACAGCCCCCCAAACCTGTTCCAATGGTTTCGGGACCAGGAAATAATGGCTGTAAAAACCGCACTCTGTCTGAAAAGGGGGAATTTCCTTTTGCCCCTTTTTCAAAGAGAGAATGAATTTTCTGCCTCAAAAACAGGGCTTCTCAAACAGAAACCTCTTTTGGAAGAACCCCGTTGAACACAGGCGGGTTTCGCTTGAACTGAATTATATAACCATGCTTTATTGTTCGAAGCACCCACTTCGAAATGCCCTTCAACTGCTGCCAAGCCGACAGACAGGCAAACAGAGAGATTAATGCATGGCTTTGGCCAGCAGCACGACCTGTGACCACTAGATGGTGCACTTGGCTTATCTTTGGCGGCTGCATCTGAACCAACGGCACAGTGGAGGGGAATGCTTGCTCCTTTAAAAGTGAGGCTGGCTGAGGAGGTTTTAATAATGGTTTTGTCTTCATTGTACTCAGGCATGAAATATGGGTGCCCTGAGATGCCTTCGCAGCAGGGACGCTGGTAGAATAAACTCTTTCTCTGGTATTTTGACCAGGGAAAAGTGTATAAACATTGGGAGAGATGTTTATTTGGGAGAGCTGGTTTGTCACAACAGCCCCAGCATTGTGTATGGGGGGACAACGTGTGCTGCTTATGCTCACTGTGTGTTTTGCATGCATCAATTTCTGTTACGCATGTCTCAAAACCTTTGGTCATGGAGACAGAGGCTGAATTAAATCAAGCAAAAATAAAGGGCCGGACACTCTGAATGTATATACAGCAGAGGACGCCAGAGAAATCCTCTACCCTAGCATAGAAACGGGGAAGAAATGTACATGTGAGGGGGATTGACAACATGCAGGCTCGCACAACAGCCCCAGAATTCTTATGGGGAGACAAAGTGTGGTGCTTATGTTCACTGTGTGCCTTTGTGTACACTTGTGCTTTGATGAACATCAAATTCTGTTACGCATATCTCGAGACCCTTGGTGATGGAAACAAAGGCTGAATTCGGGAAGCAGTCTCTCTTTTATTTTTTGCTCCCCGGCAAGCTGCGGGGGAAAACTGTACCCTATTCTGGTTGTCGGACGTTTGAGGTGCATACAATGGCAAACTCATCTCGATATTTACTGAGGGGCAGATAGGAGAGAAACGGATATATTTATACGGCCCAATTTTGCTTACTGAATGGCTTATTTCCTTCACTACACAGCAAGCACGTAGGCTCGTGTGTAGATCTATTTTTATCGTACATTGAGTTATATTACGCATACCCCGAGACTCTTAGTTATGGAGGCAGAGGCAAAACTCAAGCTGAAAATATTAAATGCTCATTTGCCAGTCTAATTTACGGGGGAAACTGAGCTAAATTAATGTACTTAAGAAACAGGTTAGACACTAAACCAGTCCCAGCATTTATTGGGGGAACAATGTGTGTACCCGGATCGCATGAAACATCCTCACAGAACAAAAGCATCGCCTTGACCAACTCGTTCCCCAGCGGAACCGATATTAGCTCAAAGTCATTCTCTTATGTGATGCGCTTGGTTGGGTTGCAAAACCATCATGTGAAGATTCAACAGCTGACTGAAAGGAGCAGCATCTATGCCGGCATTGAAAAATTGAGCAGAGATAGCAGTGCGCATCTCTTGTCTCACCGGAACAGATGAAAGATAAAGAAAATGAGTTAAAATACCTTGCATCTCCTGATAGAATCCCGAAAGAATAATGCCACCAAGGAAGCACTCAAACGTTGATTCACCATCACTCCATTGGGGAATATTATTTTATCCCAGACCCTCGCTCTGCGGCCAGGCTCACCGGTCTCTGCATGATCACCTCCGCTGCGAGCAGTGCGCTTTGAACGGGGAGAGGAGAGAGAGAGAAAGGCAGAGGCCGCACCTCTATTGCCTTATTCATGTGCATTCTCCCAGAATGACACAGAAAAGGACAATAAGGACAAGGGGCAAATTATTCATTACCTTCTGACGACAAATTCATTATACAGCATTTTGTAATCGTGACACCTCAAGATGTGCGTGGTAACGCTTTCGCACGCTTTGTTCGTCAGAAAATGACTGCCGAGCTAGGCCTCAGAGCATGTCCGATGAGGCTCGTGCTTTCGCTCAGGGGGAGTGCGACAAATACGAGGAAGAAGCCGTTGTCCGTTCGCACTCCAACTTCTCAGACACAGAGCCGAAAACCCCAAGTGGCTCCCACACACAGAACTCCAAATTGGGAGGCCTTGGAACTGGAGCAGGTGGGGATAATGCTTCGTGGCGAGAAATTATGAGCCTCGAAAAGTGCTGCTATCTCCCTCAGATCCCTGTAATGTTTAGAAAAACATATGTTAAAATTTGCTCTGAAAAATTCTATGCTGTATAACAACATCCTTACATGTTTTCCACTCAAAAGGGAGAATAATGATCCTCACTTCGACGTGAGTTGTTGGTACAAACATGGGCTTAGACAAAATAGTGCACTGAAGAACAGAAAATCTGACGTGATGGTGCGAAGCGAGTGCCTTTATGGAGCTCCTGACATAGCTCCCTGGGGGTGTCGCTTAAGCACCATCAGCCAATAAATTGGTGTGATTGTATAAGGGCTTCAGACCACGTGACATATGACTTGTCCCCAATGTGATTATGCAGCTCGAGTGACCTCGATAGGGAACTGCACATTTTGGATGTGGGGCAAATTTGGATGTTGTACAGACTAGTGTACAGAGCAGTTTCTGTTTTCTATTTTAAGTTGAGGCTGGGTCTTTTGCTTCTTCAATTGTTTCTTCTGGCTAGTTTGACTTAACAGATACAGTGTGATGATTATGCTCAACACAGTTGCTGCACCACACAAAAGGCTGCGAACTGTAAGAAAAGTGACGGCGATGATGGGTTGATGTCATTGACCCACTGTGAACTGTACTCCCACTCAAACACCTCACACCAAACTAGCGATGACATCCATACACCCTGTCACTTCAGGCCCCGAGGTGATGTCACTGCTCTCCCCATTATGAGGGTCCCTCAGGAGGCTGCACTTTACTTCCCATGAGGTGGGAACACACTGATAGCCCTGTGACAGTGTAATTAGCAACTTCCAAAATCAGACCTCCTTTCCAAAAACAAAGAACTTTGGTATTGTGTGATAGATAATTATACAAAGTCATGTGACAATTATCATGGTGGAATTCTGAAATGCTAACAGTAATGTCTCAAAAAATACTACATGGAATCTGTTGGGTTTTTATCGGCAATTTTTTTTTTTTTGGGGGGGGGGGGGCGAACATTTTAGGTACACTTTACAATAAGGTTGTATTTTTTAACATTAGTTAATGCATTTGTTATTCTCAACTAACAATGAAACATATTATCTTTAAATAATTTCTTAATATTTGCTAATGTTAATATATCAAAATACTATTGTTCATTGTTTGATCATGTTTCTTCATAATGCATTAACTAATGTTAGGTTGCAGTACAGCTTTTAATGTTAAAAATCTATTGGTATATGTAGGAATTAACATAACGAAGATCCATAAATGTTGTAAAAGCATTGTTCATTGTTAATTCATATGAACCATTCTGTTAACTAATGTTTACCAATATGGTAATTATAGTATTTGATAATTTTAGTATTATCAATATGGTAAAATGTGTTAAACTGAGATGAAAGTTGCATTCTTATTGGCAAATAAAAGGTGCACTCAGAATTTTTTTATTATAATTTATTATAATTTTTATTTTATGTTATCGTTTTGGACTTTCACTCACACCTAGCGGTGTGGATGCAGTTTTAATAAAACACAATAGTTTTCAGTTACTAGTGTCTTTGTAGAAATTCACTATCCACAGTCAGCCATGATTAATTTAACCCATGAGGGAAGGTGTCCAATAACAGGGCAGTTACTGAGATTAAGTGAGTGGTTTTCGGCTGGTCATGTGATTTAAACATGGCAGCCCACATGAGGAGACCTTCTCCATGTATATTTAAACAGCTTTTATAGGTTACTGATATGACTGGAGTCTACATCTCATGCTAGTGGTCATGATTTTATATATGTTTCAAAATTACTATTAATTTCTTTTTAGGAGAAAACTTTTTCAATGAGGAACAAACATCACCTTTGATCAAATTCAGCTTAAATATAAGGCGGATGATGTGAACCACTTTGTGAACAATGGGATATCAATTTCTGTGGAAATCTGATGAGATTTATCCAGAGTTCTGTGGGCCAGAACATCTGTGATATTTATCCTTATAAGAAGAGGAGTGTTGATTTTAAAGTGCTGTCTTGATTGTAAGGAAGTGCCTGGGAATGATGCAATACTTCCAGCAACAGTGCAGGGTTCTTTTACTCTTTGTGTCTCTCTCTCTTTATTTTGGTTTCTATCACTTTCCATTACTGACCTCTGTCTTCCAGATTCTGAGCTCCCTCATTAAATCACTATGCTAGAGGAGGCCTGGTCTGGCCTGCGTTGCCTTGACACTTCAGAATGCTACCATGGCAGCAGGTTCTCTCATTCATAGCAGTGCAATGGAAGAAATGAGGAACACAGAGGCAACACAGAAGTGGCTACAGGGTCCAAATTCAACAAATATGGACCAGACCAGAATAGATGGTGGCCTTGCATCTGCAACATTTAATGTTCACACCCCAAAATTTTGTAAGAAATTAACAGACTGTGAAGAAGACATTAAGAATCAGCAATAAACTATTCACATTTTATAATATCAGTCTACCCTATCAACATCTTATTAAGTGGTACTTGCTAAGGCAAGCGTCACTTATTATTAAAATTTGTATTTATAAAAAAATAAAAATGTGCTTCATGTGGTAACACATAAATAAATTGTTTTTATTCGAGTTAAAAATATTATTCAACATCACTGAATAAACCTGCATACATTAGAAAAAAACCTGCACAAAAAAATAATAATAATAATAATAATAATTTAAATGGTTAGATGGATCAGGTAGAAATAGTGGTAAGTATAGCAAGTTACCATATTGTGTACTTCGGGTTAGGGATTTAAAAATCGAAGCTGTCAATGCTTTCACTGTTGCACAGTGCTACAGATATGAATGACACCTCAAATTGTGGGGGTTGTTGAGGTCATATATGCTATTTATTGTCTAAGTGGTCAGATACATGATTATTTTCGCTTAGTGTGCGATAAAACAGGTGTAAAAATACCTCTGGAGGCCCTAGCCCTAGATTTGGGGGTGGACTCTTTTGACCTGGGGCAGACTCCAACATTCTGGCAGCAAATTTGGCAAGTTTTGCCTGAGGAATTATTCAAGACAAATTTCCGGTCCTCCTTATCCTCAAGCAAAAACCAGCTCTGTATAAAGTTCCATGTGAGGTCAGTTAACAGCAATCTGTTTCTTCACTGTGGATGTGCTAGTGTAAGCTCTTTGTGGTCTCCTTAGCATGTTTTTGGTGCACTTAATGTGAAAGTCTGGTAGGAATGGCCATACGTAGGGTAGAAGTGATGAAAGAGCTCTCTGAGAACCTCCGGGCGGTTAAGTCAGCATCTCAGCAGGCCTGATGGAGACTATTGAGGACTCCATTGGCTTTTTTAGGTCCCTTTGAACAGGTGCTTTTCTCCCAGTGCTGCTTGCTTTTCTTTGGATCTGAAAACACAAAGAGCTGATATATCCCATACATTTAACCCCCTCCCCCCACCACTTGTTTGTGTGTCGACACACATGCACTTATGAGCACACATGCACAAGCACACACATACATTTTTTTTTTTAATTTTTAGAGGGACTTCCTTTGCACCTGTTTATTTGTTCATTTCCCCCCTTATTCCCCCTCAATATAAAAGCGGGTCTAACTAACCCAAAACAGCGTGGGTGAATTTGAGAGGCAAAATATCCTCTGGGTTCTCCCTCTGTCTGTCTTTCTCTCTCTCTATATATATATCTCTGTCTCTCTAAGACTCCTCCAGATCTCATGATTTATGTATGAGGTTGAGGCATGATTCATCTTGGCATGGAGGGAGAAGTTGTCCTTTGTCTTCTGCTCTGTTGGCCAGTAAGAGGTTTCCTAAGGTCTGGCGAAGGGTCTCAGAGTTCTGCTGAACTCACAAACACACGTGTGTGTGTTTGAAAGAGAATAAAAGAGAGAGAGAGAGAGAGAGAGGTAAAGCTCTTTCTGGCGGTGTAGGAGTTTGCCCCACAGTTATTACCTAACTGGAACTGCTTCGGTATGGGGCTAGAGCCAGATTGCGAGAGAGACGCAATGCAAACAATTAAACAAGCAACCCTAGACTGTCAGATATGCAGCAAGGAGGCTTAATCTCATTATTGCTTAAACAGGACCCTGTTGGGAAATATAAAGGTCCAACTAATCTAAAAAATTGGAGACTGTGCACATTGCAACATTGTGATTAGAAAAATCTTGAAAAAAAACCCAAAACATTTTGTTAGTAAAATTCAAGTGTTACCAGATTTGTCTCAACCAGAGAAGCTTTTTACATGAATGACACATTTGAGATGTCAAAAGGCAGTTAATTTAAATAATAGAATAGCATGAGATTTTAAATGAATAGCATGCTTTGATAGTCAAACGAGAAGTGGCTTTGTAATCAAATATGTGAGAATTCTGAATGAGGAAATCCATCAGTGCAGTTATGTATTTGTGATAATGTATATACTGTACTCTGAAAAATGTATGAATGTCATTACATTAGATAATAAAATATCAAACCAAGTAGAAAATATTTTCAAGAAAAATTGTACAAGCACGCTTGTCAAGATAAAAAAATATATATATATATATCTGAATATATATATATATATATATATATATATATATATATATATATATATATATATATATATATATATATATATATATGAATATATATGAATTGATAATACAACTGATATACAACTGATATACTGTTCCAAATTAAGACAAAAAGTATTGTGACACTTTGTGATTTTCAAACGCAATGTGATGAACTATACCTGTGGTTAATTTGCTAAGATACCTGTGTGAACTTGAGGTGCACTGACATCTTACATCAACTTGGCAAAATGGCAAAAATGGTTTAGAAAATTCTGTCAAAATGTACTCACCTTCATGCCATTCCATACCTGTATGACTTTCTTTCTTATGCAGAACACAATAGGAGATGTTTAAATTAATATACCAGTCCATCTTTTCAATACAATGGCATTTAATAGCGACTCCCTTTGAAGCATATAAAAGGACTCAAAAGTATCATCAGAGTAGTCCATGTGACTCCTGCATCATATCCCAATTCTTCCAAAGGCATACATTAGGTTTTGGTGAAGAAACTGCCCAAAATGTAAATAATTTTTCAGTGAAAATCTTGATGTCCCTTGCACGTTCATGTGCGCTATGAGAGAAGCTTGTCAGCAACTTGCATTGTTTTTACAACTATATCAGTGTTGTTTTAACTATTCCTTTATTCAAGAAGATATTGCTATATAGTAGAGCTGGGCGATATGGCCAAAAATATTATTATGATATTTTTTCACATCGTTCGATATCGATATTTATCACAAAATACATTTCATACCATTAATCGGGAAGAAAATGTTTGTTAGACCTCAAGAATGAATGTAAACATAACTTGTTTGTTTACAAGTAAACTCAGGGTAAGCTGCCTTTTATTTCAAAGTTCGAGAAGTATACTTCTTCGTATACATAAGGTGTGTGACCTCTTTTTGGCACAATTTCATTGTTTTCAGCAGACATTTGACTCACCAAATTTTCCAAAAAATCACAATTTTAAATTTCCAACAATGTTCTTCTTTCTGATTGTGTGTCAGCTACGTAACCTGTACATGACGTAATTGCCTAAAAGTCTTGCCTGTGTCAAAAAAATTTGCCAACGTGACAGCGCTATGGATCATGAAAAAACTTTTTAAAAAGTACATAAATAAAAAGCAATGGTGTTGATGATTTATTGTTGTGTTCAGTTGATAGCTGCATTGTATTGTCTCACACTTCCATGGAATGAGATCTACTTTTTCATAATGTTATCAAACCCAGTTTATGTATTTCTCACTGGCAAATATAATTTTGTGTGCCCTCTGTTGTAGAAACATCAAAATGGTTGTGTCATAAAGGTCTTATAAATATGCAATGAAATAACCTTATCTTTTGCAGTTAAAAAAATGCATCTACTCATGTTTCGTACATCACACAAGTATCTTTTTTTCACCAGCCCAGCACATTGCTAGGTGACGTAGCTTAGTGATAACAAGTAAAATTGATACTTCACTGTTTTACCAGATTCGCACGTCAGTTGTCCACAATGTTATTTTGTCTGTTTTTTTTTTTTTTTTTTTTTTTTTTTTTTGCAGTTTAAAACGTAATTTGTATTTAAGGTTAGATGGAGTTTTGATCTGATGGTATAAGTTCATAAGCTTTGATGACAGGTGTCAGACATCCGGTGCGGCCAAATAATTTTCCACATAATTTTCCACAGAGAGTCAACATAAACATCATCTACACGACACCAGCTGTTAAATGAATGTCTTCTAAAGCGATACGATCACTTTTGGTGTGAAAAAATATCACTATTTAAGTATAATCAATCGCTTACGGTAAGCTTCACGAGAGGGTGGAGTCCAAGCGGTCTCACGTGTGACGTATTTGCGTTACCATGATACCGACGTAATCTCACGTTCTCCACTCAGTTGAGACATCCAGGATACAAACGTACCATTGTGGGTAAAGAAATAGATTAATACAGGTCTAAACCAAAACCAACCAAGCTACTGTACAGCGTTCCTCCTCCTCCCTTGTAAACAGCGCTGATCTTCCGGCTGAATCGCACATTTTCTCAACGAGACAGGCTATTGTGTTCTCTTCAAGTGACAGTTGAGCTTCTTCTTTTACTGAAGAACTGACAAGATGTCAAGCTCATCTGAACATTTTCATCTCACTCAGCTGCATATCATCACAAACACTGATTATAATCCATAGTGATTCTGTCACCAAAAGTTTTTCCTACGTTTTTCTCCAATACTAAAATTACTTATGAAATCAGAGAGCGGAGGCGCAACAGTCGGTTTTTATTGAACGTAATTTCTTTACTCACTGAAAATGTCATAGTTACTTTCATAACCTCCGTTCCCTGATGGAGGGAACGAGACGTTGTGTCGATGTAGTGACACTAGGGGTCACTCTTGGGAGCCCCAAACACCTCTGATCTTTTTCTAAAAGGCCAATGAGAATTGGCGAGTGGAATTTGCATGCCACTCCCCCGGACATACGGGTATAAAAGGAGCTGGTATGCAACCAATCATTCAGGTTTTGTGCTGAGGAGCCGAGATAAGGTCCTGGCCATTTCAGCAGGTAGTTCAGCGTTGTGGCAAGAGCCATCAGGAAACGGAGGTTACGAAAGTAATCATGACGTTCCCTATCTGTCACTCACTCGACGTTGTGTCAATGTAGTGACACTAGGGGTCCCTATACAAAACGCCACAACTAACTGAACTGTGTTACGTGAAGTGGCGGTGTGTGACGGGCAGACTGCTGTGTGCCTCGTAGCCAGCGCTTCAGGCCATCACGTAATCTCCCCCAATGTTCTTTATGAGCGTCGAACAGTCCTTCAGGAACAAGTCGACTGCCCAACAAATAGGTGGACAGGCTAGCCCAGCCGAGGCCTCTTTTCCTTCTCTTTTCTCCCCAAAAAGAGTGGAATTTGTTAACTGACTGGGAGCCCAGTCGGGGGGTGTCACTTCCAAGGGGAAGACACCGCGGAGACCACACCCCGCCAAAAAAGGGGGGTATTTTGAGTGGAAATACATCACATGGTCTTTACCGAGCCTTGTCGGAAGTATGTCATGTGGAGAGGTCCTATGGTAGGTCCTACCCAAAGGGGGAGGAGTTTCTACAAAGCATGGTGACTGGGGGCAGGGGGGCCCCTGCCCAAGGAAGATGCAGTTTACCGACAGGGAAACGATTTTTGCGGAAAATATCACATGGGGTTGCCTTCAGGGAACCAGCGCATGTGGAGCACCTATCTCAGTACAGAGCCTCATTAGCGCACTTACTGAGATGGCAGTGAGTTTCTCCGCAAACTCGACTGCAACAGGGCTAAGGAGGAAATTCATCCAGGGATCACAGTCTGTGAACACTACTGGGAGTCAAGAGTGCACGTCTTCCCCTCAAGGGAGGGGAAAGGCGCTATGCGCAAGCGGTACACCTGGCCAGTTGTCCCGGAACTTTTCTGCTCATGCCTGCCACTACTCAGGACGAGACCGGCTCAACCCGGAGATTGTAGAACCTCGCAAAGGTGTTGGGTGCTCCAAACCGAGAAAAGATATGCTTTGAACCGGGGAGAGCTTGCTCTTTTCCCAGTTGACCCGAAGCCCCAGTCGGCTGAGGTGCCGAAGAACACGGTCCCTGTGTGCGCACAGTAACTCTCGAGAGTGAGCTAGGATCAGCCAATCGTCGAGATAGTTGAGGATGCGGATGCCCACTTCACTTAGCTGGGCAAGGGCTGCCTCTGCGACCTTAGTGAAGACGTGAGGGGACAGGGACAGGCCGAAGGGGAGGACCTTGTACTGATACGCCTGGCCTTCGAAGGCAAACTGCAGGAAGGGTCTGTGTCTAGGTAAGACCGAGTCGTGGATGTACACGTCCTTCAGGTCTACCGCCACGAACTAATCTTGATGCCGGATGCTTGCTAGAATGCGTTTTTGCGTTAGCATCTTGAACGGGAGTCTGTGCAAAGCCCAGTTCAGTACTCGCAGGTCCAGGATTGGTCGCAACCCACCGCCTCTTTGGTACGATGAAGTAAGGGCTGTAGAACCCTTTCTTCATCTCGGCTGGAGGGACAGGCTCTATTGGGCCCTTGC
The DNA here is from genome assembly GCF_019703515.2 of Myxocyprinus asiaticus. NCBI lineage: Eukaryota > Metazoa > Chordata > Actinopteri > Cypriniformes > Catostomidae > Myxocyprinus > Myxocyprinus asiaticus. The sequence continues at coordinate 17,082,030 of NC_059358.1, read as the reverse complement.
GCAGAATTGTAGCGATCTCCGCACGCAAGGTAGTGGTGTTCTCACCCTTCACCGAGGTGAAGCGGACACCACTGAACCTGGGTGGGCGCCTGGCAAACTGAATCGCGTAGCCGAGTCGGACTGTCCGGACCAGCCATCGCGATGGGTTGGAAAGTGCGAGCCACGTGCCCAAACTCCGGGAGAGGGGGACCAAGGGAATGATCACGTCGGACGTACTGGCGGGTGGGGCCTCGCGGCGGGGCGGAGCTCGAGGTGCCACGTCGAGGGGATCTGAGCCCCATGGCTGTGCTGAGTCCAGGGACATCGAAGCACTTACCTGGCTCCTGCCGCCCACCATAAGATTGGCCGAAGGGGGGGGGAGGAGGAGTCTCGTCCCCGTAGTCCACCAGACCCAACCTCGTGTGGGTGTGTTTGTGCCACAGCTGGGCGCACAGGGCAGGGGGAACTCCGCTGGAGCGCCATACCTACGGTGGACGTTGGTCGTGACGACGGCCATGCACACTGAACATGTGACCCAGGGAACAAGGAAACTGCTCTTTTGCTGAACTTTTGGTTACCGCAGCCTCTTGGGCATGCGGCGCAATTAAATGAAAATGAAACAAAAGATTCTCCTCCCGGCCTTCCACCGGGGGATGGAGTGGTCTGCTTACCAGCTCCAGTGTAGCAGGTCTCCATACCCCTGGGTCACCCGTCTCAGGGGCACTTCGAAGCCTTCCTCGGATTCTTAGCGGCCGGCCGTGAGATGGGTGGCGTCTGCTTCCTGCACTGGGCTCTACGCCGGGGCCGGGCCACAGGAGCGGGCTGCGGCGGAGCCGATGGCGTTGCAGCAGGAGGATGCCCTTGGCGATGAGCAGATGGGGTGTGGGGTCTTGCGCCGCGCTGGGGCAGGATGTGACATATAGCCTCCGTCTGCTGCTTCACCGCCGAGAACTGCTGGGCAAAGTCCTTGACGGTGTCACCGAATAGGCCAACCTGGGAGATGGGGGTGTCAAGGAACCGTGCCTTGTCAGCCTCTCGCACTCAACCAAGTTGAGCCAAAGGTAGCTCTCCTGGACCACGAGGGTGGACATCGTCTGCCCGAGAGACCGCGCCGTGACCTTTGTCGCCTGGAGTGCGAGGTTGGACGCCAAGCGCAGTTCCTGCATTAATCCTGGGTCAGAACTACCCTCGTTCAGTTCTTTTAGCGCCTTGGCTTGGTGTTCTTGCAGGAGAGCAATGGCATGCAGGGCGGAGGTGGTTTGTCCAGCGGCACTGTAGGCCTTAGCCATCAGGGACTACGTAACCCTACAGGCCCTGGATGGGAGTTTTGGCACCCACGCCAGGTGGCAGGGCTCTGCGGACAAAAGTGCACAGCGAGTGCCTTATCCACCTGGGGGAATCACAGAGTACCCCCTGGCTGCTCCGCCATCAAGGGTAGCGAGTACGGGGGAGCTGAAAGATCGGGACCAGGCAGTAAAAGGTGCCTCCCGCGATCTTGTCAGCTCCTCATGCACTTCCGGGAAGAAAGGAATGGGGGCGGGGTGCAGCTGTGAGCGGCGCCCCGAGCCCAGGAACCAATCATCGAGCTGCGAGGGTTCTGGGGAGAGTGGAGGGTTCCACTCTTGCCTGACACTTGCAGCCACCCGGGAAAGCATGTCCGTCATTTCCGCGTCAGCCTGGGATGGGCGACCATTCCCGAAGGTAGAAGCCCAATCGAAGCCTCTGCGTCTGACTGGACGAGCCCGGTCTCTGATGCTACACTCGATAACTCATCGTCTTCCCGGGCTCTGAACGAGGGGTCGAACTCGCCTTGAGACGAGCCGGCGATCTCGTCTGAGCGCCCGACATGGGCAAGCGAGCGTGCTGGGGAATGGGAGGTCCGTGGGGGGATACCCGGCGGAAGTGGTCCCATTGAGGTCCCCAAATCGCCCCAAGTGCTTACCGGCACGGCCTCATACCCGTAGGTAGAAGGACCGAGGTGGGGAGCCGCTGGGGTGGCTTGCTTTCTTACGAATGCAAGCCGTGACCGCAACGTTGCCATGATCATGTTCTCGCAATGAGGACATGATCCATCCACGAATGATGTCTCCACGTGGGCAGCGCCCAGACACGTAAGACAGCGATCATGGCCGTCGGAAGAAGAGAGATAACGACCGGAACCAGGAATAACACACAAACGGAAAGCTATCTTTAAAAAGACGTGTCTTTAAAAAGACGTTCCGTGTGTGCCGCTCTTTCAGATCAGAGATCAGAGGTGTTTGGGGCTCCCAAGAGTGACCCCTAGTGTCACTACATCGACACAACATCGAGTGAGTGACAGATAGGGAACTACATATGGACATATTCAATGGCAAGCCTTGAGGGGGTGAATACACAATCACACATGTTCACAAGGTAAAGTTACTCCTAAATCATTCTCTTACAATTATTTTTGCTTACGTGGTACTCCTGTTGTTATTTCTTGGTTGTCTTGTGGTTGTCTTGTGATTGCAATCGACGTAAGGAGCACCCCTAGTATAGATGTAGAACATAGTCTAAATATCAAAACTTACTCAGAAATGTATCATTGATGAGGAGGTTTTTTTCTATACTGTAAATATCGAGATCATTTTATCACCCAACCCTTCTATATAGCAATGCCCTCTTAATATAGGGTGGTGGAAAGAAAAAACAAGAAAAACGAAACTAAACAACCTAGAAAAGAACTCAACAAACAAACAAGTGCAGGAAGGAGGTGCATGTTCTTAGTCTTTTCTGTCATAACAGGGGATAGAGGGATGCTGAGAATGATAGTGTGCACTTCCTGGGGTTTTTTCCTCTTTCTACATCACTTGCTCCAGCCTTCAGAAACTCAAGCACACAGAAACACATTCACACAACAAAATGAACAAAATCTTGTCAAAGCAAGCAATGAGCACAGATTAGAGATCCTTGTCCGCCTTCACAGCCTAAAGAGCGTGGTCAATCCTGGGGGGATTTGAAACATTGGAAGGGAGAAAAAGAGTCAGCAAGAGGCTGTTTGGGGAAAAAAACACCAATTTCATACTACAGATGTGGATTAAGTCTCTCCCTTTTAAATGCTCAGAAAGGCCCATGTAACATATTACATTCATCTGACTGCAGCAGGGGCACTGGGCCTGTATTCAGACTCTCTTGTGCCTAGCAGTGCCCGGCCTGTGCCAGTTTGTCTGCAGGCAGCGTTTGTGCCTGCTTTGATTGAATGCCAGAGCGGCCTCACAGGCTCTTGGCTCCCCAATCACTTCCCCATCAATACGCTGGCATGCTGTCCTCATATCAAAAATGACCCAATTAGTAGACATTGATGTGTTCTGACAGGCACTACCTGCTGGAGTGAAGCAGCATGAGTTATTTCTCTATATCTGTCTGTGTCATTTTCTCTCTCTTTCTCTCTCTGCGCTGTTTGCAACTCTCCTGCACTCTTTAAAAATGGCGAGAGGTAAAAATGCAGTTGTTTGTTTCCATATTTTCCTACCTGTCTGGTGTTGACTGCCCCCCTCCACCTCCCTACCCTCAGGGTACTCTTTGAACAGTGGTTTGGGTGTCAGCGGCACGGGTGCAGAAAGCAGTTTAACTAAAACTGTAGTGAGGTGATTAGAGTATCTACTGACAGGAAACATTGTTCTCCCACTGACTGATTGTCAGCACTCATCTTGGCAACTGACAGCCCAGATCCTGCTTCCTACCTACCTCCAAGCCCCCCACCAACCCTCTCCTGTTGGCTTTGAGCTACTGTGTGTGCGTTTGAAAAGAGGGTATTTCATCGTCCCTCTTATGCATGCCGATCAAAACCTCTGCCTGTGCACTCAATCTTGTGTGTATGTGTGTGGGGCGGCTCCAGCAAAGATGGTGTTAGATTCATCAAACATTCATACATCACTCACCTCAGGAATCAGTGCTCAGTGAAGTACTACACCAGATTCCCTTTGATTTTGCTCCGATCAGACGCCTTCCTATCATTTCTCATGTGCTGCACTCAGCTTCTTCCGCAGACTTGAGATGGAACTACCCTGCTAAAGCAACATGCAGTCCTCCGAGCCATACGTTAACAAATAAAACAGCTCTGCCTTAATGAAAGAGAGCCTCAATATTTTACACAGCCACCATTAGCAATGAGAACTAACAAGATGGATGGTTTTGAGAATTTCTTGAACTTTCTTACAGGGTCTGACTAGCGCAGTTTTGCTTCAGTAATTTGTATGTTTGTTTTTTTTTTTTCAGGCTTTTTGCCAAAATGGAGTGAGTTAACTCTGTGAGTTAACACAGAGACTATTTAGCCTGAGACGGAACACTGGTACTAAAATAAATGGGAAACACTGGAATGCCCAGCAGCTAACGGATTTAGAAAAGAAAGTCCCACCTTACTGGTAAAAGAGCCAATCACCTTTTAGATACAGACATGGCCGGTCAGTCAACTCGAGAATGAGCATGTGCATTAGCTGAACTGGCCTGGAAAAGTTAGTTTTTAGCGTGATCTGAGCGAAAGAAGCACATTTATGATACCATTGTTGTCAGATTTGACTGCTGATTTTAAATATGTTATTTGATCGTTATCTTGACAAACTATTTTGGAGATTTTGGACTTTCCCCATTCAAGTAGATAGTAGCTGCACTTTTGTGCTGCTTGTTTACATAGAAAATAGCTACACAGCCTGTCCAGGAGCATTACAAAGATGGCGCCGAGTGGACTGACCTGTCTTGAAATGGACTTTGGTTAACATTAGCCGCTTTTTCACCACCGAGCCGAACTGTTCTCATCGCAAAATCGTACCATTCCGTGCCGATCCAGGCCAGCTGGTGCGGTTAAGGTTTCTTTTTCCTATGTGGTACGTAACAGCATCTTTTGGCGACGCCGTGCGAGGTAAACATTGGCGCGAGTACGGCGCACTATGGAGGATGATCGCATATTCCAGATTTTAGGACTGCTTTTTCCCTTGGTTTTACTCTGCTAACAAACAGCTAAGACACAGATCAAAAAGGACAGAAAAGGCGCTTTACCATTATTTGCTCAGGGCTTGTGTTTGCCACCGGACACGAACATGTAGAAAGGTAAAAGTTCCAAGACTAGCTAAAAAGGATATTTATTGACAAAATATTATATAAGTATTATATGAAAATAGTATATGAGAATATCTAGATGTATTTTGAGTTTAAATGAGCATGTAATCTACTTTCCTGAAAAATAAATGTAGTCTACAATACTAGTTAAACCACCATAATAAAATCATGAAGATACACTAAACAAGTCGCCACATAATAAAGCCATTCCACCAGCACAGTTGAGAACAGTTGAGTATGGTTAGCAAACCATACAGAGAATTCCAGGCCGAGAACGGTTTATAATCGTGCCATACCAAACTGTGCTCAAGTGGAAATGCTACTGTAACCGCTCCTCAGAACAGTTTGGCCCGATGGTGGAAAAGTGGCTATTGTCAATTTCTGGTCAAACACTTGCTAATTTCATTAGTGACCTATAATATATTATATACAAATATTTAAATATTTATTTTCATTTTATATCATAATCTTTCTTTGTTTTACATTTATGTTTTAAACATCCTTAAACTTTGTGTTTTTAAAGGGTTTCACCCAAAAGTGAAAATCCTCCCATGATTTACTTACTTTTAAACCATCCCAGATGTATATGAATTTCCTTCTTCAGCAGAACCAAAGTGAAGATTTTTATAAGCAGATTTCAGCTCAGTTTGTCCATACAATGCATTCAAATGGGTGCCATCAGGCTGCTGGCTGTTTGACGGTCCAAAAGGAATATTTAGGCAGCATAAAATTCATCCACACCACTCCTGTCGATCAATTTATGTCTTCTGGAGAAAATTGATAGGTTTGTTAAATAAATTGATAATTAAAACTTTATTAACTTAAAAAAAATCGCTTCCTGTCAGCAGTCGATGCATCAGTGATGTAAGCGCAATGGCGTGCTCACACAAGAAGTCGGAAGCGCAGCTTTGTACACAACAGAGGAACGAACGTCACGCGAGAGTTAGTTTATTTGAAACAGAAATGCAGCACTGGGCGGAAGCAACGATTTAAAATTAAAAACTTTTTAATTAGCAATTTGTTTCTTACACCAACCTATCAATTTGCTACAGAAGACATTAATTGATCTACTGGAGTCGTGTGGATTACTTTTATGCTGCCTAAATATACCTTTAAATTTGATTTTGAATTCCAGATTTTAATGTGGTGTCAAACGTCTGGACCCAACTGTACACATGTGTGTAATAACATTTAGTACACTTAAAACATAAAGTAATGCTCACACAATATTCACATTCACTGGCATGCTTTACAGTTATAGCTATCAAGAGAAGTAATTTAATTTGTATTACACAAGCTATTCACAGATAATAGACAAACTATACTTTAGAGCACTGTTTCAGATCCAGTTATACTTTAGGGCATTTGTTTCACATGGCAAGTAAAAAGTCAATCATGATAATAAGCTTAAAGGTTTAGTTCACTCAAAAATTAAAATTCTCTTTTACTCTCTCTCTCATGTCGTTTCAAACCTGTTGAACTTTGTTGCTTCATTGGAGCACAATAAGAGTTGTTAGGCTGAATGCAAGGGGCAGACAGCCTCAGTCATCATTCACTTTCATCGTATGAAAAAAGATTCAAAGAAAGTGAATGGTGACTGAGGCTAACATTCTGCCTATCCTCTTTTGTATTCCACAAAAGAATGAAATGTTTAGAAAAGCATAAGGGTGAGTAAATGATTTTCTATTTTGCATAAAATATCCCTTTAAAACCTAACAACTCTTTAAAACAATCTCTGTGTTTTTATTCAACCTGCCATTCTTGAGAACACCATTTCACTCTGTTGTCTATATGACATATCCTGTACTCTCTCTCTCTACCTACTGTATTTAATGCCTGCATGGATCCATCTGGGCATTGACTGAATATCTGGGTTCAGCAGCTGATGGCCCGTAGCTCTGAACTGGTCAAAGCGGAGGCCTTGCAGGTCTCTACTGCCATGTTCCGGCAAGCTGCTTGCATAGACAAACATTTGGCACAGATATTACTACCAGCTGGAGTGAGCATCGCTGCCATTCTGAACGTCCCCTAATGTCACTCTCTCTCTCATTCTCTGTCTGTCACATAAGGCTCATGTTAATATGCACAGACTCCTCGCCCCATTGGCTTGTATGCAGGCAAGATGTAAGTCAACTTAAAGGGTTCCAGAGGACATTTTATTGCTCTTTCAGCACTCAGGAGACTTAAAAAGATAGTTCAGTGAAAAATGAAATTTCTCTCATCATTTACTCACCCTCATCCATATCAAATGTGTATGACTTTCTTCTGCAGAACATAAATGAAGATTTCGAAGAATATCTCAGCTCTGTTGGTCCATTCAATGCAAGTGGTGGCCAAAACTCCAAAAAGCACATAATAGCAGCACATAAGTAATCCATATAACTCCAGTGGTTAAAATCATATCTTCAGAAGCGATGTAATAGGTGTGGGTTAGAAACAGAATATCTGTCCTTTTTTACTATAAATCTCCACCTTTGACCCGCCCCGACCAGTAGGTGGTGATATGCATGAAGAATGCATATCACCTAAAAACAAAAGATGAAGAATGTGGCAGTGAAAGTGAAAGTGGAGATTTATAGTTAAAAATTACTTAAATATTGATTTATTTATTTTTTTGATCTATCATATTGCTTTCTGAAGACATGGATTTATTTTATGCTGCCTTTATATGCTTTTTGGACCTTCAGAGTTTTGGACACTATTCACTTGCATTGAATGGACCAACAGAGGTGAGATATTCTTTTAATAATCTTTGCCTTCATTTGTTCTGCTGAAGAAAGTAAGTCATACACATCTGAAATGGCATGAGGGTGAGTAAATGGTAAGATAATTTTTCATTTTTAGGTGAACTATCCCTTAAATCGAGTTCTCACTTATGTTTCTTTCAGGTGTCAACTTTGTCTCAGATGTTTCTCCATAAATTCTTTAGGATAAATAAAAAAAGGAGAAATAAAAAAGATAGAAACAAATGAGACAATTGTTAACATACAGTCAGAGCTATAAAATTAAAGGACATAGCAAAGCTCTGATAATTTGTTCTTGGAAAAAATTGATGAGAAATGTTTGAGTTCATATTAAAAACTCTGCCTTTTGTTGCTAATTTTGGTATCTTGGCAAATGTGAGCACAATGCTAGACATTGTTGAGATCCCTTCTGAAACTCTAGTGGAGACATGCAAGATTACTGGGGCCTTATTCTCAGTAGAAACATACATAAGCAGGAGAATTTTGTAAAAGTCTCAATAAGCTCTCCATTTAATATATTTGCTGTCTAAAATAAAAATAAAATAAAAAATAACTGAGATATTGACCAGATTTCATTTGTGATTTTTCTTTCCTATGGGATGGTGCTTAGATAAAATCTCATGTGTAAATAGCCATAATGGAGGTTGTTAAAGAACTCGGAAGCAGATGTTTGGCAGAGAAAATAAGACGCTGGTATATTAAATAAGTATTTCAAGGTGAGGCAGCCAAGATGTAGACTTGAGGCTATATTCATTAAGAATCTGCCTGTAAAACTACTGTTTCCAAATCAGTTTGAACAAATAGCATTCAGTGAGCAACATGCATTCCATCAAGCTCTGTCTGATCAAGATTAGCTTAGGGGGTTGATAGCAGCTGCGTTTTGAAGCAGGTGTGTGAAGGTGGATGAACTTGGATGTGGCTGTTGTCCACTGTGTGGCTTTCACCTAAAGCTACAGGTTAAAGACAGCCCAGATTTATCCCATTTCAATCTGGTACTATGGTTAGACATGATATAATAAAACATCTTTCTCGTGTTTGTTATGTTACAGGAGTATGCATACTGTAGCTAAAGGAGATTTCAATATAGTATAAGATAACACCTGATCACAGCTGAGTGCGATGCTTGGTAATATGTATGTATTTTTTGTATCCTTCATGCTAAACTGCACATATCATGAGTTAAATCACATGATTAGAGTTTTGAAAAGAATAGTGGGGAGAAAATGAATTACAGAGTAATAGATTTCAAATACTGATGAATTATGTCTGTTGTTGTTGTTTGTCCCTTGTTCATTAGCATTCTCACAAAACAAATACATGGAGTGGCTTGGAAACACTAGATGGATTATGTACTTTCTCACACTTGTCTTATTTCCTCTGCTATTTTTGTCAAGATAATATTTCAAACTCTTTAAAACAGAGTAGCGTGGAAGGTGGAGAGAGGCTTTTTAAGGGTATTGTTTATCTACGGGAAAAATAGCTCAGGAGAACTGAGACTAATTTGTATACCTTGCCACGTCTTGCCTGTGAGAAGTGGGAGACTCCAATAAAAAAAGATTTTCCAGCTTTTACCATTATCTTTTGATATATGACATGCTTTCAGGTGCTTTACCATGGCCTAAGGGGAAAGAAGGTATTCAAGATAGAAGACATGTTATTACTATGTGACAGAGATTCAATGGGACCTGCAAGTCAGGACACTAATACAGGCTAGACGGAGAGCTCTATTTGAGCTGTTTATAGACTGAACTTGTCTATGGTCTACCAGCCCAACTGAGATCCAGTGTTTAGTTTTCATTGAACATACCATGGCACAAAGAGGACTAACAGTGAAGAGCAACCCAACTGAAGGTGTCATATGTCATTTCAGAGTGATCTCATTCTGAGATATTTGTATGAATTGTTTACATGTACTGTAGGTTTTTGTAAATTTGGATAGACACTAAAATGTACAATATTAACATATTCAAAGCATTTAAAACACTTTTATGTACAGTTTTATAGACCTTATAAATATTTCAGAATCCTCTAACCACCTTTACAAGGATACCGCTGCAGGTGAGTAAGTTGAATACTCAACTACACAATCTGATAGCTGGAACTTTCCTGTATTAATGGCATATTTATGCATAAATGACATCCAAATGGGACTTATAAATGTCTCATTATTTTCACTCTTTGTATATCTGAATTTAATTATCATCAAGTATGAAATATACTGTACAGTACAGTAAGTGAAACACCATCGATGTTACAGTGAAATGTTAACGTGTGTTTAATTTCCTTATTGTTCCTATTGTTCCAAAAGTTCAGATTCTTTGAACACTAAAGGATTTGTAAACATTTGTTCTCTAAAGTTGTTCAAACTTAAAAGGGTTTATGTTTTAGATGCTGTCAATACATTGATATTGTGTGTTTCAGTGACTATGCAAGCATTTGAAAATGTAACAGAACCACACTTGCATAACATCGATAAATACGCAGTCCTCTACATAGCGAGTAAATCACTCGCATATGTAACTAAATTTCGCACTCTGCGACTAAAATTTGTCTGTTATTAGCCAACGGCGAGTAAATATTAACATTTTACTCGCCAGTTATTGAGTTGTGTAGTGGTGAAGCACAGAAATCTTTCAAATGTACTGAATTTTTTTTTTTTGGCTCGTTTCTTGTATTTTGCGACCAAAGACGAGATCCACAGCCCCCATTTTCATTTTATGTCTCTTTTAATATCCCTTCAGTTATTTACAGTCATAAAGGTAAAAATAAACATAAATTCTAATAACACATTGCACGGATGAGGTAAAAACTATTGCAACTTCTCTCTCGTTAATGTGTGCTGTACTCATTCAATTGTAAACACTTGTTCACTGAGCAGCCATTCTCTTAAAGAAACAGTACCATTTTACTGCTTGTTATTCATGTTAGCGTAAACTCACTGTAGATCATAGAAGTGCTTATATAACATTCAACAAAATGTAGTAATGTAGTAAGTGTAATAAATGTGTCATATTTAAAGGCACAATCATACATTATGAAATATTTTACCTTCAGAAAACACTGTAAATATTAAATAGGCTCATGCTGCATCTATTCAAGGGTTTGGTAATTTTTTTTATTATTAATATTATTATTATAATGTATTTTTTTTGCATAGTAGTTTTGATATAGTATCACTTAAATTATAATTTGTATAATGTAATTATAAATTGTAATTATACAATTATAGCCTAATTGTTATGTGTGTAATTATTTTTGTTAATTATTAGGTTCCAACCTTGAAAATATTTAGTTAAAAAATGTGTATAAAATTTCAAATAGAGGCAACAGCTTGTATCATTATTAAAAATGCAAAAACATGACATCATATGAATTGACAGAAGGTGACATTTTTAAATTTTGAAAAAAGCTAAAATGTGATTATAATGGTGCAAAGTGATGTACAAAATAATATGTACAATCCTGCATACTAGAAGTCATATATATGAAGACTATAGATATGTATACATGTGAAGATGCCCCCTTTTCGGATTTAATAGCCAGTGGTGATTTTTTCTCCAACATGCCCGTTGAGGGTGGTAATGCGATGATATTGATCATTTTGTTGACAGAGGATGTGTGTGATTATAAAGTTTCTCTAAAAAATTATCTATGATCAGTCCTGGAGTTTTTTTGTTTTGTTTTAGTAAATTCCAGATTTGGACTGAGAAGGGTAGTGTTAGATTAGCATGAAAAATGCATGCTCCATGCTGGGCCTGTAAATTGTTTAACATTTTATTTAGAAAATCTTGGAAAAGTTTTGTTTTAGAATACATAATGTAGTTTATTGCCTTGTGAGTCATGCACTGTACATATCTTTCAGAGGAAACCGTGTTTTGTTGTTTTTGTGTGATATGGGCAAAAATCACTTTGAAAAGTCAACCATGGAAGCTAAAAAACAGTAAAGCACCTTTCTAGTTAATTAACCCAAATCCTTTCAGCATGGTTTCACCCTGTTTTAAAAGCTTGAAACTTGACCATTAACCTGAAAATGGATGTGAGAGTGCTCTCTCCTCGACTTTTTTTCTTCTCCAGCAAAATGTGACATAAAAAGCTTATGAAATGAAATGATGAGTTTAAAACGTCTTTTTTGAGGCAAACCCAATTAGGGCTCTCACAGTTTTTTCCACTTCACAAAAAGCCTTACATTAAGATGATTGGGCTAATTATTAGTCTCGCAGTCGTTATTTTACAAATAATTTCTGTTTGCCTTCCGCACACTGCGGCAGAGAGTGGGCTCCAATTAGAAAGGCATTACAACAGCAACCAGGACTTAGCTGCATTACACCCAGCAATGACATTCCACCTGCCATTATGTTATTAGCAAAGAGCTGGATCGAGAGAGGAAAGAATGGCTTTTAATTGAAAATAAAGAGAAATAAAGGCATGTTGAAAGTAGCAGCTGTTAGCTTGCAGATCTGTCAAGTTAGAACACTGTTCTGGGCCTATTCACCAAAAACGTATCTCTAGAATGACCATGTAGTGCTGGCTTGCCATTTGCTTTGTTCATCCTGATAAACAGAAATGCTGATTTTCAAACTGAACTCAAATTAAAATAGATGGAATGATAGGAACTTGAGGCTGTGAGAATCAGTGCCACTCTAATCTTGTGTAGCCAAACTTACCACTATCAACATGAAATCTTGTCCAGCTTATTGTGTCCCAGAACTACCCACTTAGACTGGAAGAGATTTTCTGACTCACATGTAAAGTGACCAACCAGTTTGTTTTGTTTTTACATGACAATTGTGAAAACGCTTATAGTAAAGATATCTAAATGTAATCAATACAAAAGCATTATAAGTTTCATACATTCCTGGTTTAACAGATATCACAGATTGTGCCTTTACATTACTAATTACTTAACTTTAAGTTACTACCTAAAATCCCTACATCACTTGAAGAGAGCATCAGCTTTTACTGTAAAACCACTGTTTTGAGCTTGTAATGGAAAGTTCTTTAGTGGGAAGTTTACATCACACAGACGCCCACTAGGTTTTGGAACAGACCCAATGTCTGTATTTCCTCTATTCCTGTATTTCATCCATTGTTCACTTTCAATGACTCGTTAGGGGGTGCACAGCCTTCAGCATTCAATGCAAACAGATATATTTGAATGTAATCCATGTTTTAAATGTATTACATGAAAAAAATATTATTTTAGTAATAATGTAACCTGTAATTAATGTAATCTGATAACGAAAATTTTAAAAATGTAATGCTTTACACTATTTTTTTTTTTACTAAACAGATCGATTACATCAGTGTTAATGTTTATATTTAATGTTTATATTATTGCTTTGTAACACATTAAACGCAAACGCTGTTTATCATCAACAATTGTGTTTAACGCAACATTGGCGTAGCATCAAACTTACCCTGTTTAATTAAATTGTGTGATGAATTTTTTATATAATTTTTTTTTTTTTTCTTTTATGCAACCAGAGCTGATTTAACTTAGCCTCCATGTGCTGTAACCAATAACCAGTATTATTAAGAATTACTGTAGATTGAGCTGGATGTGCTGTTAGTGCCAGCTGCTGTGCTATGGGCTCAGGCTGCAGACTGTAATGATGAACAGCAAGCTTACATTGCTCCATCCAGCCTTGCTACTGACCTGAGGTCAGGGCTACAGCAACAGTGGGAGAGAAGAACTGTGCATAAATCTGCTTAGCTGCATACATGCAATGAAATAGTTTCTCATTAAATTTGTGGTTTAGGTATAGGTGCACATATTTGTGTGTGTATACATACACACTTGAGTTGACCATGCACTGCTTTATGTAGTTCATGTGTCCCGCATACAGCACCTTTTCACTTCTAAGCAATCGGGTGGCTGCAGCATAGAACACTTACGTGGCGGTACAGTGTTCACATTACCCTCTTTATGCATTTACTGTAACTTAGGCTAAAGGCTGCTTGTCATCATAATAAGCTATATAAAGACCCCAACTATGACCCAATATGGAGTCTGGTCTGTCTACCATAACAGTCAGTCATAAAAATGATAAATAAATAAATACAGTCTAAACTCATTGATCCTAGGTTTCACCTTTTCTCATTTTCACAATGGTTAAGGGTTAGTATGTCTTTATGTAAATTTTTTGTTTGCCTAAAGGAAATGGAGTAACAGTTTACAATAAGGCTGTATGAGTTAACATAGTAAACGCAATAGTTCATATGAAGTAACAATGAACAATACCTTTACGGGATTTATTAATCTTGGTTAATTTCTACAAATACTAATACATTTTTAACATTGAAAAGTGCTTGCATTGACAATAGTAAAAGAATTATGAACTAACATTGGCCAGACAAATAAATGCTATAAAGATCATTGTTTATTGTTAGTTCATGACACCTAATGCATAAATTAATATTAGCATATTGAACCTCATTGTAAAGCGTTACCGTAAATTTACCCCCTTGCCGCTTAACCTCCCCTCCCTCCCCACCTTCTATTCCCTGTCAATGCGTTGCAGTCTGGCCACGAGGCATTGTGTTTTGCTCCCGTGCCAGCAGCTGCCATTTGGACACTGAGAGGCAGAGGACCCTCCCTCTTTGAACTAAATTCAGCTTGCTATGCTTGCTCTGCTCTCTCTATTTTTCTTTCTCCCTCTCTCTTTTTTAATAACTTCCCCGAAGGCACTCCCTCTTTTTTTCCCTCTCCTCTTCATACCCCCTTCCTTTTAATTTGACCATAGGTCTCTCTGGTGAGGCTGTGATGCTGATAAGAAAGGTATGGTTGCTTTTATCTGACAGCTTGCCCGTGCCCCGATTGTGTGTGCATTTGCAAATGTGTTTGTCTGCGTTTAGATCTGCATTCAATGCCACTCAACCAGCTCTTCTTTTAATATTGTGTAAAACCGAGATGCATGACTGTGAATGTAAATGATGACAAATCCCTCCCCCCCCCCAAAGTCATTATTTACTCATGTCATTCCAAACCCATGCGTCGTTCTTTCAACCATGGAACACAAATGAAGATTCTAGGTAGAATGTTAGACTCAGTCACCATTCACGTTCATTCTATGGAAAAAAAGATGCAATGAAATTTAATGACTGTGACTAACATTCTACCTAACATCTCCTTTTGTGTCCCACAGGAAACAGATAGTCAAAAAAGTTTGGAACAATATGAGGGTGAGTAAATGATGACAGAATTGACATTACTGGGTGAACTATCCCTTTATGTCTGCCTACTTCCACACACTGAGGGCTAGGACTCAATGACAGATGTGTGAGGAGATAGGTAACGTAGACTATCAGCTTGCCCAGGGGCTTGCTCTCACTTGTCATGGGATGGAGAGAAAGAGACCCCTAAAGACACCTGTCTGACACCTCTCATCAGTGCAGTATCCTGAATCCTGCAGAGAGCTACTGAGGGTCTGAAATATCACACCTTTAAGCTACTGTTTGCACTCAGCGCCTGTCATTTCCACTTTAGAGAACAACAGCCTCTGGGTGCATGAAAGAGGCAGCCATTGTAAAACAAAAATCTGGAAAAAGCTAAATCTGTTGTATTATGGTGTCATAATACATTGTGTCATCCACAATGCAAGGAATGGCATTAAAGAAATAGCCTCTCATGCTTTGGCATTTATTTTGTCATGTGGGATTAATTTTAACAGACTCTTTCTGTGTGTTTTGTGTGAATGTGCTGGTTTTGTCACTGTGAAAGTGAGAGAAAAGGTTGGTTGCATGCCAATGTTTGTAATTAAGGCTGTTCGGTGTTCAAAAACATGGGGTCTTTAAACATGAATGTAAAAACATGTGTGAGCAGTCCGTCTGCCTCTCTTTCTATCTCATCGTGCTCCTTGTGAGTGAGGGCAAGCAGGGAGGGAGGTGACCTTGCCGGGTGTAATTAAAGTGAAACACCTTGATGTGTCACCATTGGCTCAGACAGCTTAAATCTCCCTAATGTAAATCGGCCTGCTGCTGACGCGCTGCTAGGCATGGCCACGGAGAAGGTAGTGGCAGTGGTGATCCATCTCTGTACACACACACACACACACACACACACACACACACACACACACACACACACACACACAAACTTGTTTTTATATCATTGTGGGGACTCTCCATAGACTTCCATGCATGTTATGGATTTTATACAGATCTAATGATAATTTCTATCCCCTAACCCTACCCCTAAACCTAACCCTCACTGAAACCTTTTTGCATTTTTACATAAAAAAAAAATAAATAAAAAAAAACATTGTTTAATATGTTTAATAAGCCATTTCCCTCTTGGGGACCATTGGCTGGGCCCCACAAGGTAGGTGATCTCAGGTTTTACTATCCTTGTGGGGACACTTGGTCCCCACAATGTAGGATAAACATGTACACACACACACACACACACACACACACACATGTTGGTGCGGCTATACTTATGAGGACTCTCCATAGACATAATAATTTTTATACTGTACGAACTATAGATTAATTCCTCTAACCCTAACCCTACCCCTAAACCTAACCCTCACAAAAACCTTTCTGCATTTTTACATTTTCAAAAAAACATTGTTTAGTATGTTTTTTAAGCAATTTCAATTATGGGGCACATGAAATGTCCTCATAAACCACATTTATAGCATAATACCCTTGTAATTACCAGTTTGTAACCTAAAATGTTTTCCTCGTAAACCACCCAAACCCGCCCACACACACACACAAGGTCCCCCACTCTATAGTGTTATCATGCATTTTTATTTGTTTTATACACCAGACACCATGTTACAAAGCTTCGTAGCCACACCACCTCATGGGATAGCTGCATGTTTGCTCATGAAAGAGGTTGAAATGTCACAAAGTGATGAGAATTTGTGGGCTTCATTAAATCATCTGACATATTAACACTCATTTGGCTGATAAAGAAAATTTATGTGTTTCTGTGTGTGTGCCAAATAGTTGAACTGACAGAATCTAAAAACAAACAAACAAACAAACAAACAAACAAACAAAAAACAGTTCCTTTAAGAACATTTGCAGCAATGTTAATTAAAAGTTAAAAGAGCATATTTCACATAGAAAAGGATCAAAAAGACCATTTAATGATTAGGGAATGAGAGACTGCCTGAAACACAACTTGGGAGGGATGCCTGCCAAACGGCTCTGGACTGAATAGACCCATGGCATGTAGAAGAATGTTTCTAGGTCTCTGTGCCAACATTACCAGTTGTCGATGGCTCATGCCAGACTGCTGATGCTTGCCTGGGCAATGGGAACAGTGACAGGAGTCAGATGCCCAGACTGTGTCAGTGCCAGGCACTGTGCCCAATGTCTCTGACCTACAGGGCAGCGAAAGAACATGCCACATGCTAGCAGGGCACACAGGGCATGCACAAACATATACCCATGTGTACTCAGTCCTATATGGGCCTATGAATTTGGCAGTGTTATGTAAGCAGGGACTCATTTTGGCATGAAACCCGTGTCTCTATAGTTCTCCAGTGAAATCAGTCTATAGCAGTGCAGATTACTACAGTGTGCCAAGTACATGCCTAGGTCTTGGCATTGTCTTGACTTGGGTGTTCATGTCTATAATAAATTAACTTGAACAACAGCACTGCATTTCTCAACTTATTGCTATGAGGAAAACTCACATAAACTCACACAATGTTCATGTTTTTTTTTTTTAATGAGTTTACACAGAGGAAGCAGATTCAGCTTGGGGAACCTCCTCTGGCTTTACCATATACTGTATGTATATGTACTCACATTGTGGTGATGTGGGCGTGGCCGAGCGACACCTGTGGAGAGCGAGGCCAGGAGAGGAAGAACGGTAAGGATTGACACCTGTGGAAAATTATCTCTAACAGTTGTTCTGTGTTTTTGTGAGAGCTGGAGAGGGGAAAAAAGGGTGTCCAGATTGCCAGAGTGGAGAGGGAGAGATGCATGCAGCAGTGATCATGTGTGCCATTATTAATGTTATGCTGAAAAGCAAAGTTTGTTGTTACACTGAAAAGTGGGAAAATGAAAACTTAGGTTGGATTGTTCACCCAGCTCCCGCTTCCTCCTTCAAAGTAGCAAGAGATCTGTCACAGTTGTGCTGAAACTCGGGATTAGGAGGAAGAAAACACCGTCATGGAGTCCTCACCATTAGCTGAAGTCATCATGACTCTTGCCGGCATCCACCAGATGCACCATCCAGACCTCCTGGACCTACGTGTGGAGCAGGAACAGCATTCCCATGTCCTGCTCCAAGCCCAGGCAGAGGACCGGCAGGTATTACGGAGCCCGATGGCCCAGGGGAGTACTCCAGCAATGACACCGATCACAGCCATGGCCACGCCCCACATAACGCTCACAAAAATGGGGCCGCAAGATGAACCTGAAGCCTTCATTGAGCTCTTTGAGTGAGCGGCTGAAGCATAGGGCTGGCCCAACACCCAGTGGGCAGCCCGATTGCTGTCCTTGCTGTCCGGCGAAGCACAGCTTGCGAGCCCAACAACTGCCGGTCGCGAGTATCCTGGAGTACGTTGACCTAAAGTGGGCCATCCTGCAGTGGGTTGGCAGCAATCCAGAGCAACATCGGAAACATTTCCACACCCTGCTGTACAGTGAATGCCCAACAGCTCCGTGATGCCTGTTGAAGGTGGGTGCTGGCAGAGGATTGTGATTATGGAGCTGTTATCGATCTTGTGGTACTGGAACATTTCATCAGCAGGCTACCGAAAGGGATGGCGGAGTGGGTCCAGTGCCATCACCCGGCCTCGCTGATGGAGGCAATCCAGCTAGATGAGAACCATTTGGCGGCATATTCAGGGACCAGTGAGCCCTCTTCTTCTCTCTCTCACTCTCCCTCTCTCTCTCCTCTCTCCTCTCTCCTCCCTCCCCCTCTCCTTCCCCTGATCCTGTTCCTATTCCCCGGAAATGGGGAATTCCTATCCCAAAACTGTTTCCCAGTCCCGTGTGCCGTTCAACCCGCAGGTTTCCCCTAACCCTCTCCACTCTCCCCCGCAGGCTGGTGAATCCGCTGCCATGGGTGTGGGCATGAAGTCTGGGCCGGTCTGCTGGAGCTGTGGGGAAACTGGGCATTTCCAGGACCGATGCCCCACAATGGAGGTGGAGACATTGGTCCGGGTCCCCGACGTGCCACAGGCTGCCCCCGATCGAGCAGGAGCATACAGTGCATCCGGAAAATATTCACAACGCTTCACTTTTTCCACATTTTGTTTTGTTACAGCCTTATTCCAAAATGAATTAAATTCATTATTTCCCTCAAAATTCTACAAACAATACCCCATAATGACAACATGAAAGAAGTTTGTTTGAGATCTTTGCAAATTTATTAAAAATAAAAAAAGAAAAAAATCACATGTACATAAGTATTCACAGCCTTTGCCATGACTCTCAAAATTGAGCTCAGGTGCATCCTGTTTCCATTGATCATCATTGAGATATTTCTACAACTTGATTGGAGTCCACCTGTGGTAAATTCAGTTGATTGGACATGATTTGGAAAGGCACACAACTGTCTATATAAGGTCCCACAGTTAACAGTGCATGTCAGAGCACAAACCAAGCCATGAAGTCCAAGGAATTGTCTGTAGACCTCTGAGACAGGATTGTATCGAGGCACAGATCTGGGGAAGGGTACAGAAAAATTTCTGCAGCATTGAAGGTCCCAATGAGCACAGTGGCCTCCATCATCCGTAAATGGAAGAAGTTTGGAACCACCAGGACTCTTCCTAGAGCTGGCCGCCTGGCCAAACTGAGCAATCGGGGGAGAAGGGCCTTAGTCAGGGAGGTGACCAAGAACCCGATGGTCACTCTGACAGAGCTCCAGCATTTCTCTGTGGAGAGAGGAGAACCTTCCAGAAGAACAACCATCTCTGCAGCACTCCACCAATCAGGCCTGTATGGTAGAGTGGCCAGACGGAAGCCACTCCTCAGTAAAAGGCAAATGACAGCCCACCTGGAGTTACTTAACCCTCAGTGTCAGCTAGGAGAGGCTGTCAGAGGAGTTCCTCCAATTCACCTTGATCTCACATAAAAATCGGCAAGTGTGTGCTGAGTTTTCTTTGCCAAAATCGGTATACGTTGACCAAATTTTAAAACACTGCCCCCAGAGGCTAAAGCAGTAAGTGTTTCAGAGCATATAAACAAGTGTGACATCCGTTTATATCCAGGAAAGGTCGCCAGAAGCCAGTTGTAAAAAGAATTGTTTTCAGCTGAACAGGGTGTTAAACAGTGAAGAGAAATGCTTATTTTATTTACTCTACCCCCCAACCAAAACCCAAATCTAACCCTAACCATTAGTAGAGACAAAATGCAATGTTAGGGATAAAAATACAACCTCCTTATCACGCTCGTGATTGTTTATACAAACGTGATTACTTCCTCGTTTGAATGGGGATTGAACTGTGGTCCCCTATGCAACTGATGTAACATGCTGCCAGTCGTGCCACGAGTGTAAGTAATTGTTGTCGAGCCGTTCTAAATATGTCCGATGGGAGACAGGGCATGTCAGTGAGTCGGCATACTGTTTCCAATCCTAGGGTACTGGAACTTTCGGAAGGCCAGCACCAATTTTTTTTTTACTTGAAACATTTACTCACCCTCATGCCATCCCAGATGTATATGACTATCTTTCTTCTGCAGAACATATTCTTTAAGAAGAATGTCTCCACTCTGTAGGTCCATAGACCTTTTTCACAGACTGTGATGATGCGTTTCAGCCTTATTTAGCAGCGTAAATCTGACAAACTTTTTTATATGATCATTTTTTTTAAATATTGTGTGTAAGTTTAATTTTTTTAATTTTTTATGTTATATTACCCTGGGATAATATATAAAAAATAAAAATAATAATGAATTACCACAGCTGTGAGGGGGTCTCTATTACAGCTGCTAAATGAGTGACAGTAAATTTGGCATCTTCTCCCATCTGCCTGTCTTAATCCACCGTTCTCTATTATTTTCCTCTTCTGGAAAGTCATTCAAATGTAATAGTGGATTTTTTCTTTTGCTCTTGGAGCAAATGGGTAAGTGAAAATAATATTTGCTGTGATCTCCCATTCACCACTGTCGAAGTTTACCCTGCAATCGTTTGCTTCCGTGTTCCAAAACCCAGAGTGTGAAAAAGGCCTATTCAATGCAAGATAATGGTGACCACAACTCAGAACGTCCAAAAAACATAAAAAAGCATTATAAAAGTAATCCATATGGCTCCAGTGGTTAAATCAATGTCTTCTGGAGCGATATGACGTGAGGGTTAGAAACAGATACATATTTAAATCTTTTTTTACTATAAATCTCCACCTTTGACCAGCCCCAACCAGTATGTGGCTGAATGTGAAAGTGAAAGTCACTTTCACACCAGAATGTGGAAGTGAAAGTGTAGATTTACAGTAAAAAAAAAAAAAAGAAACAAAAAGACTTAAATATTGACCTGTTTCTCACCCACACTTTTCATATCGCTTCAGAAGATGGGTTTAACCACCGGAGTTATATGGATAACCTTTATGTGCTTTTTGGACCTTCTGAGTTCTGGTCACCATTCACTTGCATTGTGAGGACCGTCAGAGCTGAGACATTCTTCTAAAAAATATTTGTTTGTGTTCAGCAGAAGAAAGAAAGTCATAGACATCTGAGATGGCATGAGGGTAAGTAAATGATAAGAGAATTTTTATTTTTTGGGTGAACTATCCCTTTAATGTTACAAAAACTGTTGCAACTTTCTGATGCAGGTCTTTAATGCAGATGTTCATTTATGTGTGATTTCAGTTGTTAATTTGTAAATCTGTACTGTAGTCTGTGTTTGAATTTTCATCCATGGAGAATGATTAAACACATTCAAAAGTATCTACAGTAAAGCCTTATCCCACTGAGTTTGGGATCTCAGCATAGTCTGAGCATCTATTTGATTTTGTCTTCTGTCAAAATCTGAAGGTGAAGTGGATTAGATCTACTTCAACAGAACACTCCCTGTGTGGGCCAGTGAACAAAAAGTCATCTTGAGAAGGATTGCAGGGTTCTTAGGACAATGGATTAGGAGAGATGAAAAAGAAAGGGAAAAAAGAAAGAACAAAAGACACAGATGTGGCAACAAATGCCAATTAAATGGCAGTTAAAAGCTTGTTAAATTGTAGTTATAAGCTATAGATTTTTCTTTTTTTAAGTCTGTTTTTTGGAGAATAAATTTCTGATGGGTGATGTAGTGTCCACATGTTTATCTGCTAACCAGGAGCCACATTACAGAAACATCCTAAGATATGAGTTACAATATCATACTTTTGTCAGATTTTATCTTAGTAGTTCACCCAAAAATTTGGTCATTATTTGCTCAATTTAAAGTCGCTCCAAACCTGTATGACTTTCTTTCGTGGAACACAAAATGGGAGATTTTAAGAATCTTCACATGGCTTTCTGCATGTAATGAAATGGAATGTTGACTGCCAAGCTCTCAAATGAAAACACCATAAAAAGTAGTCAAGTAGAGTAAAAGTAGTCAAACCGACTCATGCACTGTATCTCAAGTCTTCTAAAGCCAAAATTGTTGTTCACTGTCAAATCAAATCATTGATCTATTCCCGATTGCAGAGCCCAAATCGAATATGAGGACTATGGCACAGATTTTATGTCATGACTATAAAGATAAAAATGTCATTTTGGGTGAACTAAGTTTCTGTAGTAGACCACTGGTTCATGCCATCTGCATACTGTGCTGACATTACACAGACCAAGAGCATAAAAATGTGATGGCATGTCACATGCATGTCTTTGAGCTCATTGTCAGTGCTTATCATGATCTAGAGCTAGAAAACTCTCCCTGCTTTAATAAAAGCTCTATCTGGAGACACCCCCCCCCCCCCCCCGTATGTAAAGAGCCATGAATGTGTAGCAAGGGAAAATGTGTTTAATGTCGCAAATTTCTTATTACCTGTCAATCTCTTTAATTTGATCTGATGATGGAGAGTTACCATTTCGGGCAGTGAAGCCAAGGAACATATTGGCAGTGAGACTGGCAGCTAATAACTCCATTTTCTTTATTGTTCTTGATAAGGACTCTAGCAAATGCCCTGAAAGCACTAACCTAATAGTAGTTGATTGTTTTCAACATATTTTTTTATTTTTTTTTTATAGACCAGGTCCATGAACATGTACCTTTTCCTTAATCAAGTTGTCAAAACTGGAATTCCACTGATTAATATAAAGCAGGGGTTTTCAAAGTCTTAGACAGTAGACCTTCCCCCTCAGGCAAAATTATATTTTGTTTATCACATTTTCATTTTGGTAAGCATATGTGATTCTGAGTTCACACTTTAGACATCTTTGGTAAAGTTATCAACCATTCAGTTAAAAGTTGTTAGAACACACAAGTTATGACAGACGTTTACTTTATTTACGAGGGTCAGATTGTCATTCTTTGAATTCAATTTAAGCCATTCATTATCCTGCAGTTCACTTTGAATACATTTAATGTTGTGTTTATTTATGTTTCTTTTTTGCTTGGTGGATTTATCATTCTCCGTGCTTCCACCTCACTTTGAAAATAGCTGATTTAAAGTAATGCATTGCTCAACAAACCTGAATTTGAATCTTTAGTTGGAGCTCAAATAGCCGGTTCACTGCACCACTAACCATCTGAGTTGCCTTGGCATCTATCCCACAACTTGCCAGAGAGGAAACAAGAGGCTGAAAAATAAGAGAAGTGTTAGAAGAGAAAAAGAGAAGCAGAAATAAGCAGCACATGTATATATATATATATATATATATATATATATATATATATATATATATATATATATATATATATATGAATATATGCAGCATCAGCACAAAATTTTGCTGACTCAGCTGACGGTGGTGCTTTGCTGCATGTTAAAACACATAGTGGCAAAGCCCATTAAAAATGAATGCAGCAAGATAATCACATTCGCACTTAAAATGTAATGCTGCTACAGTATGGCTGACAAAGAGGATTTGGGCCAGGGCACCATGATTACAGTGCTGCTTGCCGTCTTCTGTGAAGTTCTGAGCTGAGTTGATGGCATACTATAGCCTTGCTGAACCGCCTCTGATTGAGGGCCTAGGGTGGGGCAAAGCTGCTTATAGTATTAATTAAAAATTGTTGTGATTTTGCCCATTTTTTTAACACAGTGCAGCTATTTGCACCCCAATAGTCTAGTGGAACCACAGACATACTGTAGACATATTTTTTTGCAGTGCAATCTGTGACATTACATCCTCTGTTGGCCAAATGTCTTATCACTATACAAATTCACAGATCAGGATTCACCAACTTTACTGTAAATGGTAGAATGCATTTAAAGATGAAATATTTTCCATATGCTTGCATACCTTCTATCCCACTTTCTTGTATCGTGTGTATGAATGAAAGTGTTTGGAACACAAAATCTTGTGTGTACACCCCTACATATGCTTGTGCAGATGTAAGTACGGGCAACCATTTGCACATGCGCACCAGTAGATGTGTGGACCGGGTGGGGGCTTTTCTCTCCATCCCGCCTCCCTCATGAAGTGCCCTTTTGACTACAAAGAAGGGCTCTTTCTAGAAAAAGCCAAATTAATTTTCCTCTGTTTCAAGCATAACACTGGCAACTACAATGGACACTCTTGAGGATGTCTCTTGTCTGTGTTTCTGTGTATTTAGTGGATAAAGTGATTGGAGGGGGGTTCTTTTGCGATTTCTAGTACTTAACCTCCACCCTTCCCCAACATACACACGTTCCCCACTTACCAATCCAATGTTTAAGAACTTTCCCTAGGTGCCTCCAAGGTCAGGTGGGCCTGAAAAGGTGCCTTCATTTAACAGAACTGCTCCTTCATTAAGAGGTAGAGATATCACTTTCTCTCCCATACACCTCAGCCCCTCACCCAGGGCACAGTCCTCTGGACTTACACAAAGGCCTCCATCTTTGGAACATCCAAAGAAAAGAGGGGCAAAGAAAAGCAACATTTTCAATAATGAGAAAATGGGGCCAAGGAGGAGTTTTGGGCTGATGGGTGGGCGATCAAGCACTGTGTAATTTCTGCAAGTCATTTTATTCGCATTTTGTTGGCGCCACAGTGAGGCAAGTCCTATCACTCAGTCTTTTTGCTAAAAGAAGACTATTCTCGAGGAAAATGACATTAGAAAAAGGCAAGAGCATTCTTAGCAAATAAATGTGTTAGTCGAGACATTCAATTTAACTCTTCCCTGCATCATTAGGTTTGTGCTCTCGAATTATGCAAAAGGCTTCACTATTTTAAGACATCTAGTCCAGAAACATAAATCGATATGTGTCCAATGCTGAGATGCATCTCCAGAGCAACCTTTATGAAGCTCAAGTATTCCCCATTATCTAGGTCACAATATGTGGAGCGGTTTCAACAGATAGGCAATTCCCCAGGCGAACAGAAGTTTTTCTGTCTATCTTTCTGCTTGTCATTTCATTCTGGAGAAGGACTGTAGTCTTTGTCTGTGGTTTTGTGTCATTTAGGGTATTGTCAGAGCATTCACTAATACCCATGTGTGATGACACACACTTATTCATTCATGCATACATACATGCATGCACACACTTTTTCACAGTTACTCTGAAAACATTTACAGTATACAGGCCAAAGCCAAGTGGGTCACACAATTTTCAAGGCCTTATTTCTTCTCTGTTGATTTATTAATGCAATAATAATATCTATAACTGCAAATACACCAGTTGCCATACAACAGTAGGGAGTCTCATTACTGTTAATTCATATATATGCCATGAAACAGGAAATCTATTTTATGGTGTACAGTTACAGTCACATGTTTTCTCTGCACATATCTGGGAATTTTTTGCATGAGGCCATTTTGGGGGCTATGAATACTATGGATGGGAATCAGCAGTGACCTGACAATACAGTATTATTCTGTATTGATATCTGGGTCGCATTACAATATGTACTGCAATTAAAACGGTGATCCTCACTCATTGTTTTACTCACTTGTTTCTAATTCATCTTCATTTGACTTCAGTATGTTGATATCAATGCTGAACTTCCTACTTTACTTTACCGTAAAGAGCAACAGAAGTAGCGTAGAGCACAAGCACTTCAGCAGTGATTACAATAACGTGTCATGGTTCCAGCATGTTTACAAATGAAACAACTTCTAAGTCATTTTTTCATATTAACCCAAGTTTCACTCACTGTAAAATTGCAGGATTACCTTTTCTGGTAAATGTACCACATCTGCAATTCACCCGTGTAATGGGTTTCCGGACTTTTTTTTTTTTTAAATCAGTTTTGCTGCCACTCACATGTCAGCACCAAAATGCCAGTAAACTCTGTGATGTCATTTGCTAGAAAAGTCTTGAAGGTCCCTTGTATTTTTTTTAAAGTGACACAAAGCAAATAACAGGAATACTATGATGCTGCATTGTATTGTATAATTCATACAATTTTTTTTTTTTTTTTTTTTAAACTACCTAGCTAAAGCTGTAATTGTTGGCCATGTGCGTTGTATGTGCACTAAACAAAAAAAAAATAAAAAAATAAATACATTTCCGGAAAGGGCTGTTTGTGTGAAAGAGCATTTAGACTTATTCCTAGAGTGTTCTGAGTTTGCATTTCAGATCATGTTTAAACTAATGTGTTTTGTCTTCTCACACACTTGCACACACACCCCAATGTATAAATATGAAAAGTGTAACTAAAAATTCTTTCAATTAGAATATGGATACAGTGTCATGAGGTAGAATTTTGTGATACTTTTTATTTTATTTCCTCCAATATTTAAATATAGCAATATTCTTCCCAATTTCTTTTTTTTTTTTTTTTTGTGAAGGCCTCAGTAAGACATAGATTTAGTCAAGACCCATATTTCTCCCTCAGACGATGTCTCAAAGAGTGCCAAGGAAAAGACCCTTGGGGGGTCCGCTGGGGGCTTGTGGCCCAACAAGTGCACAAAAGGCTGCTTTTGGGAAGGTGGGGACTGAATACAAAGTGGGAGTCTGAAAAAAGCCCAAAACAATAACTGACAGTGGGTGGATGGAGGAATGTTGAGTGTGTGTGTGCAGTATGGGGAAACTGTGCAGAGCTCCACAATAGAGATCTCCACCTGTTTACACTTCTGCTCTGGCCGCATTCTTCTGAGGCCTCTCTAGAGGGCTCTCACTCAACTCAGTCAGCTAACTGCCTCAGAGCGCCATCCGCCAGCTCACAAAGGGCCTCCGTGACTCTCAGCAGAGCCCATGAAAAGGAGGGAAGAGCTGGAGAGAGGGAACAGGGGGAGAGAAAAAAGAGTGAAGCGCGGGGAGCAATGAAGCAAAAAAGCTAGGGGGCAGAATGAAAGGGAGGAAGAATGGCTGACGGGCCTTTTCCCAACGAGTCGTGTTAAAGAGAATGTGTGGTTATTTCTCAGAGGACTGGTTTTTGAAAGAGAAAAATGCAAAGGGTAAGAAGAAAGACAAGCCAAGAAAAAAAGAGGCTCTGTCCGTTATCTTTGTTGTACTGGACAAGAACATGGGTCAAAATGAAGGGATGTGTGAGGTGAGAAACAGAGCACTAGAGCAAAGGATGGAGATATATAGGGAGGAAAGGTCTGTACAATTATACAGACACCGGCCTTTTGTGTGCAAATTTCCCACCATGGTCCTCACAGTTTCTTAACAGTTAATTAAGTAGGTGGGAGGCGGAGGAGAGGGGATGGGGTCGAGGGTCTTGTGAGTGTTCCTCGCTGCATGAATGAAGGATTTGTCCTAAACTGGGTGGCAAGAGGCCAAACAATGTCAAAAGCAATTAGCGCTGGCACTGGGCAGCAAGAGTTTCCACAAGTGAACAAGTAAACACTACACACACGCAGATGTTTTAGTACAGAGAAAGGGTATTTTTGTGGCACAGGATGAGAAGGTGTGGAATGGATGCCCACCTGACAGCATGTTCACTCAAATTCATTTGTGTGCCTGTGTCATGATTTTTTATTTCTATACATGATGCACTGTATGCACCTAATATACAATATGTATTGCATTTAAGTATATGTACACTTGAGTGACACTTACAATATAGGAATTTATTGCATTAGATATCAATTTAGGTTTTTAACAATATATTAATCCAAGTGGCATCTGCAAACAAATAATATTAGACCTTTTCTCAGAACCAGCTTCACTTTCTAGCTATTTTTGCAATCGACTGGTCCCCAGGTAACTTTTAGTGGATGTGTAAAATAAAAATAAATAAATAAAAAAAAAGGAAACATGAAAAGTGTCCTTGTGCACTTTTTATTTAGTATACATTCTACTTCTTTCAGTATTTTGTTATCTCATGCAGTGACATGTATACATTTTTGTGTATCCAAATTTTTTTCAATGTGTGTCCAAATTGTTTTTGGGCCCACTATATGTATTTTTTTAATTATTATTATTAGTTTGCATACAGTTTTTATAATTCATACACATTTATTATAGAAATACCTAGCTAAAGCTGTAATTCTTGGTCATGTGTGTTGGAACCCATTTGCCTCCCAAGAACAGAAAATAACATTGTCCACTCTGTCCATAGGCCCTATCGTGCCAAGTCTTTTTCCTCACCCTTAACCTCTACAACTGGTGCCTCTGCTGTGGTCGGCACGCATTCCTTTTTCTTGTCTTTACCCTCAGGGGTGAAGTGCCACTCTAATGCTTCTGTCTCTGTCTTGGCACAGACCTAACTGGCATGTTTAAGTGGACACCAGGCCAGGGTAAAACAATTAGGTTTGAAAAAGACTGTCAGAATTAGGCCTAGTCTTTATTTGTTGACCTGAACACTAACAGGAAGTGTTTTCATTCATCCCAATTAGTATTACTAATGTGCTTATGATACTTTCTTTTCTATATATCGGCTGTTATCTGGGTCAAACAATCATTCACACTCCCTGTGTGAAGTCTTTTCCAAAGGGTAGACAACTTACCTATATTCCAAAGATACCTTGTTTTAGCTAAATGCTAAGACAGCATCGCATGTCCCAGAATGCGACAAGCTTAGTAAAACAAATAAAATAAAATACGTGGGCGAGACAAGAGAAATGTTGAATAGAAATAAACTAATAGTCCATTCAATGCTAAAAAATATCAATAAAAAAATAGTTGTGTAATTAAAAATGTATTATATTACCAGTATTTGGCAAAGAGTGGCTGCCTTTTTAGAGCGTTCCAAATCAGTCTTAAGTGGTTCTGTTGCAATTAGCTTTTTATCTGACTTCAGAGGCAGCTGTCTATGTAGGCAGTAGGCAGTGAGGCAGCTCCCTAGGTTTTGGAAAAAGGCTTGTGAGGGTATTTGTATGTTAGAATGTTTGACTGTTCTGGATAATGACACAGGTTTGAGAAATGACGGTAAAAAGTTTGGGTCAAAATCTTTAAAATTTCATGAGCACTTTATAACCATCCCTTGCTTCATTTGGCTCTCCCATTCCTCTCATTCTTATACTATACTTTCTTGACTCACTGTATCTCTCCTTGGTATAAATAACTAACAAATGCTGTGTTTCAGCATCTCTAATGCATTAGATTCCACAGCTAGAGAAAGAGAGAGAGGAGTCCATCCCACCCTTTCCTCTGATAAATCACGGTTGTGTGTGTAATCTTCCTGGGGCAGGCGAGAAGAAGTGATCAGTGATAGAAGAGACGTGCATCGACACAAACCACCTTTAGAGGAGGGCAGGTGGGGGGTGCAGGTAATCAGAGGGAGATTGAGAGACGGGTGAAAATTTCCATGCAGATTTAGAGCCTATAAAGACGGATCTGGGTTCCATTCCCTCCACCTCCCTTTTTTTTCTCTTTCCTGTTCTCTTCTTCTTTTTCTCCCTCCCTCTTCTCTTTTATCTTCTGTTTCTCTTTCTGTTTTTCTTTCTGTCCTTCTTACTATTCCTCTTCCCTCTTCCTCTTTCCCTTCTTGTTTTCCCTTCTCTTTCTTCCCTTTCTTCTTCCTGTTTTATTTCTATTTTCTTTCTCTCTTAATTTTCCTTTTCCTCTTCCCTTTCCTCTTTCCTCTTCTTCTGTTGTTTCCTGTTTCTCTTTCTATTTGTCTTTATCTTCCCTCCCTCTCCTTTCTTTCTTTCTTTCTTTCTTTCTTTCTTTCTTTCTTTCTTTCTTTCTTTCTTTCTTTCTTTCTTTCTCCTTCTCTTCATCTTTCTCATCCTCTTTTTCCTACTCTTTCTTGTTTCTAAGTGTCTCCATGGGCTGCTAATTAGAGGGAGATAGCCTAAGATGAGAGCCCAGGTTACTTTAACCTTGGTGGTAGCGTGGCAGCACTCCTCCATGTGACTGGCTATTCATCATGCCACCGAGGTGGAGAAAATGAGTAACAAATCACCCCCCAACTCCCTCACTTCCATATACTGAGGGGACCTGAACAAGCTGACTATGCCATCAGCAGGTCTAGGATCAGACTGCATGCAAACCCTCACTTATAAAAATACATAATTCTGAACTGATCTGGGAGCAGACTTCTTTGCTCAGCTCTGCTATTCACGTGTCTTGTAAATTTACCAGATCTTAATGTAGTGTTCAATACTACTATATATATTTATTATATTTATTAAATAAAATGTATTAAAATAAATTTTTTAATGTTTCTGGCAGGGCCTGGGTAGCTCAGTGGTAAAATACGCTGGCTACCACCCCTGGAGTTCGCTAGTTATCTAGTTCGAATCCCAGGGCGTGCTGAGTGACTCCAGCCAGGTCTCCTAAGCAACCAAATTGGCCTGGTTGCTAGGGAGGGTAGAGTACATGGGGTAACCTCCTCGTGGTCGCTATAATGTGGTTCGTTCTCGGGGGGGGCACGGTGTGAGTTGAGTGTGGTTGTTGCGATGGATGGCGTGAAGCCTCCACATGTGATATGTCTCTGTGACAACGTGCTCAACAAGCCACGTGATAAGATGCACGGGTTGATGGTCTCAGACGTGGAGGCAACTGGGTTCGTCCTCTGCCACCCAGACTGAGGTGAATCACTACGCGACCACGAGGACTACATTGGGAATTGGGAATTCCAAATTGGGAATAAAAATAATGTTTCTGGCTATTTTAAGTAAAATGTAACCCTCTGTCTATCTGAATTCCACTTCGTCTGCAATAAAGAAAACCAACATCATGTGATCTGATGACTGATGTCGGTTCAGCACACGACGGGAAGCACAATAGTGTCCGGCTTGACCACTTTCTTTTCAACTCCACCCCCATCTGCAACCGGCAAATCTTGCAGTTCGGTAAGTCAAGGCACAGTTCAAGTCGAATACACCTATTTCATGTTTAATTCATCAAGTGCCGTCCAGTTATCATTTTAGAAAATTTTGTGTAAATGTCTTTTTTTACACAAACTTTTGGAAGTCTGAAAAAAGAGATGTTAAAAATCGTGGTTGAAATTACTTTGGTTCATTCATTACACTGGAAACTGAAGGTGAGAAGCACATGTGCAATACAGTATTGTGGTTTAAGTAAGAGCTTTGTTGGTAAAATAGGCCTACTGCTCATTTTGCCAAATGTAGTAGGTCACCCGGGTATTCTATGCATAAATAAACTTTGCACACTGTGCACAGTATTCATACCATGTCCTGCAACATTATTAAGAATAGTATGTTAGTATGCTATTCTGAACATAGCCTTTGTTTGTGTACATGTTTGCTTCTTCACTGGCTTTAAAAAAAAAAAAAACCTTACTATGATCCATTCTGGTATTCATATCAGTTGCAACTGATCTGCTTTAAAAAAATTTGATTCTTGTGAAGATTTTCTTGAAGCATATCAGATAACATCTGCAGATGACTTTCATTTCTACACAGTTTTTACTAGTGTAACTAATCTATTTTTGTATTTGTTTATTGTTTTACTTTTTATCTGCCTGTGACTTTGTTTTTGGTCAGTCTCTCTGGAAAAGTGCTGTTTGGACTTAACAGGAAAAAAGGGGGGTATTTCCCCAACATTCACTGTTCCCATCCCCCATCCTCCCACAAGCCATACTCACATGCTGATGCAAGCACATCTCAGGTTAGTGTTGGTCACAGTGTCACACAATAGATGAAACTCAACATGGTTTGATGAGGCTAACGCTAGTGAACACCTTAGATTGTTTTTCTGCTAACTTCATGTCACATTTTATAGTGTCTGCGCTGTTATTCATTTTCAATACAAAGTATACAGTTTTCCATGAGAAATACTAAATGTTAGTAGAGATTATATGTTTCCACATGCTCTTTAGTAGATTAGCTAAAATAGCTTTGTGTCTTTGGTGTTACCACCTGTGACAGTAACACACCACAGAACATCTTAATAAAGCACTTAGGCTATGTGGTTGTTGTAGTTTTTGTTTCAATCTGTTTTGTGCAAACATATGCTTTACTGCAATGCTAAAAAAAATCCACAAACTGTTGTGTGATGTATTATATGAATTTTGAACATTTTTATTAAACCCAAATATTACCCTGTTTCAGATACTGGTCATTTATTGATATTAACATAGCGTTGTCGACATAAGACATTCTATTTCTATTATATTCGCCATATTCAGTCAAGCTTGCTAGTTATAACTATTTTGTTACTTACTGTGTTGTTGATTCTCTGTCTGTGTGGATTGACGTTGTGGATGCGATTAGATTATATGCCGTTTGTACAATAAACTGGTGAGTGCACCGGAGCACCGGAGGGAAGTGTTTAAATCACCGAAGATGTAATCAGGAAAAGGATATACCATGGTACTCCATATGAAATAAATAAAATGATCAAAATGAAAATGACACTCAGTTTTTCTCCTGGTTGAAATCTACATCGGCTTGGCATCCTCATAGCGAGCACCTGTGTCTACTACCAGCAATGCGAGTGACGCCATCAAACAGTGCTGCTAATAACTGTTTCTGTTCTTGGCAATTAAAGGGCTGTTCTTCCGCTATAATCTGTCTCCTACAACAAGATTTTGAACAACAGTACTTAGATTTCAACTGTATTTTCCTCACAAATGGTCTTGTGTTTGTATTTCTGAGGTATTACACAAGTCACCCATTAATTGGAGCCAGTAAAGAAAAAGTGCAACAGCATTAACATCCCAGCTTAACTTTTTTTGTGTGTCTGTAACATCATCAATTAAATTCTTGCAAGTCACTAGACATGATGGGAGAGGTAGGTGAGCCTTAACCACACTGAAATAACAGGATCAATAATATAAATTCACTACAGCCATGGTACCACTGCGACAAGTTTGAGAGGTGGAGATCACACACGGAGAAGCCCGAAACCAGTTTAGCTTAAGCATCCATATTTTGTTCAAAACCTTACTTTACTTTTTTAAATTATTTTTGTAGGTATTGATCTGACCTTCAGTTTTCACCATTCAAATAACATCAATCAAACATGGTGGTAAACATGCAATCTTAGATATTATTGATGTGGCATTGGTGTCCAAGACCCCAAACACCGGAACCCTCTACGGGCCTTTGATGACTGTCATTTTTTCCACATTTTAAAATTCAGCATAGTCAGCTTGCTATGTGCATACCGCAGCTTGATTTCTGACTGCCTTTTGCAAGTAAAACTTAGTAATATTTGTTCATTATATAATCATATTATGTAAAAGAAGAACAGGACATTTTTTAACACTGTTGACAAGGGGAAAAAAACTAACTTTTTTTAATGACTTTGTGGAACACCTTACAGCAGCACTCCTACAATATTTTTTATTTTTATATATTTTATTAGGGCTCAACAATAAGGATGGAGTTTCAGGCCAATTGAGGGAACTGTCACTTTTCGAGCTGATGGTACATCACTACATCTTACTTTCGTTGAGACCTTAAATTCGTTGCAAACTTTATTAGGTTTTCTGTGATATATTGAACATTGTTGTTGCGAATTCTGCCATCCACTGGTCATCTGGTGTTTGGAAGTCTCAGGAGAATTGACCAGACACTGGGGAAAACTGCTGCTCGTTCTGTACAGTATCCATGGGGCAGAGAGAGAGAAAGAAATAATGAAAGAACAAGGGAGAGTGTCGGTTACTGGGCCTAACCGTTAATCAGGGGCTGTAAAAAGCAGATAGGCTGTAATTGAGGATTTATCTGGGGTCTTCACAGCACTTATTGCCCAACTGACAGCAGCACATAGACAGAGGAATGAGCACTTCACCCCCAGAGAGACAGAGCAGCAGCTGAGAGTGTGAAAACAAGAAAAAAGGGAGGATAAGAGACAGAGAGAGAGAGGCTAGATTTAGGAGCTTGATGAACACAGCAATGTAATTTCCCCACAATGCTTTTATACACTACCAGTCAAAAGTTTTGAAACACTTACTCATTCTTTATTATAATTTTTTTTTTCACATTTTAGAATAATAGTAAAGTCATTAAAACTATGGAATAACATAAATGGAAATATGGGAATTATGTTGTGACTAAACAAAATCCAAAATAAATCAAAACTGTGTTATATTCGAGCATCTTTAAACCCTTTGCCTAGAATTTTCAGAATGTACTCATGACATTTTCTCAACCAGCTTCTTGAGGTATCACCCTGGGATACTTTTTAAACAGTATTGAAGGAGTTCCCATCTATATGCTGGGCACCTATTGGTTGCTTTTCTTTATAATTTGGTACAAGTCATCAATTAAAAAACATTTTTTTTTTTTTAAATAAAATGTTAGATATATAATTAAATAAATTAATATGGTGGCACAATTATATTTTTGTCTACAAAACTAATTTCAAACATTTAAGCATACACCTTCAGATCAAAAGATTTTTAAGATCATGAGAAACATTTCGGTCAAGTGTTTCAAAACTTTTGACCGGTAGTGTAGATGACAAACATGGGATCCAAGAAAGACTTTGCTATTTTATTCTCAGTTGCATCACTTTATTTCCAGATATTCCAGAGTTGTTGCTGTGTTTAACTTTCTATCGCAACCTGCAGCGGAATTTCGACGCAGTAGTTGGGTTTCCCTTTTAAAGGAATTGTTCACCCAAAAATGAAAATTCGCTAATCATTTACACAGTCTCATGCCATCCCAGATGTGTATGACTTTCTTTCTTCTGCAGAACACAAACAAAGATTTTTAGAAGAATATCACAGCTCTGTGGGTCCAAAAATCACCAAGTCAGCATAAAAATTATTCCTATGACTCCAGTGGGTAAACCTATGATTCAGAAGTGATATAATAGCTGAGAAACAGATCAATATTTTTTTTAATTTTTTTTATTTTTTACCACAAATCTCCACCTTTGACCAGCCAAAATGCTGCTAATCGCCAAAAAAACAAAGATTTAACATTTATAGTCAGAGGAGAAAACACGTCTGCAAACTCCTGTTGCAACTTGGCAACCTCTGCGACTTGATATGGTGAGAGGTGGTCTCCTCAAGTGATACGATTGGGTTTTGTATTCACCTCCGGCCCGAGCACCGCCCTCTCCAGAACTACCGTAGCCAACGTCACAGGGACTGCCTCCCTCCATAATTTCAGGAGGTTGAGGTGATATATTTGACGTGCACCCCCTCTATCAGTTCACTTTACCTCATAATCGAGATCCCCCACTCGTCGTGTGACCTCAAATGGTCCTTGCCACATGGCGAGTAATTTGGATCCCGATGTGGGGAGTAATACGAGCACTTTGTCTCCCGGTGCAAATTCCCACAGCCGAGTTCCCCTATTATACAGTCGGCTTTGACGTTCCTGAGCTTGGAGCAAATTCTCCTGTGTTAGTTGCCCCAAAGTGTGGAGTTTTGCTCTAAGATCAAGAACGTATTGAATTTCATTCTTACTGGTTGAAGGTCCCTCCTCCCAAGCTTCACGTATGACATCATGCACACCGCACGCACCATCCATACATCAGCTTGAATGGGGAAAACCCAGTGGAGGCTTGCGGGACCTCTCGTACTGCGA
This sequence comes from Myxocyprinus asiaticus, assembly GCF_019703515.2. Classification (NCBI taxonomy): domain Eukaryota; kingdom Metazoa; phylum Chordata; class Actinopteri; order Cypriniformes; family Catostomidae; genus Myxocyprinus; species Myxocyprinus asiaticus. The sequence goes on along the minus strand of NC_059358.1, from coordinate 17,046,357 downwards.
ATAACAGGGGATCGAGCCATTTGTCCCAATTTCTAGCATCCTCATGCACGAACTTACGAATCATGTTTTTAAGGGTTTTGTTAAATCACTCCACCAGGCTATGTGTTTGTGGATGGTAAACACTGGTGCGAATCGACTTAATTCCCAACAATTCATAAAGCTCGCGGAGTGTCCGTGACATAAATGTTGTGCCTTGATCAGTGAGGATTTCTTTCGGAATCCCCACCCAGGTGATTATTTTGAAGAGTGTCTCCGCAACACTGTGTGCTGAGATGTTGCGAAGAGGCACGGCTTCCAGATATCACGTTGCATAGTCCACCAGGACTAATACAAAGCGATGTCCACGTGCTGACCACTCTAATGGCCCGACGAGGTCAATGCCAATTTTCTCGAAGGGGACCTCGATCAGCGGAAGGTGGTGCAATAGCGCTTTTGGGGTGGCTGGTGGACATGCTGCCAATGCCCGGCCAATAAAAACAGGCTATTAGTCGATTCAGTGTTTTCCTCTCCCCTGTGTGAACCACCATTGGATTATAATGAGCTGCCTGGAACACCATTTCCCGGTGGCTCTGTGGTATTAAGAGCTGGGTTGTATCTTCCTTTGTTTGAGCATGCTGCGTCACTCTATACAACCGCTCCTTTATTATTGCAAAATACGGATATGAAAGCGCAATGTTCCCCGCAACTCCAACAGGCTGGCCCAGGTGCTCCGCCCGCACCTGTGTCGGCGGGCATATCCACCTGAGGGGGAGAGCGGTTGGGCAGTGCAGTTGCCAGGGGAACAAACCCCCGCAAACAGGAAGCCGGCTTCGGCGGCGGGATTCCATGCCTCAGCCGAACTGGGATGACCTGTGGGGAGAGAGCAGAGTGAGAGGGGAGGGGGGAGGGAGAAGGGATCTGGCGAAACACAGGGGGAGAAGAGAGAGAGCAGGAGGGCTCTTCCACCCTCGGGTACACCAACATATGGTCCTCCGCCAATTGGACCGCTTCCTTTAGCAACGCCGGGCGGTGGCACTGGACCCATTCCGCCATCCCCTATGGTAGTCGATGAATCAGCTGCTCCAGTACCACCTGGTCGACCACTCCCTCAACATCGCGGTCCCCCTCCAGCAGCCATTTTTGGCAGGCTTGGAGTCGATGGGAGAAGGCAAATGGGCGGTCGGTCTTTTCGAACTCCATTGACCGGAAGAGCTGACGGTGCTGTTCCGGACTTTGACCGACCTGCTGCAGGATGGTCTTCTTCAAATCGCTGTAGGCCAGGAAACTAGCTACTGGCAGTTGTTGAGCAGTGAGTTGGGCCTCCCCAGACAACAAAGGAATGAGCCGGGCCGCCCACTGAGCATGAGGCCAACACCAGATTTCAGCTGTCTGCTCAAAGAGGTCGAGGAAGGCTTCTGGGTCATCGTTCGGCCCCATCTTCGTGAGCGTGGGCGGGGGCATGGGGCTGCTGTTGCCCGGGGTCGCAGCCGGGGCTAAACCTGGCTGAGAAGACTCCAGATCGCCTGCCGGTCCTCTGCTTGAGCTTGGAGGATCTCGTGGAGGCGGCGATCTTGATCGTGTCGGAACTCAAGCAGAGCCTGTTGGTGAGAGTGCTGCAGGCTGGCGAGGGACTTGAGGACTTCGGCCAATGGTGAGGACTCCATGAGGCATACCGTCTTCGATTCCAATCCCGGGTTTCGGCACCAGTGTAAAGGAGCTTCACAGCAGGAGGACACAGGAGAGCGGTTTCTTCACAAGTAAGGCTTTAATTAATATAATCCAGTGCTTTACAGCTTCACAATGACTCGACAGCTTCTCAATAACTCATTAGCTTCACAATAATAATTCATCAGTTTCACAACAATAACTCATCAGCTTCACAATAAGGTCTCTTGTCCCTGACTCTCTCTGCTTCTTGTCGGTGGCGTGGTCCTTTTATACCGCTCTCCCCAAGCTCACTGCAATTAGAAACAGGTGTTAATCATAATCTGGCTCAGGTGTATGCACCCCTACCGCTTTCTTTCTCTCCGGGCGGAGTCTAATTGCGATTGGAGAAAGGGAGAGATATGATGAGGGAACTGGAGTGAGCAGGGCTGTGTCAGCTTGCTTCTCTGTTTTTCAGATGAAAAAAATAATTATAACTGCTGTATAAGTGAGTTAGTTAGAGTTACTTTGTCATTTTGGTTTTACCTAAGAAGTGTTTCATCAACCTTCTGTACTTTCGTATATTTTTGTATTGTTTACAAAGTGAAAAGAACATTTCAGTAGAGCAGAGTGAAATCGCTGCCAGCAACGACATATTCCGCTCTGAATACATTCTGCTGAACACTTTGTTTATTTGCTGAAGCTCATTTAAGAGGAAACTTCAGTTTATTTATTTTCCAAAGAAGACTGAACCGTGTCGGAGAACCAGACAGCACTCAAAGCTACCATGAGGCTTTGAGTTCCTCTGGCCTCGTTAGATTGGATTTTCACTCGTTATTACTGGTGTATAACAAGGACGAGGACTATCACTCCGTGCAACAAGCTGGAGTTGAGAAAATCTAATCTGGTACACTGGAGTTAAGGTACTCTGTGCTTTATTTTGTTTTGCTCAGGTTGAGTGAAGGGGCCATTTGTTGTTTCATGGCCACACCGCTCACAAGCTACGCTACAGGCCTGCAACAGGTTGGGGTTGTTGTAGTGTGGGCCCACATGAGGTAACTGAGCTCAAATTTTGGCTTAAAGGACATTAATTGATTATTTGATGGTCTAAAGTTTATTGTTTTGCAAAGTATTCTCATAGAGTATTATATACTAAGGTATATGAACGGTGACTTTTAAATTATACAAGCAGTGTTTGATTGGTTTATTTCGCTCATTGTGACTGTGTAATGCGCAAAAGCCTTTAATTGAAGAGGCAAAAGAGAGAATTTGAGGTTGAATACTTTTATTGTTATTTTGTTTATCAATATACATTGAAATCAATTCATTATTTCATTGTTTATTTTATTTCATTCTTACAACATTCACTGTTATTTCTAAATAAATTAATCTTTGTAATATCTTCAAAATGTACCTATTTTGTGTATGTATTTTCATATAAAAAATGGTAGTTCCCTATCTGTCACTCACTCGACGTTGTGTCAATGTAGTGACACTAGGTGTCACTCTTGGGAGCCCGAGACACCTCTGGTCTTTGATAAAAGGCCAATGAAAAATTGGCGAGTGGTACTTGCATGCCACTCCCCCAGACAAACAGGTATAAAAGGAGCTGGTATGCAACCACTCATTCAGATTTTCTCTTCGGAGCCGAACGATCATGCTTACTGAGCTGAATTCCCATGACTGTTCATTCACCTCTGCTGGATCTAACGGTGCATTTCAGCAGCTTCTCCCTCCTCTGCACTGGTGCACTGCAGAGAATGCCCCTGGGCACTTCAGCAGAAATAAGAGTATATTTCTCTAAAAGAGCATATTTCTCTAAAAGAGTATATTTCTCTAAAAGCGGCACACACGGAATGTCTTTTTAAAGACGCGTCTTTTTAAAGATGCCTTTCCTTTGTGTGTTATTCCTGGTTGCGCTCATTATCTTTTGCCTTCTGACGGTCACGATCACTGTCTTTCGTGTCTGGGCACTGCTCACATGGAGACAGCGTTCATGGATGGTCATGTACTCATTACGAGGACATGTCCATGGCAACGATGCTGTCACGGCTCACCTTCGTAAGAAAGCAAGCCACCCCAGAGGCTCCCCGCCTCAGTCCTTTTACCCATGGGTATGAGGTCAGCGCGGCTAGCACTGGGGGCGATTTGGGGACCCCAGTGGGACCGCCTCTGCCGGGTATCCCCCCGCGGACCTCCCATTCCCCAGCACGCTCGTCTGCCCCGATTGGGCTTCCGGATGAGTCCGGCTCATCTCACGGCGAGATCGACCTCTTATTCGGAGCCCGCGAAAGTGATGAGCTCTCGAGCGCAGCATCGGAGAGCAGGCTTGTCCAGTTGGACGCGGAAGCCTCAGCTGGGCTCCACAGGAACTGCGCTTGCCGACCGACCTCGCTCTCCGAGCCACGGAGAGCGATCTCTCAGGTGGACGATGTCCACATTTGTGGTCCAGAAGCACCACCTTTGGCTCAACCTGGTCGAGATGGGTGAGGCTGACAGGACATGGTTCCTTGCTGCCCCCATCTCCCAGGCTGGCCTGTTCGGCGACACCGTCAGGGACTTTGCCCAGCAGTTCTCGACGGTGGAGCAGCAGACGGATGCTATCTGGCACATCCTTCCCCGGCGCGGCTCATGATCCCGCACCCCATCTGCTCGTCACCAAGGGTACTGGCTGCACTGGCTCTGCCACAGCTCACCCCTTCGGCCCGGCCCCGGCGTGGAGCCCACCGCAGGAAGCAGACGCCACCCATCTCGCGGCCACCAAGAACCCGTGAAAGGCTTCAAAGGGCCCTTGAGATGGGCGACCCAGGGACGACGAAACCCGCTGCTCTGGAGCTGGTAAGCAGACCTCTGCATCCCCCGGTCGAAGGCCGGGAGGAGAATCTTTTTGTTACCTTTGCATTTAATTGCACTGCATGCCCAAGTGGCTGCAGTACTCAAGAGTTCAGCAAGAGCAGTTTCCTTGTTCCCTGGGTCACGTATCCGGTGTGCACGGCCGTCATCACGACCACCATCCACCACCCTATTTGGCAGGTTTGGCGCTCCAGCAGCGGTCTCCCGACCCTGAGTGCCCAGCTGTGGCATAAATCCGCCCCCGATGTGACAGTCTCCATGGGTCACGAGGACAGGCCTCTTCCTCCCCTGTCCCAGGCTGTTCCGGGGATGGTCACAAGGAGCCAGGTAAGTGCTTCAATGTCCCTAGACTCAGCACGGCCACGATATCATGTGGCACCTCGACCCGCTGCGAGGCCCCACCTGCCGATACGTCCGATGATGTTGTCCCTTTGGTCCCCCTAGCGCGGAACTTGGACGCGTGGCCTGCGCTTTCCAATCCGTCGCGATGGCTGATCCGGACCATCCAACTCAGCTACGCGATTCAGTTCGACAGGCGTACGCCCAGGTTCAGCGGTATCCACTTCACCTTGGTGAAGGATGAAAACGCTGCTACTTTGTGCGCGGAGATTACTACCCTCCTACGGGAGGGTGCGATAGAACCTGTCCCTCCGGCCGAGATGAAGAAGGGGTTTTACAGCCCCTACTTCATCGTACTGGAAAAAGGCGGTGGGTTGCGGCCAATCTTGGCCCTGCGAGTACTGAACCGGGCTTTACACAGACTCCTGTTCAAGATGCTGACGCTAAAACGCATTCTGGCGAGCGTCCGGCATCAAGATTGGTTTGCGGTGATTGGACCAGGTGGTGAACCTACAAGCAGTGCCCCAGGAGGAGGCAGACCTAGCCCTATCGTTGCTGTGTCCGGTGCGCGCTTTACGCATCTATTTGGATTGCACGCAGAGCTTTAGGATCTCTGAGCAGCTCTTTGTCTGCTTTGGTGCACAGCATAAAGGAAGCGCTGTTTCCAAGCAGAGGATCGCCCACTGGCTTATTGACGCCATAACTATGGCATATCACGCCCAGGACATGCCGCCCCTGGTAGGGCTACGAGCCCATTCTACCAGGGGTGTAGCGGCCTCCTGGGCCCTGGCCAGGGGTGCCTCTCTAACAGACATTTGCAGAGCAGCAGGCTGGGCAACACCCAACACCTTTGCAAGGTTCTACAACCTCTGGGTAGAAACGGTTTCGTCCCAGGTAGTGGCACGCAATACAAGCGGATAAGCCCGGGATAGCCGGCCGGTTGTATCACTTGCACATAGCGCCTTCCACCTCCTTTTGAGCTGAAGACATGCACCATTAATTCCCAGTAGTGTTCAAAAACTTTGTTCCCTGGTTGACTTCCTCCGAGCCCTGTGGCAGTCGAGTTTTCGGAGAGACTCGCTGCTGGCCCAGTACATGTGCTAACTAAGAGTCCTGTTCTGGGAAAGGTGCTCCGCATGTGGCGGTTCCCTGTAAGGCTAACCCCATGCGATATATATCTTTCGCTAATTCATTTCCCTGTTGGCAAACTACGTCTTCCTTGGGCAGAGTCCCTCTGCCCCAGTCTCCATGTTTTTAGTAACTCCTCCCGCGTTGGGTAGGATCTACCTTGAAGACTCTCCACATGGTCGGAAAGACCATGTGACATATTTTTCCACTTAAATATCCCCCCCCTCTCTTTGGGTGAGGTTTGGTCTCCGTGGTGTCCTCCCCTTTGGAGGGACACCCCCCGACTAGACCTGGCGGCCCAGTCAGATAATCCCCCTTCTTTTTAGGGAGAGGAAAAAGAGAAGGGGAAAGAGGCCACGACTGGGTTAGCCTGTCTCTATCTTTTGGGTAGTCGACTTGTCCCCAAAGGGCCGTTCGACACTCATAACTATGTTGGGGGAGGTTACGTATCGACCTGGTGTGCTGGCTATGAGGCACACAATGGTCTGCCCACCACACACCGCCAGTTCACGTAACACAGTTCAGCCAGTTGTGGCATTTCGTATAGGGACCCCTAGTGTCACTACATTGACACAACGTCGAGTGAGTGACAGATAGGGAACGTCATGGTTACTTGCGTAACCTCCGTTCCCTGATGGAGGGAACGAGACGTTGTGTCCCTCCTGCCACAACACTGAACTACCCGCTGAAATGGCAGGACCTTGTCTCGGCTCCTCAGCATAAAACCTGAATGAGTTGCAAATACCACTCGCCAATTTTCATTGGCCTTTTATCAAAGACCAGAGGTGTCTCGGGCTCCCAAGAGTGACCCCTACATCGACACAATGTCTCGTTCCCTCCATCAGGGAACGAAGGTTACGGAAGTAACCATGACGTTTCACATAACGTGGTAGAGGATATTTATACTTTGAACCTAGAAAAAAAGGGGCATTAGAATAAGGAACTGTTTTAATAGTTGAGAGACACACAGTTTGAACCAGGTGCCCCACCCATTCAAAGATCATAGGGTAGGGGGTGCTACATGTATAAAGGGGTATAGTTTATAGTGTATGTGATTTTCCCACTGTACTCCCAAAAATTTTGAATTCTTTCCACTTTGCTGACTTGTTGTTGGGCGCCCACCTATGACGTTTGTTGTCTTGTCTGTTCCACGCACATGCACTCTTCAAACACCCATCAAAACGTTGCTTATGTGTTTACATGATCACATTAAGCCGCATTCTCTAGGAGAAACCTGGGTGTGTTAAACCGTTTTCTCTTAATCCCTTAAATGGCATAAGGAAATCAGCATTCAAGTTTACATGACGTTTCAGTGCACCTATTTCTGCAAAAATCCTGGAATAAACCGTTTTCTTAAGTGCATGTAAACGTGGTCAGTGTGTAACAATGGCAAGTGAAGCAAGATTCAGGAAGACTAAGTGGATTTTTTTTTAATTAATTTACTTAAAGAGAATCTGTTCTATGTGTTTTTGGGATCATGATGCGGATTGGAAAATGATAAGCTGAACCTGCCAACAGAGAAGCCAGGATTCGGGCTGTATTGGGGCTGTACTGTATGCATTGCCATACTGTATGTAGAGTGAAATGTCTGTTCCCCCTATTATTAATGCATAACAGTGATAGAATAAGAATAAACATTTAAAGAAATAGTTAATCCAAAAATTAACATTCAGTCATTATTTCCTTTTTCCAAACTTGTTATTTCTCTGTAGAAAATATATTTTTGAAGAGCTTTATGAAGCTCTTGTCTTACAATGATATTTCATTGTGACAATGGTGACTAAGCTACACAAATGACAAAACAAATAAAGCACTATGAAAGTATCGTAAAAGTAGTTTAGACTTGTGTGCTGTATCTCATATCTTCTGAAGCCTTACGATAGGTATGGATATGGTATGGATAGGTATGAATAGGACAGCTGAAGTATGCGTCAAATGCAACTCATTATTTTTGAATGTGGGTTAGATGTATGCTTCAGCGGAATTAAACACTACCAGTGAATAACAAGTTAAATTTCTGTGTATTCCACACACAAACTTGTCGTATGGCTTCAGAAGACTTGGAATATGGTATATATATTTCATACAGCTTATATGGTGTTTTTTGTCTCTTTTGGAGCTTGATAGACTTGGTCATTGCATGACAACACCTGCTTAAAGATTCTTCAGAAATATAAAGAAATAACAGCATACAGATTTGAAACAATGTGAGGGTGAATAAATAATAACAGAATTTTCATTTTTTAGGTATGAACGATCCCTTTAACCATGTAGTTTAGGCAGCCACATGGTATGCATGAGACGAAAGTACTTATTCCAATTTGTTTACATACAAGTTTACTAAGTACATTGGATACACCACTTTCGAAATGGCCATACGCACCATATCTTAACATTATTGATCCAGATACCCATCATGAAAACACAGTGGTGAGCCCACTTACCAATTTACATCATGCATTCCAAACATACCTGCACCTTAACCCTGTCTGTTCATACATCACGTCATACGGCGCTTATGTGTTTGTGTATTTGATCTTATGGGATGCAAATTTGTGTTTAAATGTACACACGCCCGGCCATGCATAGGGATGCGTGGCGTGGGGAGGTCGGGTGGTTGTGGTGGTAGGCGGTGACAGAAATTGAGGGGGACGGGGTGGCAGCTGTGGGCTGCTCAGAGTACTGTCAGAGCAGAATGATTAATGAACGGCAGCCCCAGCTGAGCCTAACCTTTGGAGAACCGCGCAGGACATCTGCAGAACTGTCAGCGCTCTGACAAGGACAGAGCTGAACAACCAATTATTTCGCCATCACTAAGGTGGGCTGTCAGCTTAATCCTAGCCATTCACTTAGGCAAGGACAGGCAAATTTCTCCTTTACATACACATAGAGGCAGGGTGCTACACACACACACACACACACATACACACGTACACACACAAACAGACACATAGTCACATACAAACTGATTCAGAGAAACACATACACACACGCCCAGACAAAATATAATTAACCCTTTCTATGCCAGAGGTGGCAATATACAGGTAACTCTTGCTGTTGAAGAACCCCTTACAAAAAAGTAAATATAAACATGGTCCATGGTGCCATGATACTGTATAATTAACATATTCATATAGTATTTACATGGTACTCATGGATGCTTTAAAGAAAAACATGGTATTACTATAGCACATTTCTAAACAAAACCTGCTATTAGTATGGTAGAAGTAACATGGCATTGTGTTATATAAAGTGGTACTGAATCATTTTCATATTCATTTACCATGGTATCTACATGCTACTTAAAATACAGTGGTAATACTTTGGTACAATAAAGACATCATATTGTAGTATTATGGTACTTTGATATATAGCATGGGACTGAATAATTACAATATTCATATAACATGGTATTTCAACGTACTTAAAAGAATACTATGGTATTACTATGGTACAATGAAGTCATCAGATTGTAGGATCATGGTACTGTGATATACTGTATACAATGATACTGAATAATTACCATATTCATATATCATTGGTATTTACATGGTACTCTAGTATACCTATAATAATGCCATGGTATTACCATGATACAGTTCATATGGTAGTATCATGGTACTTTGGTGTATTCCATGGAACTGAATAATAATCATACAGTATTCATGTACAATGGTATTTACATGGTACTTCAAGGAACATCAAAAAATACTATGGTATAACCATTATACAATGAAGGCATCAGATGGTAGTGCCATGGTACTTAATAAATACAGTGGTACTTCGACTTGTTTTTTACAATGTTTGTATACCATGTTATTTATATGGTACTCAAATGTTTTTCAAAGAATACCATGGTATTACTATAGTACTATGTCTAAAAGAAAAAAGGAAAAAAACATTGTAATACTATGGTTGTAAGGTTGGTGTCTCGGAGTGGAAGAGGAAGAGAGGAGACGCAGCAGTGGAGTCTTTAAATCCTTTAATTAAACGCTGGAGTGGAACAAACGATAGAGCTAACTTCACAAAATAACAAAACAAGGAAACGCTTTATCAATATAGCAATACAATTCATAAACTCAACGCAACACTTCATAAACTCAATTCAACACTTCAAAATAAGAGTCCTTGAAGACATGAGGGAAACAGACTGTGACAATGGTACTTTCTGACCCTTTTTTTTTTTTTGACCCTGTTAAGTAAATGACAACAAAAGAGTGTGGATTGTTTGGGTTGCATAGTGCATCACAATGAAGCTTTGGCACGTTGCAGTGTTTTAAAGAATAGTGGGAAAAGTGGATTATAGGGAGAGAGTAATAGCAAACAGAAAGATATGTAAATCTCAGAACTGTGCAGATTGCTTTGAATGGAGAGGGAGCGTGCTGGCTAATTATAGATTAAACGACTAACCGACGTGGACAACACAACTTCTGGTCGCCAGTATCAAAATGAACTTGAAATGACTTGAAATAGAACAAGAAAAGGTTTGTGAATGAGCCGGTTTTAGTCAGCACTTCTGTTAATTTAAAGGCACACCTCCAAGCCATCATGACACCTGTGGTGCTCACAGAAGAGTAAATGATCTGAAAATAATGTGACTATTATAATAGCCAAACAATATTTATTAGTAATGGATAGATAAAATATGCTTGTTGCAGTATAATTTTATTGTAAAAGTATAGTCTTTGAAGCAATGTAACAATAAAATACATAAGCATGTTTTTTGTTTGACTTGGTTTAAAGAAAGTCTGTTAATATGAGCATAAAAAACATTATAGTACTGTATGCTTGTTAATAGTAATCTAAAAGGTATTCCATATCCCTTCCTATACAGAAATCTGATATTTGGCAATGAAATTTTTAAAAATATTTCCTATATTTGGTCACACACATTCAAATTCCACTTTGATTTGGGAAAATATACAATAAGTTACATACATAAAAACAAGTTTGAGACTTTTTATAGCAGTGAAAACCATACATGAACAATACACGTTTTACATATATTGTGATATATCAGATCACATGGGTTTTGCCTGTAAACTATGAAAAAGGTCAAATGGAACTGAAATATAAATTTACATTGGACAAAAAAAAAAAAAAAAAAAAACCTGAGATGGTACTCTGCCTCCTCATTTCAAAAGTCCACCACACGCCACAGTTCCACTGCAAATTGTTTCAGTGGTTCAACACATATATGTTTAGTATTTTAAGAACACATAATATATTTGATTTATGAATAGAGGTCTGCTACTCAACCTGAGCTTGACTGGTCAAGCAACAGAATGCCAATTTTCGGGCCAGGTTTAGGTCAGTTTTTATGCATAGCATTGGGTGTGGGTTTGTTAATAATGGGAAATCAATCATAACATTACTAAGAGTTATAATTATGAATAATTATAATCTTAATTATTATTTATTTCCATGTCACGTTCAAGATCAGGTTTTGATATGCTGTGTTTAGTATTAGATGTTAATTCTGCAAGTTGGTGTGAGAGTGAAGTTGCTCATTTTAGCCATTTAGGTGTGAAGGCTCATGGTGACATGACTGCCCATCTTTACAGCAGCCTTTTAAATACACGTTAATCAACCAGTGATTAGCTGCAAGCATTGATTTACTCTGGAGCACGGATTGTGTGTGCATAAGTATTTGTGTACACGTGTATGTACAACTGTTCTAATGAGCGTGTACCTTGTGTTTGTGTGTATGTCTGCGATGCTGTGTTTGTGAGTGTTTGAACTCTGCTGCAGGGTTTCTGCAAGGGTACAGTGCATATCTGTGTGTGTGTGGGTGGGTTTGGGTGGTTTACGAGGACATTTTTTTAGGTTACAAACCGGCAATTACAAGGGTATTATGCTATAAATGTGGTTTATGAGGACATTTCTAGTGTCCCCATAATTCAATTTGCTTAAAAAATATACTAAACAATGTTTTTTTGAAAATGTAAAAATGCAGAAAGTTTTTTGTGAGGGTTAGGTTTAGGGGTAGGGTTAGGGTTAGAATCTATAGTTCGTAAAGTATAAAAATCATTATGTCTATGGAAAGTCCTCATAAGGATAGCTGCACCAACATGTTTGTGTGCATGTGTCTGTGTGTGCATGTGAGTTATGGTGATCTGATTGAGGCATTTCCTGGGCACTAACGCATGGAGCTTGGACGGCAAGCCTATTGACAGACTGCTGATGAAGCTCAAGGGAAAGAAAAGGGGAAATTAGGCGGGGATAAAATCAATTACCTTTAAAGCTGTCCCTCATCGCTGGCTGGCTGGATCAGTGGTTGTGTGTGTGTGTGTGTGTGTGTGTGTGTGTAGGTGATCTGTTTTGATTGTGACACATATGCATCATTTGAGTGTGCTTTTGTTGTTTCCAATGCTTTTTAGTGCTCTGCATAAATGTGTAAAATTAACTTGTTACCACTACTTTATTAACTACATGCCAATTGTGGGTAAATTTACCAGCAAGAAATGTTTCTTACTGGCCATGGACATTTTTTTTTATTTTTATTATTATTATTTATGGAAAAAAAATATATGCATTTGAATCATTTATCTGTCATCAGTGCATGCCATTGTGTAGTGTAAATACTGTAAACCAAGATAATGTTCTGTTTTGTTTTTGAATTATGGAGACTAACTTATTTGGTTATAAAAAGACTTTTAAGTTGACACCCAGTATTGCCAGGAAGCAAAGGGTCATGACCTTTTTAGGGGTGTGGTTTTCTGGACAAAGAGGAAGTTGGGCTAAGAATGCCAACAAGTTTTTCAACCATGCTCAAACCATGCTTAAACTTGGAAATGGATTATTGGAGTTTTTTTGTATTGACATGTGTTGGAAATAACAAGACCCATCTTGACAGAGTTGTGTGTTGGTTTTAAAATGCCACTACACTTTGGATCACTCACGAGTCACAGCGTGAGATGAGCTTGACTGCATCCCTGTAAAACAGCACCTGTCACAAAAAAACATAAGAATTATCATGGTTTTGTTCCCTATTCTTTTTTATCATTTTGGTGGCTTAATACAGGAAATATAATCAATGTTACAATTCAATTTAAACCATTTATCATCAGAATTGGGGTAGTCTGGGACAATGTGTGATGTGGGACACTTCAGCTTTGACGTTTACAGTTCTTGCGTCATCATAAGCAAGATTATGTAAACATGACCATATTGTAGTTGGGTTGTCATGTGATAAAGTGTCATTTGTTGATTTGTAGAGTTGGGGTGATAATCACAGTAAATTACAGAAGAAAAATGTCCCAGATTACACTAATTCACCCTATGGTGCAGTGCCTTAAATGTTACCAGCCAAATGGCAAGTAACTTAAAAAGCCCATTTTTCTGCATTTGGTGCGTAAACCTTAAGGTCCGTTCACATTGAACGTGTTTTTGGGTCCATTTGTGCTCTTTTTTTCCATTCTTTGTCTATGCAAACATGCTAGATGGACAACTTTGACCGTTGCATAGTGTCCAGTTTTTTCAGCGTGATGCGCAGGAATGCTACGTTTTTAGGGGCTATGTCAGGAGAAAAATAATGTAAACTTTAAAAGTGCATCTCAAAACACCATTGTTCTGTGATTTGCATTATGTTGCATCTAGCTTTTTTAAGCGCTAGAACTCATTTGGTTTCAATGGCTCTTAGTGTGTCTGTGTCTCTATCAGGTTGTATTTCTCTGCCTATATCTGTTTGTGTGTGTGTGTGTAAGTGACACAGCTTCAGATTTGCTCTTTGTCCTGTCTTTGTAGCTTGGGTCAATCATGCATTCCACAGCCCTGAGGAAAAAAGATGAAAGAGACTAAAAAAAGAAATAATGTGCTAGCTTTTAGGGAAAAGGTTTTCAGTAAGACAGTTGAAGGATGAAATGCCAAGTCAAGCCATGTGAATCCTCTCCGTGATTTGGCTTGTGTATATTCATGAATGAACTTAATGTTACTGTGATGCATGAGATGCCTCAGTTGACACTCCTCAGTAGATTTGATCTCCTGAACCGATTCTGCTTCTTTGTGTTTAGACAAATCAGCTCAGCCTTTGAATTCATAAATTTTTACAGACAGAGCACACCGAGTCATCTCGTTCTGTGAAGGGATTCGCTCTAGGCTGATAGGGGATTTTTTTAGGGGATTCTGTGATTCATTAAAAGCTTGAGATACCTCAAATGACAGTCGAGACAGGAAAACCTGAGAAAATGTGTTGACGTGGTTCTAAAGTAGGTTAGTGGACCACAAGCGGTGTGGAGAGACAATATTCCAGCAGGAACAATGAAAGTGGGACAGCAAATGCAGAAATACAAGTGGTCGGGAACAGTTGATTGTGAGAGTAAGTTCATCGGGATGCAGGGTCCAAAGTTAACTTTTGCCACATTTGCCAATGGTGCCAAGTGAATTGCATGGATATGCAATAATTATGCCATGAAACTGTATTTTGCATATTGAATTAAAGATATACTTTTCTCTTTGTCCCTATCACAAAAAAATGTCCCCTATCAGTTTTCCAGAGAGACATGTATTAATGTAATTTCAACCAAAAATGAATAATTATAATCTTAATTATTATTTATTTCCATGTCATGTTCAAGATCAGGTTTTGATATGCTGTGTTTAGTATTAGATGTTAATTTTGCAAGTTGGTGTGAGAGTAAAGTTGTTGAATAATTGGCCAGTTTTGGCACTTTGCTAATGCTAATTTTGGATCCTGTTTGTAAATCCTTGTGTAAGAGTGAAGGAGAGATAGAGGGCAGATGTTTCAGAGGGCAAATTAAGAATCAGTGCTCGAAACAGTTCATCCGAATCTCTCACATCTTTATTCAAGTATCTTCTGCTCAGATATAAGAGTAACTCTGGCTTTAACAGGTGTCAACTGACTAAAACATTTCTCTCAGTCTCCCGGTCTCAAGAGCAGTACAGGAACTTCTCATTTAGCATCAAAGCATTGGGGCACCTCTCTCTCTCTCTGTCACTCAGTGTCTCTGCTCTTGCCTCTAGGTTCACCTTCTGCAATTAGCTTTTCCTCTTTCCTGGCCTGCCAGCTCTGGTGAATGAGGTGGCGAGGTGACAAGGGTCAAAGAGAATCTTCTCCTTTCGTGTAGATGATTATGTCTTAACCCACCGTTATTCAAAGGCACTTGCCTCCGGGCATGGATCTACTCTGTGTGTGCCAGAGAGACACAGTGACGTCTCCACACAAATACACACACATGTACACACATAGTTGTAGCTACTGCTCATCATGCAATTATTAGAAAAGACTGCCAGGTCAAATGTGTGTTCCTAGCTTGTTTCTGAGAAAATGACAGCAGTGTGTATGTGTGTGTATGCCTCTTTGTGTTTGTGTAAGTGTAGAGTGCACTTCACAAGAGATGTTCTACACAAAATAGCTACTAATGAATTACAGGGATATGTAGTTTGAGGTGTAATATACTCATGTTAATGTATAATACAAGACATAAGAAAATGCAGCCAATTTTGGGCCAAACAAAATGTTGATTAAACTTTGTTACTGTCAGCAGGGTTCTGGTGTAATTATGACTTTCAGCAAACTGTCATAAAAATAGACCTCTGTGGTGAAAAGTGTGTGGAAAACAACACATTTTAGTTTCAAACTCTATTTTCAGCTCCCGAATCTTAGAAGACATTTAACCGTTCTCCATCAGCTACACCTTTCATTTATGGCAAATGCTTCTACAAACTCAAAGGGATGTTGTTCCAAATACTTTTTTATTTTTTTATTTATTTTTTTTCCATGAAATAAAAAAAGGAGATGTTAGACAAAATGACAGCCTTAATCACCATTCACTTTCATTGCATGGAAAAAGATGCTATGAAAGTCAGTGGTGACTGATGCTATCATTCCAGTTGGCCTTACATCTCCTTTTGTGTTCTACAGAAGAAAGAAAGCCATACAAGTTTGAAACAACATGAGTGAGAGCAAATTATGACAGAATTTTAGTTATGTGGTGAACTGTCCCTTTAGCCTACTAACATAGAATTTTCAACAGGAATTCAAAATTTTCAAGGGTTGTCATACTCCCTCTTCCCTTCACAATATTCCAGTCTTGCCAGGAAATCACTTTTCAAACAACAGCATTTACATACATCTTACTGTGGAAAGCGTAACAGCTGATGAGGATGCATTAATCACCTTTTTTTAAGGTTTAATTTATAACAATGTTCTAATTAGTTACACACACAGCTGTGCTTTTGTTTTTTAAGCGTTCTATTGCTTTCATATCACTTTTTAATCAGAAATGATTAATATGACATGTGCTGAGACATGGTACTGTGACATCAATATCCATAATTTTTTCTTTCCTTTTTTCTTAGAAAAGGAACAAAGAAGGAAGCAAATCAAAGATTCACTCGCTGTGTCTATTGTTGATATCTCTCTCTCACAGTGTCTTACCATTTTAAATAATACATAATTTGGTACGTAAAGGTGAAACATTAAGCACTTTTTTCTGTAAAATCTATCCTTTGTATATACCTTCTCTTAGTATAGCACAAGACAAAGATAAGGGGCTGAAAATAACATTGGGGACAGGGGAGTTTTGGCGCCTGTTAGGGTCACAGTGGGGATGGACATCTCAAGGACGTTCAATGTTTCTGACAAAAGACTTGAAAGCTTCAAAGGGAAGTGGTCAGAACCCCAGAGCAGTGGTCACCCAAGGGGAAGGAGGGCAATATGGGCAACTGAGATGAGCTCAACTCGCTCCGGATCTCCCAAGCCCAGTGGCAAGAGCGGAGTGAAGCTTAAAGAGTAGGTTTCTGCTCCAGAATTTCTCCTGAGGGACAAAAAACTCTTGCCCTTGAGGAGCCAACGAGGAGAAGAAGGGAATTTAAGAATGTAGTGATGGTTTTTGACAAAAAATCTCAGAAATTTAAGCTCAGAAATCTTATTTCTTGACTTCTGTATTTGATGTACTATAGCTAGGTTTGAAATAAGCTTTGTTTTCAGTGCACGTTGTGAACAAGCTGAATGCAAGTTTGAATACAAGCTTTTTCAATCTTTACTTCATGGAGTTACAATGAGAAAAGTGTTGTAAAAATAACGTCATGGTTACTTTCATAACCTCCGTTCCCTGATGGAGGGAACGAGACGTTGTGTCGATGTAGTGACACTAGGGGTCACTCTTGGGAGCCCCAAACACCTCTGCTTTTTTTAAAAAAGGCCAATGAGAATTGGTGAGTGGAATATGCATGCCACTCCCCCGGACATACAGGTATAAAAGGAGCTGGTATGCAACCACTCATTCAGGTTTTGTGCTGATTTCAGCGGGTAGTTCAGCGCTGTGGCAAGAGGGACACAATGTCTTGTTCCCTCCATCAGGGAACGGAGGTTACGGAGTAACCATGACGTTCCTTATCTGTCACTCACTCGACATTGTGTCGATGTAGTGACACTAGGGGTCCCTATACAAAACGCCACAACTGTCTGAACTGTGTTACGTGAACTGGCGGTGTGTGACGGGCAGACTGCTGTGTGCCTCGTAGCCAGCGCACCAGGCCGTCATGTAACCTCCCCCAACGCTCTTATGAGCGTTGAACGTTCCATCAGGAACAAGTCAACTGCCCAACTATAGGGACAGGCTAGCCCAGCTGAGGCCTCTTTCCCTCTCTTTTCTCCCCAAAAAGAGTGGAATTTGTTAGCTGACTGGGAGCCATAAGTGTCTGCATCGGGGTGTGTCCCTCCCAAGGGGAAGACACCGCGGAGACCACACCCCGCCCCAAAAGGGGGGGGGGGGTATTTTGAGTGGAATACGTCACATGGTCTTACTGAGTTTTGTCGGAAGTATGTCATGTGGAGAAGTCCCATGGTAGGTCTTACCCAAAGGGGGAGGAGTTTCTACAGAGCATGGTGACTGGGGGCAGAGGGGCCTCTGCCCAAGGAAGACGCAGTTTGCCGACAGGGAAACGATTTTGCGGAAGATATCACATGGGGTCGCCTTCGGGGAACCAGCACATGTGGAGCACCTACCTCAGTACAGGGGCTCATTAGTGCACGGACTGGGCTGGTCAGCGAGTTTCTCTGCAAACTCAACTGCCAGTGGGCTAAGGAGGAATGACATCCAGGGATCACAATCTGTGAACACGACTGGGAGTCAAGAGCGCATGTCTTCACCTCAAGGGAGGGGAAAGGCACTATGCGCAAGTGGTACACCTGGCCAGCTGTCCCGGAACTTACCTGCTCGTGCCTGCCAATACACGGGACGAGACCGGCTCAACCCGGAGATTGGAGAACCTCGCAAAGGTGTTGGGTGTTGCCCAGCCCACTGCTCTGCAGATGTCTGCCAAAGAGACACCACTGGCCAGGGCCCAGGAGCCACCACACTCCTGTTAGAGTGGGCTCGTAACCCCGCAGGGGGTGGCACGTCCTGAGCCTGATATGCCATCGCAATGGCGTCAATGACCCAGTGGGCGATCCTTTGTTTGGAAACAGCGCTTCCTTTCCGCTGTCCACCAAAGCAGACAAAGAGCTGCTCGGAGCTTCTAAGACTCTGCGTGCGATCCAAATAGATGCATAAAGCTCGCACCGGACACAGCAATGCCAAGGCTGGGTCTGCCTCCTCCTGGGGCAGCGCTTGCAGGTTCACCACCTGATCCCTAAAAGGGGTCATGGGAACCTTGGGCACATAGCCCAGTTGGGGTCTCAGGATCACGTGATCCCCTACCCTCTTGATGGAAATAAGCGCAGTCAGGAGGGCAGTTTTCAAAGAGAGTGCCTTTAGCTCAGCTCAAGGGCTCAAAGGGAGCTCCCTGTAGACCCCGAAGGACTACAGAGAGGTCCCATGAGGGGACGAGGTGCGGTCTGGAGGGATTCAACCTCCTAGCGCCTCTCAGGAACCTTATGATCAAGTTGTGCTTCCCCAAGAACTTACCATCTACTGCATCATGATGAGCCGAAATAGGGGCTACATACACCTTTAAGGTGGATGGGGACAGCTGCCCCTCCAGCCAGATCTGACTGTGCATCTCTGGGGGTCTTCGCGTCTGGAAGAACACTACTTAGCGAACAGACATCACTTCAAGGCGTACAGGTGCCTCGCAGAGGGAGCTCTAGCCTGAGTGATCATGTCTACCACCTCAGGTGGTAGGCCACTTAGGTCTTCCACGTCCCATCCAGGGGACAGACGTGGAGATTCCAGAGGTCTGGTCACGGGTGCCAGATGGTTACCCATCCCTGAGAAAGAAGGTCCTTCCTCAGGGGAATTCGTCGGGGGGGATGTCGCGAGAAGCGTGAGATCCGCGAACCATGTCTGGGTGGGCCAGTAGGTTGCTACTAGGATGACCTGCTCCTTGTCCTCCCTGACCTTGCACAGGGTCTGTGCAAGTAGGCTCACTGGAGGAAATGCATATTTGCATAGTCCAGGGGACCAGCTGTGTGCCAGCACATCTATACTGAGGGGTGCCTCAGTCAAGGCGTACCAAAGCGGGCAGTGGGAGGATTCCCCGGAAGCAAACAGGTCTACCTGTGTTCGACCGAATCGACTCCAAATCAGCTGGACCAACTGAGGGTGGAGTCTCCACTCTCCCCTGAGTGGCTCGTAGCGACTTGAGGCGCTGCTGACTCCAGAGGAGGAGACGGTGGGCGAGTTGTGACATGCAACGGAAGCGTAGACCGCCTTGATGGTTGATGTACGCTACCGTCGCTGTGTTGTCTGTCCGGACCAACACGTGGATCAATGGCCGGAACCTCCACAGGGCGAGCAGTACTGCCAACAACTCTAGGCAGGTGATGTGCCAACGCAGCCACGGGCCAGTCCAGGAGCCGGCGGCTGTGTGCCCGTTGCATCCAGTGCCCCAGCCCGTCTTGGAGGCATCTGTTGTAACCACGAAGCACCTGGAGACCTGTTCTAGGGGAACCCCTGCCCATAGAAATGCAAGGTCAGTCCTTGGGCTGATGAGGCAGCGATAGATTGGCGTGATGGTCTTGCGATGTGTCCCATGGCACCATGCCCATCTTGGGACTCGAGTCTGAAGCCAGTGCTGAAGCAGTCTCATATGCATCAACCCGAGCGGTGTGGCCACTGCTGAGGATGCCATATGCCCCAGGAGCCTCTGAAAAAGTTTCAGTGGAACCGCTGTCCTCCGTTTGAATGCCTTCAGACAGTTCAGCACCGACTGCACGCTCTCGTTTGTGAGGCATGCTGTCATCGAGACTGAGTCCAACTCCAAACCGAGAAAAGAGATGCTCTGAACCGGGAGAGCTTGATCTTTTCCCCGTTGACCTGAAGCCCCAGTCGGCTGAGGTGCCAGAGCACGAGGTCCCTGTGTGCTCACAGAAATTTTTGAGAGAGAGCTAGGATTAGCCAGTCGTCGAGATAGTTGAGGATGCGGATGCCCACTTTCCTTAGCGGGGCAAGGGCTGCCTCTGCGACCTTCGTGAAGATGCGAGGGGACAAGGACAGGCTGAAGGGGAGTACCTTGTACTGGTACGCCTGGCCTTCGAAGGCCCACGGAAGGATCTGTGTCGAGGTAAGACGAAGACGTGGCAGTACGCGTCCTTCAGGTCTAACGCCGTAAACCAATCTTGATGCCAGATGCTCGTTAGAGAGCGTTTTTGCATCAGCATCTTGGACGGGAGTCTGTGCAAAGCCTGGTTCAGTACTCGCAGGTCCAGGATTGGTCGCAACACACCGCCTTTCTTTGGTATGATGAAGTAAGGGCTGTAGAACTCTTTCTTCATCTCGGCTGGAGAGACAGGCTCTATCACGCCCTTGCACAGAAGGGTAGCGATTTCCGCATGAAAGGTAGCGGCATTCTCACCCTTCATCTGGGCGGGTGCCTGGCGAACTGAATCGCGCAGCCGAGTCGGATGGTCCGGGTCAGCCATTGCGACGGGTTGGAAAGTGCGAGCCATGTGCCCAAACTCCGGGCGAGGGGGACCAAGGGAATGATCACATCAGATGTACCGGCAGGTGGGGCCTTACGGCTGGGCGGAGCCGCAACCGCAACGTTGCCATGGTCATGTTCTCACAATGAGGACATGACTCATCCACGAACGATGTCTCCGCGTGGGCAGTGCCCAGACACGTAAGACAGCGATCGTGGCCGTCAGAAGCGGAGAGATAATGACCGCAACCAGGAATAACACACAAACGGAAAGGCATCTTTAAAAATACATTCCGTGTGTGCCGCTCTTTTTGTGAATGAAAATATACTCTTTTAGAGTATACTCTCTTATTTTCACTCTGTCGAAGCACCCAGGGGCGTTCTCTGCACTACACGGGTGCAGAGGGGGAGAAGCAGCTGAAATGCGCCGCAAATCCAGCAGTTTTGAGGTGCGTCTTTAGAGGGAGTTTAATTCAGTGCACTGAATACAACCGCTCGGCTCTGAAGAGAAAATCTGAATGAGTGGTTGCATATCAGCTCCTTTTATACCTGTATGTCCGGGGGAGTGGCATGCAAATTCCACTCGCCAATTCTCATTGGCCTTTTTTTTAAAAAAGCAGAGGTGTTTGGGGCTCCCAAGAGTGACTTCTAGTGTCACTACATCGACACAACGTCGAGTGAGTGACAGATAGGGAACTGATGTATGCACACCTGTGACTACATCAGTTACATTATATTTCAATGACCAAGTTTCTATGTTGCTTGGCAATGGAAAAACATCTACAGGTAGGCTAATGATCATTATCTTGGTAGAAGAATTGTTTATTCTGAATATCATTATTAATTAATAAAAAAAGAAAAAAGAAAAGAAAAAAAAAACAACTTGCCTAAGAACACACCTTTAGTTTTAAACATTGTCCACCGTAATCTATTCAGTTTAATTAGATAAAAAAAAAAAAAAAACTTGTACTACACATGGATAACTAATATTATATAGGCAGAGGTGAACTGGCTCCCCCAGCTGAGCCTGGTTTCTCCCAAAGTTATTTCTCTCAGTTAACTAACATCTTATGAAGTTTTGTGTTCCTTGCCACAGTTACCTTTGATTGTTTACTGAGGCGCTAAAGACAAGAATTTTTAAGGCATGATTTTCAATCACGTTATTCATTTAAATCGCACAGTGAGGATTTTAAGACATCACACCATCTTTTTTTGGTTACAGCATAATTTTCGGTAAAGCTGCTTTCAAAAGATGTGTGTTGTGAAAAGCGCTATACAAATAAAAAATATTTCACTTGACCCCTTAACAACGGTAAAATCACTCTAATGTACAGACTAGATTATTGTTTTAATTAATCTTATGATAAGATAATTTTGATTAATTGATTAATTAATTACAAATATCAATAGTAAAAAAATAAACCACAAATGAAGATAATTCAAAGACATTTTCTCAATAGACCAGTAAAGCATTGAACATGACAACAAGTGGTCTTCTAAAAAAGAAATCTACAGTATATAATGTCTTTTTGATCTGTCTGTGCAAATATGAATTTGAATGTGGATATAAAAAGATCATGAAACCATCCAAAATACATAATAATACCATATGCATAATGATAACAGTCAAACATGCACATGTGTGCATGTACCTCCACTTGTAAGTTGCAAAAGGATATGCCAAGCAAATCAATGTAAATGTAACATGCAATCAAAATTTTAAGTTTTATTCTTTAAGAGATGAGGGTACAGTGGCATATGTCTCAGCCCAGGCTGAAGTTTGAGAGAGCTAAAGTAAACACATTGATCTCCATTCAAACAGCATTGCATCGACCTCCTTTATTTCCATGAACAGCATTTTTCTTTGTATACACTGGATTACAATATGCTTCCACAGCATGTACAGTATTTACTGCACATGTACTCTTAAGTCATATACATTTCTAGATATAAATCGATCCAAAACCAACATTTGCCACCCTCAAATATGCAAATTACCTGAGATTGTCAATGAATATTAATTACTAAACTGAATTAAGTAATCAGTCAATCAATTAACCTGTTACTCTCTTTCCAATTAATCTGAGTCATCAGAATTACAATGCTACATATTGGAAATGTGTAAATGTCTTAAAACATTAAAGGAAGCATTTTGTTATGAGCACTGGAAGATGCATAATGTAATGCATAATTACAGTAGGAAACAAACAAGGTAAACAGCAACAAGTTATTTATAAACAAGACGATTCCTTTACTGCATGTTTATTTACTAGCTTTTAGACTGTTTACTTGTTTGTGCATTCATACCTCCATTATAAGTGACTCTCACTTTGTCCTAGATGGGAGCCTTTTTCAGCACTGAATGGTGATATGCAAAAGCAATTTGCTTGTAGTAACTTTCAGCTGGGCAATGTGTGTGTATGTGTGTGGTTATGGAAGAGGCAGGGAAGCGTAGAGGGCAGCCTCATTCCATCCCCTTATTTTGGCCTATTACGCTGTGTATAGAAGGCCTGTTCTCACTCTCTGCATTATAATTATTTTTCACCCCAAAGGCAGCTGGAGGCGACGGCAGGTTCCTGCGTTTGGGACCACTGCATTAGGTGTACATTGCATTATTTATTTGCACACTGGCCACGGACGGACGGATGCCCCGCGTCCACCGAGACCGCAAGTATGCTCAATGTCACCTCACGCAGCATCTCCAGCCGGCATTGCACATGTTCCTCTGGGAAACAGAGGTCTAGAGACTGGTCTGATGATTTGAGTGTGTGGACAGTGTAAGGTAGGAAGTTGCCTGATTCACTGATCTGAGGTTGTACTCTTAAGACAAATGGTTCTTAATAGCATCAGATTAGGGTTCTGTGACTTGTTACAATTACAGAACCCTTATTTAGTGCTCAGTAGACCCCTTTTTTAGGTTCCATAAAGATCAAGTTCAGGTTGTTCTGCACTAGTGCAGGAGTAAAGAACCTTAAAGTCAACATGAAATGGCATTTGCAACCCATTTTACTTCTATAACGTGATGTATTCTGAGTATGACAATGAGAACAGAATGAAGGGTGGATTTTATCCACTGGTAATTGACTGAATTGTGAAAAGTTGTCTCTATAATTAAGTAGCTAGACAGAAGGGCCTGAGAAGGGCCTGAGGAAAACAATTATTTTTCTTATAACGTGCATCAATGAATCATTCACAGCAAGACCAGGAATACTGTACGTATTCAGAGTTATAAATATTTTGATTTCATGTTGGGATAAACCCCAACACAAACAACAATTCTGGCATCTTTAGGTAGAAGTTATTCCAAATTTAACTATTAATGGGTCTCGTTTACAAATAATTGCATACAATTTCATACTTCTCTATGCAGTGAAGGTTCCCATGCAAAATTTCAGCCGAAATCACAGTGCGTATGCGCCAAAATTTGTTAATACACTCGTTCTGATGTTGATGAATCTGAAATGTTTTAAATCAGGTGGACCGTTCCCAAACCATGTCCATTTAAGAGCTTCCACACAACTTCAACAGTACAGCCATTCGTCACTCTTTGCAAACAAATACCACACTCTCTCAAGATATGCTCTTGCCTAAGAGCTTCTGCAGCAAGACCTTTGAGTAAAGTCAAGTGTACAATTCTCAAAACCAGTTAAAATACAATAATAAATAAACAAATTTAATATAGGCCTAAACTACATGATTGGCTGCATTTTCACATGGTTAAAGAATAAGACCCAATATCATTAAAGAATAATTACAAATTTAAAAAACTCAATTTAGTGTGTCCCATTTATGAGGAAATGTATGGTCAATATATTGGATTTGGGTTGAAGAATCTGGTTCTTGTTCTAAAAAAGAGGGCATTGCTGACTGGACAAGACTGATATACCATAAATGTACTGAAGACTTGCTTATCCACACTGTGGCCTGACCGAGGGGAAGTGGACATCTAGGTCTTGTGAAATCACAGTAGGGTGTGTCAGATACTTTTTTGCCCTGTCCTAAGAGTATGACATGTTTGCTGTGTAATACGTTGCCACAGTATGAGGTTACATGTGTTGTGGCTCAAGTGTCCTAGCTGCACTGTACTGACAGTACACTGGTGTGTTAGTTAGGCTGATCCGGTGTCAGTAGGTCAGTGATCCCGTCGTCTCTGGAGGGATAATGGCCATGTAGTATGTGTGCGGCTGGTTGTGTACCTCCCATGCCCTCGCTGACCTGTCACATCAGAGGCTGTGGTCCTCACTAAGCTTCTTTGTGACATCACCCCTGTCCCTTTCAGCATTGCTCACTGTCCCACATACATGCACATAGACACAACAACATCAACAGAATCAGCCAGGCTTCCTCGCTCACATGAGATTCTGACATGACATCTCCACTCTCTGAATTTTCTCTCTATCTCTTTGCCCTCTTGGGAAGAGCTGGGGGACAGGGCGAGAATAGGCCAGTCTTTTCGTCCCAACACATTTCCCAGAGAGAGAGAATCGAAGAGAGAGAAAGAAACAAAAAATGGAAAAGAGCATGTTTTCCACTGGCCTCCACGACCTAATCTGAGCTGACACTATTGAAGCCACCCGGATGGACAGAGAGTGGGGGCAGCATATTGTGGGCGGCAGCCTCCAATTATTTTTCTGGCTCATAAGTGTGGCTTGTTTAACGGGGGCCGGCATGGCTGACAGGAGCCTGATCTGCCAGCAGCCTGTCACACGGCCACGAGTCCTCCCCAGGGCAGGCACAGCAAACTTCAGTCTACTCCTCACAAAATACGCACACACACAAGTGAGGGAAAGAGCGCATTTGCTCTCCCAACTGTGTTTGAGTGCAAGAATGTTCATGTGAATGTGTATTAGCCAGAATGTTTGCACTGGCATGACCGACGCAATGCTCTGCTTGCCACACTTCCTTCCCCTTAGCGCTTATAGTCAGTGCACTTATTTAAAGCTCTCGTTTGGGTCTTAGCAATGCCTAAATGCCTGGCTGGATGGACACGAGCTGACATGGAGTATGATTGGAGATTGAGCATAGAGCATATACGCGTGGCATATGGTTAGCCGGAACAGTGTTTTGCGCCACTTTGCGGGAGAATGCTTTCCGATTGCCGCTTTGGGTGTGACTGAGGTATAATAAGCAGAGTCAGCCTGTGAGGTGCTCAGACGAGATGAACAGACTCATTTACACTTGTAAAATATCCACCACATGAAATGCTGCCATGGAATTTACATCACCTTCAACATGTGTAAAGGGGTTTTTAATTGAATTAGTTGGAATAAAAAAAATAATAATAAGTAAATCCATTGAAAGATGAGTCGGGGTGTAAATCAATAAAACAACTGTGCTGGGCAATATTTTGATGAGCAGCAAATTAAACATATCTTTCCCTTAGGTTTCTGTTTCATATTCTCTCTCTCTGTCTCTCAAACGCTCTCTCACTCTGTCTTGAATCTGTAAAGTTTCGTGCTGGGAATTACAGATCAAGCTGAAATAATTAACACATTAACTAAAAGAGCCATACATCAATGGGAGGTCCAAGAGTAGGGCAGTGAGTTATTGTTTAAATTAAGGAAATACCCAATCTCGTCAGCCAGCCCATAATTTGCACAGCCATTCGCTGTGTTGTGATGCAATAATCAGGGCTACACACTCTGTTGAGTGTCTTAATGGGCTCTGGAGAGGTGGGGTTTCCCTTGTCATCAGCTGGCTGGCCACGCTAGCCACTGCTGCCAGGAGAGGGTTTAAATAGAGAGTTAATATATTTCCCACATGCAGTGGTTTGGCATGGGCCATGTTCTGAGCGACAAAGAGATATACTGCAGAGAGAGAGAAAGAGATTTGATTCATTATTTCATTACATCGCCCGCTCTGCACCGTAATCTATTTAACTTTAAGATCCACATTACTAATTTTCATACTTGGTAACAATTCCACTAACATCACACTTTCTTTATTGAGTGATGCAACGTTTGTTGGTGCAACCTTTCTAATTAAATTTAATGGACTACTCAGCTCTTTTTAAAATACATTGATCATTTGTCATAATGTTTTGTATGAACACTGGAATTTGTGAGCAGTTTCTCAATGTTATATCTATGTGTATCTACATACAACATGTTATTTTCCACATTTTTGCATTTTTCTAATTTAATAATAATAAAATAATTACAAATTATATTATCAGCATTGGACTGTTTTGCATTTCTGGAATTAATAATTTCAGATTATTTCTCAGTATTTGGTTCCCCCTGTTGCTTAAATGACAACATGCATTCAAGCTGGCATGTACTTCACAAATTTGTACAAAACCTGATGATCCATGTTATCACAGCATGATTTGAGAATGTTCCAACAAGCATATCATGTGCTTTATTGGAAGCAATGAAATTTGAGCTTTTGTATAAAGAAGTTAACATGGTCAATGTCACAAATTTGCTTGTTTGATTAGAGACTTAGTACAGAAATAGTAGTGTTAAAAATGTATTATTAATTTTATGTCATAACATCTCTTTATTTAGAATTTTTCAAAATCCTAAATCTCTTTCCATGTTTAAAGTAGATTTTAAATCCTAGAATTACAATGTGAACCCCACTGTATTTATGTAAATAATGCCCCAGGTAATCAGACAATAAATATGATCTAATTTTTAAAATTTCAGGAAAAAATAGATATTCCATGTATGTGTGAGACTGTGTAGATGAGAATGTGTGCTTTAATTTGAGGAATAGTGCATTATGCTCAGATCAGAGAGCTGCCGTATGTAGATTTAGAAGCTTATTTCTACAGAGTACAGAGGTATGATGCAATAGTATTGTTTACAACCCTACTACCTTGAATAAATACTGGAACTGTGAATTTGGATTTGAAAAATCAAGTATAGACCTTTACATATGAACACACACACACACACACACACACACACACATGTTGGTGCAGCTATCATTATGAGGACTCTCCATAGACATAATGATTTTTATACTGTATGAACTATAGATTCTGTCCCCTAACCCTAACCCTACCCCTAAACCTAACCCTCACAAAAAACTTTCTGCATTTTAACATAAAGCATAATTTAGTATGTTTTTAAGCAATCTGAATTATGGGGACACTAGAAATGTCCTCATAAACCACATTTATAGCATAATACCCTTGTAATTACCAGTTTGTAACCTAAAAAAAAGTCCTTGTAAACCACTTAAACCTGCCAACCCCCCCCCCCCCCCACACACACACACACACATTGAGTTTTTATACTGCTGTTGAGGTGCAATGCAGAACAGAAGCTTGTAATGCATTACATGTTGCCGGCCCTGGCTGAAGTGCGAGGGAAGCAAGATCAATACTATTGACCTGTTTACCTTAGTGCCGACCACACAACCCTGCGCTTCCGTTTACCACTTGAAACATTAAACCAGACTATTAGTAATACTTTGGTCTTGCTCTTTGGCAATTGACCAATGCAACACAAAGTCCCTTACCTGCCTGACGCCAAGGAGAGAATTTGTGGAAATGGGCCTAGCCATAATTCTTTGCGTTAACCCCCCAGGTTTACCTTGTTTGCCTGTTGACGGTAATATGGTCACTCAACCCTTTCAGGCTGCAGGGCATTGTGGACTGACTGCCTCAACCAAAATTCCCTGAAGCACTTTTTCCTTTACACCCACAAACACCCCTAACACCCCACACATACAGCCTCATCTTTGTCCCTGTCAAAGAGAGCGGAATTTCTTTAAATGTTTTTTTTTATGCTTCCCTTTCCTTTACTTGTTTGTCTATTGATTTTTGTAAACCCCTCCAGCCAGTCCTACGTTCACACTATCCCTCCACCTCTCTGCATCCCTGATCAACTCCCCCCCCCCCCCCCCCCAAAAAAAAAAAAAAAAAAAACACACACAGACACATTGATTTATTTATTTATTTGAATCTTTTAGCCAGTGCAATTTGTAGAGGGTATTGACTTTGAAAATTCAACTCCACACCTTTCCTGTCTTGCCTTGTATGAACCATGCTTTTAAAATTCCCTGGCTCTCCTCCCCAAAAACTATGGGGGTAAAGACTGAGGAGGGTCCCAGTGAGTGTTTTGCTGAAGGAGGTACAGTAATTGACATTTGGCTTACCAGTGCAAAAATGTCTCGTTAATCTCTTAGTCCAAGGCAACTTTCTTTAGCAGTTTATGGGAACTAAAATGCAAACAGAAGGGCATCATGAATAAGGTGGGGGTAAATGAAAGATGTTGCTGTCACTCCAAATGAGAAGGTACAAGGGATACCTAATGTTTTGATTTACACCTACTTTAAACATATCCGAGAAAGTATGAAATCCATGTGACCACATTGCATTTGTAGTGTAAACACTAATGCATCCTAAATGCATCGTGGACAAAAGTTAAAAAGATCGTCTACTCACCTGTCAATCCATTGTCCTTAAACAAGTGCTTTTAATGTTTTATCATGTGTGATCAGATCACTCGAAACAGATGTTAATACCTGGTGTAAACAGGCTTAATGTTAATAAAAGACTGGAATGGGGTCTTATTATGAGGCAAACACATTCACATAGAAAAAGGAAGAGAAAACAACATATCCTATTAGAAATAAAAAAAAAATTTCCAGACTCTGAGAACGTCATGGTTACTGGTGTAACCTCCGTTCCCTGATGGAGGGAACGAGACATTGGTGTCGATGTAGTGACACCAGGGGTCACTCTTGGGAGCCCGAGACATCAGGGAACGGAGGTTACACCAGTAACCATGACGTTCCCTATCTGTCACTCACTCGACGTTGGTGTCGATGTAGTGACACTAGGGGTCCCTATACAAAACGCCACAAGGCTGAACGGTGTTACATGAACTGGCGGTGTGTGGTGGGCAGACCACTGTGTGCCTTGTAGCCAGCACACCAGGTTGACACGTAACCTCCCCCAACACAGTTATGAGTGTCGAACGGCCCTTTTAGGGGACAAGTCGACTACCAAAGATAGAGACAGGCTTAACCCAGTCGTGGCCTCTTTTCCCCTTCTCTTTTTCCACTCCCTAAAAAGAAGGGGAATTATCCAACTGGGCCACTAGGTCTAGTCGGGGGGTGTCCCTCCCAAGGGGAGGACACCGCGGAGACCACACCTCGCCCCAAAAGAGGGGGGGATATTTAAGTGGAAAAATACGTCACATGGTCTTTCCAACCATGTGGATAGCCTTCAAGGTAGATCCTGCCCAATGGGGGAGGAGTTACTACAAACATGAAGACTGGGGCAGAGGGGCTCTGCCCAAGGAAGACGCAGTTTGCCAGCAGGGAAACGAACTAGCGGAAGATATAGATCGCATGGGGTTTAGCCTTACAGGGAACCACCACATGCGGAGCACCTACCCCAGAACAGGGCTCTTAGCGCGTGTACTGGGCCGGCAGTGAGTCTCACCGAAAACTCGACTGCCACAGGGCTCGGAGGAAGTCAACCAGGGAACAACATTTTTTGAACACTACTGGGAATTAACGGCGCACGTCTTCAGCTCAAAAGGAGGTGGAAGGCGCTATGTGCAAGCGATACACCCGGCCGGCTATCCTAGGCTTATCAGCTTGTGTTGTATGCCACTACCTGGGATGAAACCAGTTCCACCCGGAGGTTGTAGAACCTTGCAAAAGTGTTGGGTGTTGCCCAGCCCGCTGCTCTGCAAATGTCTGTTAGAGAGGCACCTCTGGCCAGGGCCCAAGAAGCCGCTACACCACGGGTAGAATGGGCTCGTAGCCCTACCGGGGGCGGCATGTTTTGGGAGATATATGCCATGGTTATGGCGTCAACGAGCCAGTGGGCGATCCTCTGCTTGGAGACAGCGCTTCCTTTCCGCTGTGCACCAAAGCAGACAAAGAGCTGCTCACAGACTCTAAAGCTCTGCGTGCGATCCAAATAGATGCGTAAAGCGTGCACCGGACACAGCAACGACAGGGCTGGGTCTGCCTCCTCCTGGGGCAGTGCTTGCAGGTTCACCACCTGGTCCCTAAAAGGGGTGGTGGGAACCTTGGGCACATAGCCCGGTCGGGGTCTCAGGATCATGTGAGAATAGCCCGGACTGAACTCCAGGCACATTTCGCTGACAGAGAACGCTTGCAGGTCACCTACCCTCTTGATGGAAGTGAGCACAGTCAGGAGGGCAGTCTTCAAGGAGAGTGCCTTAAGCTCGGCTGACTGCAAAGGCTCAAAGGGGGCTCTCTGTAGACCCTGAAGAACTACGGAGAGATCCCATGAGGGAACAAGGTGCGGTTTGGAGGGATTCAGCCTCCTGGTGCCTCTTAGGAACCTGATAATCAGGTCGTGCTTCCCTAAGGACTTACCGTCAACTGTGTTGTGGTGTGCTGCTATGGCAGCAACGTACACCTTCAAGGTGGAAGGGGACAGCCTCCCTTCCAGCCTCTCCTGCAGGAAGGAAAGCACTGATCCGACTGTGCATCTCTGGGGGTCTTCGTGTCGAGAAGAACACCGCTTAGCGAATAGACGCCACTTAAAGGCATACAGGCACCTCGTAGAGGGGGCCCTAGCCTGAGTGATTGTGTCTACCACCGCGGGTGGTAGGCCACTTAGGTCTTCCGTGTCCCGTCCAGGGACCAGACATGGAAATTCCAGAGGTCTGGGCGCGGGTGCCAGAGGGTGCCCTGTCCATGAGAAAGAAGGTCCTTCCTCAGGGGAATTCGCCAGGGGGGAGCTGTCGCGAGGAGCGTGAGTTCCGAGAACCATGTCTGGGTGGGCCAGTAGGGTGCTACCAGGACGACCTGCTCCTCGTCCTCCCTGACCTTGCACAGGGTCTGTGCAAGCAGGCTCACTAGGGGAAATGCATACTTGCGAATGCCATGGGGCCAGCTGTGTGCCAGCACGTCTATGCCGAGGGGAGCCTCGGTGAGGGCGTACCAGAGTGGGCAGTGGGAGGATTCTTGGGAGGCGAACAGGTCCACCTGTGCCCGACCGAATTGACTCCAAATCAGCTGGACCACCTGAGGGTGGAGTCTCCACTCTCCCCTGAGGGAAACCTGCCATGACAGCGCGTCCACTGTAGTGTTGAGGTTGCCCGGGATGTGAGTGGCTCGCAGCGACTTGAGGTGCTGCCGACTCCGGAGGAGGAGACAGCGGGCGAGTTGTGACATACAGTGAGAGCGCAGACCACCTTGGCGGTTGACATATGCTACCGCTGCCGTGCTGTCCATCCGAACTAGCATGTGCTTGCCCTGGATCAACGGCCGGAACCTCCGCAGGGCGAGCAGAATTGCCAGTAACTCGAGGCAGTTGATGTGCCAACGCAGTTGCGGACCCGTCCAGAGGCCGGCGGCTGCGTGCCCATTGCAAACAGCGCCCCAGCCCGTTTTGGAGGCATCTGTCGTGACCACGATGCGCCTGGAGACCAGTTCTAGGGGAACACCTGCTCGTAGAAACGAGAGGTCGGTCCAAGGGCTGAAAAGATGGTGACAGACCAATGTAATGGCCACGCGGTGTGTCCCATGGTGCCATGCCTGTCTCGGGACTCGAGTCTGGAGCCAGTGCTGAAGCGGCCTCATATGCATCAACCTGAGCGGGGTGGCCACCGCCGAGGATGCCATATGCCCCAGGAGCCTCTGAAAAAGTTTCAGTGGAACCGCTGTTTTCTGTCTGAATGCCTTGAAACAGGCCAGCACTGACTGGGCGCACTCGTTCGTAAGGCTCGTTCGTGAGTCCAACTCCAAACCGAGAAAAGAGATGCTCTGAACCGGGAGGAGCTTGCTCTTTTCCCAGTTGACCCGAAGCCCTAGTCGGCTGAGGTGTGAAAGCACCAGGTCCCTGTGTGCGCATAACATGTCTCGAGAGTGAGCTAAGATTAGCCAGTCGTCGAGATAGTTGAGAATCGAATGCCCACCTCCCTTATCGGGGCAAGGGCAGCCTCTGTGATCTTTGTAAAGATGCAAGGAGACAGGGACAGGCCAAAAGGGAGGACTTTGCACTGATACGCCTGACCCTCGAATGCAAACCGCAGGAAGGGTCTGTGTCGAGGAAGGATCGAGACGTGAAAGTATGCATCCTTCAGGTCTACCGTGGCGAACCAATCTTGATGCCGGACGCTCGCTAGAATGCGTCTTTGCATCAGCATCTTGAACGGGAGTCTGTGTAAAGCCCGGTTCAGTACTCGCAGGTCCAAGATTGGCCGCAATCCACCGCCTTTTTTCGGTACGATGAAGTAGGGGCTGTAAAACCTTTCCGGCTGGAGGGACAGGTTCTATCGTGCCCTTCCGTAGGAGGGAGCGATCTCCACGTGCAGGGTGACGTTTTCGCCCTTGACCAAGGTGAAGTGAATACCGTTGAACCTGGGCGGGCGACTGGCGAACTGAATCGGGTAGCCGAGTTGGATGGTCCGGACCAGCCACCGCGATGGATTTGAAAGCGCAAGCCATGCGTCCAAATTCCGCACGAGGGGGACCAAGGGGACAACGTCGTCGGACGTACCGGCAGGTGAGGCCTCGCAGCAGGGCGGAGCGCGAGGTGCCACAGCATGTCGTGGCCGTGCTGAGTCTAGGGACATCGAAGCACTTACCTGGCTCCTTGTGACCACCCCTGGAACAGCCTGAGATGGGGAGGAAGAGGCCTGTCCTCGTAACCCGTGGAGGCTGCCACATCGGGGGCGGCTGTGTGCCACAGCTGGGTGCTCAGGGGTGGAAGGGCACCGCTGGAGTGCCAATCCTGCAAGATAAAGCCCATGGACGGTAGTCGTGGTAACGACTGTACACACCGGGTATGTGACCCAGGGAGGAAGGAAGCTGCTCTTTTGCTGAACTGTTGGGTACCGCAGCCACTTGGGCGTGCGGCAAAATCAAACAAAAAGGCAACAAAAGATTTTCCACCCGGCCCTCCACCGGGGGATGGAGTGGTCTTTCTACCAGCTCCACGTGAGTGGGTTCCCTTGTCCCTGGGTTGCCCGTCTCAGGGGCGCTTCGAGGACCTCCGTGGGTTCTTCGGCACCAGCTGTGAGACGGGTGGCGTCGGCTTCCTGCGGTGGGCTCCACGCCAGGGCCGGGCCGGAGGGGCAGGCTGCGGCGGAGCCGGTGCAGTCACTGCAGGGGGACGCCCTTGGTGATGAGCAGACGGGGTGCGGGATCTTGAGCCACGTCAGGGCAGGATGTGCCGGATTGCTTCCGTCTGCTGCTTTACCGTCGAGAACTGCTGGGAAAAGTCCTCAACGGTGTCGCCGAATAGGCCCGCCTGGGAAATGGGGGCAGCAAGGAACCGTGTCTTGTCGGCCTCGCCCATCTA
This sequence comes from Myxocyprinus asiaticus, assembly GCF_019703515.2. Lineage (NCBI taxonomy): Eukaryota > Metazoa > Chordata > Actinopteri > Cypriniformes > Catostomidae > Myxocyprinus > Myxocyprinus asiaticus. The sequence goes on along the minus strand of NC_059358.1, from coordinate 17,012,339 downwards.
GACCAGGTTGAGCCACAGGTGGTGCTCCTGGACCACTAGTGTGGCCATCATCCGCCCGAGAGACCGAGCCGTGACCTTTGTCGCCCGGAGGGCGAGGTCGGTCGCCGAGCGCAGTTCCTGCATCAAATCTGAGGTGGAACTACCCTCGTGCAGTTCTTTCAGCGCATTGGCTTGGTGGACCTGCAGGAGAGCCATGGCGTGCAGGGCAGACGCGGCTTGTCCAGCAGCGCTGTAGGCCTTAGCCGTCAGGGATGACGTGAGCCTACAGGGCTTGGAACGGGAGCTTAGGGCATCCACGCAAGGTGGCGGCGCTCTGTGGGCATAAGTGCACCGTGAGTGCCTTATCCACCGGGGGAATCGCCGTATAGCCCCTGGCCGCCCCGCCATCGAGGGTAGTGAGAGCGGGGGAACTGCGGGGTCGGGGCCGGTACAGTAAAAGGTGCCTCCCACAACTTTGTCAGCTCCTCATGCACCTCCGGGAAGAATGGCACTGGAGCGGGGCGCGGCTGTTTTGAGCGGAGGGTTCCACTCTAGCCCGACGCTCGCGGCTGCCCGGGAAAGCATGTCCGTCATTTCAGCATTGGCCTGTGACTGGGCGACCGTCCCCGAAGGGGGAAGCCCAGCTGAGGCTTCTGCGTCCGACTGGACAAGCCCGCTCTCCGATGCTGCGCTCGAGAGCTCATCATCTTTGCGGGCCCTGAACAAGAAGCCAGACTCGCCGTGCGACAAGCTGGCGAACTCATCCGGAAGCCCGATTGGGGCAGACGAGCGTGCTGGGTAATGGGAGGTCCGCGGGGGGATACCCGGCGGAGGCGATCCCATTGAGGTCCCCAAATCGCCTGACCTCATACCAGTAGGTAGGAGGACCGAGGCGGGGAGCTGCTGGGGTGTAGGCCTTTCTTACGAAAGCAAGCCATGACCGCAACGTTGCCATGGTCATGTTCTCGCAGTGAGAACATGAACCATTCATAAACGGTGCCTCCGTGTGGGTCGCGCCCAGACACGAAAGACAGCGATCATGACCATCCGAAGTTGAGAGAAAACGACCGCAACCAGGAATAACACACGATCGGAATGGCATCTTTAGAAAGACGCGTCTTTAAAAAGACGTTCCGTGTGTGCGCTCTTTTAGAGAAATATACTCTTTTAGAGGGGAAAAACGCTCTTTCAGAAAATATACTCTCTAGTTTTTCTGCCGAAGCGTCCAGGGGCGTTCTCTGCAGTGCACCAGTGCAGAGGAGGTAGAAGCCCTGCAGATCCAGCAGAGGTGAATGAACAGTGCTATTCAACTCAATGAGCATGACCGTTCGGCTCCGAAGAGAAAATCTGTATGAGTGGTTGCATACCAGCTCCTTTTATACCCGTATGTCTGGGGGAGTGGCATGCAAATACCACTCGCCAATTTTCATTGGCCTTTTATCAAAGACCAGAGGTGTCTCTGGCTCCCAAGAGTGACCCCTAGTGTCACTACATCGACACCAACGTCGAGTGAGTGACAGATAGGGAACTAGATTTCAGACTTACACAGTTGTATCAAACATTTAACCAGCTAAACAACAGGTGGATGTCGAAAAATTGGCAGATCACATCATGGCTCCTACAGTTATGGAAATCCCAGAAACAGGAAATTTTTAAATATTGATTTCGAGGCCTGGCAAAGTCACAGAAATTTCTATAGTGAACATAAATTTATATATAATTAAGTTGTTCTAGTTGTGCTCAGCTGTAAAAAAATAAATAAATGTAAATCATCAGCTCCAAATTACTCTTTTGTGAGTGAAATTTCTATAAAATTATTTAATCATTGTCCAGTAGTCATGACTGGCTTGAAAAGTAAAGGAAAAGTTTTTTTTTTTTTTTTTTGCAAAACTATTTTATTGAAAGCTGTCAGTCATATCATCCTGTAGCGATGTCTTACCTGGAGCCCAAACCAGAAGAGGGCAGTACAGAGACAGAAACAGAGAGAACAAGTGCAAGGCGGAGAAAGAGGAGGGCTTGACAAAGCATCAGAGGGGGATGTATCTGTGTCTGTATTCGGATAGAACCTGGTGTGGGCGGGGCTTAAACAGGAAGTGTGTCAAAACTAAATTAATTAAATGTTACTCTAACATTTATAGTTTCTATTAAAGAGCACCCATTATGGTTTTTAAACATGCCTAATTTTGTTTTAAAGGTCTCATACAATAGATTTACATGCATCCAAGGTCAAAAAACACTTTAATTTGCTCATAATTTAAATTGCAGCATTACCTTATTTTTCCCAGTGTCAAAAACAACTCGTTCAGTGATCTGTTCTAAAGGATTCAATCTAAACTCCTCCTTTCAGAGAGTCTACTCTGCTCTGATTGGTCAGATGTCCCAGTCTGTTGTGATTGGTCTACCGCTTAGTGTAGTGTTTGAGGCCGTTTCAAAGTTGTTCGTGAGCAGCCAATGAAGACCAGAGGCAGGTTTTTTGTTACAAAATTATGTAGGTTAGTACAGGAAGTAAGTCTGGGATTACTAAGGACTCGTTTCAGGTGTTCAGAATCGGTTCTTTCTTTTGGGAGTCAATAACTCCATTTGTTGTGCACTTTAATTTTTGAAACTTTGCAGACTTTTTTACATTCACAAACAGCTATATAACACACTACATGAAAGGTAATATTTGAAAAACCATAATAGGTGCTCTTTAACAAAATATGCCTTGTATATGCCTTTTAATAATAATAGCCTATTATTATTATTATTATTATTATTATACAATTATTATTAAAAATATATATATTATTCTTTTTTTTCTTACCAGATGAAGCTGAATTTGTAGGCTACGTTAACTGTGGAATATGTTGTTAACTTTGGTTCCCTATCTGTCACTCACTCGACATTGTGTCGATGTAGTGACACTAGGGGTCACTCTTGGGAGCCCCAAACACCTCTGCTTTTTGAAAAAAGGCCAGTGGGCCGAGCAGTTGTGTTCAGCGAGCTGAATTATTCTGCCGATCCATTCACCTTGAAAAGCTGTTGGATTTATGGCGCATTACAGCGGCTTCTCCCCCTCTTGCACTGGTGAAGTGCAGAGAACGCCCCTGGGCGCTTCAGCAGTTAAAAGAGAATATTTTTCCTACTAAAAGAGTATATTTTCCCTTCTTAAAAGAGTGGCATTAACGGAGAGCGTCTTTTTAAAGATGCCTCTCCGTTTGTGTGTATTTCCTGGTTGCGGTCGTTACCTCTCCACTTCCAATGGCCACAATTGCGGTCTTACGTGCTTGGGCACTGCCCACGCGGAGACAGCGTTTGTGGACGGGTCATGTTCTCACTGCGAGAGCGTGACCATGACAACGTTGTGGTCGGGTTTTTCCTTCGTTAGAGGGAAAGACCACCCCAGCGGCTCTCCGCCTTGGTTCTTCTACCTACGGGTTTGAGGCTGCGTTGGTTAGCACTGGGGGCGATTTGGGGACCCCAATGGGAGCCACTCTGCCGGGTAACTCCCCACGGACCTCCCATTCTCCAGTACACTCATTTTCCCCATTGGAATGAAACCACCGGCTCGTCTCAGGGCGATTTTACGATCTCGTTTTGCCGTTCGCGAAGTGGATGAGCTCTCGATTGCAGCATCGGAGAGCGGGCTGTCCAGTCTGACGCTGAGGACTCGTCTGGACTCCCACCTTTGGGTGTGGTCATGCTTGCCCGGGCGGCTGCGTGTGTCGGGCTGGAGTGTAACCCTCCACCCCCCCTGAACCCTTGCAGCCTGACGATTGGTTCCTGGGCCCGGAGCGCCGCTCACGGAGGTGCATGAGGAGCTCACGAGATTGTGGCAGCCACCTTTCACTGCAAGGACCCGGTCCTGAGCTCCTCCGCTATCACTACCTTCGATGGTGGGGCTGCCAGGGGGTACTTGGCGATTCCCCAGTTGGATAAGGCAGTTGCGGTGCACCTGTGCCCACAAAACACCACCACCTGCCAGGGCTGCCTGAGACCCCCGTCCAGCAGTGCCTGTAGGGTTATGTCATCTCTGGCGACTGAGGCCTGTGGTGCCGCTGGACAGGCTGCCTCCGCCCTGCATGCCATGGCTCTCCTGCAAGTGCACCAAGCCAAGGCGCTAAGAGAACTGCACGAGGGTAGTTCTGACCCAGGATTGATGCAGGAGCTGTGCTCGGCGTCCAACCTCGCTCTCCGGGCGACGAAGGTCACGGTGTGGTCTCTCGGGCAGGCGATGTCCACCCTGATGGTCCAGGAGTGCCACCTATGGCTCAACCTGGTCGAGATGAGAGAGGCTGACAAGGCACGGTTCCTTGACGCCCCTATTTCCCAGGTCAGCCTGTTCGGCGACACCGTCGAGGACTTTGCCCAGCAGTTCTTGGCGGTGAAGAAGCAGATGGAGGCTATACAGCACATCCTGCCCCGGCGCGGCTCAAAATCCCGCACCCCGTCTGCTCGTCGCCAAGGGCGTCCTTCTGCAGCAACAGCACCCGCCCTGCAGCCTGCCCCTGTGGCCCGGCCCCAGAGTGGAGCCCACCGCAGAAAGCAGATGCCACACGTCTCACGGCCGGCTGCCAAGAACCCAAGGAAGGCTTCGAAGTGCCCCTGAGACAGGTGACCCAGGGACGAGGAGACCCACTTCTATGGAGCTGGTGGACAGACCACTCCATCCCCCGGTGGAGGGCTGGGAGGAGAATCTTTTGTTTCATTTTTGCCGCATGCCCAAGAGGCTGCGGTACCCAAAACTTCAACAAAAGAGTGGTTTTCTTGTTCCCTGGGTCACATGTCAGTGCGCACGGCCGTTGTCATGACCACCGTCCCATTTTGGCAGGTTTGGTGCTCCAGCGGCGGACCCCCTGCCCCTGTTCGCCCAGCTGTGGCACAAACATGCCCACACCAGGTTGGTTCCAACGGACTGTGGGGACGATATTCCTCCTCCCCCCTCCTCGACCAATCTTATGGTGGGAGTCAGGAGGGAGGTAAGTGCTCTCTGGACTCAGCACAGCCAAGGGGTTCGAGCCCCCTCGACGTAGTACCTCAGGCTCCACCCCGCCGCGAGGCCCACCCGCCAGTACGTCTGACGTGATTGTCCCCTTGGTCCCCCTCGCCCGGAGTTTGGATGCGTGGCTCGCGCTTTCCAACCCGTCGCGATGGCTGACCCGGACCGTCCGACTCGGCTGCACGATTCAGTTCACCAGGTGCCCGCTCAGGTTCAGTGGCATCCGCTTCACCTCGGTGAAGGGCGAGAACGCCACTACCTTGCGTGCGGAGATCGCTACCCTTCTACGGAAGGGTGCGATAGAGCCTGTCCCTCCGGCCGAGATGAAGAAGGGATTTTACAGCCCCTACTTCATCGTACTGATGAAAGGCGGTGGGTTGCGGCCACTTTTGGACCTGTGAGTACTGAACCAGGCCTTGCAGACTCCCGTTCATGATGCTGATGCAAAAACGCATTTTAGCGAGAGTCCGACATCAAGATTGGTTCACGGTGGTAGACCTGAAGGGCGCGTACATCCACATCTTGGTCTTACCTTGACACAAACCCTTCCTGCGGTTTGCTTTCGAAGGCCGGGCGTACCAGTACAAGGTCCTCCCCTTCGGCCTGTCCTTGTCCTCTCACGTCTTCACGAAGGTCGCAGAGGCAGCCCTTGTCCCATTAAGGGAAGTGAGCATCTGCATCCTCAATTATCTCAACAACTGGCTAATCCTAGCTCACTCTCAGGATGTGTTGTGTGTGCACAGGGACCCGGTGCTCACACACCTCAGCCGACTGGGGCTTTTGGGTCAACTGGGAAAAGAGCAAGCTCTCCCCAATTTACAGCATCTCTTTTCTCGGCTTGGAGTTGGACTCAGTCTCGATGACGGTGCGCCTCACAAATGAGCACGCACAGTCGGTGCTGAACTGTCTGAAGGCGTTCAGACAGAAGACAGCGGTTCCACTGAAACTTTTTCAGAGAATCCTGGGGTATATGGCATCCTCAGCATTGACCACACCGCTCGGGTTGATGCATATGAGACCACTTCAGCACTGGATTCAGACTCGAGTCCCGAGATGGGCATGACAATGCAGGACACATCGTGTGGTCGTCACGCCAATCTGTCACTGCCTCTTCAGCTCTTGGACCGACCTTGCATTTCTATGGGCAGGGGTTCCGCTAGAGCAGGTCTCCAGGCACATCGTGGTTACGACGGACACCTCCAAGATGTGCTGGGGCGCCGTATGCAACGGGCACACAGCCGCCGGCTCCTGGACTGGCCCACGGCTGCGTTGGCACATCAACTGCCTTGAGTTGTTGGCAGTAGGTTCCGGCTGTTGATCCAGGGCAAGCACGTGTTGGTCCGGATGGACAACACAGCGACGGTAGCGTACATCAAGCGTCAAGGCGGTCTACGCTCCCGTAGCATGTCACAACTCGCCCACCGTCTTCTCCTCTGGAATCAGCGCCTCAAGTCACTGCGAGCCACTCACATCCCGGGTGACCTCAACATCGCTGCGGATGCGCTGTCACGTCAGGTGGTCCAGCTGATTTGGAGTCGATTCGGTTGAGCACAGGTTTACTTTACTTCCCGGGAATCCTCCCACTGCCCCCTTTGGTACGCCCTGACCGAGGCACCCCTCAGTATAAATGCGCTGGCACACAGCTGGCCCCCAGATTACGCAAATATGCATTTCCCCCAGTGAGCCTACTTACAGGTCGTCCTAGTAGAACCCTACTGGCCCACCCAGATGTTGTTCTCGGAACTCACGCTTCTCGCGACAGGCCCCCACCTGGTGAATTCCCCTGAGGAAGGACCTTCTTTCTCAGGGACGGGGCACCATCTGGCACCCATGACCAGACCTCTGGAATCTCCACGTCTGGCCCTTTGACGGGACGTGGAAGACCTAAGTGGCCTACCACCCATGGTGGTAGACACGATCACTCAGGCTAGGGCTCTCTCTATGAGCTGACTGTATGCCTTGAAATGTTCGCCAAGTGGTGTTCTTCCTGACGCAAAGACCCCCAGAGATAGGCAGTCAGATCGGTGCTTTCCTTTCTGCAGGAGAGGTTGGAAGGACAGCTGTCCCCTCCACCTTGAAGGTGTTTGTGGCCGCCATTTCAGCACATCACGATGTAGTGGATGGTAAGTATTTGGGGAAGCACGACTTGATCATCAGGTTCCTGAGAGGCACTAGGAGGTTGAATCCCTCCAGACCGCACATCATCCCCTCGTGGGACCTCTCTGTAGTCCTTCAGGGTCTACGGGGAACTCCCTTTGAGCCCCTGGAGTCAGTTGAGCTAAAGGCACTCTCTTTGAAGACTGCCCTCCTGACTGCGCTCACTTCCATCAAGAGGGTAAGGGACCTGCAGGTGTTCTCTGTCAGCAAATCATGCCTGGAGTTCAGTCCGGGTTACTTTCACGTGATCCTGAGACCCCAACTGGGCCATGTGCTGGTTCCCCGTAGGTGACCCCATGTGATATCTTCCACTAAATCGTTTCCCTGCCGGTAAACTGCGTCTTCCTTGGGCAGAGGCCCCTCTGCCCCCAGTCACCATGTTTGTAGAAACTCCTCCCCCCTCGGGTAGGACCTACCATACGATTTCTCCACATGACATACTTCCGACAAGCCTCAGTAAGACCATGTGACGTATTTCCACTCAAAATCCCCCCCTCCTCTGGGTGGGGTGTGGTCTCTGCGGTGTCTTCCCCTTGGGAGTGACATCCCCCTGACGTAGACATTTATGGGCCCCCAGTCGGTTAACAAATTCCACTCTTTTTGGGGAGAAAAGAGAGGAAAAGAGGCCTCGGCTGGGCTAGCCTGTCCCTATAGTTGGGCAGTCGACTTGTTCCCAAAGGACCATTCGACGCTCATAAGGGGGGGGGTTACATGACGGCCTGGTGTGCTGGCTACGAGGCACACAGCAGTCTGCCCGTCTTGCACCGCCAGTCCATGTAACACAGTTCAGCTAGTTTTGGCATTTTGTATAGGGACCCTTAGTGTCACTACATCGACACAACGTCGAGTGAGTTACAGATAGGGAACGTCCTGATTACTTTCGTAACCTCCGTTCCCTGATGGAGGGAACGAGATGTTGTGTCCCTCTTGCCACGCCACAAATTCCACTCGCCAATTCCCATTGGCCTTTTCTCAAAAAGCAGAGGTGTTTGGGGCTGCCAATTGTGACCCCTAGTGTCACTACATTGACACAACATCTCGTTCCCTCCATCAGGGAACGGAGGTTATGAAAGTAACCAGGACGTTTTTCCTGGTATTTCTGATATTAATATCTGCATGAAACAGAATTTTCGTTTGTCTGTACATGTATAACAACATTATTCTGGAGGCAGGAGGTGTCAAGCAAAATGTGAAATGTCAAGCACACATTTTTCAGTGAATAATAAATACAAATTCAAATATTAAAATAAATGAAAATAAAATCAATATAGCCTACAAACAGGTGAAAGTCCCTGAAGTCTATCAGTAATGTTTACAATAGGACACCATTATTTAGTCAAATAATAATAATAATAATAACAATAATAATAATTATAATAATAGGCTAATAATAATAATAAATAATAATAATAATAATAATAATAATAATGTTACATTTATATAGCGTCTTTCCAGAGTTCAAGAACACTTAACATTCTCAAATTTAGCACAGTTTAAAGAAGAAGAAGAAGAAGAAGAAGAAGAAGAAGAAGAAGAAGAAAGACAGAGCATGTTTCAGTTTCTTCGTTTTACGCAAGGAGGAATATTCCTAAGAAAATATTAGGCTACTCTTTTGAGCATTTAAACTTTATGGAGCATTTTTACTTTTTTTCAGAATAATGTCTTAACCAGATAATTAACTTAATCGCTCATGTGGATATAAATTTGTTCAACTTTATGAGACGGATAGATGCGCTTCGTCTTGAAATCATCACTTCAGGTCAGGAATTTAACATCGCGCTCAGGTTTAGGCTATAAATAAATACACGGGAATCACATGTGAATCGTGTGATACATTAACAGACATTTCAAGAAGTGGAAAGTGTATATGATGTCGTATCTTAATGTAACACTTGATAAGCTTCAGATGCGCACGATTAACAGAGACCGCAAACAGAGTCGAGACTGCGCCCATCCAATTTGAAATCCCACCGAGCACATTTCCATACATTACACTTTAGAAATATTGGCTGCACAGATTCATAAATTACTTGTCATTTTGGATATGTTTATTTAAATTGCCGCTTTATCCTTGTGCTTTTTGGATAATCAGTCATACGAATATTTTTGTATATTATTCGGATTAATCCGTTATTCAAAGTCGTTATTCGTGCCTTTCCGAATAAGGTATTCGTCTTCGGGCACATCCCTACTGATAAGTCCCTAACACAAGACATCTGTCACTCTAAAATGTGTTTGGCATTCACATAGATTGTTCTTTATTTAAACATTCCCAATACCTGTCCTTAAATGCATATCCAACCTGACCTTACAAGCACACAACCATGCACTTACCAATATTGCAAGGTCACCAACAAATGTAAAGTATCTTCTTTAGTCATGTGTGGGTACAGTACATTGACCTTGTTTGGCATTGGCACTGCACAGCTTTTACTGCACCCCATGCACTTTGCATCACTGATTGTGTCCCTTCCCTCTGCGGCATCATCATCATCATTACCTAGACTCTCCACAATTTTAAAGAGGCCGCAGATTGTATAATTTCTAAGACATTTAAAAGCCTCTTTTGGAAATCAGCATAACTCAAAACAGAGAACATGAGTAATGCAGGTCAAAAAAGAAAAACTAATTCCTGAGAGCAAACTCTTGTAGAGTACTAGGGATGATTACCATATGTGTGTCTATACAGAGTGACAGATGCCCATTGGATACACCTAAATGAAGGCTCTGACCTTGGCTCAACCCTCACTTAGTTCATTAGCTCCTAGGCTCTTAGCCGCAAAAATGACAGCCAAAAACCAATATACTCAATTTGCACAGAGTTGAAGCCTACTGAATATTACCATTGAAAATGATCGCCATTGGAATCCACCAAGGGCAATTCTCCTTACCCCTTAGTATATTCACAGAGACACACAGACAGAGAAAAACTGGGATAATGCCAAGTTAACCATCTCATATAGACTGACCCTTGTGTATGTGCAGGAGCTAGCCTGAGGGGTCAAGAGGGGTGTGGGGGAGCTAAATAAATGAATAAATCAGAAAGGGAAGAGAGAGGAGAGACAGTGTGTGGTCGATAGCATCAAAAGCGGATGACAGATCTAAAAGAATGAATATTGATCTGAGAAGGGCCCGCGCAGGGCGACCGGTGGGAGGTCAGGCTGTGTAATTAGAATAGTGGAAAGGCAAAACCTCTTCTCTCCTCCTCTAAACACAGCTTTTCTTCTACAGGCATGTGTGTGTGAGTGTGAATACCTTTATACTTCTTACACCAACTATTCTGGTGTGCGTTTCCCAAAAGCATGTTAGCGAACTATGGTCGCAAGTTTCATCATTACCAACATATTTCAATGATTTGGCATTTCCCGAAACCGTAGTTCCAGAGAACATTTGCAAACAGTGTTGCAAAGTTGGGTAGTTGGAACTACAGCTCTCCACCTGTGGTTAGAAGCATAGTTCCTTGTTAGTTTGTGGTGTCGACGTCATTGATTTGGCCACCGCGGTGTTGAGGTCGCCCGGGATGTGAGTGGCTCGTAGCGACTTGAGGCGCTGCTGACTCCAGAGGAGGAGACGGCAGGCAAGTTGTGACATGCAACGGGAGCGTAGACCGCCTTGAAGGTTGATGTACGCTACCGTCGCCGTGTTGTCCGTCTGGACCAACGGCCGGAACCTCTGAAGGGCGGGCAGTACTGCCAACAACTCGAGGCAGTTGATATGCCAACGCAGCCGCAGGCAAGTCCAGGAGCCGGCGGCTGTGTGCCCATTGCATACGATGCCCCAGCCCGTCTTGGAGGTGTCCGTCATAACCACGACACACCATGAGCAGCGCTCTGGGCCCAGGAACCAATCGTTGGGCTGCGAGGGTTCAGGGGGGGTGGAGGATTCCACTCCAGCCCAACACACAGCTGCCCGGGCAAGCATGGCTGCCAGCTGCGCATCAGTCTGTGACTGGGTGACCACACCCGAAGGTGGGAGCCCAGTCGAGTCCTCAGCATCAGACTAGACAGCCCGCTCTCCGATGCTGCAATCGAGAGCTCATCCACTTCATGAGCGCCAAAATGAGATCGTGAACTCGCCCTGAGACGAGTTGGCGGTCTCATCCCAGCTGGGCAAACGAGCGTACTGGGGAATGGGAGGTCCGTGGGGAGTTACCCGGCGGAGTGGCTCCCATTGGGGTCCCCAAATCACCCCCATTGCTAACCGATGCGGCCTCAAACCCGTAGGTAGAAGGACCGAGGCGGGGAGCCGCTGGGGTGGTCTTTTCCTCTAACGAAGGAAAAACCGCGACCGCAACGTTGTGAAATCATGACCCATCCATGAACACTGTCTCCGCATGGGCAGTGCCCAAGCACGTAATACCGCGATCGTGGCCATCAGAAGCGGAGAGGTAACGACCGCAACCAGGAAATACACACAAATGAAGAGGCATCTTTAAAAAGACGCTCTCTGTTAATGCCACTCTTTTAAGAAGGGAAAATGTACTCTTTTAGTAGGAAGAATATACTCTTTTAGCTGCTGAAGCACCCAGGGGCGTTCTCTACACTTCACCAGTGCAAGAGGGGGAGAAGCCGCTGTAATGCGCCATAAATCCAACAGCTTTTCAAGTTGAATGGATCAGCAGAGTAATTCAGCTCGCTGAACACAACTGCTTGGCTCCGAAGAGAAAATCTGAATGAGTGGTTGCATACCAGCTCCTTTTATACCCGTATGTCTGAGGGAGTGGCATGCAAATTCCACTCGCCAATTCCCATTGGCCTTTTTTCAAAAAGCAGAGGTGTTTGGGGCTCCCAAGAGTGACCCCTAGAGTCAATACATCGACACAACGTCAACGTGAGTGACAGATAGGGAACTTTACATAGCCAGCTTAAATTACTTGACTGATGGGTCACCATCACTGCAAAACAATAAAGGTTTCTATTTCATTCCATGCATAGGATTCTTAATCACACTTACAGTATATAATTTATTAATGACATTATTCTGGTAGTTGATGATGAAGTAATGACATTGCATGACAAGATTCACACAATAATTGCTTACATTTGATCTGGTATTCCAATGCTACTGTGATGCACCAAGTCACAAGTATCACCTACTATGTGCTCATTTCTACATGTTAAACTATTGGATGAATTCCCAGTGTATTAGAAAAGCACTAATGTAACCAGTCCTGCTCGACACACTCCGAGCGGGATTTGAACCAGTGTCTCCACCATGGGAGGCAGGAGTGCTAACGAGGAGGCTAAAGGCTACAACCTCTAGCGTTAGTCGCTAGTGCACCTCTTGAGGCCAGGGTAGGGTTGCACCAGCTGTGCGTAAGTTCTCACGTATGTTAGGACGTAAAGTTCACACTAAGGGCTTAGTAACTACTAGTTAGTTTGTAACTAAGTCAGTGCTTAATTTGGTTGCACCACCTGTTCTTAAGACAAGACTTAACTAGTAGGTCGTAAGCTCTCCGTAAAGTAATGCGTAGTCACATAATATGACATTTACCTTTATTGATCCAATAAACAGCCTTCAAATTTGTGGAAAGAAGTGTTAAAAAGCTGTGAACTTCAATTTGATATTGTTACGGTTGATGTTCAAACCTAGTTTGCTCACGTAACTGTCAGCTGTATAATCATATATAAATCATATCCCCATTAAAATATGATACATAATAAAAGTAGATTTGATAAATAGTATATTTGCCCTGTATAAATAACAATATATAGGAACTGTATCTAAAATAAATAAGGGGTGATAAATAAATACTAATACAACAGGCTGGAAAAATAGACATTTATTATCATTTTAATATAATTTATATATTTTGAATGTGTTGAAACTTGACATCGTGCGACGCATCCTGAAAACTACACCGTTAGATCAGTTTCATGCTGAAGAGCCGCTTAAAAGTTTTTGTTCTCTCTAGTAAATGTAAACGAGTGTAAATGTCAACATCTTACTGTATGTCAAAATGATTGATGACATGAGCTCATAAAATGTCATAAAATATCAGTCTGCTTTTTTATTCCATCCGTTACTCCTGGTCGGAGGCTTCTGTAAATATTTAGTTTATATGTAGGGTTATGTCCTACCTAAGTTTAATGTTGCAATGCTCAAATATTTAGTAGTGTGTAAATTGTGACTTAGTGCCCATTTACGCCACAACTAGGCTAAGATGTAACTTATGTATAGCTGGTGCAACCAGCCCCAGGGGAGTGATGTTTACACACTGCACAGCTACCTACCAGCTGGCTAATGTTACACTCATCCCCCTAAATCTCACTCCCATCCGGGTCACGGCACCACTATAACTAGTCCTGCTTGACCCACTCCAAGCGGGATTCAAACCAGCATCTCCAGCATGGGAGGCGGGCACGCTAATAAGGAGGCTATAGGCTACAGCCTCTAGTGTCAGTCGCAAGTGCACCTCTTGAGGCCAGGGGAGTGAGGTTTATACACTGCACAGCTGGCTACCATTACACAAACTCAAAACACATGTTAAAAAATGACAGAGCATTTTAGGTCATCAAATGGGATATTATATTTTGTATTTAAATTCAGATTGTGAAGGGTTTTAACTTCTCTGTCACTGAAAAGCAACTTGAAAATCGTATGTTTGTTGCCATGCAGCACCAGACAGCTTCACCAGAGCCCCATTTGCCAGACCCAGACTGTATCTTTCACTCCATATATATTTAATTCTATATCTTTCATTGTGTCAAGAATAAAAGTGGCGTTCTTTTTGGTTTTTGAAAAGTGTGCATATGTATGTGCTCAAGTGCCCCGGAGGTAAGAGGGAAACCCCACTATTGCAGCACAATGCTGCGAGAGGTTGTGATGAAAACAAACACACCAGCAAAAGAGGGGCATGTGAAAATAAAGCGAAACAACGGAGAACAGAAAATAACAGAAGTAGTCCTCAGATGTCATGTTCATTATTTACAGCAGCGTCACGGGGAAATAACGTTGCTGTGGAGCTGCTTACTGACCAAACCGCTTGTACAGTATACTGTAGTAAAGAGTACGCCACTTACAAAGTGCATATAAACGTAAATGTCTATTTCATGTCTTAGAAGTGGCGGTCTCACAATAAATGGCTTTCTGTCCATGTAAATGAGCTGTTATAATTTGGTATCCATTCGATCTCTGCAGAAGTTATTACTCCATCCCCTGAGTAATGTTGTTAATGACAGCTCTACATTGTTGAACCAGCATGGTTCTAACAATGGATGTGCAACATAGTTACTAGGATTTCGGGAAACAGTCGTGACTAGTTAGTTTCTCTAACGATGCATCGTACTATGGTGGGTAAGCAGTGAGTTACGTTGTTGTATGGGAAACACACACCTGGTCAGTTTTAGAGATCAGAAAACATTTGTGAAGGGTTGGGGAAAAAGTCTTGAAGGAACAGTTGTTCACACATACATTTAAATTCTATTATTTTTTATTCATGCCCTTGTCGTTTCAAAGCTGTATAACTTTCTTTTTGTGCAGAACACAAAAGGGAATATTTTAATAAATATTTCGATCTGTCTTTTCTATAGGGTGGTGACTCACTTTACAGCTTAAAAAAGGTATAATAAGGTCTTCAGAAGGCATGTAGTAGGTTCTGTTGAGAAACAAAATCAAATTTATGTCATTTTTCTGTGAAAATCTTGACGTTTGTTGCTTAATTATGAGTGCATCATAATTAACTCATTCACAGTAGCACAAAACAAAGCAAGTTTGCGCATCATTTTTGGGTGAATTATTCCTTTAAGAACAAAGTTGCATAGAGTGTCAGCTGATACAAGAGAAAGGATTTGTTTGGTAGGTTTACATGTTGTTTTGTTCCTGATATAAACCGGGTGGAGTTTTTTCAATCATTTTACAGCTGAATGTGAGAGGCATGATATAAACTTAAGTGCTTAAGGAAAAATAATGGCTGAATCCTTGAAGTGTTACATCTGATGTTTTTATGGACGGGTTGCACTCTCTCTTTCCGCGTCTCACTCTTTCTTGCTATGTCTTTCATATCTCTCACTTTCTCAGTGGCTTTTTTCAGGCAGCTTGTTGATAAGTGCCACCAGTGTGTATGTGTGTATGCTGTTACGTCCCCTAGGGGTAGGACGCAACAAGGTGAAAGGAACGACTCCCGCACAACCATCAGTCCAAACACAATAGAACAAAGGAGTATAAATTAAACAATAGTTTTTATTGTTGTAAACAATTAATATTATAGAAAATCAGCAGGAAAGAGACTTCAGAATGACCCTGGCCCAAAATAATGAACAAAATAATCTAGAAAATTAATTAAAGAAATAACCTAAATGAATGAAAAAGAAAAAAGAAAAAGACTTACCTACCCATACTAACAAAAACTTGGACAAACAATATTCAAACAAAAAGGGCAGGCCACACCTACACCTGCCTGCTTTGCATTTAAACAACACATGCACAAAACACACAAAGTCTGGTCTGGCGGGTGGCAGAGAGTCGGGAGCAGCACGACCGGCTCAAAGTCATGACAGCTCCTTTCTGAATGTCTGCGCAGAGATTTTATCCAGAGCACAATCAGGGACAGCTAATCACCATTGCACAGGTGGAGCAAACAATTAGCAAACCGGCTGCACCTGAAACAGACACACAGAGAGCTAATACCCCACCACATACACAGACAGAAAGAGTGAACAAGCAGAGCAAACCAGCAAAATGCACAAAGCAGCACGGGACGTAACAGTGCTGGTTATCCTTGCATGAGTATTCTTTTTTTTTGGGGGGGGGACAGCATAAGGTTGATTTAGTGCTCTGTGACTCTAGTAATGGATCCCTGACAAGCCCCACAATCTTCAGTCAATGCATCTTGTGACCATTACCAGCTACGCACCGTCCAAGCCCCACATCCCAGACATAGCAACATGGCCTTTACCACCCCAGGGACATCTCATGGTAAAACGCACTTGGGATGAACCCATTGCAAACATAAATAGCATATCTTGTCAACCTTTCCCTCTCCTTGTCTGTAGTCCCCACATGCTTCAAAACGTCCACCATTGTGCCTGTACCAAAGCAATCCAAAATCACTTGTTGCTCTGACCCCCATCATCAGCAAATGCTTTGAGAGGCTAATCAGAGATTACTCTGTGCTGCCTGCCTCACTGGACCCATTGCAGTTTGCTTACCGCAACAACCGCTCCACTGATGGTGCCATTGCATCTACACTACACACTGCTCTCTCCCACCTGGAAAAAAGGAACACTTATGTGAGAATGTTGTTTGTAGACTACAGCTCAGCATTCAACACCATAGTGCCCTCCAAGCTTGATGTGAAACTCCGGGCTCTGGGCTTAAACAGCTCGCTGTGCAGCTGGATCCTGGACTTCCTGTCAAGCAGACGCCAGGTGGTTAGAATGGGCAGCAACATTTCCTCATCACAGACCCTCAACACTGGAGCCCCCGCAGGGCTGTGTTCTCAGCCCACTCTTGTATTCCTTGTAAACACATGACTGTGTGGCAACACACAGCTCCAATGTCATCATTAAGTTTGCTGATGATACAACGGTGGTAAGTCTGATCACTGACAATAATGAAACAGCCTACAGAGAGGAGGTGCACACTCTGACACACTGCTTTCAGGAGCACAACCTCTCCCTCAACGTCAGCAAGACCAAGGAGCTTGTGGTGGACTTCAGGAGAAAAGACAGAGAACACAGCCCCATCACCATCAATGGAGTACCGGTGGAGAGAGTCAGCAGCTTCAAGTTCCTTGGTGTCCACATCACAGAGGAACTCACATGGTCTGTCCACACTGAGGCCATTGTTAAGAAGGCTCATCAGCGCCTCTTCTTCCTGAGACGGCTGAGGAATTTTGGAATGAACCACCACATCCTCACACGGTTCTACACCAGCACTGTAGAGAGCATCCTGACTGGCTGCATCACTGCCTGTATGGCAATAGCACCGCCCACAACCGCAAAGCCCTGCAAAGGGTGGTGTGAACTGCCAGACACATCATTGGAGGTGAGCTTCCCTCCCTCCAGGACATATATACCAGGCGGTGTGTGAAAAAAGCTCAAAGGATCATCAGAGACTCCAGCCACCCGAGCCATGGGCTGCTCTCACTGCTACCATCAGTCAGATGGTATCGCAGCATCAGAACCCACACCAGCCGACTCCATGACAGCTTCTTCCCCCAAGCAATCAGACTTTTGAACTCTTGATCTCTCACGATCAATATACATCAGCACTGCACTTTATTAATCTTATTATCTCACACTGGACTGTCATAAATTATATTCTCTCTTTACAACACACTGGCAACTGACTATCAACTGACAGCCTGAATGTCAATACAGTACAATACAACCTACTGTATATTTTATACACACTTTATATTCTATTTTTATTGTATGTGTATTCTATATTATGTGTATGTGTATTCTATATTGTGTGTATTGTATACTGTACATTGTATATTTTTACTGTGTTGCGTAATTATGTGTATATTAGATATGTAAATTGTGTTGTGTAAGCCTGATGTTTATTATAAATTGGTATATGTCTCATCACTGTCATGACTGCTATGTTGCTCGGAACTGCACCCAAGACTTTCACCCACTGTTGCACTTGCGTATACGGTTGTGTGACAATAAAAGTGATTTGAATTGATTTTGATTTTGTCTTTCTCTTTTCCCTACCCATCTCTCCTTCCTACTCTTCCCCTACCAACTGTCATGCCATAAACACTCACAGGCATAGAAACGAACACCCAGCTCAGCAGATTCATTAGTGCAAGTGCAGATCCCACCAAAATGTTGTGCACTTGCGTTGGATGTACCACTGAGGGCCACCTCTTGTTTTCTGACATTATAAGATTCCTACACACATTATATCTTCAGTACTATGACAACTACATTGATTCATGGCACCACCTTTGCGGCCACCATCGTTTTATTTGAGCAAAACCTCTAGTTGTCCCACTAATGATAAACCGTTACTGTTTAGCCCTATTTATATCTTCCCCCACAGACCAGTCCTTTAACACACAATGCCATTATTGATAGGCCATTGCCATTAGCCATGTTTACCCATCAGCTAGCTTCTTGTTAATGAAAGAGCTTTGGGAGGAATAATGAGGAGACTGCTAACGACTAATGGATGTTTACAGCCACTTTCTCACTCTTTCTAACATCACTAATGCTAATGCTAACAGTGCAGCTACTACTGGCAGGCTGCACCGTTTGATGGTGCCAGACTACTGACGATAGTCCCTTTGAGGCATTTAATTGGGGCCTGAGACTCTTCAATTACAGAAGGAGTTGGATGGAAAGAGCAAGAGCAGAGAGATTTTAGAGTTGCAAGCTCATAGAAGAGTTAGGGTTTTCCAAGGTTTGGAAGAATATTTGTTGAAAAGACCTGCATAGTTGGTCCCTGGCATATGTTGTTTATTGAATGCTGGTCCTTAGCATTGGATGCTGGTATTTTGGTGTCCCAATTAAAAATTTAAACTAGCGTAACTAGCAAGACTTCTTTGGTCAACCAGCTTCACCAGAAAGATTAAGCTCGGCTAGGATTTGCTGGTGAATATATTTGCTATGCTGGTCCACCAGCTAGATCAGCACCAAACCAGCAAAGAATTTAATGCTGGCTTAAGCTGTTATTTTCAGCAGTGTGTGTGTGTATCCTGACATTACCGTTATGCGTTTGCTCTTATTTTATGATCAAATTAGTAAATAAGGGAATGTTTTAAATGGGATCAGTTTCTAAAAGGTCTTTGCAGTGTGCAAGTGGTCCAGTGGCGTTTACTTTAACAAGTTTAATATAAGTACATATTAATATTTTACTTTTTACTCTGCAATTAAATATTTTACCAAATAAAAGTGTAAAATATCACACATCACTATGTAAACATAGTTTTTGTGAAACACAAGTATCACAAAAGTAAACATTTTCAACATGAATATGTCCATAGAAAACAATGGATGCACAGCATACCTTTACCTTTCGAATCAATGAAACATAAGATCACTTTTGATGGGACAAGAGGCTCTAAATACGTAATTTGGGTCCCGCCCAGATGCCGTGCTTCTCTGGGAGTCTATGGGCACTTCATGAGCACTTTTTGCATTAAATTTGCATCTGATTGCCTCTTGGACATTGGGCTTTCAATCAATGTAAGTATGTCCCACCTGGAAGCTTGGCTTTTATACATGACTGAGCTCACGAATAGTCGGGACTTTGCAAAATGGAAAACATGCTGTTTTACACAACAGTTTTGACATGCACAGAGATACATGCAGTTATTTGCAATGTGACATAACACATTTATTTCACCCATCATAATCAAATATTTTGCCTATTTTGTTGCAACAATTTTGAGCTTAGTTATTTAATTTCAATTAAGTTATTTAACTGTTTTAGTAGTTTCAGTGGCGTAAGGAGCAACATTGCAGACACCAAAAACCATAGTCTGTACTTTTGAAAAGTTGTCATAATATTTCCACAATAGTATTCCAGTGTACACAACCAGTCAAATGTTTTGGAACACTTACTCATTCTTTATTTTATATATATATATATAATATATATATTTATCTTTTTTTTTTTTTCTTCACATTTTAGAATAATAGTAAAGTCATCAAAACTATGGAATAACATAAATGGAAATATGGGAATTATGTTGTGACTAAACAAAATCCAAAATAAATAAAAACTGTGTTATATTTTAGGATCTTCAAAGTAGTCACCCTTTGCCTAGAATTTGCAGAAATGTACTCATGACATTTTCTCAACCAGCTTCTTGAGGTATCACCCTGGGATGCTTTTTAAACAGTATTGAAGGAGTTCCCATCTATGTTGGGCACTTATTGGCTGCTTTTCTTTATTATTTGGTCCAAGTCATCAATTTCAAAAAAGTTTTTTTTATTTTTTTTATTAAATTTTAGTTTTATAATGAAATAAATTAATATAGTGGTACAATTATATTTTTGTCTACAAAACTAATTTCAAACATTTAAGCATACGCCTTCAGATCAAAAGATTTTTAAGATCACGAGAAACATTTCAGTCAAGTGTTTTAAAACTTTTGACCGATAGTGTATTTCAAAGAACATTCCAGGTCTTTCCCCTGTAAAAAACAAAACAAAATTGAAAACAAAAAACAAATTGTGCCAGACAATTTTCATTAAAGAAAGAGAAGGTTATTGAAGTCCTGCATGTGAATGAGTCCGCAAATTGGATCAATTTGTGTAATTAAATTATCCTACAAATCTCAAAATTGTTGAAATGTCTATGAAGGTCAACCATGAAGATCTGCTTATTGAGTGTCTATCATCTTTCTGAACACCTACCAAAATTGATACATGGTCTAATCTAAGATCAACATGAACCTAAACCAAAGCAATCCTTTTTACAGCCTAGAAGGGCGGCATCCTCCCAATCCTCAGTACTACTCCCATTGTTCCAATGGGAGACAAGCTCACATTAAACAGCTTTCACTTGCCCTGTGCACTCTATTGAAATGGGAGTTGATAAACACAAAACTCCAAGGAGCGTTTCAACCCAAATGGTTGGACCTTATCGCTTAGGCACTCTGTCTCTCCACTAATTAAAACCTCCACCGCAATGGGAGAGTTGGGAGGTACAATTACGGCAGAGGCCTCCGGAGCCTCATCGTGTCTCTATTAAAGGGGTGCATTCATTGTAATGATGCTGGAGTTTAATTACTTCCACGTGGCAGCCATTGTAAAACACGCTGATAAATGGGCCAACACGATCTGCATCATTATTTCTCCACATGCACCAGCCTTGTTAGAACGATTATGAGCTGTGGTGCTTCAGGATGAGGATGAGGAAGAGGAAGAATAGCATACCTGCGCTGATCTGATATAGAGAAAGTTAGCGGCAGGGAGGAAGAGGTGGAGATGATGCATCGGCAATTTAGAATGAAGAGAAGAGCCAGACCGTCCCTCTTTATGCAAGTATGTGGGGAAAAGTTTAAGGAATAACTGTATGAATTTATTTCATTCTTCCGTGAAACATGAAAGGTGTATTTTTAAAAGGTCTTCACAAGGATTATTTGCCATTTAATACAAGTGAATAGTGACTCTGGTCTTTCAAGCTTTGAAAAGGTAAAAAAGACACCATTGAACCACAGTAAATGTAATAGCTATGACTCAAACACTGTATATCAAGTCTTCTGAAGGCAAGGCAATTTATTTATAAAGCACAATTAAAAACAACAGGTAGTTGACAAATGTGCTGTACATTATTAAAACAAGTACATAACAACAAACATTAAAAACACTACTAAAATCAACATAATACACATTGGAACAGTCAAGACTTTCTGATTCTATGTGAATTTAGATGGCGTGTGCAAGTGCAAAAGGTCTGAAAGATAAGAGGTGCAAGACCATTTAAGGATTTAAAAACAAACAATAAAATCATAAAATCTATCCTGTAACGGACTGGTGCCAGTGCAGAGAGGCCAGTATTGGGGTAATATGATCTCATTTGCGAGTACCAGTCAAAAGTCTAGCAGCAGCGTTCTGGACAATTTGCAGTCGTGACAAGGATGACTGACTAACACCTACGTACAGTGATTTACAATAGTCCAGAAGTGATGAAACAAATGCATGCATCACTTTCTCAAAATCATGAAACGAAAGAAAAGACTTAACCTCAGCCAGTGTTCTTAAGTGAAAAAAACTTGATTTGACAACAGAATTAATCTGTTTGTCAAATTTAAGCAAACTATCAAAAAAGTACCCCTAAGCACTACGATCACTTTGTGATAGTCGTTATTCACTCTCAAATCAAACAATCAATAAAGCACTGAAGTAAAAAATTGCGGCAACTGCGATAACATCAAACCTCATTGTTTTTGTAACATGATGTCATGATGTTTGGTCACAAGATGCAATGAGAGCCAATGAGGTTTGATGTTAACAACCCAACATAGCTGCCATATTTTGTTTAGAGAGTCCATTAATGATTTGATTTGATTTGATTTGATTTGAGAGACTTACATTTTTTTCTGTTCATCACAATAAGTGATCGTATGGCTTCAGAAGACTTAGTATATAGTGCATATTGATTACTTTTACTGTGATTTTATTGTTTTTGCTTTTTATCCTTTTTCAAACTTGAAAGACTGGAGTCACCATTCACTTGGATTATTTGGCAAATAAACCCTGTGACGACCTAAGAATTCACCTTTTGTGTTCCATGGAAGAAAGTTGAACATTTTAGGATGGACATTAGGGTGAGTAAATAATGATATAATTTTCATTTTTGGATGAACCATTCCTTTAAGAGTGTCCACAGATACACATAAACCTCAGTGTATATGTACCTAGCAATCTACTCCAAGTCACACTTCTACATTTTCACACACACTCTGTGCCTTAGGTACAGTCCTCTCGCCACACTCCAGTAGCAGACAAACAAATGTACATATTCAAAGTCATTAATTATGAATTTTTTTCTGGTATATGCCCAGTGGTAGACCCACCCTGATTAATCTTGTTCCCCGTTCTTCCCCCATGCTTATTAAACTGCTGAAGCAAATATCTTGCATGCAATAAATCCCCCCTAGAGCATGATTAATCAAAAGCAGTGAACTGAGGGGTGCTGGCAGGTGGAGTTACAGTGTTAAATCACCTGCGTGGCTGGATGAATGGTCCTTCAGTTGAGATAAGGAAGGCTTGTTGGCATGATGGGGGATATTGGGTTGAAGTCTCTGGTGAAGTCTCTCAGCCTTTGTGAGTTGCCCAGTCAGGGACCCTGACCTCTCTGCAAGACCTGAGACCACTGAATCTGTATCAGAGTCTAGTCAGGCCACATAGACGAACTGTTTTCCAGATATCAATAAAGTATTCCAAACAGTATTTGGACACTTTTGGACACTTTAGTCACACTTAAAATGTATGAATTTCACTGCGATAGATAACAAAATATTAAATCAAGTGATATCTGCAAAAAATTATGCTAGGGTTTCATACCTCTTCTCAGAATGAAATGTACTTTTCTGAGCAATTTTTGCAATTACTTTTAAGTAACTGCTCCAAAGGTAATCTTTAATGGATGTATGCTATCAATTCCCTTTAAGTTTACACATGTGTCTTAGCAGAATAACCACAAGTGTAGTTTATTACATTAACCATGGTCATGTTCCACTAACTTTTACAACGAGAAAGTGTCCTTTGTCTTAATTTTGGCATGAACAGTCCCTCCCAACTATCGGTTTTTGGTTCCCAAAACATTCTGGGAAGGTTAGTTAATGGTTAAAAAAAAAAAAAAATGAAAAAAAAAAAAATGAAAAAATAATAACTAGAGAATAATTAGAGAACCTTCTAGTTCTTTTAAGGTTGTCACACAAAAATGTCCCTTCAAATTATAAAAAAATATAACCTAAAGAGAACATTACTAGAATGTTAGGAACTGGTTCGCAAAAATATAACCAAATGGGAACCAAATGCTAATGTTAGGGGAACATCCTGTATTTGCTGGGCTGATACTCATAAAATGAAAACCACTTAAATTCAATGAGCAGGAAGAACCAAATTTCTATCTAATGCTACCTTTACATGCACCCAAATAATCCATTTATATTCCGACTGATAGCTCAATCAGATTGATAAACATTCATGTAAACACAAAAATGATCTGACTGAACTGGATCCGAATGAAATTTTCAATCCGATTGAAGGGGGTGGTGTAGACCTAAAATAATCTGATTAAAATAAAAATATTAGCCATGTAAACATTTGAATCCGACTACTTTCTCAATCGTATTCTAAAATACCTTGGGCTCATGTGCAGAGTTGTGGTGCATATGTATGTTTATGATACTCTTCACGGGAACCTAATTTATACAAAGCAATGAAAAAACGTATTATTAAGGGTATGCAGGCTCGCACTAAATATTCTGCAGGGCACATATGTTCTTTTATAACATCACATAAAGCAAAAAACAACGTTGTGTCATTCTTAATAGGGACTTTCAGCAGGTGCGGCTATACGACGTTCTGTGTTCCATTCCTGTGTTCAATCACTTCCTGATCTCGAAACCATAATTACAACATTTCTTCTTTGACATAGTGACAGTCGGTCGTACGTGACAGATTAGGAAATAAATGTTAGAATATGTTTCACAAGAGATGATGCCAAGTGAACAAAGTAAATAGCCTAAACATCCTCCTCAAAACTTACGTTAAATTACACATGGTTATAGGCTTTGAATAAAAAAACTCAAAACTATCGATAGCTGATTAAAAATAATATCTCGGATTTAGACCTAGGTTATTTATATCGTACACGAGTGAAACTCTTCTTCTGACCATTATTTAACAGTGTGAGCATCACTTCTCTTCTCTTGCTGTTTTAAATAGTCTAACTTTTTTTTATTTTTATTTCTTTTATGATTAAATGCTCCGTTCTGCCATCATTATTGCTTAGTGTTTTTTGCGTAGTGTCACGTCCGCAGCTGTCGCTTAAAGTCCCGATTATTTTGTTTCCATTCCACATCTGTAAACTCCTTTAAGGACAACTCTCACCCACCTGTCTTTACTTCGTAGCCTACTCGCATCCAGAGATGCCTGCGGTTAGATTGGAGGAGGAATTGGCATGAGGCAAATACACAGTAAAGTCAGACAGGGTATATGAGACGCTGCTTCTAATTCTCTGTTTGCCGAGTAGAGTGAGTAACATAAGAAGAAAGCTTTTCTGGCATTTTTTTTTTTTTTTTAGATATCTCAACATAGGAAAAATGCCAAATATGGGTTTTGGTGCCATTCTCACTTTCTCAGCCTTTCTCCGCTTCTCCAGAACGCAACGACTGACGCTCTTCGCATGTGCAGAGGTTTTGTTCGGAATACATGTAATGCACGTATAAACTAATATTTGTAGCGGATTACAAAGTTTAGGGGACATATAAACAATTGTTGGGCCTCATGTATTCAGATAGAAGACAAAGGCAGGCCTAACACAGTCATAAAAATCTAACTCAAGCCCCCACATTCCAAGTCGTAAATCTTACAGAAAAAAATCGCGCCAAAATCAAACAAAGGGAGTCCAAAACAGACTGCAAATCCCATGAAGCCTTGCTCACTAAAGGATCGAACTCTCAACTCCTATTGGATGAGGCACACAACAGAACGTCCCTCAAACATGACATCATCAGGAGTTGAAATACCTCTGAAATGCTTTCGGGATTCGCTTCCAGCGACTTTGCTTGCAGGGTGTGGACGCAGTTCAACACTGCTCTCGTGTGCAACCTCGTGGCACAAGGAAGTAATGTCCGACTTGAAACTGTAGCCATACAATCTACAACTCACTGGACGAGTTGAGATTACTCTGTGTTCAACCGAACACTCTAACGGATCCGAAGGAGACCACCGAGCAATTCGCATCTTCACCCGTTTGCCTACAGAAGTGAAGAGATTAAAGATTTCTCTTCCATCTTCAATCAAGTCGACATTTCTGAGTTCTCCGCCAGCCCGCCGAGAAACAACAGCCCTTTAACTAAACAACCGCCCGCCGACAGAGCGAGGAAACGGCCTCCCGTCATCACCCGAGCCTCAAGGAACCGGGTCAGAGTTAAAGGACGGAGGAAAACACATTCTACCTGTGTCCTCATGCGATTCAAGTAAGAGGTTTACGTCTGGGCAGAGATAGAATATTATAGTGTGTTATTCTTGTGTTTCAAGGTTTTTGCTTGTACAGTTTACGGACCGCCATGTCCACTCATTATTAATACTCAGGGCATTAATTATCACAAATTTGTTTTGCTGTATTGTGGTCCAACCAAATTGGACTGTTGTGCAATTTCGCCATCGCGGGTGAGACAGCAACTGAGTTCATCCATTAAAGAGTCAAATAACTCGGGACTGTTTACGAGCCGTCCACCGCGTCTCTGAGCGATGAACTAACAGCTGTTTTCTCTCCCACGATCGTGAAATCGGCTTTAGGGCCGTCACTTCTCTCTCTCGTACTAACCACACACGCACACATACAAGCACGTGACCCCTCACAAACAATCTGGCACACATTTTTGGCTTGTAGATAGCTTAAATGCTAAAGCCCAGCTTTGTCCCTAAGCTATCGTACAAGCGGATACACGCGGTAACTGGTAGACGCCATCTCCGCCCCCATTCGCGGTCATATTCCCTGGCCGGAAGTCTCGTGTGACATACTCTCCACGAGAGTCACGTCCACCATTTTGTGCGCATCCCTCCTTACACACACACACACACACTGACACACACACACCCTCATGTGTTATAGGATTATTTTATTTCCATATCTAATCATATCACTGTTTAGTTTGTAGTTGTAAGTCGGAAGCTTATTGACTGCATTGTATTAATTATTAATTGATATTACTGCATAAATAAACTTTGTTTATATTACAAAGAGAAGTGTTTTGGTTTGTTTTGCATATACCTGTGTCATGCTTACGGGATGTCAGTGCTCGGATTCAAACCTTCATTCATTGTTTTTTTCCCCGAAAATCGATATTCTTTGGATGTCGATTTTCCTAAGAAAACAATCTAATATTGAGACTGTTTTACTATTTGGTTATTAGTCCCTGATTCCAGGGTGGTGCCCCGTCAATGTTAATCCTTATTAATATTCTATTGATTTTTGATGATTGATAATTATCTTTGATGGTTGTTGAATTTGAATGATCAATAAGCTAGTGTTAATTTTAATGTTTCATCGATGTTAACAATTAACGATTATCTTTGATAATTGTTGATTTTAAAGGATTAAAAAAGCTAACATTGATTCTCATCAATGTTCTATTGATTGTAATAATTAATAATTATCTTTGATAATTATTAATTATTGCTAATAACCAAACTTGCTCCTAAACGTAGCACACTACATTTACTGGAGCCCCATATGAGGTTTTAATGAGTTAGATTCAATTGATTAATTTAAATATTAATTAATAACTACAGAAATAATTATTAATTATTTCTGATAGTAACACTGATCTAAACAACCAGTAAAGCCCTACACAGTACATTCGGAATTGCAATCGGATTGAATTTATTCGGACTGACGAAAACTAGTGCAATATTAACTTTTAATAAACACTGCTTTTTGGCAAAAGAACAATGCTGCAGTCAATGGAGAAAGACCATATTCTTCTGTCAAACGTTTTCTTCTCTATAATTAAGCTTAAGCCTTTTCCATTTTAAAAGCTCAGTGAATCGGCTCTCAGTTTAAAACTGGGCTCATCAGTTTGTAGACAGTATATGACTAATGTGTTAAAAATAGTAGGCCTATATATCACTAAAAAAAAAAAAAAAAAAAAAAAAAAAATTATTTCGCCTTCCACTGTTTTACAAGTTTTAGTACAATTTTTAAGCAACATGCATTATACTGTATTTTTATGGCAGAAGAAAGCATAACATGAAAATAGTGTATTTGTCTTTGGATAACAGTGTCGTTGTTTTGGCATTAAATAGAATTTATCACAAGGAAAATGTAAGAAAATCACATTAAGTGTTTTAACTAAACCAATACTGTACTGTACTTATGTACAACCCTAATTCCAAAAAAATAATTGGGACAGAAAAATGCTAATAAAACAAAAAGGAGTGATTTGTAAATTATATTCACCCTTTGCTATATTGAAAGCACTAAACTATACATTATATGTTTTACCTTGTGAATTTCATATAAAAATTCAATAATTAAATAATAATTGTATTTAGAACCCCTGTGAGCAAGCTGAAGGCAATTGTGTCAAGGAACACAAAACTCCATAAGATGTTGGTTAATGGAGAAAAATAACCTTGGGAGAAACCAGGCTCACTGTGGGGGCCAGTTCCCCTCTGGCTAAACAGCATGAATATAATGCCAATATTAGTTATTTATGTGCAGTGCAAGTCATGGTTTTAAATTTGTAAATTAAGTAAGCCTTAAGGTCCACTGTTTTTTCTTTTTTTTTAATAAAATAAAAAAAGATAAAAAAAAATTTACTTTAAGATTAATGACTAATGTCTTTGAAGTCCATCCTGGATTAACTGCAGAAGTTCACATTGATGCATTGTCCTTTGTTAGCTGGCTGATGAAGGCTTTTGTTGGCAATTAAATGATAGTCTATGTATTCGATTTCAAGAGTGTAGTCCATCAATAGACAAAGGTGATGCAGGCAGATATTAATGAGGTGCATCGCAGTTCAACCTGCAGGTCATTTCGGTGAGGTTCTGTGGAGTCCATCCTAAGTCCAAGCAGTGTCATATAAAGTATCCCATGTCTTACAGTTGGAGTTGGCATCAGTTCATCCTCTGAAGTCAAAAGACTGAAGGGATGTCTGGCTGGCTCTGGCTGTAGTTTGTTGTCATCTTTTAGCGACACGTAGCAGTGGAGTCCAACATCAAGCAGGAACGGAACTGGATCTGGCTGGCTCTGGTAACCTCAGGATATGAATCCCAAGGTTGAGACTTGGAAACCAAAAAATTTATATTAGCATAGATGCCATTAAATTTTATGCAGAGTTATAGATCATGATGGATATTTCTGTTTCCGGCAGACCTAACTAATGCAGCCTAATTGTGAGTTGAAGGATAAATTAGGTGTATGCTTGGCTAAATAGATAAGCCTTTAGTCTAGACTTAAACGGAGTGAGTGTGTCTGCATCCCAAACAGTGTTAGGGAGACTATTCCATTGTTTAGTGGCCATTCCATTGTTCAGCATTGTTTAGTATGAAAAGGATATACCTCCTTTTGTGGATTTTGATATTCTTGGAATTATTAACAAGCCAGAATTTTGTGATCATAATGAACGTGACGGAACATAGCGTCAGAAGGGAACTTAAGAACTGTGGAGCTAGACTATTCAAGGCTTTGTATGTAGTTAACAGAATTTGTACAAATCAATACAAAATGTAACAGGTAGCCAATGTAACGACGATAAAATGGGGCTAATATGATCATATTTCTTGGCTCTAGTCAGCACTCTGGCAGCTGCATTTTGAACCAATTGAAATTTATTTACTGAACTTGCTGGACATCCTCCCAGTAATGCATTACAGTAATCTAATCTTGCGGTCATGAATGCATGAATTCATTTTTCGGCATCAGCATGTGTCGTAATTTAGCAATATTTCTCAGGTGGAAGTTCTACAAACATTGGAAATTTGATTTTTCAATGGACAGATTGGTATCAAATATTGATATAAAAAGTTATTTGCTGTAGAAGAAGACATAACAGTACATCAATCGAGAGTCAAATTATATTTTAGCTGCTTATTTTTTTAGGTTTTTGGTTTTTGGCTGCGATCAGATGATAAGAGCAAGTCATTTATAACTCTGATAAGTGCAGTCTCTGTACTGTGATGGGGCCTAACTCCTGACTGAAATTGTTCATATATACCATTTTTCTGTAGAAATGAACATGAGGACACAACCTTTTCTAGTATTTTCGACATAAATGGGAGATTTGAAATCAGTCTATAATTAGCCAGTTCTCCAGGATCAAGTTGTGGCTTCTTAATAAGCGGTCTGATATCTGCCATTTTAAAGTTTCTTGGGACATGTCCTAAGGATAGCAAGGAGTTAATAATATTAAGAAGAGGTGTAACCAAGGTTACTAAAGCCCATATTAAACCTGTAAAAGAAAGAAAAAAGGGAATTATTATAATGCACATATAATATATTTTATTATATTATTTTAATGTTTAGTAATCAAATATTGCTGAAGAAATGTAGTAAATGTCACAAACTAAAAAAGAAATTAAACTGAACAATTAGGAATAGCTCATCTCTAGTACTAAATAGAGGTGAACAGTCTCTCATCACGTAACGAAGTGAAATGGCTGCTGGAGCAGTGATGCGTGTTAGTAGCAGTTCTAAAGTTGAGAAAGTAAGTGAGAAACACTAGATTAATAATGGAGATTCATGGTTAAGACATCGTTAACAGGTAAAAGTTGTTTAAATAGTTCTAATAGCATTTGTATTAACTCCAAAGATTGAACGAGAAAGTGAGCTGATTCATCTGACGGAAACTGCATAAAACAGACTTTCCTTGATTTATCAGATTATTTCTAATTGTTATCATTTTATTCTTGGTAAGTGAGCTCATAAGCTACCATATTTAGTTATGGTTTTTGTAACTTTTCAGTCTTTTTGAAGTTGAGTGTTTTTAATTGATACTGTGATGTATAAATTTGTGAAATATGTTAGGAAATGTGAGTAAAGTGATAAATTGAATGTTGATTGGTGATTAAAAGCGTTTATGTATGTTTGCTAAATGTATGAGGGTAATGAGTACAACGTAGCTCATGTGGAGTTTTGCTAACCATGCAGGCTCATTTGCTACGAGCTATAGCTAATCGAGTGCACATACATCATTCCAAGATGATGCTCTTTGTTAATATAGCTATGTTTCTGTTAAGGAAATGTGTTAACACAAGGAAATAAGTGTTTGGAAATGTGTATTTATGCATTTAAAACATTTATTGTGTTGAAAAATGTGGACTCAAGATGGCGCCGAGTATGGCTGCTGCGTTGCGAGCTCCGACACAACGAGTTTGCTGATGACACAACGGTGGTAGGTCTGATCACTGACAATGATGAAACAGCCTACAGAGAGGAGGTACACACTCTGACACACTGGTGTCAGGAGCACAACCTCTCCCTCAACGTCAGTAAGACAAAGGAGCTTGTGGTGGACTTCAGAAGAAAAGACAGAGAACACAGTCCCATCACCATCAATGGCGCACCAGTGGAGAGAGTCAGCAGCTTCAAGTTCCTGGGTGTCCACATCGCTGAGGAACTCACATGGTCCATCCACACTGAAGTCGTTGTGAAGAAGGCTCATCAGCGCCTCTTCTTCCTGAGATGGCTGAGGAAGTTTGGAATGAACCGCCACATCCTCACACGGTTCTACACCTGCACTGTGGAGAGCATCCTGACTGGCTGCATCTCCGCCTGGTACGGCAATAGCACCACCCACAACCGCAAAGCACTGCAAAGGGTGGTGCGAACTGCCAGACACATCATCGGAGGTGAGCTTCCCTCCCTCCAGGAAATATATACAAGGCGGTGTGTGAAAAAAGCTCGGAGGATCATCAGAGACTCCAGCCACCCGAGCCATGGGCTGTTCTCACTGCTACCATCAGGTAGGCGGTATCGCAGCATCAGGACCCGCACCAGCCGACTCCATGATAGCTTCTTCCCCCAAGCAATCAGACTTTTGAACGCTTGATCTCCCACGATCAAAATACATTAGCACTGCACTTTATTACCCTTACTCTTATATCTCACACCGGACTGTCATAAATTATATTATTATTATTATATTATGTTCTCTCTTAACAACTGACTATCAACCGATAGCCTGAATGTCAATACAGTACAATACTGTACATTTTATTGAATAATGTGTATCTATATAGTGCGTATTGTATACTGTACAGTGTATGTTATTATTTGTGTACTGTTGAGTGTAATTATGTGTATAACAGATGTTTAAATTGTGTTGTGTTAATTTGATGTTATTGTAAATTGGTATATGTCTCATCACTGTCACGACTGCTATGTTGATCGGAACTGCACCCAAGAATTTCACACACCATTGCACTTGTGTATATGGCTGTGTGACAATAAAGTGATTTGATTTGATTTGATTTGAAAGAGATCATTTGAAATGTTAATGTTGTCAAATGGGAATTAATTGTAATTTATTTATGATTTTTCTGCCTTGTCTTTGCAAGGTTGGGTTTTTTTTGTTTTTTTTCTTTCCACCCTTTTCTCTATTTTGTTTTCCCTGTCCTTCAATATATCCCTTGATATTGAACGAGGAGTCTCTTGGAGTTCTGAGTAAAAACTGTTTCTGCCATCAACAAGGAGTGCTCAACATTGGTAGAAACTGGCGAGCCAACCTGGTTTTTCCTGAGCTTGGACAACTTTTCGTGGTTCATCGAAGTGGTAGGGCCACGCGTATTCATTTTATCCTTTCCCTGGATAATATCACAACTGTGGACAATAACTGTTTTTTTTTTTTCTTCTTTTTGCATCTCGGAGTTTGCGTATCTGTATTCTTTAAACTGAACACTGAAACAGATGTATGAAAGACACTGAACTGAGCTAAACTCCTGTTTATTTACTTGAGTCATTCCCATCAAAGACATTTAGCTGGAAAAGAACTCTGATTTGGTTGTCATTGGATATTTTACCCAAAATGTATTGTCCAAACTGTTTTTTTTTTTTTTTTTTTTTTTTTTCAATAAAAGATGGGGAAATTGTTCTGAAAAAAGGGAACACGAAGGTTATTGAGTCATATAACTGTAATTTGGGTTTTGAATGTTAACCAGTTATACTATTTTTGTGGGAAAGAAACACGGTTGTTTAAAGGTTCTTTTGTGAAATATTTTATTTTTTGAAACTGTCACATTTTTTTTTCTTTTTTCTCTCCAACAAAAATAATAATACACAGAAATACAAAAGAAAATTGCTTACCTTTTCAGCTATAACCCAGTCTTCTGTGGTTATTTCCCTTGTCTCGCTGCAACGCTGGCTCAAGAGCGAACGTGGTCTTCTGATCTGGTCCAAGGCATTAGAAAGTGGTTTATGCTTAGATTGTAAGCCACGTGCTACATACATGCTACAGAGTTTCTGTGATTACTGGGAATACCTCTTAAGAGTTTAGTTGGTATTGGATCTAACATACATGTTGTGGCTTTTGATTTTTTTTTTTATAAGTTTTGTTAGCTCTTCATGAACTATGACAGCGAAGGATTGAAGTTGCTTGTGAGCAAAATTATGAGACACTGTTTTCTGAGGTGCTGTGACAGTTGATTGCATAGTTCCAATTTTATTTCTAGTTATTTCAATTTTATCAGTAAAGAAATTCATGAAGTCATTACTATTGTGCTGCGACGGAATATCTGGTTCAGTCAATGCTTTATTCCTAACCAATTTAGCCACAGTACTGAATAAACACCTAGGATTGTTGTGGTCATTTTCTATGAGTTGCTGAAATATGCTGACCTAGCAGCTTTTAGTGCCTGTCTGTAGCTACAGACCCTATCCTTCCATACACTGCGAAATACCTCTAATTTTGTATTCTTCCACTTGCACTCCATTTTCTGAGCTGCTCTCTTGAGAGCATGAGTGCGATCATTGTACCACGGTGTGCGGCTTTTTTCTTTCATTTTCTTCCCTCGAAGGAGGGCGACACTATCAAGAGTGCTAGAGAAGACTGTATTTATACTTTCTGTTATTACATCAAGTTCTTCTAGACTTTTTGGCTTACTGAGTATGTGAGACAATTCTGGAAGATTATTAGTGAAGCTATCTTTAGTGGTCGAAAGAATAGTTCTACCTGAACGATAGCGTGGTGTAGATTGAATGATATTAGCTGTCATATTAAGCATTATTTCAAAAGACTTAAACTTATATCCTGTCCTCCTGAGTAACACCAAAAACGTCACTGTAAATTGTAGCAACATCTCCTCGACCCTTCAGACGAGGCTCATGTTTATAACAATAACCTGGGGGAGTAGATTCATTTAAACTAATATATTCATCTGGTTTAAGCCAGGTTTCATCAAACAGAGTGCATCCAAACTATGATCTGTAATAATTTCACTTACAATTAGTGCTTTGGTAAAAAGAGACCTAATGTTTAGTAGCCCTACCTTTTATGATGTTTATCTTCAATGTATTTGTTTTTTTCAAGTTTGACCTTTTTTAAAAAATGATTTTATGAGCGTTTTGTAGTTTGGGGAACAGACAAAGTCTCTATGTGATATCTAAGTGATATAGTTTCTGTGTGTTGTAGTTTATGTGACCTGTGTGACGTCTCAAGACAGCTAGCAGATGTTCAGATTAACCAGTTTGTCTTCTTCCTGACCTGGGCCCCAGTTAGTAAAATACTATCATTATTAAGACTATGAGCCAAATTACTAGAGAGGAGAGCGGCACCTTTCCTGGAGGGATGGAGTCCATCTCTCTTTTGTAGGTCAGGTCTACCCCAAAAACTCTTCCAATTGTCTATAAATCCTCTGCTATTCTCCAGACACCACTCAGACATCCAGCCATTCAGTGACACTAATCCACTATAAACCTCGTCATCACGATGAGCAAGGAAGAGGCCAGAGCATATTACAGTTTCTGACATCGTTTTTGCAAGTTCACACACCTCTTTAACATTCTTTAATGATCTCCAACTGGCAAAGCCAGACATCTTTAGTGCCAGCATGAATAACAATTTTAGAAAATCTACGTTTAGCATTAGCCAGCACTTGTAAATTTGATCTGATCTCAGACTCTCTGGTACCCGAAATGCATTTAACAATAGTGGCTGGAGTCTCTATTTCCACGTTCCTTACAATAGAATCACCAATTATTAGGGCTCTTTCAACATGATTCTCAGTGGGTGTATCACTGAGTGGTTAGAATCGATTGGAAACCCTAACAGGAATGGGAGAGTGGTGTCGCTTTGCTGAGCGATTATGCCACCGAGACGTCACCCAAACGCCCTGCTGCAGGGGCTCTTTAACCAGAACCAAAGTGTGTGTGTTGCTCGCTGTACTACCAGCATCTGAAACAGTATCTACCAGCTTCTCTTTCTCACTGACCTCCACTAGCATTCAAATACGTGTCTCTAACTCATTAATCTTCTCCGTCAGTTTGACTAATTCCTTACATTTATCACATGTAAACCCCTCACTGCTGACAGAAGCTATAGTAAACATGTGGCATGTAATGCAGGAAACATTAAGATGCCATGACTTACCGCAATTGTTTGTTGTTGTTGTTGTTGTGGTTGTTCTTGAGTGGCAAGGGTTTGAGATTGATGTGGTTCCTAATCAGCAGATGTCTGAGATTGATGCAATAATCCATGTTAAACACAATGAAGAAAACAAATGCATGCAGTTGAGGCGCAAGACATAGACAAGTGGAGAAAAGAGAGAAAAAATGAGAGAAACTGGTGCATGTGGTAAAATAAACACAGATGAAATAGTAGAAAAGTTGAAAAATCCGAAGCACACGGTAAAATGGCAAAGGATAAAATGAACGTATAAGAATGAGCAATGCTAAGCAGGCTAGCAAGAAGTGTTTCAGGTCCATTTCTCGTGGTTTGTGAAATATTCTCAGCAGTTTGGTTGTGAGACACATTTCATACGGAATGCAATTTTGTTCCCTTAAATACGAGAAGATTCTGTATTATACAGGCAACATAATCACACGGGAAGTCGGCATGCTGTCTCCGAGATTTCAGATACCCTACAATTGACCACATTATGCCGATTTGCTCATAAGCGCCATCTCCTAGCAGGCATTTTTGCATTGGCTCATGCGTGTTTACTTTCCCTTGGTCGCACGACTGGAAGCAAGTTGTGTTTGCAACGTGGGAGACCCAGGTTCAGATCCCGCATAGAATCTAGGAACTAATAGCGTTTGCATAATCAGTGACTATCACGATTCAGAGGTCCCCCCCCCCCCCCCCTTACATTACATTTTTAACTCACTGATGTTTAGGTTTAGGGTTTATATATATATATATATATATATATATATATATATATATATATATATATATATATATATAGGGCCTCCCTTTGCTCTCAGAACAGCCTAAATTTTTCGTAGCATGGATTCCACAAGATGCTGGAAACATTCCTTTTGAGATTTTGTTCCATGTTGACATGATCCATGCAATTTCTGCAGATTTGTCAGCCGCACATTCATGCTGCGAATCTCCCCTTCTACCACATCCCAAAGGTGTTCTATTGGATTCAGATCTAATGACTGGAATGGCCACTGAAGAACAGTGAACTCATTTTCATGTTCATGAAACCAGTTTGAGATGCCTTTTGCTTTGTGACATGGTGCAATATCATGCTGGAAGTAGCCATTAGAAGATGGGTAAATTGTGGCCATGAAGGGATGCACATGATCAGCAACAATACTCAAACAGGCTGAGGCATTCAAGCAATGATTGGTTAATATTTAATGGCCCAAAGTGTGCCAAGTAAACATTCCCCATACAATTACACCACCACCACCAGCTTGGACAGTTGACTCAAGGCAGGTTGGGTCCAAGAATTCATGCTGTTGGTGCCAAATTCTGACCCTACCATTTGTGTGCCTCAGCAAAAATTGAGATTCATCAGACCAGGCTACGTATTTATAGTGTTCAACTGTCCAGTTTTAGTGAGCCTGTGCCCACTGCAGCCTCAGCTTTCTGTTATTTGCTGACAGAAGTGGAACCCAATGTGGTCTTCTGCTGTTTTAGCCCATCCACCTCAAGGTTTGACGTGTTGTGCATTCTGAAATGCTTTCTGCTCAAGTATGGCTATCTGAGTTACTGTAGCCTGTCAGCTCAAACTTGTCTGGCCATTCTCCGTTGACCTCTCTCATCAACAAGGCATTTCCATTCGCAGAACTGCTGGTCACTGGGTGTTTTTGGCACTATTCTGAGTAAACTCTAAAGAATGTTGTGCGTGAAAATCCCAAGAGATCAGCAGTTACAGAAATACTCAAACCTGCCTGTCTGGCACCAACAATCATGCCATGCTTTAATTCACTGAGATCACATTTTTCCCCATTCCGATGGTTGATGTGAACATTTACTCAAGCTCCTTACCCGTATCTTTTACCCGACTTGGAAAAGGGCCAGATTGCTATGGCCAGATGACTGGGTCAGAGCATCTCTGAAATGGCAAGGCTTGTGTGTTGGTCCCGGTCATCAGTGGTGAGTACCTACCGATAGTGTTCCAAGGAGGGACAAACCACAAGCCAGTGACAGGGTGTTGGGCGCTCAAGGCTCCTCGATGCATGAGGGCAATGAAGGCTATCCCATCTGGTCTGAACCGACATAAGGTTTATTGTGGCACAAGTCACAGACAATTGTAATGATGGTTACGGGAGGAATGCGTCACAACACACAGTGCATTGCACCCTGCTTTGTATGGAGCTGCGTAGCCGCACACCAGTCAGAAAGCCCAAGATGACCCCTGTCCACCGTCAAAAGTGGCAACAATAAGCATGCAAGCATCAGAACTGGACCTTGGAGTAGTGGAAGTAGGTTACCTGGTCCGATGATTCCCATTTTCTTTTACAACATGTAGACGATCATGTACGTGTGAGCTGTTTACCTGGGGAAGTGATGGCATCAGGATGAACTGTGGGAAGATGACAAGCCGGTGGAGGGAGTGTGATGCTCTGGGCAATGTTCTGCTGGGACACTATGGGTCCTGCCATTCATGTGGATGTCAATTTGACCCGTGCCACCTACCTAAACATCGTTGCAGACCAAGTACACCCCTTCATGGCAATGGTATTCCCTGATGGCAGTGGCCTCTTTCAGTAGGATAATACGCCCTGCCACACTGCACACATTGGTCGGGAATAATTTGAGGAACATGAGTTCAAGGTGTTTCCCTGGCCTCCAAATTCCCCAGATCTCAATCCGATTAAGCATCTGTGGGATGTGCTGGACCAACAAGTCCAATCCATGGCAGCTCCACCTCACAACTTGCAGGACTTGACAGATCTGCTACTAATGTCTTGGTCCCAGATACCACAGGACACCTTCAGGGGTCTTGTAGAGTTCATGCCTCTGTGGGGCAGTGCTGTTTTGATGGCACACAGAGGACCAACAGCATATTAGGCAGGTGGTCATAATGTTTTGGCTCATCAGTGTTTATTGAACAAAAATGTAATGGAAAAAAAGAAAAAAAAAATCAGCATTTCAAGTGTGGCTAAAGTGTCTAAATACTTTTTTTGGCCACTGCATACTGTTGGAGTAATTATAATGTTATTATTTTAATTACCTGGTTTCCGTTTCCATTTTTCTAGCTCACATGCATTTTCAGTCATGCTATTAGCTCTGCACACCATTACGTCTTTCCATGTTATTATGGTTCTTTACTTCTTATTACTTTGCTTTATCATCCCTTATTTCTCCTTTGCCTTCTACTCTCCTGTCAGTGGATTTGATGATCTTTAATGGGCGGTTTAAAAATCCTAGTTATTTGATGTTAATTTAATTTTGTGGTACATTTAGACATTTTCCGCACTCTTGAGTGATGGCAAATGTCAGAGGCACACAGCTACAGGAACCACACTGAACAATCATTTACTTACCAGTGTGTGCTAAATGTGCATCAATATCCTCTGAATATTTATTCACTTGCTAAATACTGATTAGCAAAGAAAACCTGATGGTAAAGCAATTATTGAAAATGACTTCAAGAAAGGACCAGCTCTCTGGAGAAAACTATTGAGTAGCTTCCAGGCAGTTGCAGAATTCATCTTATTTAGCTTTATCCTCATATGTAACTGTGTCTGGGCAACACTGAGGAAACAGAAAACCTCATTTTGACAACCTGGTGATGCAGCTTTCTCCCCAAAAAAACAAACAAAAAAAAAAACCTGACAAATGTGGCAGAATGATCCGCCCCTCTGGCTCATCATCGTCACCCCGTCTCTTAGGGCCGCCCTTCAGCCAGGCTTACAATGGGAGTTGGGCGGGAGAGCAAGAAGAGGTGCATAATTAATAAGCCTCGTTTGGTCAGTGGTGAATGAAGCACACCTGATGGGGATAATGCTTCATCACCGCTGTCTTTAAAATGCAGTGTGCACCTCTTCTCGGGGAGCCGGCTTCAAATCTCCATGTGTGCGCACACTGGCATCCTCGCATGCCCAGGACCAGAGCTGGGAGGGATCGGACAAGTGGACGCGCTGCCAGACCCCGTAATGAGTCTCTGGGGGTGAACTGCTCATGCTTTCTGTGGGCCTGGGAAGAGAGGCCGCCAGTAAGGCCGCCGCCCCACGTGCCATGGACTTTGGAGGGGAGCGTGAGCGGCCGACTGACCCTGCCCGTGCCTGGGCTATCCTATGGACACTACCCCGCCCCTTTCACGGAGCCCCATTCACCGCAAGGATGCCAGATTCCCCCTTTTATTATAAACACTATTCCCCTTGGACACTTTATTACCCCTTTTGGACATTTAAGTTTATTATAAATGCCTCTCCGAGGCTTGACACCACACCCACTGTGTCTGTCTCTTGCTCACCCTGCCACACAAAGCACTTAAATGCTCCCCATGAGTTTTTTTTTCTTCCCAAAGCTGTTGTTCAGAGAGGCTGTGCAACTCCCTCAGAGAGGCTGATTATGGGTCAGACCTGTCTAGAGCCATATGAGCGTCACTGTGCTGAAGCACACTGTTGGGACTGGAGAATTAGAGCCACGCTGCAGACCAATACACATTGCAGTAATAGCCTGCTTGACTGAGAGAGCTGAGAGCAAGCTTTACATATGCATTTTTCTAGTGATTCACCTATTACACTCTCCCTGTGAAACAGTTCCTTAGCCTCTCTAGTGTCTGGTCACGTAGCAACATTGTGGAACATGGTCTTAGATCATTTGTTTGTGCATATGTTTTAGTGTGTAGGGTGTGGTAGTACCAGGCAGGGGCGCATTAACGCACTGGCTTATACGGGCTGAAGCCCAGGGTCCTACAACTCCCGTGGGGCCCAGCGGGAGGAGTGTTTTTAAATGCTTTCAGCAGAGAGGTAAAACAGAGGGTTAGTTTTATGTTAATGGCTGGGAGGGTTACGTTGAAGTATATTGAAAGGTAAAAGCCCTTCAAGGTGTTCTTTTTGGTTCAGCAGTTCTACAAGTCGAGGGGCCTGCGTTTCAACTCAACTTTATTTATATGCTTGACTATTAATGTTATGGAACAGGTATGGTTATTGGAAGTCTTCCCACTGAAGCCAGTCTTGGACTTGGGTGAGTGAGAATAGGGGATTATGGATTGAAAGATGTTCAGAAATGAAATAAAATGTTAAAGCTAAAGTGTGTAATTTTTTTTCAACACTAAAATAAATTTGTATTTGTTAATATTAGTTATCTACATTAGTTAAACTCACAATGAACAATACTTTAACAGCACTTGTTAACCCTCTGTGACCCAAGCTTTGACATTGATGTATATTTATTTCCCCTCCTTGAAAGTGTTTTAGGGAGCCACTGATTATAACTCTTAAGTATATTTTGCTTTGAGGTGAATTGTGTGTGACATTAGCAAGCTGTGACATTCAAAATGCAATTTTCCCCACCAAAAATGTTGTTGTGATACAGTTAATAGAATAGATAAAAGCTTTTAGTAGAAAATAGGTTTATTTGCTCTCCAAAGCCACGTACACACTGCAGCTATATACGGTTGTCAGTTCACCTTTTAATGCTTAATCCTGTTCTGTACAAACAGAATTCGATAATTTATGGGAGTGACAACCACATTCTACAACTGAATTAACTCCTGAAAAATCCATGTAGTGACAACCGTATTTTCACAAAAGCATTGTACATCCATGTAGTGTGTATGGAACCGAACTGAACAACTAGTTGTTAATGACGTGATCAAATGGCGTGTATGAGACGTATCCATCCTCTTCTGGTGCAAATTACAAGGTGTGTCTTCATTCATATATTCTAGTCTGTCTCTCTCCACTGTAGTTTCTCTCATCAGCACTGGGGTCCCACCCGTACATTACAGTCCAGAGAAAGCATGCACACTGTTTAACAGCAGCCATTATCTCTGGCATGGGAGGCGGGCACGCTAACGAGGAGGCTAAAGGCTACAGTCCCTAGCGTCAGTCGCTAGTGCGCCTCTTGAGACCAGGGGAGTGAGGTTTACACACTGCCCAGCACGTATCAGCTGGCTACCGTTACACTTAGATGTGCATAAACAAAACATGGGGATTCTGTCGACGGCAGCTAACTAAACAGTGCAAGATGATAATAGATCTCTGGTGGATAATCTCTTTGTTCAAAAATAGCGAACACACACACACACACACACACACACACACACCCCTGGAGTCACAAGTTCGAATCCAGGGTGTGCTGAGTGACTCCAGCCAGGTCTCCTAAGCAACCAAATTGTCCCAGTTGCTAGGGAGGGTAGAGTCACATGGGGTAACCTCCTCGTGGTCACGATTAGAGGTTCTGCGTGGATCACGGAAAGCAGCATGAGCCTCCACAAGCGGAGTCTCTGCAATGTCATGCACGAAGAGCCATTTGATAAGATTTGTCCTCCGCCACCCGGATTGATGTGAGTAACCGTGCCACCATGAGGACCTACTAAGTAGTGGGAAATGGGCACTCCAAATTGGGAGAAAAGGGGATAAAAAAAATCAACAAAATAGCAAACACAAAATGGGTGACATGAATGGCATTCATGTTTTTTGTCCACAGGCGCGAGACGCTGCAGCGTTGCTTTGGTTATCACTTGTCAGTCATCACTATTGCGGAAGTAACTACTGAATTTCGTACACACATAAAATAAAAATGTAGGGGATACACTCCCGAAACATTGCAGTGTGTACGTGGCCTAAAGGTCATGGTTATTGATCATTTTAACATGCAGTAATACAGTGCATCCGGAAAGAATTCACAGAGCTTCACTTTTTCCACATTTTGTTATGTTACAGCCTTATTCCAAAATGGATTTAATTCATTATTTTCCTCAAAATTCTACAAACAATACCCCATAATGACAGCATGAAAGAAGTTTGTTTGAAATCTTTGCAAATTTATTGAAAACAAAAAACTAAAAAAATAACGTGTACATAAGTATTCACAGCCTTTGCCATGACACTCAAAATTGAGCTCAGGTGCATCCTGTTTCCACTGATCATCCTTGAGATGTTTCTACAACTTGATTGGAGTCCACTTGTGGTAAATTCAGTTGATTGGATATGATTTGGAAAGGCACACACCTGTCTATATAAGGTCCCACAGTTAACAGTGCATGTCAGAGCACAAACCAAGCCATGAAGTCCAAGGAATTGTCTGTAGACCTCCGAGACAGGATTGTATCGAGGCACAGATCTGGGGAAGGGTACAGAAAAATGTCTGCAGCATTGAAGGTCCCAATGAGCGCAGTGGCCTCCATCATCCATAAATGGAAGAAGTTTGGAACCACCAGGACTCTTCCTAGAGCTGGCCGCCTGACCAAACTGAGCGATCAGGGGAGAAGGGCCTTAGTCAGGGAGGTGACCAAGAACCTGATGGTCACTCTGACAGAGCTCCAGCATTTCTCTGTGGAGAGAGGAGAACCTTCCAGAAGAACAATCATCTCTGCAGCACTCCACCAATCAGGCCTGTATGGTAGAGTGGCCAGATGGAAGTCTCTCCTCAGTAAAAGGCACATGACAGCCCACCTGGAGTTTGCCAAAAGGCACCTGAAGGACTCTCAGACCATGAGAAATAAAGATTGAACTCTTTGGCCTGAATGGCAAGCGTCATGTCTGGAGGAAACCAGGCACCGCTCATTACCTGGCCAATACCATCCCTACAGTGAAGCATGGTGGTGGCAGCATCATGCTGTGGGGATGTTTTTCAGCGGCAGGAACTGGGAGACTAGTCAGTATCGAGGGAAAGATGAATGCAGCAATGTACAGAGACATCCTTGATGAAAACCTGCTCCAGAGCGCTCTGGACCTCAGACTGGGGTGAAGGTTCATCTTCCAACAGGACAACGACCCTAAGCAAACAGCCAAGATAACAAAGGAATGGCTACGGGACAACTCTGTGAATGTCCTTGAGTGGTCCAGCCAGAGACCAGACTTGAACCCGACTGAACATCTCTGGAGAGATCTGAAAATGGCTGTGCACCGATGCTCCCCATCCAACCTGATGGAGCTTGAGAGGTCCTGCAAAGAAGAATGGGAGAAACTGCCCAAAAATAGGTGTGCCAAGCTTGTAGCATCATACTCAAAAAGACTTGAGGCTGTAATTGGTGCCAAAGGTGCTTCAACAAAGTATTGAGTAAAGGCTCTGAATACTTATGTACATGTAATTTTTTTTTGTTTTTTATTTTTAATAAATTTGCAAAGATTTCAAACAAACTTCTTTCACGTTGTCATTATGGGGTATTGTTTGTAGAAATGAGGAAAATTATGAATTTAATCCATTTTGGATTAAGCTGGATCTCTGTCAGAGTGACCATCAGGTTCTTGGTCACCTCCTTGACTAAGGCCCTTCTCCCCTGATCGCTCAGTTTGGCCAGGCGGCCAGCTCTAGGAAGAGTCCTGGTGGTTCCAAACTCCTTCCATTTATGGATGATGGAGGCCACTGCGCTCATTGGGACCTTCAATGCTGCAGACATTTTTCTGTACCCTTCCCCAGATCTGTGCCTCGATACAATCCTGTCTTGGAGGTCTACAGACAATTCCTTGGACTTCATGGCTTGGTTTGTGCTCTGACATGCACTGTTAACTGTGGGACCTTATATAGACAGGTGTGTGCCTTTCTAAATCATGTCCAATCAACTGAATTTACCACAGGTGGACTCTAATCAAGTTGTAGAAACATCTCAAGGATGATCAGTGGAAACAGGATGCACCTGAGCTCAATTTTGAGTGTCATGGCAAAGGCTGTGAATACTTATGTACACGTTATTTTTTCGTTTTTTATTTTTAATAAATTTGCAAAGATTTCAAACAAACTTCTTTCATGTTGTCATTATGGGGTATTGTTTGTAGAATTTTGAGGAAAATGAATTTAATCCATTTTGGAATAAGGCTGTAACATAACAAAATGTGGAAAAAGTGAAGCGCTGTGAATACTTTCTGGATGCACTGTACATTTACTGTATGTATACTGTGCATTTACGTTAGTTCATAATGTACTATCATATTTTCATAAATTAACATTAACCAAGATTAATAAATAGTGTTAATAATATTGTATCTTGTTAGTTAACCCCTAGGTTTTAAATTGGTTGTACGAACAGAGTCTCGCCCAAAACTCACACTATTGGTCGAGCCCGTGTTGCTGTTTCTGGCATTTTCATAGCACCACAGTGCCACAGTGTTAGACTTTTAGGTGAAATCCACCAACAAATAACATAATTATAGTTGACCCTACATAATAAGCTGGTGTAAAATAACTTTAACATTGAAAATTATACACACATCAGCATTAAAGCAGGTGGTACTATGCTAGATGGCTATAAAAAAAAAGAAAAAAAAAAGAGGGGGGGGGGGGGGGGATGCGCTCTGGAGGATTACCAGAGGGTCTTAGTTTACAAACCTCTTTGAAAGGAAGTCCAGACAGTACAGTGGATTGGAACACTGCATGTTGTTTTTTTTCTTTTTCTGTCTGTTGAAATGTTTCCTGCTTTACTCAAGCCGCAGTGTCTGTGTGTCCGTGGGGCACATGGGGGCGTGAGCTGCCTCCCACCGTTCGGCAGCGTGGCAATTTTGGGTGTTAGACACATACTATACTGCGCCTTTCAGTGTAATCGCTTTGCCTTTTAGGAACGAGCGTGGTTTCTTTCACCAGCCAGAGCTTTCACATGCCTACATGGGTAGCACCGAAGCTAACATGCTTAAAGTTGTTTTATTTTTGCGGGGAGTCTTCAAGGGGGACTGACTTGGGGGGTGCGTGAGTCTTCTGAGGGTTTCAGCACTCTGACAGACTTTCAGGAGGAAAATGGCAG
Source organism: Myxocyprinus asiaticus (assembly GCF_019703515.2). Classification (NCBI taxonomy): domain Eukaryota; kingdom Metazoa; phylum Chordata; class Actinopteri; order Cypriniformes; family Catostomidae; genus Myxocyprinus; species Myxocyprinus asiaticus. The sequence continues at coordinate 16,967,777 of NC_059358.1, read as the reverse complement.
GCAGCAGAGCGCATTGAAACAGTGCTTTTTCATTGTAGACTGTCCTCTCTGCATTGTAACATATATCCCTCAGGGGCAGTGAGGTGGGGTGGTGGAGTTGGGGGGAGTGGTGTCAGTAGATCCCTCATCCCTCTCTTCTCTCTGTCTTACTGCTATTTCCTCCTCCATCCTGGCGTGTACTCCGTTCCGCTTGATTCTCTCTGAGACCCAGCGAGTGTGACGAAAGGGAGAGGTGATCAGATGGGCACCCTTCTGTGAGCAGGGCCAGCTGCTGTGAGGTAAACTGAGGAGGGAGAGGGAGTGAAGAAAAGGAAGAAGGTGCTGAGGACAACAACGACTTAATGATTTAAAGTAAAACAAAAAAGTACAGTAAAAATATCAGAGCTTGTTGGGCTGTGTGGCAACACACAAGTTTGGTACGCAACATTTACAAAAATCTTGTTCCTCCATCTTTCTCCCTATCTATCTATCTATCTATCTATCTATCTATCTATCTATCTATATATATATATATATATATATATATATATATATATATATATATATATATATGTTTTAATCTTTCCCCACTGTCTGTAAAAATAAAAAAATGGCATACAGGCTAAAGTAAACAAAATAAAAAAAATCAGTGCTTAACACAAAAAGCTAAAAAAGTGGTTAAGTAGGTGACTCACAAGTATTAGAGTAATCAAATTACAGTGTATTTTAGTTTGTTTAGGCTGTTCTTTGTCAAGAAAGAATTTATGTATATATACTCTGTATATTTTGGTTTACATATCAGGAGTAAATTGAAGCGCTTCTGTTTATTTTCTGGCAAATGTTTAATAAGTTGCTTGTGTGCACAAATGAGTGTATTGGTGAGTAACCCCCAACAATACTAAAGACCCCCTTAACAAAAATCAGTTTTATTGTGGTTAAGTTTATAATAATAGAGAAAAAAATTACATCTTCTGAATATAAAGTTGGCAGACATTGTCCAAAGATGTCCCAGTTTACATACTGTATCACTTTTTCTTGAAGAAACTCAACAGTGTTTTCAGAGTTACAATTTTAGTACATGCCTATTTCACAAATGAATCTCTTTTGCCTCACTATATTCCTGCAGTCAAAATCTGCCCACTTTGCACGTCCATTACAACAAATCCATTACTTCTCACTAATGTCAAACAATTTATTGCAGTGTTACAGGGTTTTAGGAAAGTGCCGTAAAAGATATTTCTGCTATCTAATATTTTAGGAAAACATAATACTCAATTGGACTTTTACAATTGGGGGACCTCAAGCCCCATTGTACCCTATATTTTTATATATCATATAAAATCATGTTAGTAAACTTATTTACTAACATATTACCTATTTAAAATTGTTAAAATATGTGGACATGTGCACAAACACTGTCTGAGAGGAAAATATGCAATTTGTGGGAAAGATGCAGTACCCAGTGGAGAAGGTGGGGAAACTAGAGAATGGTATGTGGCTAGGGGCTAAATTTGAGAAAATATGAGATTTTATTTCAAATTTGATTAACAGATGCACAAAAAACTATTTAAAACTGTACAACTTTCAGAAAATCAGAAACTGAAAGGTCGCTGGTTCTTCCCATAGGGATCAAAATTAACCCGTTAAGACAATGGAGGGAACAGTTTAAAAAAAAATTGTTTTTATTTCTCTTAAACAATTATATACAAAAATGTATTCATTTTTATTTTATTTGTTTGGATGGTTTTGACAAAGTCACAATGTTTGGTTTCAGTACCTAAAACTAAGCAGTATTTATAACATTCTTTACATGTCCCTAAGACAATAGAATGGGTTAAATTGTGCTGAGTGTACTATATTCTTATTGTTAGCTAAAAGCATCTTCAAATTATCCAAAATATTTCATAAACAAATATACAAGGGGTGTTGAATGTGTAGACGTTTTGTGAAAGACATGTTAGAATTCTGCGAAAATCTGCAGAACTTTCTGTGGAGTTCTGCGTGCACAGATTCCATCTGGGCCTGCCCATAAGAAGCGAAATCACAAAGGAGATCTCTTTAATATCTTAATTGTTTCTCCTAGACAGCAATGAGATTAAATGAAGAGCTTAGCTCCATTAAATGAAAACTTTGGATTTTATACCAATGAAAATTGCCCAGTAATCTCACATATGTTTCTTTTTGGTGTCTCAAGCTGTGCTCAGATTTACAAACATACTAAAGTCTGAAATCAAAAGTCTGAGATTTCAATAAGAACTCTTATCCAATTCTTCCAAGACCAAATTATCTGGGCTGTGCTATCCACATCATTGTATCTCTATATTCTTACTGAACAGTGTTCAGGTTTGGCTTAGAAAAATGTGACAACAAAAGACCCAATGAGAGACAAAACGAAGGAGCAGCAACAATAAAGAAATGACAGAAATGGTGTCCGTGAGCGGGAGCTTCAGTTGTCGCTTGGGGGCTGGTCTTATCCCTTTTAGCTTGCAGCTTTCTTAGAAAGAAATGCTGCCGTGAAATCACGTATAGCGTGGCGGGGAGGCCCAGGTCCTGAAGCAGGGATGAGCTGAGCTGATGAGATTAGCTTGTCCTGGCAGGATGTCTGTGATCCAAGAAAGCTCTGCTGGCCAGCATGCGCCCATCAGTGTCCAGCCCTCAACCAGCCACGCGCTGTGTACCACCGCAAATCCCTCTCCTGCCGTGGGCCGCATGCTCTCCTCTGTTAAATCTCTAACTTGCTCTCTTTCTTCCTTTATGATCCTGTCTCCTTTTCTTCATCCTGTGCAAGGAAGCTCCTGAGAGTATGTTTGTCCTATACCCAAAGGAATGAGAACTGCGATTTCTTAAATATGTCAGTTGTTTCTCTTAGAAAGCAATGAGATTAAATGGAGATCAAATTAAGACATGTTGTCTTATAACTGGTTGGTAGTTTAGGTTGATTGTGAATCTGAACGCGCTGTTGATCGGTTGTGTATGCTTATGTGTGTTTGTGTGTACAGGCTCTCACGCGAAAGATGCTCAGCACACATATGTGCATGTGCATGCGCCGTGATGCTCCTTGTCTCTTGATTTTTATCACCTTCATCGAGTACTTAGTCATGATTTTCATTTGCCAGTCAATACCCATTGAGATTCTTATGAAACGGAAATGACAGGTAGTTAGTTCTTAGGTTGATCAATACCACCTTCTACGTTCAATCCCAGTCCATATCTCATGCCCTGTCCACCTCCATTGTCCATTATGATCATCATACCATTGACCGGAACCTGGGAACCATTTTGATTTGTGCTTTTTCTTAAGGTGCAGAATGAAAAATGTAAGGGTATGGGTGAGATATTTTCAAATGCTATCATTGCATCATTCTTATAGCCATGGGCTCAGAATCTTTATTTAGGAAAAGTGAGGTATTAGAGATGCTAGGTAGGTTTGATTCTCTTGTGAATTTTAAGTGGGTGATTCAGAAGTATTGGACAGAATTTAATCCAATTAGATTATTCTTTTTTTATTATTATTTTGTCTAGTTTTAGTCAGGAACAACTTTTTGGGGGGGGACTTCATTGATGTTTGTCACTTTGTGAATATTTTAAATTATGTGTCAAGAGCAAATTGAAGCTCTCATGTTTAATCTTTAGGCAAATAGGTACATATGAGGGTACGCCCAAGTTTATCCAGAAAACTCACTCCAAATATATCAGACAAACTTAGAAGAAAGTAAAATCACACATGAGATCTCTTTAATAACTTGTTTTTCCCAGACAGTAATGAGATCAAATGGAGAGTCCCCTGCTTCACAAAGATTTCTCCTGAGAAAAAGGCCACAGTAATCTCACATGTGTCTCCTCTAGAGTTTCAGAAGAGATTTCAACAATTTCTCTAACAATTACTCATCAAATATCTTCCAAGATCAAATTAACCGAGATGTGCTATCCACATTCATTTCACATCTCTGTACTCTTACTATCTGTCAATAACTGTCTAATTTCATTGTATTTTTGTTTCTTAAGGAATTTTAGGAGACACATCTGAGAAAGTTTATATTTAAATGAAACTTAACTGCAAGCTCCATTAAATCTCCTGAGGCATCAGAGCAAACTTTGAGCAATAAACTATCCTGTAAGGACACACACACTTAACAAAACAAAAGTCTAAAGACCCTGGTAAGTCAAAGTTAATTTTGAAAAGTTATATATAAGGCTAAGAACAAGATAGAAACAGAATATGAGTTGAAGAAGGTAAAAAGGATAAACATCCCTTCACTTTCCAAACACACACGCAAACTCTCCCAGACTCCCTAAACCCAACAGAGGCATAAAATTGTAAAGTTCTTTAGAATGGCCAGACAGTTGGCCAACCGTCAGACAGCTGAGCTCTCTCTCTCTCTCTTTTTCACTTTCTCTCTTCCTCCTCCTTTTAGACCTGCTTGTTCAAAGCGACTCTGGCTCTTTATTTATGTGCAAATTTGCTCTTAGGCCCTACGAGGGTGGTGCGCATGCTGAATCTCTTTTTTCGGGGCTTTAGCAGATTATCCTCTCTCTCTCTTTGGTCCCCATCGCCCTAAGCCCGGCTGCCCTGACCTTTTGTCATTGAGACTTTTTTTCCTTCTCCTTGGTCTTTCTCTCTTTCACTCTCTCCACCTCCCCCTCATCCCAGATGCCACAGACAGCCACCTCCCCACCACTCTCCATACTCCTCAAAGACCCATTATATCACTCACTCCTTGAACAAAGACCCCAGAGAGAAAATGAAAGGGTGAGGAAGAGAGAAAGAAAGAGAGAGGAGAGAGAAGGGAGGCCAGCAGCTCAGCTCTCCTAATCGATGAGAGTGGTCCACACGGAGCTCTGAAAGCTAATCAATACTTTCTTTTCCCCCTCTTTTTTTCAAACCATCCATTTTAGCTGCTGACTCTGACAAAATGTAGCGGTGACGCTGAATTAGAGGGAGGGGAATGTTGGAGACCTCTGATCATTGATCTCAAATTTAAAAATGAGAGAGAGATAAAGAAATAAATGTAAGTATGTGTACATGTCAAAAGCTGTTCTTACCACAGTAACATAAGCATAATTCATTATGTGATTTAGCCTAGTCAGACAGGTTCTTGGATCAACATCCTTGCCATCTATTTTCCATCAACCAATAATAGGCTGTCTATGAAGAAAATTGTATTGCTCAGATGTTTCATTTAAGCATTAACTTTGTCTTAGATATTTCTCTTAAAATTTGTTTGTAGAAATAAAAAAGACAAATGACACAATTGTTGACAAACAGAATAGTATAGATCTATAATATAAATGTGAGTAGTGTAGACCACATAATTTGGTATTAAAATAATATTTTATGAGGAATGTTTAGGTTCACATTGAAATCTCTGATTTTAGACTGCAGACTTTGGGATCTTTTTTTTTTTTTCTCCCAATTTGGGATACCCAATTCCCAATGTGCTAAGTCCTTGTGGTCGCGTAGTGATTCACCTCAGTCTGGGTGGCGGAGGACGAATCCCAGTTGCCTCTGTGTCTGAGATCGTCAACCCGTGCATCTTATCACATGGCTTGTTAAGTGTGTTGCCACGGAGACATAGCGTGTGTGGAGGCTTCACGCCATCCACCACGGCAACCATGCTCAACTCACCACGTGCACCACCGAGAACAAACCACGTTATAATGATCACGAGGAGGTTACCCCATGTGACTCTACCCTCCCCACCAACCGGGCCAATTTGGTTGCTTAGGAGACCTGGCTGGAGTCACTCAGCATGCCCTGGGATTTGAACTAGCAAACTCCAGGGGTGGTAGCCAGCATCTTTACCACTGAGCTACCCAGGCCCCAGACTTTTGGATCTTGATAAATCTGAGCAGTTTGTGACATTGTTGACTGAAACAAAATTTTAATGGAGAGTTTTGAGATGTTTTTCTCAGGTGAAATATCAATTAATTTAAAAATCAATTTAGATATTAAAGAGACCTCATGTGTGTTATTTATTTATTTTGTTTTACTTAAATGGCTGGGGTCAGGGTCATGCACAACATTCATTTCAACCTACCCTTTCTCTATAATTTTAGGGGTAGTTAATGGCAATATCACTTAATTACATAAGTAATGCACAATTACAATGCACAATGTCATTTAGAGATGTTCCTGGATCAACATCACTATCTAACAATTAAGCCAAATCTCCCTAAACATAATATACCCTTAAAGGTCAGAGGGATTTGAAAGGTTGATATGAATGTCAAATTGTAAAATCTGTTTGGTTGATAAGAATGTTCATCCAGGATTAACAAGGATGTTGAAGCAGAAACTTGACCCACTTGGATAAGTCACATAGCCAACACTTCCATAGTGATACACTTGCAGATATACTCTAAAACTCTCCTAATCCCTCAAGGACAGGCCCTTTTTCCCACTATCAGAACAAACATCAAGAAGCTGATTGTCCAGGCATGGTCTGAACATACAGGGATTTGGAAAGCTCTATCACTAAGACACCTTATCATATTCTCTCCTCTCCTCTGCACAGGAACAGCACATTTATTAGATGCCATGCCAGGTTACAAAGAATGTCAACTTTTAAAAACGCATCTCGCTATTCATTTTATTATGCAAACATACATTTTTCTGGAGAACGTTTGTTACAAAAAATTACTGATTGGTATATAATTTTTAACCCATTCTGCTTCTAAGACATTCTAATAACTTAGACATTCTCACAATTTCGATAAATCCTTGTGTGTTGGCACGCTAGATAACGTTACCTTTGTGACTATTTTCAGTAACTGATCACAGAAAACCAAATGTGTTAGTTTGCAAGGCAAGAAAACGGATATACTACAAATGTAAGATCGCACTGGCCCAATTGGGCAAGTGATTGTTTTGTCAACTGGCTCGACACTCTCACATTGGCCCACTGGCCCGGAGCCATACTTAAAGTTTTGCATGGTAAATAAAGTGTCCTCTACGGTTTCAGAGTAATGCATGCTCTCACACATACACAAACAGCAGATGACCTGAATTCGCTGCTCGACTGCTATGTAATACTCCAGCTGACAAGACCCCCCTTGTAGCTAAAGAGAGTACACAGTCCCCATGCGCCACCTCCCCCCCCCCCCCTTTTGGCCTCTCTCTCTCTTTCTGTTTCTTTTTTCTTCTCTCTGTCTAATCTATACAGTTCCCACCCTTCTGAAGCCAAGCTCCAAACAATGTGAACGCACACATGAGGCAGCCAGTCTCTTGATGAACCAACTTATTCTTCACACTATTTCTTTTCCTTTCTTACTGTTTCTTTCTTGTCATGTTTGTGAACGGACAGTGGAGCGTAGTTCCGAAGCGCTAGAACAAGCTAGGGAAGGAAAACAAGTAGCTTGTTTATTTGCACAGATTATTGTGTACTGGATGTGGTAATTAGCCTTTGCTTCCAGCTTTTCTTGTTAATTTGTTGGGCTTGCCACCTCCCAGTCTTTATTAGTTGTCTAACAAGGCTTCCTCGTGTAAATACAAGCTGATGAAACGGCAATTAACCTCCCAAATAGGTATAAACCACTGATCAGGTGACAGGATATTGACAATGCCTTACTCGGCCGAGAAAAGAAGGAGCAGGGAATAAGAAAGTGGTTATAAAAAGAAGGAATAAGCAAACAAATCCCACAGGTTTGTTTTGTCTATGGTAGCCCTATTGTTTTGCTGCCTATTGAACTTTGACCTTTTGGCACGACAGTGGGAAAATGTTATTCAAAATGACATATGGAGGCAGGGGAGATTTCAGACAGACTTGGGAAAGGTGTTAGTTTGAGAATATATGAAGAGAAAAAGAGAGAAATTGGGGTTTAGTAAACCAGTGCTTTGGAAGCAATGCAATCTTGAGACATGTAACAAAAATATTTTTTAACATGCTATCAAAATTCTTTCACACGTTTACATTCCCATAACCTTGACTTCTAAAACACATACATGTCAACACATTCATACTTGTCAAGTCAAATCATTTTTATTTGTATAGCGCTTTTTACAACACACATTGTTTCAAAGCAGCTTCACTTGTCTGCTTATATATTCCCTGATACTTCATTCTTTTTCTCCCCTATTCTCCCGAATTTGGAATTCCCAATGTGCTCTAAATCCTTGTGGTGGCATAGTGACTCGCCTCAATCCGGGTGGAGGAGGACAAATCTCAGTTGCCTCTGCGTCTGAGACGTCAATCCGCGCATCTTGTTGAGCACGTTACCGCGGAGACAGCGCGTGTGGAGGCTTCATGCTATTCTCCGCACCCCACCAAGAGCGAGAACCACATTATAGTGACCACGAGGAGGTTACCCCATGTGACTCTACCCTCCCTAGCAACTGGGCCAATTTGGTTGCCTAGGAGACCTGGCTGGGTCACTCAGCACGCCCTGGATTCGAACTCATGACTCCAGGAGTGGTAGTCAGCTTCTTTACTCGCTGAGTTACCCAGGCCTCCCGATACTTCATTCTTGTATATAGTGATCTGTCATGGCAAGTTTTTTGACTAGTGATCGATCATCATGGGTTTTGCAACCACCAGTGCCGATATCTAGAAGCCAGGCTGACCAAAGGCCAGTTGTGGCAGCGGGCACGTGGTCTAGCGTCCGTCTGGAGAGAGAGAAAGCGGTAAGGGCGCTGGCACCTGAGCTAGATTGTTTTAACACCTGTCTCTAATTCCAGTGAGCATGGGGAGAGTGGCATATAAACAGCCACGCCACCAGCAGCCGGAAGAGAGAGAGACTGGCACAAGGAATGCCACGGTGCTACAGAAGCTGTTGTGTTTAATCTATTGTGTTTGTGAAGCTAAAGTGTTTGAGTAACTATATGCCTGTGAAGCTGATGTGTTTAAATAACTTTGTGCCTGGGAGGAGAGCCCGGTGCTGTACATTAGCCGTAAGCTCTCGCTGAGGGAGACTAAGTACAGCACCATGGAACAGGAGTGTCTCGCCATCAAGTGGGCGGTCCTCACTCTCCGATACTACCTGTTGTGGTGGGCCTTCACCCTCTGCTTGGATCACGCCCCACTCCAATGGCTCCACCGCATGAAAGATACCAACGCGTGGATCACCCGTTGGTATCTGACTCTTCAGCCGTTTAAGTTCAAGGTGGTTCACAGACCGGGGGCGCAGATGGCTGTCGCCGACTTCCTTTCCAGAAATGGGGGGGGAGTGGTAGACAGGCCGGATGCCTCCCCGGCCTGAGTCGGGCGGTGGGGATATGTAGCAGCGGGGGTGTGGTCTAGCTTCTTACTGGAGAGAGAAAGCGGTAAGGGCACTGGCACCTGAGCTAGATTATGTTTAACACCTGTCTCTAATTTCAGTGAGCATGGGGAGAGCGGCATATAAACAGCCACACCACCAGCAGCCGGAAGAGAGAAAGAGAGACTGGCACAAGGAAGGCCACGGTGCTGCAGAAGCTGTTGTGTTTAATCTGTTGTGTTTGTGAAGCTAAAGTGTTTAAGTAACTATATGCCTGTGAAGCTGATGTATTTTAAATAACTCCGTGCCTGTGAGACTGATGAGTTTGTGAAATTGTAAGCATCAAGGTGGCCAATTAAACGCATACCTGAACCTGGAAACCTCGCTTCCCTGTTCTCCTTCCCTTCTGCCTGTGAGGCTGTATTACACCAGTATAATGTGGGTATATACTGTAACATATAATATATGATACAATTTAATAATAGTATATTATTTAACCACAAAACTGTTGAAATTAAAGGGATAGTTCAACCAAAAATGAAAATGCAGTGATAATTTACTCACTTTTCATGTTGTTCCAAACCCATCTTTCTTTCGTGTGATAGAAAAGGAGATTTTAGGCAGAATATTAGCCTCGGTCATCATTCACTTTGTTTCTTTTTTCAATACAATGAAAGTAATGGTGACTGTAGCTTACATCTTGCCTAACATCTCCTTTGGTGTCCCATGGAAGTCATGGAAGTTTGGAACAACACTAGGGTTAACAAATGATAACAGAATTTTCATTTTCATCGGTGAACTATTCTTTTAAAGAAATTTGGAAACAGAAAGTGTGCTCTCTGAAGCTCAGACTTCTGTTTATATCCAAGTGGACATGGTTACCGATGCCAATGATCTCAGAATATCGGACAATTAATCAGCCTGGCCAATACATGTTGGTTTGTATCACTATTTCCAAAAACAAGCCTATTATTCATGTGCCACAGCTTAAATACACTCCACACAATTCCCATAATCGTTTCATTCAAATCCATCTTCCCTGTGTCTACCATCCTCGGCTCTCTGGCAACAAGGTTACAATCTGCACTGGAGCTGTTCTGGGATCAGTAGCTTTGCAGTTCTCAGATGTTGTGAGATAGCTGGATCAGTGTATGTCCCCTCTGCCAGATTTACTCATGCTTTAGTGTGATGTACAGCACCAATGCTGAGAAGGCAAGGAAAAGAGGTTGAAAGTGGGATTTGGGCAGAAGCTGAAGGGAGGTGGTATACCTGCAGGCCAGAGGATCAGACACTGCTGTCAACTGGGAGAGGGGCCCAGATCCTGCTGTCTATCAGACAGATGTAGAAGATAGGGAGTGAGTGAGCTTAGATGGATCAGATCTGATTGTGTGGGCTGGATTGAGAGGAGCAAATTGACATTAAACCACAGAGAGACATCTAAATGGAGAGTTCGAAGGAAGAAAAGCAGTTACATGCAGCAGTCAAGGTGGATGAGAAGCTGTGAGCTCGGAGATTTATCAATTTGCAACAAGATAGGCAGACAAAGATAGAAAGAGAGAAAAAGAGTGAAAGAGCAAACTGACATTAAACCGTTTGGTCAGTCAGGGTGATTGGGTCATTAAGGAGCTTTCACACGGGATGAATGTAGGGGGAAATAAACTGGAGAAAGGGAATGATTGAAAGAATATAGATGGGGGAACATTCAGGAGGTTAAATGAATAGTTCACCCAAAAATGAAAATTCTGTCATTTTTTACTCACCCTCATGCCATTGTAAATCTTAGCATACAGTGACAGTTCATTGTGACAATGGCTATCGAGGTCCAAAAAGGACAGAAAAAAACCCCAAAAAGCACAATTAAAGTATTATAAAATAGTCCATATGACTTGTGCACTGTATTACAAGTCTTCTGAAGACATGCAATAAGTTTGTGTGCAGAACAGCTTTGGCAGAGGTGGAGATTATCAATGAATAAAGACCTACATTTTGGCATATGGCATCAGTAAATTTGGACTACAGCTTACAAGTTGTATGGACTAATTTTATGGTGTTTTTTTATTTATTTTGTTCTTTTTGGAGCATGACAAATGTGATCACTTTGAACTGCTATTGTAAGGCAAAAGCTGCATAAAAATTCTTCAAATAAATACATTGTTGTTCAACAGAAAAATAGCAGCATATAGGTTTGGAATAAAGTGATGGTGTGTAAATAAAAATAGAACTGAGAAGAGAAGATGTAACGTATATTGCTGGCACTGGCACTGACGTAGACAATGACGATGAAGTAAAGATGAACTCAAGTGCAGTTTATTTACATAAGTGAAATCCAAAATGTGAATCCAAACCATAGCAAACATAAACGACTTGACTACGCTACACAAACACAGTACCTGACCAAGGACAATGGTAAACATGAGGGCTTAAATACATGGACAAGAGGTAAAACAAAGATGAGGGAACCAATGAACAGACAGAACTGATAACAAGATAATCAAACAGTAAACCAATGAAACAAGACACATGAACCTGGAGGGAAACATGAAATCACATGACAAGAGAACCACATGACATGAAACAGGAACTAAACTTTCAAAATAAAAGACATGAAATACATGAACCAACAGAATAAACATGACAGAAGAGAAGTAGTAAGATGTGTTGAGAGAAGAAAATGGGATGGAGGAAGAGGTAAAGAATGAGTGAGGAGTGACTGGGAGGGTCAAGGTGTGTGTTGGGGCTTTGTTTAAGCGGGAGGAACAGGGTTAAATTAGGCAGAAAGATGTGTTGCCTGTCAGTATTCTGCCCACTGCTCCAGCTAGCATGGAGAGCAGACCTGGCATGGGCCACTGCCCCCCAGACCATACTGCCAGCCTTCATGATCACAGGCACACACAAAAAAACACAATGACCCAACTAATGCATTCACACAGATGTAGACCAACAAGTAATCTAAGACCTTAAGGCAAACATTTCAAAATAATCGATGGATTGGCTCTCTCACCTACACACTTTGAAATTCACAGTCCTGCTTCCATTGGCTGTTTTAAAGGGATAGTTCACCCAAAAATGAAAATTCTGTTAATTAGTCACCCTCATGATGTTCCAAACCCATATGACTTTCTTTCTTAGTGGATCAAAGAAGGGAACGTTAGCTAGGGCATCACAGCTTCAGTCACCATTCACCTTCATTGCATCTTTCTTCCATGGAATGATACTTAACAGTGCTCTCGCTTACATTTTTTTCATCCTTCCTTAATTTAATCTTTTGGAATTTTGAACATTATTTTTCATTCTTTGATATCATTGGATGTATTTGACCTTTGTACTTTTGAAGTTTAGACTCGTGCCAAAGTTTATTTTGGGCTTGGCACGGATTAAAGTTCTGATTTGACTTGATGAAGTTCAGACAGAGGCTTTGTTAAATTAAGCGTCAGTAAGAGGTGCAGCAGCGGAATGTTTTGGCATTGGTGGGGCAGAGCAATTTAACATAAGCATTTCATTTAGCACATCCTGTGGCACTTCAGGGGTTACAAATCGCATTAATAAACGCTTAATTACTTTAAAAGAAATTCCACTGGCATTAATCGAATATTAATTACTGCTTATCGTTGTCTTTTAGTCATGCTTAATTGCATGTTTTTCCCCTTATTTGAACCTCTTTCTTTTTTTTTTTTTTTTGCATGCTTGAGACCAACGATGTGTTGGAAGGCAACAAAGCAAGCTAATTTAGTCGGGCGCTTTTTTATTGTAATGTTAGCCAACTATATTTATCACGTTTGCACTAAACAAAAGACAATTTCCTTAAAACAATGAATCAGTATGTCTCCAAGATGAATTCTCTGAATGAAATTATGGGTGGTAAAATCTAAATACAATAGAAGAGATTTAAAGTTTTCACTTAGCTTACAAAGGTGGCCTTGCTAACCTTGTGTAGATGACAGAACTGAAACTCTGGTACTGTGGGTTAGTTTTCTGGTCTCATTAACACACATACACACATATGCTGGCACACTTAGCATACAAGCATACATTCCAGTCAAAACTGCAGGGCTTAGAGTCTCATCGATGGACTGAGACTCTCAGGGCAATCACTCTTGATGTGTACACTGTGGCGCTTAGCCCTGTAGCCCCGATGGCCAGTGTCCCTTTCCACACGTATGGGCCATAATTCAAGCTGATTAGCTGTGCCTGCTAGAGGGCATTATTCTGACCTGTCCACTACTGTAAATCACTCTGACTGGAGAGAGTGGGGGGTGATGAGGCATGTTTTGTATCTTTGGTCAGGTTTCAAAAGTTTATTTGGTATTAGGAGGTTTTCGCCTACATGGCATATTTCATGTTTTTAAAAACAGCTGTAGATTACAAGTTATTTAATAATATTTTATGTTTCTCTCTTATGTTCAATCAAATATGAAGTCACTTAACCATGTGCACAGCTATTTGTTTCCAGTCAGTGGCGTAGCCAACGGTGGGCACAGAATATTAGAGATTATTCTTTGACTTCAAATATATATTTATAAAATAGTTTTAAAAGGCATAAATTGCGATTTCTGAAAGTGTGAAAGAACTTTTTGAATGCACTGCTTCTCTGTTGTTAAGGAAATTTTGGTTAAAAAAAATTTGGGCGAATATGAGGCCCATCCATTTTTATTGAGGCCCACCCAAAAGTACATTTCTGGCTACGCCCTTGTTTCCAGTTGTGACAAATAAAAGAGGAGTGAATGGACGATTGCTTAGTCCTTTTGTCTTTCTCGCTGCCCCCTTGTGCCCTGTGGGCAGGAGATGGGGTGGTCACCATGGCCCCCCGACCATCTGTGGTCATAAGATTATAATGTCAGACACTCATCTCACTTTATTCTCAATTTATTAATCCATGTAAAATCTAACATTAACCAATATTAATTTATGCTGTAAAAGGATAGTTCATTGCTAGTTTGTTTATTATTATGTTAACTAATGTTAACAAATACAACCTTATTTTAAAGTGTTACCATATTATTAGACTTTTTTTACCATGTATATACAAATTCCTCCTTAAACTCCTGGTTTAAAAGATCTGCTGCTTTTTATTTAATAGAGTTAGTTAGTGAAAGGTTACATCATTTGGTCAGTTGTAATCCATTCAAATGAGCCCATTTTCAAAGGTGGCAAGTTTTATATATTAATTTTTATCACAGCAGCTATAACACACCTTTCTTGAATCTAAAAGAGCCCTTAAAGAGATCTAAAAGAGCATGAGAGAATTCACAGGTCTCCTTTATTGAACGTCACAACTTGATCAAAATGAAGAACATTGCTCAACTTGAAAGCCTAAATAATCATGCATAGATTTCACACTCACTGACTTCTGTTCAGATAACATCAACGCAAGTTTCTCTGTGCTCTAGTGCTGATCGTGAGGGTACCGTTCCCAGCCTGAACTGGACAAATTACCCAGTTCTCAAATGAGCAATAATCTACACATCTCTTCTTTTGGGCCTGGGGAAGAGGGGGGTTGGAGCATCTCAAAGAGAGAGAGAGAGAGAGAGAGAGAGAGAGAGAGAGAGAGAGAGAGAGAGAGAGAACAAGAGGGAGCGCAATGGCATTAGAGAGCAGAGCAAGCTAGCAAGAGTGTGAGAAAGAGACACAGCTCACCAGCCAACGATTATCCTCTAATTAACACTGATGTCTTCCCCATGGACAACGTCTCATTCCATCAGTACGCTGGCACGTCTTAATGTTAGGCACTAACTGCCTCCTTCACATATGTCATTCCTCATTAAGGGACACCACTATGTGATAATGCCCTCTCACTTAATGGCTTGTAAAAGATGGTTAACACTTACAATTTTGCGTCTGTTTCTCATCTGTGCAAGATGACGTGAGATATGATGGAAGACACTGCGGGGGACATACAGTAATCGCATGCGGATAGAGCAGAGGTTGCACTGCAGGAAATCACACAGACCTTTAGCACAGGAATCGGCTACTTCCACCTCAGCCATCAGCCATATCAGTCGAATATATGCCTGTTTGCAAGCGTATAGTGTCAAAGAGTAAGAGCACTGTTATAGGATCTGCAGCGGGTTCCAAGAAACCCCTTCAGTTAAGAAAACACTTAGTATTAGGCCTTATTGCCTATGCCAAGGATTTTTGACCTTCACAAAGGCCCACCCAGGAGCCACCTGATTTGCTCTGTAACATTTTATAATAACTTTCATTAATAAACAAAATTGTTATTTTATAATGCTTAATAAACCATTAATTTACCATACTGTATTTAGAAATATATTTTGAAATAGGCTATATATATATAAAAAATCCTGTTTTTTTTATTTTGTTTTTTTGACATCCAAAAACCTTATGCTAGATCATTACTTAAAGGCATAGTTCATCCCAAAATGATCTGCCTCCGTCATTATTCATTTTCTTTGTATGGGGAAAAAAGATGCAATGGAAGTGAATGGTGACTAACATACTACTTAATTTCTCCTTTTGTGTTCCACAGAATAAAGAAAGTCATAAGGGTGTGGATCAACATGAGGGTGAGTACATGATGTCAGAATTTTCTTTTTTGGGTTAACTAACCCTTGAATCTTAAAGATCTGACATCTCTCTTCGCTCACAGCTAAACATAATTCGCATTTGAGGCCTGTTGTTTCATATTTTCTGCGAGAAAATGGTTTGTGAACATTTGATGGGAGTGCATTTTCTTCCCTTTCCCTAACTTTTCTTCTGCTGTGTCCTATGAGGGCGGATACGGACAGAGCACTTTAGAGCTCTTTAAAACAGTCTGCATTAACAATCAATAAAGCACATGCATAGAGAGCAGTAATTATACCTAAATGTCATTTGCCCTTGATGAACAAATGGCTGAGTAGGGCGACTTTTAAGTGCCCTTCTTTAAGTTTAGTCCAAACATTAATCCTTTTCTTTAAAAGCAGTGAAAAATCTCCTCTCTTAATCAAGCATTAGGACTGAAGGCAATGCAGCAAGAGAGAGAATTAATTTTAAAAAAAAATTCGACACCACTCTGATACGACTACAACATTTCTAAACTCTCTTCCTCTCTCTCACAAGAGAATATCCTTCTTACAACAGCAATAAAAGCATTCAAATATACTTGTTGTTTTGTTGTTGTTTCCTACTTGCCCGTGTCACTACATTTGGCCCCTCTCCCTCACTGCCGCCCCACCACTCTCTGCCTCCTTGATTGAGGGCTAATGAAAAAGCTGTCCCGAGAGCTGCCGCCTCCCTGTATCCATTAAGAATAATTAGACGGGACAATTTTGATACCTGTAACCTCGGCGAGTATGGCTAATGGTGTTATAAATTGCTCCTTGTCCTGGGTCTTGCTAACGTGCCGTAGCGCAACAGTGGCGTGGAGGGCGCTCCACGCTTAATTCAAAAGCACTCTGTCAACAGCGCTGATTTGTGTGCTAAATGAGAGTGTTTAAAACAACAGCGGCAGCTCATGCATCCTAATGCCGATGGCAGAAGTGGGTTCGATAAAGAGGCTTGTCCGCTGTAATTAGCCGCGACAAATGGCACAGGATTAAGAGAAGGGGTTCCGTGGCATTTCAATGGACCCCTGTTTCTCTTGCACTGTAACTTCCAACCTCTAGGTCATCTCTCCATATGCCTATATGTGCCTCTAACTTACGTTACCTTTCCTTTCTCTTTCCTCTCCATTAGACTGTGCCATTATTGCATCCTTGCATATAAGAATATGGTCTTGTCTATACAGACTCTAAAGGAATAGTTTACCAAAATAAAAATAAAAATCTGTCATAATTTACTCACAAACAAACAAACTTGTATGACTTTATTTCTTATTGGGAACACAAAACTTAATAAACGTTCTGGTCCGTTTTTTTAATACAATGGCAGTTGATCGACTCTAAAGCCTAAAAAAATACCCAAAAGTATCATAAAAGTAGTCCATGAGACTTTTGTGTCTTATTCCAAGTCTTCTGAAGAAATAGGGTAGGTTTTGGTGGGAAACTACCCAAAATGTAAGACAAAATGTTTTCAGTTAAAACCTTGATGTCCATTGTGTGTTGTTTAGCACTTAAAGTATGTATGACTGGTTCGATGATTACAGGTTACAAATGACAAAATGAGTCCTGTGCTATCTGGATACGTCTGTATGTGTTACGTTTAAATTTTGCAGGAATTGTTCTCTTGTTTCTGTAATAGATTGTACAGATCAAAGGCAAAACCAGGTGGACTTTAAAAGGTGTTCAATTTCCCTGTAAATGCATGCTGACAAGATTAATTGAGCATTACAAATGGTAAACTCTGAACCAAGCCATCTCATGAAAACACACATTCCCTTTGCCTTGTCTTGGTCCACTTTCACGTGCCTTGCCATGCAAAGATGACTTGATGTGCAGTTAAATACAGGGGTCGAGGGTTAAATGAACACTGTTGTTTATGAGGATGTGGTGTGAATCCATTTGCATTCTAATTTCCCTCGTTCTTGAAAGGCACGCACACACATGCACAGTCCTGTTAGGGAGATGGGGGTTGGTGGACGGCTTGTTTTAAAATACCATTATCAAGTTATTTATGGAATTCACAGCCTGACAACTCTGCTGACCTTGTTTTGTTAAACATGAACCAGACACAATTTCAGTACACTGTGCTGCCTATTAGCTTTTGTTTCCAATAGCCCTAAAATGTCAGCAACTTCAATCATCTATGGGGATGCTCTGCAGATATGGGCTATGGTGCCATCCAAACTCCTAACAGACATTTTAGGGATGAACTTTAGGGAAGGACCCCCTACCCTTAACTGGGTGTTATTTGTCCCAATCGGGTTATTTGCTAGTCATTTTGGCCCATCTTTATCTTTACGTCATGATTTAAAGGTATAGTTTCATCATTTATTCACCCTCATGTTGTTCCAAACCCATTTGAATTTCTTTCTTCCATGGAACACAGACATTGATTTTCAGCATTGACTTTCATTGTTTGGAAAAAGGATGCAATGAAAGTTAATGGGGACTGAAGCTAAAGTCCAAAGCATACTTCGGTTAGATGTGAACGCTAGCCGTCTGCATGCAGGAAACATGGTGCAAATTTCATCATTAGCACAGTGCTTGAGCAATTTTTCTAACTGTGCTCTGAACGCAGAATGCGAATGTGCCTGGAATTACTTGCACTGATAAGTGGGTCCAAAAGGTGGCAACACTCACAATTCAGCCATTGCTATCACAAAGAAAATGCTAGAAGATGTAATCGCTGCCAAACAACCGGAGACAAAGGTAGAAACAAGTGGATGTGCACATCAAGAGCTTGTGTGTGAGGAGGTCAGGAGATAACTGCATTTGTATAACTCGAGTCTGAAGGGCAGCAGTCTTATAACAGTCATAACGAGCATGCACCAACCATGCAATAGGGTGGCCAGGCTTCAGTCCATGGTGGCCAGGCCCCCTAGCTCCACCCCTGCTCATTCTTCCTGGTTGTGCTTTTGCTTAAACATGTTCTTTTCCACCTCCATGCCAGTATCAGCTTCCGTCTACTCATCAACACTTCACCTCACCTTACACACACACAAACAAGTGGATTATTCAAAGCAACTCTTGTTTATAACACACAGGACAGGCATTGGGATGCAGCTGGGGTGGGAAAGTGTGAGGTTTGCAAGGTTGTATGCAAAGTTTTATTTCACCTTCTGGAAGAGGGAAGAGAAGGCAGGTAATAACCTTATAAATATTCTCAGACTCCCTGACCTCCATATGCACTTGTTAGTGGAATATGCCGGTCTCATTGGCCATTCTACATGTGACAATATCACAGGGTCAGAAAAAGGAACAGTTTTAAACTAAAACATGCCTGTGATCATTACAAACAAAAATATTAAAGCATTTCTCTATTGTATCTGCCCCAAATTCTTGTTTTCTTAGATAGCTTACCCAAAAACGAAAGTTTTCTCATTATTTACTCAACCTTGTCATTCCAATCCCATAAGACTTTCTGTGTTCTACAGAAGAAAGAAGGATACAATTTAATAAATGTCATGATCACTGAATTCCTTACAATAGCAGCTGATAATGATTCAGTTTAAAGTTAAAAAAAGTAACCGTCTTGTGACCAAACAACATAATATTAGAACCAATGAGGGTTGAAATTGTTGACATGTCTCCTTAGTTGATTTGGGCTCTGTGTATATGAGTTCATCAATGATTTGATTTAATAGTGAAAAACAACTTCAGTCTGTTCTAGAGCTCAACTGATAAATCAGTGCAGATAGTTGCTTTTTGGAACTATTGTTTATTAGCAAAAATCTATGGCATAGTTTTTTGTTTTGTTTTTTCTCCTCTGTGGCCGGTGCTAGAGGAGTCTACAGTTAGAAGGACTTGATTCTACAGAATAACAGCAGCCTCTAGAGCTGAAATATAAACAATTGCTGATGTCCACACTAATACATTTTCATTTGAAAATGCATTGTTTTCACTACGTTACGCCTCTCGTCCACATTGGAACATGTTCTTCAACCTTACATACATCCTTCAAAAAAGACTTCCGAAAATGCTCTCCATACCCGCATACTTCGGAAAACCATGACATTAGGAAACTGAAAACTGAGTTTTCAAATTTAAACGGTTTAGTGTGGGCATTGTTTAAATCTGTCATCACTGACAAAATTCATCCACATTTTTATCCTCATATCTTCAGTGCATTTTTTGTTATTTTAATTAGATAATCAAGTGTTCTTCATGTAAGTAAAGGCATGCAAAGAACAATGTAACTATATAGAAATGTGCCCTGTCAGCAAATACATTTAGTCTCCAACATATGTGCTCATAAAATGTGATCTCATCTTCATCAAAGTCACAAGTAGAGACAAACATAATGTGCTTAAACTAACAACACAAACAATTATAATCTTTCATGTCTTTATTAAACATCCCATTAAACCTTCACAGTGCTGTTAAGTGTCACAGCACATAAGTGAACCCTTGTATTTAATAACTGGTCGATCCTCCTTTGGCAGCAATAACCTCAACCAAGCATTTCCGGTAGCTGTGGATTAGACCTGCACAATGTTCAGAAGGAATTTTGGACCATTCTTCCTTACAGAACTGTTTCAGCTCAGCCATATTCTTAGGATGTCTGGGGTGAATGGCTCTCTTGAGGTCATTCCACAGCATCTCTATTGGGTTAAGGTCTGGGCTATGACAGGGCCACTCCAAAAGGTGGATTTTCTTTTTTTAATGCCATTCTGTAGTGGATTTACTTCAATGTTTAGTGTCATTGTCCTACTGCATCACCCAACTACCCAGCTTCAGCTGACGCACAGCCACCCTGACATTATCCTGTAGGATATCTTGATAAACTTGGGACTTAATTTCCCCTTGATTGCAAGTGTCAGGCCCTGAAGCAGCCCCAAATCGTGATGCTCCCATACTTCACCGTTGGGATGATGTTTTCATGTTGGTATTTGTTGCCCTTTTTATGCCATACGTTCTTCCCAAACAATTCAACATTAGTTTGGTCAGACCACAAAACATTTTCCCAGTAGCATTGTGGAGTGTCAAGGTGGTCTATGGAAAACATCAGGCGCACAATGTTTTTTTTTTTTTGGAAAGCAGCAGCTTCCATTGTAGTGTCCTACCATGGACACCATGCCTGTTTAATGTTTTCTGGATAGTAGACTCATGAACAGAGATGTTAATTCTTTAGCTGTCACTCTAGGGTTCTTTTTTTACCGTATTGAGCATTCTGCGGCATGCCCTTTTGAGTCATTTTGGCAGGACGACCACTTCTAGGGAGAGTAGCGACAGTATTAAATCGTCTTCATTTATAGACAGTCTGTCTAACTGTGGACAGATGAATATCTAAGCTCTTTATAACCTTGTATCACTTTCCAGCTTTATGCAAAGCAACAATTCTTTATCGTAGGTCTTCTGAGATCTATTTTTTTTGTGAGGCATGGTCCACGTCAGCAGATGCTTCTGGTGAATAGCAAACTCAAAATGTTTGAGTGCTTTTTATAAGTCAAAATAGCTCTAAACCAAATCTCCAATCTCATTTCCTTTATTTGATGCCAAGTTTGCCAACTCCTGACTCTAATTAGCTTTTGTTGATGTCATTAGCCTAGGTGTTCACATTCTTTATCCATCCTACACTGTGAATGTTTGAATGATGTATTCAATGTACAAGAACAATACAGTAATTTGTTTGTTATTATTTAAAACAAATTTTGTTTGTTCATTATTATATGTTAGATAAAGGTCAAACTAGATTTTAAGACAAATTTATACATAAATGTAGGTAATTCCACGGGGTTCACATACCTTTTCTTGACACACACACACACACACACACACACACACACATATATATATATATATATATATATATATATATATATATATATATATATATATATATATATATATATAAACCCTTCAACACGCGAATATACAGTAGGCTATAAAAAGCTTAATTTGCTAAGAAGCCTACTTATCTATAGAGTATTATAATAAAGCCAATTCTCCATCATTTCAAAATAAGAATCCCAGAGTGTTTTGGGATTATTTGTTTATAGTTAAAAGTCTCATTTTATGCACCAAATCGTATTTGTTATTATACTTTTTTTTTCTTTTTTTTTTTCCTGTTTATTATTGGGATTTTTGTTGCACAATGAACTGCATCTGGGATTTTATTAATTTTGGATTCTTGTAGCCTCTATGGCCCTGATCTACTACTGCTTGTACAAAAGCATGTGCAAACTTGGTAGTACATGCCAAAAAGTAGCTGATCTGCTAACACAGTCTTTTGTGGATTGCGTCTTTAACATGCGAAAAAAAATAAAAAATACTTTGAGAACGGAGAATACATGAACACCCTTTGATGACATGCATTAATATGATATTAAACTATTTCTCATGAAAAACAGCTTTTTGGGGGGGGGGTTATTTTAGAACTGTTCGCATCATTTCTCTTGTGTCACCTGAATATAAATCAGTTGTGAGTCGAGTCTCCTGTGTGTTGCACATGAGGAGAGTATTTAAATTATGCAAGGAGTTGCCATCTTTGTAGTGTGTTCCAAATCACACTCTTATGAGGCTCCATTGAAGCAGATAGCTGCCTATGTAGACAGAAGACAGAAGTTTTGGAACAGACCCAAAGATTTAACCACTGGGGTTTTACGGATTACCTTTATGCTGCCTTAATGTGCTTTTTGGTGCTTCAAAATGTTGATACTCATTTACTTGCATTCTGAGGACCTACGGAGCTGAAATATTCTTTGTGTTCAGCAAAATAAAGAAAGTCATACACATCTTGGATGCAAGGTTATTATCGTAAATGAAAACGGAAACTATAAATGTAAAAATAATAATAATAATAATAATAATTTTCGGAAACTGAAATAAAAATAAAAAATAACATAATTGGAAAAACTTAAACTACACTAAAATACAAATTCATGGCTCTGAAACTAACTGAAATAAAATAAAAATAATCTCAAATAAGATTTAGTTTTCGTTTTTGTTGCGTTATGTTTTTAAACCTTTAAACCCGCCATTTCCATAACATGAAGATACCACTAGACGGTGATAATAGACGGCCTAAAACCTCACTGCATCAGCAACAGAGCAGGAATCACTACCAGAGAGGCAAAGGAGGAAGGCTAGATAAAAGTCTTTTCACTCGTTCTGTTTTACCCTGTCAATATGTGGTTTGATTTAGATTTAGATTTAATTTATAACTGGTAAAGAGTTTGGTTTGAAGTTCAGCAGGGCTCAACATTAACGCTTGTCCAGGACAAGTGGATTTTTGAAGGGGCAAATTAAATAGAAAAGTAGCCTGAGTATCAATACTGAAAACATAACCTGTTATATTTGTGGTCTAGCAAAGACCTTTTTACAAAGTTCTTATTCTTATACTGATGTTAAAAATAATCCAGAGTATGTAAATGTATATTTGGCTAGCGATCTAATAATAGGTGAGCGCTTTCACTGACAGGCGGCTTTTTACGCGCTTACATGCGCGTGTGCTCCGAGAACGCTCATGATATGGATATGCGCCTGAAATACATTTCAAAATTCCACCAAAATGGCCGCCTTGGTGAGGTATTCATGTAAACTCAGAGAGTGATGTCTAAAGGGAACATAAACAGTGGAGAAAAAGCAGATTTGTATTAAAGCATCAGAGTTGTAAGTGTTAATCAGAACCAGAATCAGCTTTATTGCCATGTATGCTTACACATACAAGGAATTTGTCTTGGTGACAGGAGCTTCCAGTGTACAACAATACAAAAACAGCAGCAAGACATAGATAATAATAAAAAATAAAAAATAGTTATACACATACGTACATACACACACAGACACACACATACATACATACATAAACACATACACATACGTAGTGCAATCTAATACAAATCTGTTATCTATTATGTACAGTGCAAATACAAATCTGTTATTTACAGTGCAAATGTTTTTTTTTTTTTTTTTTTTTTCAGAGGAATAAAATGGCAGAAGAGGTTGGATGTGTTGGATAAATATAAAAAAAGACTAAACTGTGTATTGCACATAGTTATTGCTCAATGGGGCAATTTAACTGTTCATGAGATGGATTGCCTGAGGGAAAAAACTGTTCCTGTGCCTGACGGTTCAGGTGCTCAGAGCTCTGAAGCGTCGGCCAGAAGGCAACAGTTCAAAAAGGTAGTGGGCAGGGTGAGTGGGGTCCAGAGTGATTTTTCCAGCCTTTTTCCTCACTCTGGAAGTGTATAGTAGCAACCTATAATCCTCTCAGCAGTCCAAATTGTCCTTTATAGTCTTCTGATGTCTGATTTTGTAGCTGAACCAAACCAGACAGTTATTGAAGTGCAGAGGACAGACTGAATGACTGCTGAGTAGAACTATATCAGCGCGCCTGTGGCAGGTTGAACTTCCTCAGCTGGCGCAGGAAGTACAATCTCTGCTGGGCCTTTTTCACAATGGAGTCAATGTGTGTCTCCCACTTCAGGTCCTGTGAGATGGTTGTGCCCAGGAACATGAATGACTCAACTGCTGCCACAGTACTGTTTAGAATGGTGAGAGGGGTCAGTGTTGGGGTGTTCATCCTTAAGTCCACAATCATCTCCACCATTTTGAGGGTGTTCAGCTCAAGGTTGTTTTGACAGCACCAGACAGCCAGCTGTTCAACCTCCCTTCTGTATGCAGACACATCATCATCTCAGATGAGGCCGATGACAATGGTGTCATCTGAAAACTTCAGGAGCTTGACAGAGGAGTCCTTGGCGATGCAGTCTTTAGTGTAGAGGGAGAAGAGTAGTGGGGAGAGCACACATCCCTGGGGGGCACCAGTGCTGATTGTACAGGTGCTGGAAGTGTGTTTCCCCTGTCTCACAAGCTGCTGCCTGTCCGTCAGAAAGCTGGTAATCCACTGACAGATAGACATAGGAACAGAAAGTTGGTGTAATTTAGTCTGGAGTATAGCTGGGATGATGGTGTTGAAAGCCGAACTGAAGTCCACAAAAAGGATCCTTGCATATGTCCCTGGTCTGTCCAGATGTTGCAGGATATGATGCATCCCATGTTGACTGCATCATCCACAGACCTATTTGCTCGATAAGCAAATTGAAGGGGATCTAGAAAGGGTCCAGTGATGTTCTTCAGGTGGGCCAACACCAGTCTCTCAAATGATTTCATGACCACAGACGTCAGGGCGACAGGTCTGTAGTCATTAAGTCCTGTGATTTTTGGTGTCTTTGGGACAGGAATGATGATTGAGCATTTGACGCAGCATGGGACTTCACACTGCTCCAGTGATCTATTGAAGATCTGTGTGAAGATGGGGGCCAGCTGGTTAGCACAGGATCAAAGACACGCTGGTGAGATGCCATCTGGGCCTGAAGCTTTCCTCGTCTTTTGTTTCCGAAAGACGAGGCTCACATCATCTTCACAGATCTTAAGTGCAGGTTGAGTAACAGGAGGGGGGAGGAGGGGGGTTGCAGGAGGTGTTGGTGTTTGTGTGAAGTGAAGGTCAGAGTGGGTGTGGGATGTGAGATTGGGCCTTTCAAATCTGCAGTAGAGCACATTCAGGTCGTCAGCCAGTTGTTGGTCCACCACAGGGTTGGGGGTAGGAGTCCTGTAATTTGTGAGTTGTTTCATGCCACTCCACACTGATGCAGGGTCGTTAGCTGAAAACTTGTTTTTCAGCTTCTCAGAGTATCTTCTTTTAGCCACTCTGATTTCCTTGTTCAGTGTGTTCCTGGCCTGATTGTACAAGACTTTATCCCCACCCCTGTAAGCATCCTCTTTGGCCTGACGAAGCTGCCTGAGCTCTGCTGTAAACCATGGTTTGTCATTGTTGAACTTTAAATAAGTCCTAGTAGGAATGCACATATCCTCACAGAAACTGATATATGATGTAACAGTATCTGTGAGCTCGTCCAGGTCTGTGGCTGCAGCCTCAAAAACACTCCAATCCGTGCAATCGGAGCAGGCTTGTAGTTCCCGCTCTGCTTCATTGGTCCATCTCTTTTCAGTCCTTACTACTGGCTTGGTTGATTATAATTTCTGCCTGTAGGTTGGAAGAAGATGAACCAGACAGTGATCATAGAGTCCCAAATCTGCTCTAGGGACAAAGCGATATGCATCCTTTATTGATGTGTAGCAATGATCCAGTATGTTCCTGTCTCTAGTGGGGCATGTAATGTGCTGTTTGTATTTGGGCAGTTCACATGTGAGATTTGCATTGTTCAAGTCCCCAAGAATAATAAAAACTGAGTCCGGGTAATGTTGTACCGTATCTGTGATTTGATCAGCCAGCTGTTGCAGCGCCGCATTCAAACATGCGTTTGGCGCGATGTACACACTCACCAGAATAAATGAGGAAAACTCCCGTGGTGAGTAGAAAGGCTTACAGTTAATAAAGAGCACTTCCAAATTGTAACGTTGTTACATCTGTACACCAACTTTCATTGATGTAAAAGCATGTTCCACCGCCTCTTGTTTTCCCCGTTAACTCTGCGATGCGATCCACTCTGAACAGCTGGAAGCCCGGCAGATGTAACGCGCTGTCCGAAATGGCTTCACTCAGCCAGGTTTCTGTGAAACACAAGGCAGCAGAGTTTGAAAAGTCCTTGTTTGTGCGGGTGAGGAGATGTAGTTCATCCGTTTTGTTAGGAAGAGAGCGGAGATTCGCAAGATAAATGCTCGGCAGCATTGTTCGAAAGCCCCACCAACGGAGTTTGACCATCGCACCGGCTCGTCTTCCTCACCTGCGTCTCCTGAACAACAAAGCCGTGCCTCCAACTAAAATGTCTAGCAAAACGTCTGAATATTCAAAAACCGGGAAAAGACTGTCTGGTATAAGCTGTCGAATGTTCAGCAGTTCGTCTCTGTTAAAACTGACTGGAAAAAGATTACTAAACACAGGACAAACAAACAAAAACAACAAAACAATAGGAGCGCTCCATACCGAGGCAGCCATCTGCGGCACCATCCTGATGTTAAATAAAATTTTAGGTAATGTAACCTAATAGACCTGCTGCTGTCTGTGTGTTATTAATATCAAACAACCATAACAAGACAAGAAAACCACTCACTATTCTTGGCTGGATACATTTATTAGCTTAAAAAAAGTATTAATGGATTATACAGTACATTATACAGTGAAGACCAGAAGTAGTTTTATTTAGCATTTCATTCTGAATGTTTCCTTGAATACTTGATACAGCTGTTAAAAACTTTTAAAGCTGTTAACAAAGCACTGTTTTCTTAATTTTGTATTTTTTGTTCTATTACTTTTAATTTATTTCTATTCATTGCTGTATTGTTATTTTATTACTGACTGTTATGTAGTCTTGAATAATTATGATAAGCTGGTATCAAGATTTGTAAAATTTCACTAACAACTATACTGGACAATATACATTGGTATTGTGACAATATATATATATATATATATATAGTGCATGGTAGATCTTGCTGCAATAGCATGAAAAGTAGATTTCATTCCATAGAAGTGTGAGCACCCCGCTGTAGATAATGGAATTAACTACATGGAGAAGGAGGCTTTTCTTTCTTTGACTACCGTACGTAATGTAATATAACTACCATATGACAATAGCCTCCTCCCCTACCCAGTGCAGTTTACATTTCTGTCACAGAGAATCGAGTTAATTGCATAAGTGTACTTTCAGCAGGACCATTTCTAAGTATGTGGGGGTCCTAAGCGATATCCTATTTAGAGGCCACCAGCAATAATATTATTTACAAATCAGACATTGGGGAGTCCAGCAATACAACCTACATTACACAAATGCCTGTTTTCCCCATTCTCCAATATCCCTTAATATAAACACTAAAACTAAAATAAAAACTAAATGTACTGGAAAAACTCAAACTAAACTAAAACAAAAAAATTACTAACAAACAAAACTAAATTAAAACTAACAAAACACTAACATACAAAACAAAAACTAAATTAAATTGAAGTGAATATTTGATATTCATATTGAAATAGAAATAAAAACTAAATTCAAAACTATTATAACCTTGCTTGGATGGCATGAGGGTGAGTAAACTATAAGTTAATTTTCATTTTTGGGTGAAATATTCCTTTCAGCAGCCAAAAAAGTAACATTGCCTCTACCAATGGCATGAGTTTAGGGAGGAATTACCTGTTCATTCAAACCAAGGGGGTAAAGGTTTGGCTTGTTAGAATTCTGTATAGTTGATTGGAGTAGACTCTAGTGGTGCAGAAATTAAACACTGCAGCTTCAATTTAGTGTCATACTGCTTCTTCTCTGATACATCGACTTTTACCGCTCCGCAAAGCACCTGAGAACTAGCATTAGCATTAGAGTTTTAGGCTAATATTCATAGAGTTACCTCATGAAGCCTTTTCCACCACCCAAATATGTCTTTCATTATTCAGAGATGCCCTGAGCTGTAGGCAGGAACAGATTAAATCCTACTCACACAGCAGATATCCCGCCAGAGCATCCACCACTACCACCAGACTTCCAGCAAAAAGCTATTGCAGGCTACAGGGAAGATATGGATATATGTGCCAAGATGCTTGTAGTCTTTTTCTTATTATTCTGCTGCTGGGGAACTGAAAGGTTAACTGGTTGTAAATTAATGCCCACTTTGAGTAAGAGAAGGTTTATGTGAATCTGTTTAACTTAACTACATTATCAGAGTGATTTTTTATTATCTTTTTTTTTTTTTTTTTTTTTAGAAATGTCCGTTTTCTGAGCAGAACTCCAAGATGGTGCAAATTCCTAGTCTTTTAAATGAAAATAAACCTTCAAATGAAAAGTATGGCATAATTTACTCCTCCTCATGTTGTTCCAAGTCCATATGACTTTCTTTCTTACTCCTTTTATGATACTTTTGGGTCCTTATTAAGCTTTAAAGTGAGGCGCTATCCACTGCCATTGTATTAAAAAGACTGACCATGATTATTATTCAGACATCTCCATACATGTTTTGCATTAGAAATAAAGTTAGATGGGTTTGAAGTGACATGAGGGTGAGTATATTATGACATATTTTTTCACTTTTTGG
Organism: Myxocyprinus asiaticus; assembly: GCF_019703515.2. Lineage (NCBI taxonomy): Eukaryota > Metazoa > Chordata > Actinopteri > Cypriniformes > Catostomidae > Myxocyprinus > Myxocyprinus asiaticus. The sequence continues at coordinate 16,939,083 of NC_059358.1, read as the reverse complement.
GTGAACTATTCCTTTAACTAAGTTTACTACTTGTTTTCTTACTTAATATCCCTGCAGGAAAATCCAGCCTAAGATGGTAGCTGTGTTTTGGAAAATGGTAGCTGGTCCAAGCTGGACATGAGCTGGTCCAAGCTGGTCCTTAGCTGGTCCAACCTTGTCATGAGCTGTTGCAAGCTGGTCATTAGCTGGTGCAAGCTGGTGCAAGCTGACAAGCTCATGACCAACCTGTTCCAGCTAGAAACCAGCTACCATGTCTCAAAACACAGCTACCAGCTTAAGCTGGATTTTCCAGCAGGGCTCGGAGGACATATTGCTTTTAATCTTTTCAGTCAGTGTTCAAAAACTGCACCTGTTAAATCACAAATCACCTGGCTATTTCCAGTCATGCCAGTGCAGCTCCTATCTACTTGAATGGTGGAACACCGAAATCTCAAAAACAGTTGGTCAAGATTGCGATCAAAGAGCATATTTTAAATCAGCAGTAAAATCTGACAAAACTGGTATCATAAATTGTGATTCTTTACCTCATATTACAATAAAAAAATGAAATTTTTCCAGCTTGTATAGCTAATGCGCATGCACATTCTAGAGTTGATTGACAGGTGATATCTGTATCTAAAAGATGATTGGCTCTTTTAACTGGAAGGCAGGACTTCCTTTAAACATCGATTGGGCGCTCAGAGCTCCTTGGTTGAGCGTTCCAATTTCTCCCATTCATTTTAATAGAAGTGGACCATCTCTGCTAAATCACCTCTAATTAATATCAAATGAATTGCTAAACGATCAAACAAGGTGTCAGACATCCAGTGTAACAGTTTATAGAAGGGGAATGATTAATTGGCTTCAGGATAGATGAAAGATCTTTGATAAAGACACTATACAGCGAATTGCAAAACTATAATGGCAGCTGCTGCTGTGATAAGAGACTTCAGTCTCAGTCTGTTTATTTGTATCTGTGTCCTCAAGAAACTTCAAGCAGTTCCCCTGCTGCTTAGGGACTATGCAGTAATGCTCCTCCCTCGCACAGTTTAGAACGATCTTCACTGCCATCTCCACCATGGGGATGGCAACAGTTCCACTGCCACCCTGTAAACACTGATGTCCCACCTACCTCTTCCTGTGCCCTGTTTCATCATGCATCTTCAGAGGGACGCTCCCTCTAAACACCCGCCTCCATGTTCCTTTGTGTTGTGTAGGCCCAAGCAGCACAAGGCGACATCAAATGCACCACCTTTTCAACATTTATTTACCAATGCTGCAACTTCCTCCCCCATGTGTGTCCTTCTCAGTCACTGCCACCTTCTACATCTGCGTCTACATTCCCTAATGGCTAGCTCCAAAAGATCCAATGCTTTCGAGTTCAGCCTTGCAAAATCATAAACAGTGCATGTGAGTGAGTTCCAGCACCCTCCACTGTGGTGCATTTTCTGAAATAGTTTTGATTTTCTTTTAAAATAATTTAAAAAATGTCACAAAGTTGTGCGTTCCCTTACAGTAAGTTTTGCGTTCCCTCGCAATAGTTTTTTGCATTTCTTTCTAATAGTTTTGCGTTCTGTCACAATTACACACAAATTAACCATGGTGTTACAAACATCTAAGGGTTGTGATTTAATGAAACAAATAAATAGTCTGTGCGCACTGCTCATTTCTCAGTACAATGCTCCATGCCACACAGCCAGATCAATCAAGGGGTGGATGGAGGACCATCGGATCAAGACCCTGTCATGGCCAGCCCAATCTCCAGACCTGAACCCCATTGAAAACCTCTGGAATGTGATCAAGATGTATGGCCACAAGCCATCAAACAAAGCCGAGCTGCTTTCAGTAGACCATCAGTACTCCATCAGTACACCATCAGTACTCGGACGCTTCACGGTGTGTATCACTCCACTTGTGTCTGTGCCATTCTAAACTAAAGTGTAAGAGCAGTGCAGATGTGTTAACAGCTATCTGTCTCTTTACATTTAATTTTGTGACATTACATATTTTAGCCAGCAGGTGGGGGCAAAAGACCATTTTTGTGTGTAATATGAGCCAGTTGGTGATGTGAAGTCAGCTTCAGTCAGTGATCGCTTGTATTACTACTACACTACTAAAGCTAGGAAATAGCTTTAAATGGCTTTAAACTAACAACTTCGGTTTTGTTCGCGCTTTCTTTGTCTTTATTACTTTTTTGCAGTTTATTATCGTTCAGTAACACACTGATATAGTGACTGATGTATGTCCTCATACAAGCTCTCCTCAAAATCCCTATACCACAATGAAAGAATGAATGGACGAACGCTGCAACAACAGCTGTGTTTACTTGACAACGGAAGTAACGCCCACATTTACGGGATGTAGGAAAAAGGTGGACAATGAAAGACTCTTGCTCACCAGCTACCGCAAAATAGGGAGGAATACCCCCGCTTGGACAGCTATTTTTCCACTGAGAAAATAGGATACATTTCACCAAAATTACATTATCTTCAGAAATCTAATAGACTACAGCATCATCAACAGGTCCATATCTCTCATCAACAATGTTTCACTGTTTTATTTATTTGTTTGCTTTTGGCTGAAGTGAAAAGGTCTGAGTTTAGTTATTTTTGAGAGGACTTAAGTTAGAGCATTGGGCAAACATTACAAAAATTTGGTCAAAAGGAATCACTTAAAATAAAAGTCATAAAAGTGACAAACCGATTAGTTAAAATCGCAGTCACTATTATTTTTAAGATTAATCGCAGTATAACTTTTTTGACCAAATGGTGCTGCTCTAGTTCTACTATAGTTAAACTCTAGTAATCATGTTTTTTTGGCAGAATGATATGACCATTTAAAAAATATATATTATTACTATGGTTTTACTACAAAAACTCAGGGTTAAAATATATTTGTTGTCATAAAACCACAGTAAATTTTGTGGTTATGGTTTTGCTACAAATAACATACTTGAACTATGGTTACTGTTATAAAACGTCTTGGTTACGTGAGGCGTAACCTTGGTTCCCTATCTGTCACTCACTCGACGTTGGTGTCGATGTAGTGACACTAGGGGTCACTCTTGGGAGCCCGAGACACCTCTGGTCTTTGATAAAAGGCCAATGAAAATTGGCGAGTGGTATTTGCATGCCACTCCCCCGAACATACGGGTATAAAAGGAGCTGGTATGCAACCACTCATTCAGATTTTCTCTTCGGAGCCGAACGGTCATGCTCATTGAGCTGAATACTACTGTTCATTCACCTGCTGGATCTGACGGCGCATTTCAGCGGCTTCTCCCTCCTCTGCACTGGTGCACTGCAGAGAATGCCCCTGGGCGCTTCGGCAGAAAAACTAGAGAGTATATTTTCTGAAAGAGCATTTTTCCCCTCTAAAAGAGTATATATTTCTCTAAAAGAGCGCACACACGGAACGTCTTTTTAAAGACGCGTCTTTTTAAAGATGCTTTTCCGATTGTGTGTTATTCCTGGTTGTGCTCGTTATCTCTCGCCTTCTAACGGTCACGATCACTGTCTTTCGTGTCTGGGCACTGCTCACGCGGAGACAGCGTTCGTGGATGGTCACATTCTCATTGCGAGAATGTGTCCATGGCAACGTTGCGGTCGCGGCTCGCCTTCGTAAGGAAGCGAGCCACCCCAGAGGCTCCCGCCTCGGTCCTTTTACCCACGGGTTTGAGGCCAGCGCGGCGAGCACTGGGGGCGATTTGGGGACCCCAATGGGACCGCCTCCGCCGGGTATCCCCCCGCGGAACTCCCATTCCCCAGCACGCTCGTCTGCCCCGATCGGGCTTCCGGGTGAGTCCGCCGGCTCGTCTCACGGCGAGTTCGACCTCTTATTCGGAGCCCGCGAAAGTGATGAGCTCTCGAGCGCAGCATCGGAGAGCGGGCTCGTCCAGTCGGAAGCCTCGGCTGGGCTCCTCCCTTCGGGGTCGATCGCCCAGTCACAGGCTGACGCGGAGATGACGACATGCTTTCCCGGACAGCCGCTCGCGGCTCTGTGATTGGTTCCTGGGCTCGCGGCGCCGCTCAAAGCCACGCCCCGCCCCGTTCCTTTCTTCCCGGAAGTGCATGAAGAGCTGACAAGATCGCGGGAGGCACCTTTTACTGCCCGGTCCCGATCTTTTCAGCTTCCCCGCTCTCACTACCCTCGATGGTGGGGCGGCCAAGGGTTATTCGGCAATCCCCCGGTGGATAAAGGCGCTCGCGGTGCACCTATGCCCGCAGAGCGCCGCCACCCGGCGCGGGTGCCCAAAGCCCCCGTCCAAGGCCTGTAGGTTTACGTCGTCTCTGACGGTCAAAGCCTACGGCGCTGCTGGACAAGCCGCCTCCGCCCTGCACGCCATGGCTCTCCTGCAAGTCTGCCAAGGCGCTAAAGGAACTGCACGAGGGTAGTTCCGCCCCGGGATTGATGCAGGAACTGCGCTCGACGACCGACCTCGCTCTCCGAGCGACGGAGGTCACGGCACGGTCTCCCGGGCGGACGATGGCCACACTAGTGGTCCAGGAGCGCCACCTTTGGCTCAACCTGGTCGAGATGGGTGAGGCCAACAGGACACGATCCCTTGCTGCCCCCATTCTCCAGGCGGGCCTATTCGGCGACACTGTCGAGGACTTTGCCCAGCAGTTCTCGATGGTAGAGCAGTAGATGGATGCTAGCCGGCTTGTCCTGCCCCGGCATGGCTCAAGATCCCCCCATCTACTCATCGCCGAGGGCGTCCCCCTGCGGTGACTGCACCGGCTCCGCCGCAGCCCGCCCCTCCGGCCCGGCCCCGGCGTGGAGCCCACCGCAGGAAGCCGACGCCACCCGTCTCACAGCCGGCACCGAAGAACCCACGGAGGTCTTCGAAGCGCCCCTGAGACGGGCGACCCAGGGACAACGAAACCCGCTGCTCTGGAGCTGGTAAGCAGATCTTCTTTTTGTTACCTTTTGCATTTAATTGCGCTGCATGCCCAAGTGGCTGCAGTACTCAAGAGCTCCGCAAGAGTGGTTTCCTTGTTCCCTGGGTCACATATTCGGTGTGTACGGCTGGCATCACGACCACCGTCCACCACTCCATTTGGCAGGTTGGCGCTCCAGCGGCGGTCTCCCGCCCTGAGCGCCCAGCTGTGGCACAAATCCGCCCCCGATGTGACAGTCTCCACGGGTCATGAGGACAGGCCTCTTCCTCCCCCGTCCCAGGCTGTTCCGGGGGTGGTCACAAGGAGCCAGGTAAGTGCTTCGATGTCCTCGGACTCAGCACGGCCACGATGGGGTGTGGCACCTCAAGCTCCGCCCCGCCGCGAGGCCCCACCCGCCGGTACATCCGATGACGTCGTCCCTTTGGTCCCCCTTGCGCGGAACTCGGGTGCATGGCTTGCGCTTTCCAGTCCGTCGCGAGGGCTGGTCCGGACCGTCCGACTCGGCTGCATGATTCTCTTCGCTGGGCATCCGCCCAAGTCCAGCGGTGTCCACTTCACCTTGGTGAAAGATGGAAACGCTGCTACCTTGCGCGGAGATCGCTACCCTCCTACGGAAGGATGCGATAGAACCTGTCCCTCCAGCCGAGATGAAGAGGGGGTTTTACAGCCCCTACTTCATTGTACCGAAAAAAGGCGGTGGGTTGCGGCCAATCTTGGACCTGCGAGTACTGAACCGGGCCTTACACAGACTCCCGTTCAAGATGCTGACGCAAAGACGCATTCTAGCGAGCGTCCGGCATCAAGATTGGTTCGCGGCGGTAGACCCGAAGGATGCGTACTTTCACGTCTCGATCCTTCCTCGACACAGACCCTTCCTGCGGTTTGCGTTCGAGGGTCAGGCGTATCGGTACAAGTCCTCCCTTTCGGCCTGTCCCTGTCTCCTCGCGTCTTTACGAAGATCGCAGAGGCTGCCCTTGCCCCGTTAAGGGAGGTGGGCATTCGCATTCTCAACTATCTCGACGACTGGCTAATCCTAGCTCACTCTCGAGACGGGTTATGCGCACACAGGGACCTGGTGCTCTCACACCTCAGCCGACTAGGGCTTCGGGTCAACTGGGAAAAGAGCAAGCTCCTCCCGGTTCAGAGCATCTCTTTTCTCGGTTTGGAGTTGGACTCAGTCTCCTTGACGGCGCACCTTATGAACGAGTGCGCCCAGTCGGTGCTGGCCTGTTTGAAGGCGTTCAAACAGAAAACAGCGGTTCCACTGAAACATTTTCAGAGGCTCCTGGGGCGTATGGCGTCCTCGGCGGTGGCCACCCCGCTCGGGTTGATGCATATGAGGCCGCTTCAGCACTGGCTCCAGACTCGAGTCCCGAGACGGGCATGGCGCCACGGGACACACCGCGTGGCCATTACGTCGGTCTGTCACCGTCTTTTCAGCCCTTGGACCGACCTCTCGTTTCCACGAGCAGGTGTTCCGCTAGAACTGGTCTCCAGGCGCGTCGTGGTCACGACAGACGCCTCCAAAATGGGCTGGGGCGCTGTTGGCAATGGGCACGCAGCGGCCGGCCTCTAGACGGGTCCGCAGCTGCGTTGGCACATCAACTGCCTCGAGTTACTGGCAATTCTGCTCGCCCTGCGGAGGTTCCGGCCGTTGATCCAGGGCAAGCACGTGCTAGTTCGGACAGACAGCACGGCAGCGGTAGCATATGTCAACCGCCAAGGCGGTCTGCGCTCCCGCTGTATGTCACAACTCGCCCGCCGTCTCCTCCTCCGGAGTCAGCAGCACCTCAAGTCGCTGTGAGCCACTCATATCCCGGGCAACCTCAACGTTACAGCGGACGCGCTGTCACGGCAGGTTCCCCGCAGGGGAGAGTGGAGACTCCACCTTCAGGTGGTCCAGCTGATTTGGAGTCGATTCAGTCAGGCACAGGTGCACCTGTTCGCCTCCCAAGAATCCTCCCACTGCCCGCTCTGGTACGCCCTCACCGAGGCCTTCCTCGGCATAGACGCGCTGGCACACAGCTGGTCCCCTGGCATTCGCAAATATGCGTTTTCCCCAGTGAGCCTGCTCGCACAGACCCTGTGCAAGGTCAGGGAGGACGAGGAGAAGGTCGTCCTGGTAAGCACCCTACTGGCCCGCCCAGACGTGGTGCTCGGACCTCACGCTCCTCGTGACAGCTCCCCCGGGCAAATTCCCCTGAGAAAGGCCCTTCTTTCTCAGGGAAGGGGCACCATCCGGCACCCGCGCCCAGACCTCTGGAATCTCCATGTCTGGCCCCTGGACGGGACGCGGAAGACCTAAGCTGTCTCCCACCTGCGTTGGTAGACACATTCACTCAGGCTAGGGCTCCCTCTGCGAGGCGCCTGTATGCCTTTAAGTGGTGTCTGTTCGCTAAGTGGTGTTCTTCCCATCAGGAAGACCCCCAGAGGTGCGCAGTCAGATCAGTGCTTTCCTTCCTGCAAGAGAGGTTGGAAGGGAGGCTGTCCCCTTCCACCTTGAAGGTGTACGTTGCTGCCATAGCAGCACACCATGACGCAGTCGACGGTGAGTCCTTAGGGAAGCATGATCTGATCATCAGGTTCCTAAGAGGTGCCAGGAGGCTGAATCCCTCCAGGCCACGCCTTGTTCCCTCATCGGACCTCTGTAGTTTTTCAGGGTCTACAGAGAGCCCCCTTTGAGTTTTGCAGTCAGCCGGGCTTAAGGCACTCTCCTTGAAGACTGCCCTCCTGACTGCGCTCACTTCCATCAAGAGGGTAGGTGACCTGCAAGCGTTCTCTGTCAGCGAAACGTGCCTGGAGTTCGGTCCGGGCTATTCTCACGTGATCCTGAGACCCCCGACCGGGCTATGTGCCCAAGGTTCCCACCGCTCCTTTTAGAGACCAGGTGGTGAACCTGCAAGCGCTGCCCCAGGAGGAGGCAGACCCAGCCCTGGCGTTGCTGTGTCCGGTGCGCGCTTTGCGCATCTATTTGGATCGCACGCAGAGCTTTAGACTCTCTGAGCAGCTCTTTGTCTGCTTCGGTGCACAGCGGAAAGGAAGCGCTGTCTCCAAGCAGAGGATCGCCCACTGGCTCATTGACGCCATAACTATGGCATGTCTCGCCCAAAACATGCCGCCCCCGGTAGGGCTACGAGCCCATTCTACTCGTGGTGTAGCGGCTTCTTGGGCCCTGGCCAGAGGTGCCTCTCTAACAGACATTGCAGAGCAGCGGGCTGGGCAACACCCAACACCTTTGCAAGGTTCTACAACCTCCAGGTGGAACCGGTTTCGTCCCAGGTAGTGGCACGCAACACAAGCGGATAAGCCCGGGATAGCCGGCCGGGTGTATCGCTTGCACATAGCGCCTTCCACCTCCTTTTGAGCTGAAGACGTGCGCTGTTAATTCCCAGTAGTGTTCACAAAGGTTGTTCCCTGGTTGACTTCCTCCGAGCCCTGTGGCAGTCGAGTTTTCGGAGAGACTCGCTGCCGGCCCAGTACACGCGCTAACTAAGAGCCCGGTTCTGGGGTAGGTGCTCCGCATGTGGCGGTTCCCTGTAAGGCTAACCCCATGCGATCTATATCTTCCGCTAGTTCGTTTCCCTACTGGCAAACTGCGTCTTCCTTGGGCAGAGCCCCTTAGTCTCCATGTTGTAGTAACTCCTCCCCCATTGGGTAGGATCTACCTTGAAGGCTCTCCACATGGTTGGAAAGACCATGTGATGTATTCTTCCACTTAAATATCCCCCCCTCTCTTGGGGCGAGGTGTGGTCTCCGCGGTGTCCTCCCCTTGGGAGGGACACCCCCCGACTAGACCTGGCGGCCCAGTCGGATAATCCCCCTTCTTTTTTAGGGAGTGGAAAAAGAGATGGGGAAAGAGGCCATGACTGGGTTAAGCCTGTCTCTATCTCTGGGTCGTCGACTTGTCCCCAAAAAGGGCCGTTCGACACTCATAACTGTGTTGGGGGAGGTTACGTGTCGACCTGGTGTGCTGGCTATGAGGCACACAGCAAGTTTGCCCACCACGCACCGCCAGTTCACGTAACACAGTTCAGCCTTGTGGCGTTTTGTATAGGGACCCCTAGTGTCACTACATCGACACCAACGTCGAGTGAGTGACAGATAGGGAACGTCATGGTTACTGGTGTAACCTCCGTTCCCTGATGGAGGGAACGAGACGTTGGTCCCTCCTGCCACAACGCTGAACTACCCGCTGAAATGGCCGGACCTTATATCGGCTCCTCAGTGTAAAACCTGAATGAGTGGTTGCATACCAGCTCCTTTTATACCCGTATGTTCGGGGGAGTGGCATGCAAATACCACTCGCCAATTTTCATTGGCCTTTTATCAAAGACCAGAGGTGTCTCGGGCTCCCAAGAGTGACCCCTAGTGTCACTACATCGACACCAACGTCCGTTCCCTCCATCAGGGAACGGAGGTTACACCAGTAACCATGACGTTACCTGAGTGGGAATGAGACGCTGCGTAATTACATTGGGATACGCCATGCAATGTCACGTGGTCTGAAGCCCTTATACAATCATGACAATTTATTGGCTGATGGCGCTTAAGTGACGCCCCTAGGGAGCTACATCACAGGCTCACTTTTGTAGGAACTCGAGCTGCGTATTCGCATTGGGAATAATATATATTCGAAGGTAAACCGCATGCTTCGTAAACACCAAAACACCCTTGTTGTGGCCACCAAAGTACACAAACAACTGCTCTGACTTACACCACTGGCTAGTACGGTCAACATAAACTCGCAGCACCCGAAATGGGCAAAGCATATGCAATCTTTTAAATTAATAGTCTGCGAGCGAAATTATGTAGAAACAACCTTGGGAAAAAAGCTCAAGTGAGGTTTTAACACCACCCTTGAACATCCTGGTGCAAAATCCATACATAAGGAATTAATCGACAGGGCATGCAAATCACCAACCGTTTAAAGAGTCAGAAACTTATCAGCGACTGTTGCCAAGGGCTCAAACGGAACATATGGGAGGGCCTCTAAAACAGATAAATCCCATAAAGGAATGCGGATGGCACGAGAAGGTCTAAGCCAGTGTACCCCATGCATAAATCGAGAGACAAGAGAATGTCTACCAACAGGCAGAGACTCCATTGATAAGCGCATGCTCAGCCGCTATAGCGGCAACATAGACTTTAAGCGTTTGTGGGGCAACCCCGGCCCCAAAACGCTCTTGCAAAAAATCAAGCACTGTACTGACAGGGCAGTGAACTGGATCTTCACCTTGCGCTGTACACCAAGAAGAAAAATATTCCACTTGAACGTATGAAGATTCCTATTTGATGGAACTTTAGCATGCAGAATGTATTCATAAATAAATAAATTAGAATATTTTTTGTTAAAAACAAATTAAATAAAAAAAACTTTGCTAGAGACAACTGTGCTTTAGAGCTGCCTTGCCTCAAATATGTGAATTTCCATGTCACTTTTAATATATGAGGTGAGGCATGTGATTAGTATATCAGACTTCTTGGTATATGATGGAGGCAGATGGGGTAACCTCTCGCCTTGACCCTGACCACCCCATCCCCCTGTTTGGCATGCCCACTCTGTTTTCTGCTTCATCTGTCATCTGTCTGGGTGCTGGGGGGATGGATACTTTTCCACTGACCCCCCTCCTGCCATCCTCACCTACCTACCTACTGTTCAGTCCCCCCTTAATAATGCATTAGATTTAGGCAGGAATGAGGCCTCTATAGCCCCTCACCCAGATGCATTCAGTCTCTCTATTATTTAACATTTACACACACCTTCCAGCTCATCAGCAACTCAATATTTAATGTCTACACAATAAAAAAAAATAAAAAAAAAAATAAATAAAAACTTGATTTCCTCCTTTATTTATTTATTTGGATTTTTACTTTTTATGGGTTGGGAGGACTTCTGTTGTTTCACATAATATTTCTCTCTGCATAGATATTGGGAAGTTTTACAAGATGTGTTTGTTCGTTTATGTATGTGCATGTTTTGTGAGTATGCATGATGTGACTGAAGGCAAAAAAAATTTGAGGTCTACACACACTCACACCCACTTAGTCCCACACACACTCTCACAGACTGATCACTAATGCAGTGTGCACACTCAAGATGACCCCCATCAACCTCCCTCTCTTTTGTTCTTGTGTTTGTGTAGAAGTGGGGTGCTGATGCTGAGAAGAATGAGCTGGTGGATGGATGGATGGATGGATGGATGGATGGATGGATGAAGAGGTCGAAAGCCACCATCCCAAGATGATGCACCTTTGCAAATATATTGAACACCGCAAACTGTACTTTAAAATGTTACCCTTAAAGCTGCAGTGTGTAATCTCTATGGCACATAATGGATCCAGTGTAGCTAAATTGGGACTCTTAAACAGAGTCATGTTGAAAGCATCACAGAGCCACAATTTAACACTTTTCAATGCAAACCAACCTATGATCAGCTTATTTATTGATGTCACATTAAGCTGGGATTGGAGATAAAAAAAAAGCCACACATCAGACACACCATCAAACATTATTAATATAAATGTATAGTATTATTAGTTTATTGATATTAAAAGTGAGATCAGTAAGAGAAAGATTGAGAGAGAAATAGGAGAAAAAATATATAGTTGAAATACTTTACAAACCTTCAGCACTTTAGCCGCCCTGCCCTTCTCTTCCTCATTTAAATGAAGCTTGATATGAACTGCACAAATGAGGTGCCAATAGCATTGCTGAGACAAATATCCTGATGTTAGTTTCTAAGAAAGGCCTTTGTAACGAGTAAAGGATGGGCAAGGAACCGACAGAACTGTCAACATAACTTTAATGACATAAACTAACTTAAATATAACAAAAAACACACAGACAGTGCAGCCGCGTGCGTCTCTCTCGAACTGGCATCCCCGGCTCCTCTTTATCCCTCTCCTGCTGATTGTTACAGCCCGGCCATGCCCTCCTCCTCATCACACATCTCCACCGCCCAATTCAGGCCAGGGAAACCTCCGGCATGACGTACTCCCCTCCCTTCCTGGAGGAGAGGTGTTGCCCTTCCGGCCCTCCTTCTGCCAGCAGGTCTTCTCTGCCTCTCTGGAGCCCTGGGAGAGACGAGGGGAGGGAGAGGGGAGAGGGGACAGGGAAGGAGCGAGGGGGAGAGACAGAGAGAGAGAGGAGAGAGAGAGAAAAACTCGCTTGCCAGTCCCCGGACACGCCGTCGCTTGGTTCTCAGCCACTCCTCTGCCCTCTGGCGGACAACAGCCACTCCTTTCCTGATGGAAAGAACGGATCCTCCCCTTCCTGGCAGATGGCAGCAGTTCCTCTGGCGGCCGGCAGCGACGACTCCGTCCCCTGGCTGATGGCCGCGGCTCCTCCCCTGGGGGACTGCAACAGTGAGGACTCCACAACAGCATAAAGTCTTTCATTCATTATGTGTTTCATTCATATCATTTTGTTTGACCAGCAATGTTTTATCAAGCTGTGTCTGGGTCTGTTAATGACAATGCTAACGTTACATTTAAAAACTAAAAACATTCTCCAAATGTGTTGTGTGCTGATGTAACGTCCACCCTCAAAGCACCAAAACATTTGCAGCTCCACGAGCATACCAGGTAAGTCGTATAAAGGCGGCGTGGACCAGTGCCTAGGTTCGTAGGGAGCCGTAGCGAGAATGGAATGAACAGACAGACAATAAAGATGAGTTTGAACCATAAATTGGTTTATGTTGAAAAGTTTTATAATGAATGCTTCTTTTTGTTTCAGAAAAACAAAAAAAACGTAAACGACAGGAATGTCACTGGTAAACGATGAACAAAATAAAAATATTAAATGAAAATAAATTGGTTTCTATGCTTCGTTTTCTTCTTTTTTCTTTTTATGAACTCTGTCAATCTTATTTACCCTCTTTTAATCTAATTTTATGATTCAGCTTACTAACTTTTTTTAACTTACTTCCCTGTCTGTCACTCACTCGACGTTGTGTCGATGTAGTGACATTAGGGGTTTGATCTTGAGAGCCCCAATCACCTTGCTTAAAATAGAAAAGGCCAATGAAAATTGGCGAGTGAAATTTGCATGCCACTCTCCGCCCTGGACATACGGGTATAGATTTTTTTTTGGAGCCGAATGCATGCTTGTATTCGTCCTCTCAACTTTCGCTTAAGCTGCTGGATTTTACGGTGCATATCAGTGCTCACCCTCACACAGAGTGTTAAGCTTCCCCTGGGTGCTTCGGCAGCTGAATCCACGGGTGCTAAAAGAGTATATTCAAAAGAGTATATTTCCTTCTAAAAGAGCTCGCGCAAATGCTTGCTGTCTCTATAAAGATGTCCTTCCACGTTTGTGCTACTGGATGTGGCCGTTATCTCTCCCCTCCGGACAGCCATGAAATCTGTCTCGAGTGCTTGGGGCGCCAGCACGCCAGCTTTTGTGGAAGGGTTATGTTCTCTTTGTGAGAACATGCCCATCAGAACGTTGCGGTCGCGGCTCACTTCCTTCTTCATGAAGCAAGGAGCCACCGTGGCTGCTCCCTGACCCGCTCCGTTCTGGGCTGATGCTCAGCCGGCCGGGTCAGCAAGCACCGCGGGCGATCTGGATGTGGATATGGGAGCGTTTTCGCTGGCTCAACCCCGCGGACCTCCCATCCCCCAGCATGCTCGTTTTATCTGGAAGAGCTGTCGAGCGATACACATGGTCTGCTTCAGGGCGTATTTAATGTGTCGCTCGCGATGAGGTTGAGCTTTCAGTCTCAGCATCGGAGGGTGGGCTTCTGCTATCGGAAGCGGATGAATCTTCTGAGCTCCCGCCCACAGGCGGTAGAGCACAGGATGAGGCGGACGCTGAGATGGCAGCCTTGCTTGCCCGGGCGGCTGCGAACATCGGGCTGAAGTGCAACCCTTCCCGGAAGTGCACGAGGAGCTAATGAATTCATGGAAGGCATGTTTTTCTGCCCGTACACGCTTCGTGGCCTCATCCATCCTAACTACCCTCGACGGCGGAGCGGCTAAGGGATATGTCAAGCTCCCCCAGGTGCCACCTGGCATGACCAACCAAGGCTCCCTTCCAAGGCCTGTAAGTTCTCTTGCTCATTAATGACAAAGGCTTACAAGGCTGTGGGTCAAGCCGCTTCCACCCTGCATGCCATGGCCAGGTGCTGGAAGTCTTTCCGGTCAATCAGGCGAACGCGCGTACCTCCTGTTCCCTCGTTCTCCGTTGAGAGACAGCCAGCGAACAGGTTAGTGTGCTGGTCTCTGGGGCCGCATGCCCACCCCACTCACCGGCCACCATTGCGGGCTTGCGGAGCAGCACATCCCCCCTGGGCTGTCTTCCAGGTGGGGCGCCTGCTCTGCCTTGCTGCAAACCACCCTGCCCGGGCACGGTAAATCCAGTCGTCCCCCTGGTGCCACTGTCGCGGAGGCTGGAGGCTTGATTAGTGCTCTCTAGCCCCTCGCGGTGGCTCATCAGGATGATTTGCCTAGGCTATGCTATCCAGTTCGCCAGACGCCCGCCCCACTTCAGTGGCATCCTTTCCACTACGGTGCAGGGCGAGGGTGCCTCCATCCTCCAGGTGGAGGTTGCCACCCTTCTGGCGAAGGGAGCAATAAAGCCATCCCCGTAGCCGAGTTGGGCAAGGGCTTCTACACCCCTTATTTTATCGTTCCCAAGAGAGGGGGAGGGTCACGCCCAATCTTGGACCTGCGTGCCCTGAACAAGGCCTTACACAGGCTTCCGTTCAGGATGTTAACGCAGAAGCGCATCCTGGTGTCAGTACGACATCGGGATTGGTTCGCGGCCATCGACCAAAAGGACACGTACTTTCACGTATCGTTCCTTCCTCGACACAGACCCTTTCTTTGGTTTGCATTCGAGGGACGAGCATACCAGTACAAGGTCCTCACCTTCGGTCTGCCCCTGTCTCCTCACGTCTGTACCAAGGTTTCAGAGGCTACCCTGGCCCCGCTGAGGGAGAAGGGCATACGCATTCTCAATTATCTCGATAACTGGCTAATCCTAGCTCACTCGCGAGATCTATTGTGTGCGCACAGGGACCTTGTGCTTCAGCACCTCGACTGACTCAGGCTTCAGGTCAACTGGGAGAAGATCAAGCTCTCCCCTGTGCAGAGCGTCTCTTTTCTCAGTATGGAGTTGGACTCGGTCACTCTCAGGGCACGTCTTATGACCAAACGTGCTCAGTCAGTGCTGACCTGCCTGAAGACCTTCAGGCAGAAGGTAGCAGCGCCAGTGAAACAATTTTCGTAAGAAAGCAAGCCACCCCAGTGCCTCCCCACCTCGGTCCTTCTACCGACGGGTATGAGGCCAGTGCGGCTAGCACTGGGGGCGATTTGGGGACAACAATTGGATCGCCTCTGCCGGGTATCCCCCGCAGACCTCCCATTCCCCAACACACTTGTCTGCCCCAGTCGGGCTTCTGGATGAGTCCGCCGGCTCATCTCATGCCGAGTCTGGCCTCTTGTTCGGAGCCCGTGAAGATGATGAGCTCTCGAGCGCAGCATCAGAGAGCGGGCTTGTCCAGTCGGACACAGAAGCCTCAGCTGGGCTCCCCCATCTCGGGGACGATTGCCCAGTCACAGGCTGATGCAGAGATGATGGACATGCTTTAAATCAAATCAAATCAAATCACTTTATTGTCACACAGCCATATACACAAGTGCAATGGTGTGTGAAATTCTTGGGTGCAGTTCCGATCAACATAGCAGTCGTGACAGTGATGAGACATATACCAATTTACAATAACATCAAATTAACACAACGCAGTTTAAACATCTGTTATACATAATTAAACTCGACTTAAAACATCAAATTAACACAACACAATTTAAACATCTGTTATACATAATTACACTCAACTTAAAACATCAAATTAACACAACACAATTTAAACATCTGTTATACATAATTACACAACTTAAAACATCAAATTAACACAACACAATTTAAACATCTGTTATACACAATTACACTCAACAATATACAAATAATAACATACACTGTACAGTATACAATATGCTGTTTTTGTTTTTTTTTTTTTTTTTTGTTTTTTACTATATAGATACTATATAGATACACATTATTCAATAAAAATTAAAATATATATGAAAAAAGTATATATATAGAATGTACAGTATTGTACTGTATTGACATTCAGGCTGTCGGTTGATAGTCAGTTGTTAAGAGAGACATAATATAATGACAGTAATATAATTTAAGACAGTCCGGTGTGAGATAAAAGAGTAATAAAGTGCAGGGCTGATGTATTTTGATCGTGGGAGATCAAGAGTTCAGAAGTCTGATTGCTTGGGGGAAGAAGCTGTCATGGAGTCGGCTGGTGCGGGTCCTGATGCTGCGATACCGCCTACCTGATGGTAGCAGTGAGAACAGCCCATGGCTCGGGTGGCTGGAGTCTCTGATGATCCTCCGAGCTTTTTTCACACACCGCCTTGTATATATTTCCTGGAGGGAGGGAAGCTCACCTCCGATGATGTGTTTGGCAGTTCGCACCACCCTTTGCAGTGCTTTGCGGTTGTGGGCAGTGCTATTGCCGTACCAGGCGGAGATACAGCCAGTCAGGATGCTCTCCACAGTGCAGGTGTAGAACCGTGTGAGGATGTGGCGGTTCATTCCAAACTTCCTCAGCCGTCTCAGGAAGAAAAGGCGCTGATGAGCCTTCTTCACAACGACTTCAGTGTGGACGGACCATGTGAGTTCCTCAGTGATGTGGACACCCAGGAACTTGAAGCTGCTGACTCTCTCCACTGGTGCTCCATTGATGGTGATGGGACTGTGTTCTCTGTCTTTTCTCCTGAAGTCCACCACAAGCTCCTTTGTCTTACTGACGTTGAGGGAGAGGTTGTGCTCCTGACACCAGTGTGTCAGAGTGTGCACCTCCTCTCTGTAGGCTGTTTCATCATTGTCAGTGATCAGACCTACCACCGTCGTGTCATCAGCAAACTTAATGATGGCATTGGAGTTATGTGTTGCCACACAGTCATGTGTGTACAGGGAATACAGTAGTGGGCTGAGAACACAGCCCTGCGGGGCTCCAGTGTTGAGGGTCAGTGATGAGGAGATGTTGCTGCCTATTCTAACCACCTGGCGTCTGCTTGACAGGAAGTCCAGGATCCAGCTGCACAGCGAGCTGTTTAAGCCCAGAGCCCGGAGTTTCTCATCTAGCTTGGAGGGCACTATGGTGTTGAATGCTGAGCTGTAGTCTACAAACAGCATTCTCACATAAGTGTTCTTTTTTTCGAGGTGGGAGAGAGCAGTGTGTATTGTAGATGCAATGGCATCATCAGTGGAGCGGTTGTTGCGGTAAGCAAACTGCAGCGGGTCAAGATAGAGTGGTAATACAGAGCAGATGTAATCTCTGATTAGTCTCTCAAAACATTTGCTGATGATGGGGGTCAGAGCAACAGGACGCCAGTCATTTAAACAAGTTATTTTCGATTGTTTTGGAACAGGCACAATGGTGGATGTTTTAAAGCATGTGGGGACTACAGACAAAGAGAGGGAAAGGTTGAAAATGTCCGTAAAAACACCAGCCAGCTGGTTCGCGCACGCTCTGATGATGCGGCCCGGAATGCCGTCTGGACCCGCGGCTTTGCGGATATTCACCCGTCGGAAGGATCGGGTTACATCCGCTACAGAGACGGAGAGTGAACTAACCTCTGTAGCTTCGGCCGTGAGAGCTCTCTCCGCGAGGGCGGTGTTATTTCCCTCGAAACGAGCATAAAAAGTATTTAGCTCATCTGGTAGAGAGGCAGCGGTGTTCATGGCGGAGTTTTTATTCCCTTTAAAGTCCGTGATGATGTTAATTCCCTGCCACATGCTTCTAGAGTTGGTGGTGTTAAACTGTCCTTCAATCTTACTCCTGTACTGGCGTTTTGCTGTTTTAATAGTTTTTCGGAGGGCATAACTGGCTTGTTTATGCTCCTCCGCGTTCCCGGAATTAAAAGCGGAGGTCCGCACATTAAGTGCCGCGCGAACATCGCTGTTGATCCACGGCTTCTGATTCGGATAGATTCGCACAGTTCTGGTCGGAATCACTTCCTCTACACACGTTCTGATGAAACACATTACGCTATCAGCGTAAAGCTCGATGTCGTCATCAGAGGCGGACCGGAACATCTCCCAGTCCGTGCGATCAAAACAGTCTTGTAGCGTAGAGTCTGATTGGTCCGACCAGCACTGGATCGTTCTGAGGGTGGGTGCTTCCTGTTTCAGTTTCTGCCTGTAAGCGGGCAGAAGCAGAATGGAAGAGTGGTCCGATTTGCCAAATGGTGGGCGGGGGAGGGATTTGTAGCCATCCCGGAACGGAGAGTAGCAATGGTCCAAAACCCGGTCCCCTCGTGTGTTGAAGCTAATGTGCTGGTGATATTTTGGTGCGACTGATTTTAAACTGGCTTTATTAAAGTCCCCGGTCACAATGAACGCGGCCTCAGGGTGCGCGGTTTCCTGCTCACTTATACTCCCATACAGTTCCTTGAGTGCCCGGTCTGTGTCGGCTTGTGGGGGAATGTACACAGCAGTGATAATGACCGCTGTGAATTCCCTCGGTAGCCAGAATGGTCGACACAGAAGCATAAGAAATTCCAGATCAGGAGAACAGAAAGACTTGATGGAATGTACGTTCCTCTGATCACACCAGGATTTGTTGATCATAAAACATACACCACCTCCTCTAGTTTTACCTGAGAGGTCTTTCGCTCTGTCCGCTCGGAGCATGGAGAACCCCGCGGGTTCAATGGCTGAGTCTGGAATCTCCGCAGACATCCAAGTTTCCGTAAGGCAGATAACGCAGCAGTCCCTCGTTGGAAAGAGATCCGCGCTTTCAGCTCGCAGAGCTTGTTATCCAGAGACTGAACATTTGCCAGTAGAATACTGGGTAGCGGGGGTCGATTTGAGCGGCGTCTTACTCTGATGAGAACGCCGGCTCTGTTTCCCCTTTTCCTCCTGTGTTTCCGCGGCCGTGCTGCCCAGACAAAGGGCTCCGCTTGCGTGTTTGTAAACAGCGGGTCGGCATTGAGGAATGTGAAGTCCGGTTTACGGTGTGAGATCGCTGAGCCAATGTCCAAAAGTGTTTGTCTGTCGTAGACAATAAGGCAGACAACATCCAAGACAAAAAACATAAGAATTGTAAACAAAACAAACAAACCATTGCTATGTTGTGTCGGAGCTCGCAACGCAGCAGCCATACTCGGCGCCATCTTGAGTCCAATCTTTATCGGGTGGCCGCGAGCATCGGGCTAGAGTGGAACCCTCCACTCTCCCCTGAACCCTCGCGGCTCGATGATTGGTTCCTGGGCTCAAAGCAGCCACGCCCCACTCCAGTGCCTTTCTTCCCAGAAGTGAACGAGGAGCTGACGAAGCATGGGGGGCACCTTTTACTGCCCGGTCCTGATTCCTCAGTTCCCCTGCCCTCACTACCCTCGATGGCGGGGTGGCCAGGGGCTATACGGTGATTCCCCAGGTGGATAAGGCGCTCACAGTGCACCTATGCCCACAGAGCGCTGCCACCTGGCACGGACGCCCAAAGCTTCCGTACAAGCCTTGTAGGTTCACGTTGTCCCTGACGGCTAAAGCCTTCAGCGCTGCTGGACAAGCCACCTCTGCCCTGCACGCCATGGCTCTCCTGCAGGTCCACCAAGCCAAGGCGCTAAAAGAACTGCACAAGAGTAGTTCCGCCCCAGATCTGATGCAGGAACTGCACTCGGTGACCGACTTCCTGAGACGGGCGACCCAAGGACAAAGGAACCCACTCACCTGGAGCTGGTAAGAAGACCACTCCATCCCCCGGTGGATGGCCGGGTGGAGAATCTTTTGTTGCCTTTTTGTTTGATTTCACCGCATGCCCAAGTGGCTGCGGTACCCAACAGTTCAGCAAAAGAGTGGTTTCCTTCTTCCCTGGGTCACATACTCAGTGTGCACGGTCGTCATCACGACTACCGTCCACGGGTTTTTCCTTGCAGTATTGGCGCTCCAGCGGTGGTCTTCCCGCCCCTGAGCACCCAGCTGTGGCACACAGCCGGTCCCGATGTCTCCACAGGTTACGAGGGCAGGCCTCTACCTCCCCCATCCCAGGCTGTTCCGGGGGTGGTCACAAGGAGCCAGGTGAGTGCTTTGATGTCCCTAGACCCAGCATGGCCTAGACGTGGTGTGGCACCAAGAGCTCCGCCCCACCGCGAGGCCGGACTGTCCGACTCGGCTACGCGATTCAGTTCGCCAGGCGCCCGCCCAGGTTCAGCGGTATCCACTTCACCTTGATGAAGGACGAAAACGCTGCTACCTTGCGCACGGAGATCGCTACCCTCCTACGGAAGGGCGTGATAGAACCTGTCCCTCCGGCCGAGATGAAGAAGGGGTTTTACAGCCCCTACTTCATCGTACCGAAAAAAGGCGGTGGGTTGCGGCAAATTTTGGACCTGCGAGTACTGAACTGGGCTTTACACAGACTCCCGTTCAAGATGCTGACGCAAAAACGCATTCTGGCGAGCATCCGGCATCAAGATTGGTTCGAGGTAGTAGACCTGAAGGACGCGTACGTCTCGATCCTACCGTGACACAGACCCTTCCTGCGGTTTGCATTCGAGGGTCAGGCGTATCAGTACAAGGTCCTCCCTTTCGGCCTGTGCCTGTCTCATTGCATCTTCACGAAGGTTGCAGAGGCAGCCCTTGCCCCGTTAAGGGAAGTGAGCATTCACATTCTCAATTATCTCGACGACTGGCTAATCCTAGCTCACTCCCGGGACATGTTGTGTGCACACAGGGAGTTGGTGCTCTCACACCTCAGCCGACTAGGGCTTCGGGTCAACTGGGAAAAGAGCAAGCTCCTCCCGGTTCAGAGTATCTCTTTCCTCGGTTTGGAGTTAGACTCAGTCTCTTTGACAGCACGCCTCACGAACGAGTGTGCCCAGTCAGTGCTGGCCCGTTTGAAGACGTTCAAACAGAAAACAGCGGGTCCACTGAAAATTTTTCAGAGGCTCATGGGGCATATGGCATCCTCAGTGGTAGCCACCCCGCTCGGGTTGATGCATATGAGACCGCTTCAGCACTGGCTTTTCTGTCCTTGGATCGACCTCTTATTTCTATAGGCAGGTGTTCCCCTTGAACTGGTCTCCAGGCGCATCGTGGTCACGACAGACACCTCCAAAACAGGCTGGGGCACTGTTTGCAATGGGCATACAGCCACCAGCTTGTGGACGGGCCCACGACTGCATTGGCACATCAACTGCCTCAAGTTGTTGGCAATTCTGCTCACCCTGCGGAGGTTTCGGCCGTTGATCCAGGGCAAGCATGTGTTAGTTCGGACAGACCACTCGGCAATGGTAGCATATGTCAACCGCCAAGGCGGTCTGCTTTCTCATTGTATGTCACAACTTGCCCGCCGTCTCCTCCTGGTGTCAGCAGCACTTCAAGTCGCTGCGATGCACTCACATCCCAGGCAACCTCAACACTACAGCGGACGCGCTGTCACGGCAGGTTACCCTCAGGGGAGAGTGGAGACTCCACCCTCAGGTGGTCCAGCTGATTTGGAGTCGATTTGGACAGGCACAGGTGGACCTGTTTGCCTCCCAAGAATCCTCCCATTGCCCACTCTGGTATGCCCTGACCGTGGGCCCACCTCGACATAGATGCGCTGGCACACAGCTGGCCCCCTGGCAAGGTCAGGGAGGATGAGGAGCAGGTCGTCCTGGTAGCACCCTACTGGCCCACCCAGACATGGTTCTCGGACCTCACGCTCCTCGTGACAGCCCCCCCGGCGAATTCCCCTGAGGAAGGACCTTCTTTCTCAGGGACGGGGCACCATCTGGCACCCGTGACCAGACAATCTGGAATCTCCATGTCTGGCCCCTGGACGGGACGCAGAAGACCCACTCTACGAGGTGCCTGTATGCCTTTAAGTGGCATCTGTTCGCTAAGTGGTGTTCTTCCCGACAGGAAGACCCCCAGAGATGTGCAGTCGGATCAGTGCTTTCCTTTTGAGCACTGCCCCAGGAAGAGGCAGACCCAGCCCTGTTGTTGCTGTGGCCGGTGCACACTTTACGCATCTATTTGGATCACACACAGAGCTTTAGGATCTCTGAGCAGCTCTTTGTCTGCTTTGGTGCACATTGGAAAGGAAGCGCTGTCTCAAAGCAGAGGATCGCCCACTGGCTCATTGACGCCATAACTATGGCATATCACGCCCAGGACGTGCCGCCCCCGGTAGGGCTATGAGCCCATTCTACCAGGGGTGTAGCGGCCTCCTAGGCCCTGGCCAGGGGTGCCTCTCTAACAGACATTTGCAGAGCAGTGGGCTGGGCAACACCCAACACCTTTGCAAGGTTCTACAACCTCTGGGTGGAACCGGTTTCATCCTAGGTAGTGGCACACAATACAGTTGGATAAGCCCGGGATAGCCGGCTGGGTGTATCGCTTGCACATAGCGCCATTCACCTCCTCTGAGCTGAAGACGTGCACCATTAATTCCCAGTAGTGTTCACAAACTATGTTCCCTGGTTGACTTCCTCCGAGCCCTGTGGCAGTTGAGTTTTCAGAGAGACTCACTGCCAGCCCAGTACACGTGCTAACTAAGAGCCCCTGTTCTGGGGTAGGTGCTCCGCATGTGGCGGTTCCCTGTAAGGTAACCCCATGCGATGTATATCTTCTGCTAATTCGTTTCCCTGTTGGCAAACTGCATCTTCCTTGGGCAGATCCCCCTCTGCCACAGTCTCCATGTTTGTAGTAACTCCTCCCCCGTTGGGTAGGATCTACCATGAGACTCTCCACACGTATTTTTCCACTTAAATATCCCCCCCTCTCTTTGGGTGAGGTGTGGTCTCCGCGGTGTCCTCCCCTTGGGAGGGACACCCCCCGACTAGACCTGGTGGCCCAGTCGGATAATCCCCCTTGTTTTTTAGGGAGTGGAAAAAAAAGAAGGGGAAAAGAGGCCACGACTGGGTTAGACTGTTTCTATCTTTTGGGTAGTTGATTTGTCCCCATAGGGCCGTTCGACACTCATAACTATGTTGGGGGAGGTTACGCATCAGCCTGGTGCGCTGGCTACGAGGCACACAGTCGTCTGCCTGTCACACACCGCCAGTTCACGTAACACAGTTCAGCCAGTTGCGGCGTTTTGTATAGGGACCCCTAGTGTCACTACATCAACACAACGTCGAGTGTGTGAAAGATAGGGAACGTCCTGGTTACTTGCGTATCCTCCGTTCCCTGATGGAGGGAATGAGACATTGTGTCCCTCCTGCCACAACGCTGAACTATCCGCTGAAATGGCCAGACCTTGTCTCGGCTCCTCAGCATAAAACCTGAATGAGTGGTTGCATACCAGCTCCTTTTATACCCGTATGTCCGTGGGAGTGGCATGCAAATACCACTCGCCAATTTTCATTGGCCTTTTATCAAAGACCAGAGGTTTTTCAGGCTCCCAAGAGTGACCCCTAGTGTCACTACATCAACACAATGTCTCGTTCCCTCCATCAGGGAACGTAGGTTACACTAGTAACCAGGACGTTTTCCATCTCGCATCTACCATGACCAAGGGGGTGAGTTTGAGAACCAGCTATTTGCCCAACTAAAGCATTACTGTGGAGTTGCGGGGTCCAGAACAATGCCATACCACCCCCAGGGCAATGGCCAGTTGAGGACTTTGTTACAAATGCTAAGAACATTGACTGAACATCAAAAATCGAACTGAAAAAAACTGTCTTAAACTGCTGTATGCTTACAATTGCACTCGCTCAGAAGTAACCAGCTATTATCTGTTTTACCTGTTATTTGGAAGGTCACCGAGGCTTCCTATTGACATGTTGTTTGGATTGAACTCTGAAAAAGGTCCAAGTGATCAAAAAGAGTATGTAGAAAAATGGAAACAAGGAATGGAGGAGGCTTATAAGATTGCTGGTGAGTGCGTTGAAAAATCTGCAGCTCAGAGTAAAAGGCACTACGACAGTAAGGTGAGAAGTACTGCTTTGTAACCGGGTGATCGTGTTCTGATTAAGAATTTAACACCTCGGGGAGGTCCAGGCAAATTGCGGAACTTCTGGGAAGACAATATTCACACTGTTGTGTGCCAGATGGGAAATTATCGTGCAATATATGAAGTTAAAGTTGAAAAAGGAAAGGGACGATCCAGAGTTCTGCATCGCAACTTGCTTATGCCCTGTGACTACTTGCCTCTAGATATTCAAGTCATCAATCATTTTTGATTGATTCAGGGGCATAACATTTTCACAGTCAAAAAACTCAAAAATTCTGTATCAACAAATAACTAAAAAACATAATCACTCTCTTTCTAGACTTATTGCCTAGTTTTGATCACAATTTCCCTTGTTATATACCACTATTCTCTCCACTATTCTTTTTTGTGCTCCCATCTCTTCTTCTCACCTGACTTCCTCTGCTCTGTCATCACTCCTGATTTGTCAACAGTAAAACTCTTCCTGCATTTCTCTTAAAGGGAACATACACTTAAACTACATACATTCGTTTCATACTGCAACACAATAAGAACATATACATTTTTAAACAGCATATGAAGTTTTAATTTCTCAAACCTTGAATTTAATTATTTTAGTTTAGTTTCTTTTAGCAATCCCTCTAGATTACTATTTATTATTAGCTTTTAGTAATCACCCTGGTTACACCGTGCTCCATCTATTATCTTTCATTAGGACAGTACAAACATGATTAGTATGAAAATATAAATTATGGAACAAAGCCTCCTCACATACAATGGAAGAAACAAAAAGAAAGTGCAGAGGGTTTGGTTTTGGCTTTTGCTGCCTGGTGTGAGTCACTGCTTTTTACCCTCTCTCCTACCACATTTAAACAGTTAGCAAGATTTTGCTAATAATTTAATGCAAACAGTCTATTAACATTAAAAATAATAATCCTTTATATCCAATAAATATAACCATTCCATGGACCAGTTGTATATCCACACATGACATACTTCTGTCATTGATTTGTAAGAAATCGAGCTACAGCAGTTTTGTGCATAGTTGAGATACAATCTTCATTTGTCTGGACAAGTAAACATTACACAATGCCTAATCAAATATTTTAAGGAAGGACGTCAGCTGAGAAAGTGATGGTAATACACCTAACGCATCACCTCTGTCTTTTGGAGCAAGCACACAATGCCCAGGCCATTTACTTGATGGTTCAATAAATGTGTATACAGCCAAACTGCAATTGCTTTATTTAGGTCTGTTAGTACAACTTTGATTTCAGTCAGATTAAAGCATTTACATGACATTTTAAAAAGATGAATTACTGTTTTAGTCCAAGTGAAATTGAACTTTTAAAGTGCATGTAAACGTACTGACTGACTGTGTGAGCATAGCCAGTTGGTCTGAGAAAATTCATTGAGCTCAGTGTAATGCCATGCAAAATAGTAATAGGAATGAAATGATTTATGTTAATCAAGAAATCCTATGCACTTCCCCCATAACTGTTACAAAGACAGGTACAGGTATGTGATTGGATGAGATTATCTCTTTTCTAGTGCCCTTTTCCTTTTCAGCATGTCCTTGATTTCTCCCTGCTGCCTGTTGCCTTTTTCTTCTGCCTTTCTTCTATCCATTCGTAAACACAGGGCAATGCATTATTGAATGCAGAAGCAAAAAAAAAAAAATCTATCAGAACAAAAAAAAAGCAGATAAGATGGACTCAAGCGTTGACAGTGCAGTAAACGACGTGGATGTTGGGAGTGACTTATTGCCACCCTCCTTCCCCCCCCACACACACAGTTTCTCCCTTTCCCATGGAATCCATTTCATGTAATTAAAGACTCTCAAATGAAATGGCCCCACTGGAAGTGGCTTTCAGTGGGGAGAGTGGAAGTGCCTCAAGGAGCCGTCCTCGGGCCATTCTCGGATGGCTCGCCGAGGGCTCTGCCACAGTACAGATCAATATCATCTCAGTTATTAATATCAAAAGCGCATTACTTTGTTTTGCGCCTGGCAGCACGCCAAAGCTCTGGGGGCCCGGCCGCCGTTCCCCCCTGGCCATTTACCAAGCACATAATTTACTTTGGTGAGTTTTTAAGGTATTGTTTTGTCAGGGCCAATCAGGGCTGAGTAACAAATTATCCCAGTGGAGTGGTGGGAAGACCATCCATAAGTGGCACATGTGGCCAAACCATTTTTGAAAGTTTCATGTCAGTTACTCTCATCCTTGACTCAGGGGACAGTCGGGATTGGGGTGGTGGAAGCAGGGGGAGGTCACATGAGAATGATGGCCCCCGTGCCCCCCTCTTTGGAATGAGGTCACAACACTAACAAGTGTCTCAGGGCCAAAATTAGACATGATGCTATCTTTGAATGGTGCATTGAATTAAAGCTACGACATGCCGCCCTTGTTGAGAAGCAAAAAATATTGAGCACTTAAAGGAAGATATGGCATTGATTTTTTCTTATGTATTGTCTCATACCTTGAGTCCACATCGGGGGACCACAGGTAGACACGTTAGATGTTGGTGGGAACAACGGACCATCCAGACACCTCATAAAGATACAGCCAAATACATTAGAAACAACAATATAACCCCCCTTCTTTTGTTTACTTTCCATTTGCTTAACATTAATAAACTTGGTTTGTGTGTATTCAGCAATAACACATAAGCATGGCCTGATTAACTACTGACACACTGCTCCACAATTCACATACTTGTATTTGTGCATCTCATCCTATTGTTGTGGTTTCTGCCACCTCTTTGAAACATCAGTCTTGAAGTCTTATTCTACATATCCCCCCACTGGGACTTACATAAGTCCCACTTTCACTGTCCTTATTCAGAGTGCAGTTTCATAATTCAGTCTCCTCAGCTATGCTGTCTAGTGAGTTAAGTCGCACAACTTCATTACCAATGACCAGATTATGCAACCGTCTCCATCCAAGTTTGATTAAGAATGTAGTAAAAGTCTCATTATTCCTTCATTCAATAAATGAAACCTATAAGCATGTTATACTGTAAGCATGAGCATGCAATTGGTTCAGCCTTGTCTTTGGTTGTCACAGTTATGTAGAGTATATCAAACATAAAACAATTAAGAGTAGTAATAAAACATATTAAGAGTTCTTTTTTTGTAGTGTATATATCTTCAACCCAGATAATCTGCGCATCGTAGAGGGTCACCCTTTGGGGAGAGGTTAGGCTAGCACTTACACCCATGGTATGGCTCATTATTCATCTCCTCATACATATCTTTATTGGAGGAATCAATTTCCTCCCAATCTGGTATTTCTGTCCATCCGGAGTAGGTGTCATTGCATTGGACCGTTCACATTGATCAATGTCATCTGCTTCACTGTTGCACAGATCAAAAATGATTTTACTAATGGTATCACACAACAGAATATTATTCCTTCCACAAGGATTGTTATTCCAGTTATTATATTAATTTTAGCCAATCGTGTACCCCATATCTTGAAGAATTCTATTAATTTGTTTTAAACAAACAAGACAAGCAATGTTAATTTTTAGTCACCACCATATTTTCTTTTTCCATTCTTCATTAATATAAAAAATGTACATGAGTTCAATAAAAGCATAAGTAAAAAGTATTAAATCATTTTTCAGTCTTAATTCTTCATCATACAAACATTCCCAGGTTTGTTTAATACTTCTTTACTAAGTCAGGCACTCCTTTATTTGCAACAATTCTCAAAACTTTACCCCCAAAATCTATAATTAATCTTCTACACAGGGTATGATCCCCTGATGGCACAGTGACAAAATGCTTGGTATTTAACACTGTGATAAGTTGTTTTCGTAAAGCGGTTATTAAAATACAGTCGGTAAGAGTGGAACTGACAATTTTCAGGCAGGTTTCTTCTAGATCTCCCTTTTGATGCTTCTGACCTAAAAGCATCCATCCACTTCCTTAAATCCATCTCACCCATTCTTGGGCAGGCTAACAAGGGCGGTGATGCCCTGCCTTAGGTTGCCCCCACTTCTTGCCATTGGAGAGTCTTACCTGTCATTGGGTCATCACCTCTTGCCACTGGTCTCGATACCGCTCAGTCCTATTAGCCAATCCTTAAAAATTTGGTATCAGTAAACAGATATTTTCTTTTATTTCAGGGAGTATCACCTGAGAACCATCATAGCCAATGGAACCATCTACAACTGCTTAAATATGGAGACAATTCAAAACATGGCTAAATTCATAAAGCGTTATTCAAAATTTAACAATCTATTAAAATTGTCCAAATTAAAAGTAAAATGCTACAACTGAACTCATTTACAGATCATTAATTTCCATTCAGGTTGTATTTCTGCTCCTTTAGCAAACATCACAAAAGACCTTGTATCATGGCGGGGACTAACATCAGAACAAAACAAAATAAAGGGTAGCCGCTGTCAAACTTCTAGGAAGCTTATTTAAAAACATCACCTTAATTCAGTAATAGTTTCTAGATTGTTTTGAACCTATATCTATTCATTCAGATGAACTTTCAACTGAATCTCTTGTCTTTAGTATAAACCCTTAACTTTAAATTGCCCTCTGAATATATAAAATCATTAATCATAATGAGGAAAGCTGTTTGAACCTCTCCTTCATATCACTGTATCTAACAATATTGTCAAATCACATCATTTTCCATATAAAAGAAAAGAAAAGAAAAAGAAAAGAAAACAATTTAGAGATGTAAATCAAAAGAAAAATAAAACAATTTAGAGATGTGCCTTTAGCACACTTCAAAAACTTAAACTGAGAGTGAGAGAGAGGGCGGGGAAGGAATTCGGAGGGGGACATTCCACTCCTTCACACTGTTTCTAATCTCATTACAGCTATTCTTTCAACAGTGAAAATAGTGATAATTATACAACACCTATCTTGTAGCTTTGTCATTTTATTGCAGTCCTGTCATCTTATTACTAATATAATCCCCTCTTTTTTTATCTTTTTTTTTTAAGTCAATTAACTCTCTTATGATTACTTTCTCCCTTTTCTTACTGTTTCTCAGGAGAAGGAACTTTTATTCTATCTAATGAAGCAACACAAATCACCTTTTTTAAACAAACAGAAAAGTAATTACAATTTAAACAAAAAAAAAGTAGTAATGAGGCACAATGGAAATTCAAACAAATCTCTTTTCTTGTGTTTTGAAATAATTGCTCAGTAAAATACACTACATCCTTTTAATTTCTCATGACTCTATTTATCATCATTTAACAATAAGATTTTTCATTTATTATTCTCTTATACTTCTCAGCATTTCCTGACAAATTATTCAGTTAAATAGTAGAGACAAACATCATTGTGCAGAAACTGTATGCCTCTAAAGTGATAATTTCAAGGATTCATCTCAAAATAGAAATAGTTTATTAGAAAAAGACACTCAATCAACTCTTTGTAGCATCCATTAACCTTTTTCTTTAAAGTGAGGGTACTCTCTGGAAAATTTGGGGGGTAACCAATCCAATAGGTAACTCTAACTTTGCCATCAAGTTTTAATATTTACTCTTTAATTCAATAAATCAGTAGTTAGATGCTGGATATAAATTTAGACCCTCAGAACAATTTAGACATGGATATTGAACCAATGGATTGCAGTTTGGAAAATCAAAAAATCCAATTAGTGGATAAGACTGAAATCAACTTATCCAGAGAAATATGAATCCACATTTGAAATGTCAAATCAGTATTGATTACCAGCAATCATGAGAGCGGGAGGGCCAATCAGATAATAGCCCACATCATTCAGTCTTTTTTCCTTCGGACTTCCTCCTGCAGTATTAACAACTTCAATAAATCATCTGGCCCAGCCATCTGCAATGGTGAGAGACTGGTTCCAGAATGAGTTAATGAAACAACATACACATAATGATAACAACACAAGGGTAAAACATAGTTAGTATCAAAGACACTCACAGAATAGACACATGAATATGAAGTTATTAACATTCATAGTTGAGGAATTTACGATGTTCAATTTTAATCTTCATGTTTCTCCATGGGTTTCACCTGCTACCAATGACCAGTTTATCCTTAGCATTATCAATATTTTTATTGTGAAATACGTCAATGTTAATTCTTAAATCTTCAAATCAGAACTTCTAGCACGAATAACATTTTCCATTTTTTGTACTTCCAAAAGAAGAAAACTTCTATTTTGTTAGATATCAGAGCATCTGAGCAAAATTGTTTACAACGTTTGCTTAGTTCTGCCTCCTTATTGGAGGTTGGGACTTTATTTTCCATTTTATCTGGCATGATTGGTCACAGAACAAACCCAAGGAAAAAGCATCACAATATTGGCAAGGCTGCCACACATAAAGATCAGAAAACAGATATTAAGAGCACAACTTTTCCAACAAATTGAAAAAACAGAGAGCATGTAATGATCCAAATCATTTCTAATTTTATTTCCTTTAATTTTAGTCTCAAAGGCAGCTTCTCAGTGTACCCATGACCAACCAATGCTACACTGTGTTTAAAACAAGAAAAGAAAAAATTTAACTAAACGAATCTGCTATCTATCTTTTCTAAATGTGGAGACACCAAGAGAGACAAGGTTCTGTAGACTATTCTTGGCACCATCTTTACAGAGTAATAGGTCATAGGTCTTTGTTTATTCCGGGCACTACCAACATCGGTCTCAGTCTCTCCATCAGATAGTCCCTAACAAACATAATAAACTCTACTTACCTTAGTTTTGTTGGCTGATCAAGTTTACACCGATAAAGTTGCAACTCACATGTAAATTTGTTCTTCAGACATATTTAAACACATAGAAAATCAAAAACAAAACAAATGATCATGGGTTCTTACATTTAAATATCAAGACTTTATAGTGTTTAATTTAATATTGTTAAAAAATTGTATTCTCTCATAAACTGGACCAGACAGAACATAAAACAGACACATGAATGTGAAGTTTTCACATTTAAGGTTTACTTTTAATACTCAAATTACAAAATATAATTTTGTTATTAGTCAGTTCCACCTTTCTTTTTCATTTCTCTTCCCCATTCTCTTGACATCTTGGCATTTCCATTTGCTTAACCGTGGCTTTGATAACTAATGACCTCCATGAAGGAAGTACACAACAAAACGATAGCCCTCCTAGCATTATTGCAATTCCCCAAAACTTTCCCAGTTTACATAATGCATCTCTCCCCAACAAATTAACAGGATACTGATTTGTATGGTTGCACTTTTGTTTTTAGTTTGTAGCCTTTTTCTCTTCTCTGTGTCCACCTTCTTATATTTTTCAGAGAATTTTCTCCTTTTTTGAACAGTGCTAGCATTTCTCTCTCTTTTTCCCTTTTCGTTTCTCTCTTTTTATTTTTTTACTCTTATCTTTAGTTGTATAATTTTTTATCAAAGTTTCCATTTCCTCGCACAACACTACATCAAATGACCCTTCCTTTGGCCGTATTGTCATCATATCTTTGTTCTCTTTTGCCATTTGCTCTACACAATGGATATTTTAATCCTAATTAGGAAAAATGTATCAATGTATCAATTTTTGTAATAGTTTTTATTTGTTTGAATAATATGATCTTCTAGTGCCAAACAACAATAACAGCTGCTTTTTCTTAGATAAGCTGAGTCTTTATTTCTTTCACTGTTATTTTTACTTGGCATATAAAGAATGAAAAATTATTTTATCATCATTCATTCAGATTAATCATTAAATTTAGAGAATAAACGTATATCTTACTATTTTTATTTATTTTTTACTACAATAATCTGCAAAGCCAATATCTTAAAACAATTTTTCTCATTTCTTTCACTTTCACTTTTTTAATACATAACGTTCATACAAGTCCCTTTTTTATTTATTTATTTCGCTTTCTCATTTCTTTGAGATTATATCAATCAATTATTTACACAGTGGATTTCTAGATTTTAGTATTTCCACTGGAGTGTTTGCCATAATTATACCTTATGCAATATAACAACACTTATCTTAAATACAACCTTTGTTTAAAATCAAGTTGCTTAGTTGACTTTAGTTTAATGCAATACACTGGAATCAAAGCTTTATTGTTCATCCAGATAATGTGATTTCCCAAATGGAATTCAATCACCTTATAGTTCTTTATAATTTTAATATTCTTCTTTGTCACTGTGATATGAACTTTAACTCTAAGCACAGCTATACAACTTTCATGTCTAAATTATCTGTATGAAGTCAAGTAAATTTCTATGCTACAGTCTAGTTTAGGAGTTATGATCTGGCACATTTCCAACAACAGCTGCTCTTTCTAAGTTCAGTTAATCTTACTTCAGGCTTCCTTCATGGCATGAAAAGAACAGCCCAAGACTAAATTTAGTCCAGCCAGCTAAGAGTTAACTTTTTGCTTTCATGCACATTTTGTTTTACAGCAGTGTTGTCTCACCATTTTTATTCTTTTTCCTATTGTCAGTTTATACTGTATTATATTTATTCTTCAATATATATATTTTATCAATGGTTTTAATTCCACTTTGCAACCAGAATAATTTTTAAGTGCCCTCTTTGCCTCTAATCATCAGATCTCTTCTGCCTCATATATTGATGGAAGGTTGAAAATAGGCCTAAATAGATTTTCTTTGCTATAAATTGCATATATACTCCTCATTAGTTATGCAGCAAAGGCTGAATCTCTCTATCTGGATCATAAATTCTACAATTTGAAGAATGGCCAAACAACCTACAAAGCCAATATCTTGGAACATTTTTAGTTTTCTCTGTGTTATCAAAGGAAATTCCTTTCCAAATTTTCACAAGAGACAGGCTTTTATTCCCAACATCCGTTCAACATATAAAAGACAAACATTCTTTATTAAGACAACATTTACACCATTCATCGTATCCCTTTAATTTTAATTTAATTTTTAGCTCATACTACATTCAAATTCACACTTGTCCCCTTATTTATAGGGCTCATATAACATACACACTGTGTTCCTTTTATTTTAAGGATGCATCATACATTCCAGTCCCTCTACTGGGCTCATACTTGTACTCAGTCATACATTTCCATATGCAATTGTACTTCAGTCACACTTCACACACTTTCAAACACAGACACAAACACTCTCACAGACACAGAAACTTTTACACTTTTTACAAACACAAGGCCTTTATAAACACAGAGCTCTCAAAAAATACTATAATTCTATTCTACCACCTCTCTTAGGTGATCTACAGGATTTCTTCCTACCTGGTCAAAAACCTGTGATTCATGCCTACCCTGTTTCTATAAACTTTATCTGCTTTCATTTACTGTTATCCATCTAGGCCATTTTAACAGCAAAAACAGATAATTGCAGGATTTGCCTACCAAAAACCTGTGATTTTGCCTATCCGGCTTTTTTTTTTTTTTTTTTTTTTTTAAACTTTATCTGCTTTAATTTACTGTTATCCATTTAGGCCTCTTAACAGTAAAAACAGATCATTGCATGCAATTATTTCTTCTGGAATCAAAACCCTTTCAGTTTTTTTGCTCTTTAAATCTGGAGAAGCTTTTTGAGTGTCCTTACCACCATGGGCAAACTCTAGCAAGCAACACAAATTAATTATAAGCAAAAATGCTTACCTTAGGTGGCCACCTATTTGTGTCACCTGCCAAGCCAGCCTGCAGTGATCTTTCACCCTTCTGCTCCTTCCAATCCCATCCTTGTCGCCAATATGTTGTGGTTTCTGCCACCTCTGTGAAACATCACTCTTGAAGTCTTGGGGTTTTGATGCCAGAAGATAGACTTTATTATCAGAGATAAAAAAGCTGAGTTGCTCTGCAGTTGCAACAACTCCAGCAAGATGGTTTGCACCCGCTTAAATACATATCATCTACCAAGGAGTGGCCAATACATTCCATAAATGTCACAATCATTCATCACCCTATTCTTTGACTCCAGTCTGTTTATTTTAAGAAGAGGACAGGAGACACCTGTGGAGGAACCTCAACATATATTTTTTCAGCAGTCATGAGAGCAGTTTACTGTATGTGAGCACATTCCTTTCCTACACAGGCTTCTCCACACACACACACTAAGATTCATGCTTGACCATCAGAAATAATTGTAGAATAAAATGGCTATATTAACATTGATTATACTTAATTTATACTCAACTTGATTAAAAATATACTACACTATAAAAAAAGATATTTTTTTTTTCCAATGGATGTAGATGCTTGTGTTTTATAACAAGAAAACAAAGTGAGGAGTGATTTCATGGTTAAGAGTTATTTACCGGCTACTGAATGTCACTGTTTTAAGTCAATAAATTTTTTATTTGTATAGTGCCTTTTACAACACACATTGTTTCAAAGCAGCTTTACAGAAAATCATGCATTAACAGAAAATTAAACTGTAATATCTATAATGTCTTATAGTCATCATTGTGTAGTTTGATAAAATACGACTGTGAATTGCGTTTAAAAATAAGTAATTAAATAATAATTGTATTTAGAACCCCAGTGACCAAGCTGAAGGCGACTGTGGCAAGGAACACAAAACTCCATAAGATATTGGTTAATGGAGAAAAATAACCTTGTGAGAAACCAGGCT
Organism: Myxocyprinus asiaticus; assembly: GCF_019703515.2. Classification (NCBI taxonomy): domain Eukaryota; kingdom Metazoa; phylum Chordata; class Actinopteri; order Cypriniformes; family Catostomidae; genus Myxocyprinus; species Myxocyprinus asiaticus. Next base: position 16,904,704 of record NC_059358.1, on the reverse strand, counting down.
CACTGTGGGGGCCAGTTCCCCTCTGGCTAACATCATGAATATAATGCCAATATTACTTATATATAGTGCAAGTCATGGTTTAAAATTATTAAACTAAGTAAGTGTTAAGGGTCAGTGTTTAAATAAAGATTTTGTAGGAAATGTAAGATTAATGACTAATGTCTTTGGAGTCCATCCTGGATTAACTGCAGAAGTTCACATAGATGCATTGTCCTTGTTAGTTGGCTGATGAAGGGTTTTGTTGGCAAATAACTGATAGTCTATGTATTCCATTATAAGAGTGTAGTCCATCATTAGACCGAGGTGATGCAAGCAGAGATCAGTGAGGCTCATCGCAGTTTAACTGGCCGGTAATTTCAGTGAGTTCTATCCTAAATCCAAGGTTCAGGCAATGGCATGTGATGTATCCCATGTCTTATGGTTGGAGTTGGCATCAGTTCATCCTCTGAAGTCCATCGTAATAGACTGAAGTGATGTTTGGCTGGCACCGGCTGCTAGTAGTCGTCATCACTCAGAAACACGTAGGAGTGGAGTCCAACATGAAGGAGGAATGGAGCTGGATTCAGCCAGTTCTGGTGACCACAGTATAGGAGTCCCGAGGTTGAGACAGGTAAACAAATAGAATAATATTAGCATAGATGCCATTCAATTTATTGCAGAGTTATAGATCATGATCAAAGTTTCTGGTTTCTGGTTCCGGCAGACCTAACTAAAGCAGCCTAATTGTGAGTTGAAGGATAAATTAGGTGTATGCCTGGCTAAATAGATGAGTCTTTAATCTAGACTTAAACTGAGTGAGTGTGTCTGCACCTTGAACAGTGTTAGGGAGACTGTTCCATAGTTTAGGAGCCAAATATGAAAAGGATCTACCTCCTTTTGTGTGGATTTTGATATTCTAGGATCTATTAACAGGCCAGAATTTTGCAATCGTAATGAACGTGATGGAATATACAGTGCATCCGGAAAGTATTCACAGTGCTTCACTTTTTCCACATTTTGTTATGTTACAGCCTTATTCCAAAATGGATTAAATTCATTATTTTCCTCAAAATTCTACAAACAATACCCCATGATGACAACGTGAAAGAAGTTTGTTTAAAAACTTTGCAAATTTATTAAAAATAAAAACAAAAACAAAAATCACATGTACATAAGTATTCACAGCCTGTGCTCAATACTTTGTTGAAGCACCTTTGGCACCAATTACAGCCTCAAGTCTTTTTGAGTATGATGCTACAAGCTTGGCAAAACCTATTTTTGGGCAGTTTCTCCCATTCTTCTTTCCAGGACCTCTCAAGCTCCATCAGGTTGGATGGGGAGCGTCGGTGCACAGCCACATTCAGATCTCTCCAGAGACGTTCAATCGGGTTCAAGTCTGGGCTCTGGCTAGGCCACTCAAGGACATTCACAGAGTTGTCCCGGAGCCACTCCTTTGTTATCTTGGCTGTGTGCTTAGGGTCGTTGTCCTGTTGGAAGATGAACCTTCACCCCAGTCTGAGGTCCAGAGTGCTCTGGAGCAGGTTTTCATCAAGGATGTCTCTGTACATTGCTGCATTCATCTTTCCCTCGATCCTGACTAGTCTCCCAGTTCCTGCTGCTGAAAAACATCCCCACAGCATGATGCTGCCACCACCATGCTTCACTGTAGGGATGGTATTGGCCAGGTGATGAGCGGTGCCTGGTTTCCTCCAGACATGACGCTTGCCATTCAGTCCAAAGTGTTCAATCTTTGTTTCTCATGGTCTGAGAGTCCTTCAGGTGCCTTTTGGCAAACTCCAGGCGGGCTGTCATGTGCCTTTTACTGAGGAGTGGCTTCCGTCTGGCCACTCTACCATACAGGCCTGATTGGTGGAGTGCTGCAGAGATGGTTGTTCTTCTGGAAGTTTCTCCTCTCTCCACAGAGAAATGCTGGAGCTCTGTCAGATTGACCATCTGGTTCTTGGTCACCTCCCTGACTAAGGCCCTTCTCCTCTGATCACTCAGTTTGGCCGGGTGGCCAGCTCTAGAAAGAGTCCTGGTGGTTCCAAACTTCTTCCATTTACGGATGATGGAGGCCACTGTGCTCATTGGGACCTTCAATGCTGCAGAACTTTTTCTGTACCCTTCCCCAGATCTGTGCCTTGATACAATCCTGTCTCGGAGGTCTACAGACAATTCCTTGGACTTCATGGCTTAATTTGTGTTCTGACATGCACTGTTAACTGTGGGACCTTATATAGACAGGTGTGTGTCCAATCAACTGAATTTACCATAGGTGGACTCCAATCAAGTTGTAGAAACATCTCAAGGATGATCAGTGGCAACAGGATGCACCTGAGCTCAATTTTGAGTGTCATGGCAAAGGCTGTGAATACATATGTACATGTGATTTTTGCCTGTCCAGCGTAATAAATTTGCATAGATTTCAAACAAACTTCTTTCACGTTGTCATTATGGGGTATAGTTTGTAGAATTTTGAGGAAAATAATGAATTTAATCCATTTTGGAATAAGGCCGTAACATAACAAAATGTGGAAAAAGTGAAGCGCTGTGAATACTTTCTGGATGCACTGTATCATAGTAGGAGGTCACTTAAGTACTGCGGAGCTAGACCATTCAAAGCTTTGTACGTAGTTGAAAGAATTTTAAAATTAATACGAAATTTAACAGATAGCCAATGTAACGACGATAAAATGGGGCTAATATGATCATATTCCTTGGTTCTAGTCACCACTCAAGCTGCTGCATTTTGAACCATATGAAGTTTATTTATTGATCTTGCTGGACATCCTCCCAGTAATGCATTACAATAATCTAGTCTTGAGGTCATGAACGCATGAATTAGTTTTTCGGCATCAGCAACAGAGAGCATGTGTCGTAATTTCACAATATTTCTTAGGTGGAAGAATGCTGTTCTACAAACATTGGTAATTTGATTTACAAAGGACAGATTGCTATCAAATATAACACCAAAGTTCATTGCTGTTGTAGACAATGTAACAGTACATTCATCAAGAGCCAAATTATATTTTAGCGGCTTGTTTTTAGAGGTTTTTGGTCCAATAATTAGTACTTCTGTTTTGTTGGAATTGAGTAGAAGGAAATTTCTGGCCATCCAATCTTTTATTTCATTGATACACTCTGCTAATTAGGGGAACTGTGAAATTTCGTCGGGTTTTGAAGAAATATAAAAGCTGGGTATCGTCAGCATAACAGTGGAAATTTATTCCATGATTCCTGATAATATCTCCCAGGGAAATATGTACAAGGAGAAAAGCAGAGTCCCTAAAACTGATCCCTGTGGCACTCCATACTTTTGTTTGGTTTGACAATTCCTCATTTACATAGACAAAGTGGTAGCGGTCTGCTAAATAGGACTTAAACCATGCTAATGCAAATCCACAAATGCCAACATAATTCTCTAGCCTATTCAAGAGAATGTAGTGATCTGTCATGTCGAATGCAGCACTAAGATCTAAAAGCACTAGAAGTGAAATGCAGCCGTGCTCAGATGATAAGAGCAAGTCATTTGTAACTCTGATAAGTGCAGTCTCCGTACTGTGATGGGGCCTAAATCCTGACTGAAATTGTTCATATATACTATTTCTCTGTAGAAATGAACATAGTTGTGAGGATACTACATTTTCTAGTATTTTCAACGTAAACGGGAGATTTGAAATTAGTCTATAATTAGCCAGTTCTCAAGGATCAAGTTGTGACTTCTTAATAAGCAGTTTGATAACTGCCATTTTAAAGTTTCTTAGGACATGTCCTAAGGATAGAGAGGAGTTAATAATATTAAGAAGAGGTTCTGAGATTACAGGGAATACCACTTTTAAGAGCTTAGTTTGTATTTGATCTAACTTAGATGTTGTGGCTTTTGATGTTTCGATAAGTTTTGTTTGCTCTTCATGACCTATGACAGCAAAGGTTTGAAGTTGCATGTGAGGAAATTTATGAGACACTGTTTTCTGAAGTACTGTGACAGATGATTGCATAATTCCAATTTTATTTCTGATTATTTAAATTTTATCAGTAAAGAAATTTATGAAGTCATTACTCTTGTGCTGCAACAGAACATCCGTTTCATTTATTTTACCATTAGCTCACATGTGCGTGCGCACACAAACACACACACACACACACACACACACACACACACACACACGCTTAGCTTTCTAAATGGATACAAACTATTATGGTTATACCAGAACCAAACAATACTGACTTTCGGTTCCGATAACGGTTCCTGAACATGCAATTTTCCTCCAATGTGGATGGGACGCTGTACCACAATACACTGACAGCACAATTCAGTGGCAGCACTGCCCCTCTACTGAATCTACTGTACAGCAGAACACAGCGCGATCATTGTATTCTGATTCCCGAACAAATGACTCTTGCATGGATCAAATCATTGAATCCAATAAAATGATTGAAATCCACTTGAAATTGAATAAGGACTCTTACTGTGTTTCGCATATTGTATTTAAGGCTTGTGAGGCTTCAATCAGGCATTGCAGTAACTGACTGGTTGTTCATATGATTTTGTTGTAATCAATGGAATTTTATAAAATAATTAATTAAATATGTTGATATGCATGCCATTTTTTTTCCTTTTTTTTGTGTGTGTGCATTTTTTGCATTTTTATTAAATGTATAGTTAGTTGGATTGCATTTATGCCTCTAAAAATCCAAACACAACTTTTTACAAGAATTGTATTAAATGTATTCCTGATTTGTTTTATGTGCTCTGTCAAAATCTGAAATGTTGCCATAATTTGGCAACAGGCTGAGGACAGTAAATACAAAAAGAATAGAATTTGTTACTTCCAAATAAATCTCCCCGGTTCAGAGCATCTCTTTTCTTGGGTTGGAGTTAGACTCAGTCTCGATGATGGCGCGCCTCACGAGCGAGCACTCTGAAATGGTGCTGAACTGCCTAAAATCGTTCAGGCGGAGAACGGCAGACACACTGTAGCAATTTCAGAGGCTCCTGGGGCATATGGTGCCCTCGGCGGCGGTCACGCCACTCGGGTTGATGCATACGAGACCGCTTCAGCACTGGCTTCAGACTCGACTCCAGAGAGGGGCATGGCACCATGGGGCACATCGCGTGGGCATCACGCCAATCTGTCGCCGTTTGTTCAGCCCTTGGACAGACCTGGCATTTCTACGGGCAGGGCTTCTCCTAGAACAGGTCTCCAGGCAAGTTGTGGTTACAACAGATGCCTCCAAGTGTGGCTGGGGCACCATGTGCAATGGGCACGCATTCGCTGGCTCCTGGACAGGGCCATGACTGCATTGGCATATCAACTGCCTTGAGTTGCTGGCAGTATTACTCGCCCTGCGGAGGTTTCGGATGTTGATCCAGGACAAGTACGTGTTGGTCCGGATGGACAACACGGCGATGGTAGCGTACATCAACCGCCAAGGAAGCGTGCACTCGCATCGCATGTCGCAACTCGCCCGCCGTCTCCTCCTCTGGAGTCGGCAGTGGCTCAAGTCGTTGTGAGCCACTCACATCCCGGGCGACCTCAACAGCGTGGTGGACGCACTGTCGCGACAGTTCACGCTCAGGGGAGAGTGGAGACTCCACCCCCAGGTGGTCCAGCTGATTTTGCTTCCCAGGAATCCTCCCACTGCACGCTCTGGTATGCCCTGACTGAGGCTCCCCTCAGCATGGATGCGCTGGCACACAGCTGGCTCCGGGGGCTATGCAAGTATGCGTTCCCCCCAGTAAGCCTACTTGCACAGACGCTGTGCAAGGTCAGAGAGGACGAGGAGCAGGTCATCCTAGTAGCACCTTACTGGCCCACCCAGACTTGGTTCTCGTACCTCACGCTCCTCGCAACAGCCCCCCCGGCGAATTCCCCTGAGGAAGGACCTTCTTTCTCAGGGATGGGGCACCATCTGGCACCTGTGACCAGACCTCTGGAATCTCCATGTCTGGCCCTTGGACGGGACACGGAAGACCTAAGTGGCCTACCGCCCACGGTGGTACTCAGGCTAGGGCTCCCTCTACGAGGTGCCTGTATGCCTTGAAGTGCCTTCTGTTCACTAAGTGGTGTTCTTCCCGACGCGAAGACACCCAGAGATGCGCAGTTGGGTCAGTGCTTTCCTTCCTGCAGGAGAGGCTGGAGGGGCGGCTGTCCCCCTCCACCGTGAAGGTGTACGTGGCCACTATAGCGGTGCACCACGATGCAGTTAATGGTAAGTCTCTTGGGAAGCACAACCTGATCATCAGGTTCCTAAGAGGTGCAAGGAGGCTGAACCCTCCCAGACTGCACCTCATTCCCTCATGGGATCTCTCCGTGGTTCTACGGGGCCTGCGGGGAGCCCCGTTTGAGCCCCTGGAGTCAGTTGAGCTAAAGGCACTCTCTTTGAAGACTGCCCTCCTGACTGCACTCACATCCATCAAGAGAGTAGGGGACCTGCAGCCATTCTCTGTCAGCAACATGTGCCTGGAGTTCGGTCCAGGATATTCTCACGTGGTCCCGAGACCCCAAACGGGCTATATGCCCAAGGTTCCCACGACCCTGTTTAGGGATCAGGTGGTGAACCTGCAAGCACTGCCCCAGGAGGAGACAGACCAAGCCTTGTAGTTGCTGTGTCCGGTGCATGCTTTACGCATCTATTTGGATCGCACGCAGAGCTTTAGATGCTCTGAGCAGCTCTTTGTCTGCTTTGGAGGACAGCTGAAAAGGAGCGCTGTCTACAAACAGAGGATTGCCCACTGGGTCATTGACACCATCGCTTTGGCATATCACGCCCAGAACATGCCGCCCCCCCTTGGGGCTATGAGCACACTCTACTAGGAGTGTGGCGGCCTCCTGGGCTCTGACCAATGGCACCTCTTTAGCAGACATCTGCAGAGCAGAGGACTGGGCAACACCCAACACCTTCACGAGGTTTACAATCACTGGGTTGAGCCGGTCTCGTCCCGTGTGTTGTCAGGTATGAGCAGGTAAGTTGCAGGACAGCTGGCCAGGTGTACCACTTGCATATAGCGCCTTTCCCCTCCTGGAGGCGAAGACGTGCGCTTTTCACCCCCAGTCGTGTTCACGAAGTCGTGGACCCTGGATGTCCTTCCTCCTTAGCCCTGTGGCAGGCGATTTTTCGGAGAAACTTGTTGCCGGCCCAGTACATGTGCTAACTTGGCCCTGTACTGGGATAGGTGCTCCACATGCGCTGGTTACGCATTGGTAATCCCGTGTGATGTATCATCCGTGAGACAGTTCCCCCGTTGGTGAACTCATGTTTTCCTTGGGCAGAGGCCCCTCTGCCCCTGGTCACTGTGTTTGTAGAGCTCCTCCCCCCGGGTAGGACCTACCACGGGGACTTCTCCACATGCGACACTGCCGACATGACTCGGTAAGACCATGTGACATATTTCCACACAATTTCCTCCCCTTCGGGCAAGGTGTGGTCTCCACGGTGTCTTCCCCTTGGGAGTGACACCCCCCCCCCCCCCGACGCGGACACTTATGGCCCCTAGTCGATAAATGATTTCCTCTCTTTTTGGGGAGAAAAAAAGAGGAGAAAAGGCCATGGCTGGGCTAGCCTGTCCCCATTTTTTTGGGCAGTCAACTTGTCCCCGAGGTGCAGGGGACCGTACGACACTCATAGGAGCATTGGGGGAGGTTACATGACGGCCAGGTGTGCTGACTATGAGGCACACAGTGGTCTGCCCGTCTCGCACCGCCAGTCCACGTAACACAGTTCAGCTAATTGTGGCATTTTGTATAGGTACCCCTAGTGTAACTACATCGACACAATGTCGAGTGATTGACAGATAGGGAACGACTTGGTTACTTTCATAACCTCCGCTCCCTGATAGAGGGAATGAGCCATTGTGTCCCTCCTGCCACAACACTGAACTACCCGCTGAAATGGCTGGGACCTTGTCTTGGCTCCTCAGCACGAAACCTGAATGAGTGGTTGCGAGCCAGCTCCTTTTATACCCGTATGTCCGGGGGGGTGGCATGCAAATTCCACTCGCCAATTCCCATTGGCCTTTTCTCAAAGATCAGAGGTGTTTGGGGCTCCCAAGAGTGACCCTTAGTGTCACTACATCGACGCAACGTCTCGTTCCCTCCATCAGGGAATGGAGGTTACGAAAGTAACCCACATGGTTCACCATTTTCTTGTAAGGTATGGACCTATAGAGCTGAGATATTTTTTCTAAATATCTTTGTGTTCTGCTGAAGAAAGTTATGCACATCTGGCATGGCATGAGGGTGAGTAAATGACAGAAGAATTTTCATTTTCAATGTTCAACTATTCTTTAAGTATTCACATACCTGAATTGAATTCTAACTCAAGCACACTTAGGAGTTGTTCAAAATGTATAGGATTAGAAAAGCAAGATTTCTTTTTACATCTTTCAGTGGTGTGAAGAAAAAAAAAAAACATGATCAACTCTCTTCACATGAATGAAAAAGTGAGTAAGGCCTACTTTGGTGAAATAGCAGTTAGAGCACTGATTTTGACTGTTCTGCATTAGTGGGAGCTCCTGGGTATTTGTCTTCTATCCTGCTGTGCCACATCAGGTTGACATTTGAGAGTTGAAACCCACTGTAGTGGAATATCCAGCCCTCCTCTCGGCCTGTTACCCCATGTGCCTTACCCCTCAAAGGACTGATAAAAGGTCTCAGCACTGCAATACATATGAATATTTCATTTAGAATTAAATATTAATCGGTGTGTGTTTGTTTGGTGTCACATGTGTTTTGTTTACCCCTTTCCTCCTGTTTTCTTTCTTTTGTCTACATTCTCACCTTTGTTTTCTCTTGTTTTTTTTACATCAAATTTTCATAAAATTAATCATATGCAAAGAGGGCTTGTGTGTGTGAGATGGAAGATAGGGAAATGTTTGAAGAAAGAAAAGATGAGGAAGAGAAAATGTGTGAGAGAAAAAGATTGTGTCACGTTATAATGTGGGAAGCTGGAAGGGTGTGAGGGCCTAACAGCTGTAAAAGGTTACATCTCTGTCGGAACATTTGGCCTGCCACAATCAGGGTCGCAGCTTGCTTTACGCCCCATATTGTTACCTCTCGCTGGGGTCCCAAGGATGGCTTCATTGCTGGCATAGGTGCTAATTTATGCTCCTGTAGGGGAGCTTGCCGCTAGTTGTGAGAAGCACTGCTCTATAAACACTGCCTCTGCAGTCCAAAGTGAGAGACAAGAGACTAAAGAATGTCGTCCTGGTAAACAAATGCAGAAAAAATACAGATGTGGCACACAAATACCGAAAGAGGTAAGGTGCCGGAGGCAGTGTGTTTGAGAGGTGTACAGCACTACTGTTATGGTGAAAGGAAAGGCATTTGTTTCTGTAGTAAGACATGTAGAAATTTTTTTTTTGTTCCATTAGACATTTGAAGACTTAATGTACCGAAAATTCTCTAACTGACAAGAATTAAAACTGCATGTTAAGAACAAAAATAAAGTTTTAAATGGAATTTCGAGAGGTTCATCTAATTTAAATTCCACCTCTACTTCAATTCACTAATATTATGTGTAATATTAATTTTTTTATTATTAAGAAGTTCAAGGGGGAATTTAGAGCTCAAAGAGAGTGGACAGCAGGCCAGACATTTTTACTTTGAACTCTCTGACCAATTATATGAAAATGTGAAACTCCAACAATTGCACGACCAACACAGATCATTAACCTTTTGTATACCACCTTATTTCCAAGCAATCAAACTGTTGCTGAATTTGTTGTTAGAAAATAAATTTTAAACATGCTACCAACATTTGATCAGCTTCAACAACGAATTATTGAATTTAAGAATGGCTTTGTAAATAAACTAGTGTGATACTGTAACTGATTTGGTGTTTAATTTGATTCATTAAAGTGTATGTGCCTATAAGTCAATGTCCATAAAATATTAGCATGTCGGTAATGAAAACAAAAATCTTGGACAAGCATCCAATTTATGTTACAGCCATCACTTACAATAGTTCACCTATAATAGTTGACCAAATTAAACCAAACAAACATCCACACTAGCAGACTAACCTGGGCTATAAAAATTGCTGAAAGGTATGGGTAAAGAAGAAAATCTAAATCTCCCTATCTTCCCAAAACCAGGAGTTTTGTTATTTTAAACCAAAGGCTTCATTTCTCAACCTTGGTGTCTTTTTTCAAATGGCTCACTCTCTGACCCTCACTGGGCTAGAAAAAATAAATAATAATAGTGAACTGATTAAATCATACCTCCACAAACATTGTGCCACTCATGTGCCATTCAGGGAAAAATAACAGAAGCCATAAATCATGAAGTCATCAAAGGCCAAGAATTAGCCAATGAAATGTTGTGGCTAATAGCTTTTGATTAAAATATTAAATGAACAAATAAAGACTGCATTACGAGGATACAGGGTCCTTTCTATTGATGCCATTGAAAGCTGGACCATTCATAAAAAAATGGACTGTGTCCTCTCTCATCTGAATAGACCTTTAGCGGTATTATTAATTAAATTTTTAATTGTCTGTGTGCTAGGCATTTGCCACAGTTGGCTCTCTTGAGGAATGAGGGGGAGATTTATGTGTCATTTCTATGCAAAATTGACTCTTCAAATCTGGGTCTTTTCTTCATAAATAAATCTTATATGAATGAAAGTGGTGCTGTCGACAATCTATTGTTTTTAAGTCTTAACCTAGATTAAAGTTTATATGACTCTAAAGCCAATATGCAGTATAAGGTAAATCAAAGTCCACTATTTCATGTGAGGGCATGACTTCAAGCAGTTGACTAATATCATTCCTTGAATGCATCTCATTCCCTCAGTTTGTCAAAATCAGATTCATGCATTCAGACTTCCGTACTTCTGAGCTCCACTTGAGGTCATATACAAACAAGGGTAAAACTTTGCTACCATCTTTGCCATCATAATGCCTAATGCAGACTCTCCCATGTCCTCCCCCTCTCTCACTCTCTCAAACTCCTTTTCTTTCTCTTTTCAAACTCTCAGACAAGATGTATGCTGGTGCCCAGGTGGAGGGTAGTGACGGAGGTTTGGGAAGAGGGGGGAGAGAAGGCTAGGTGAAAAAATAAAATCAAAAGCGTCTCTGTTTGAAGTTTTCTGAAAGACTTCCAGAGGAAGACGCTCTTGTCAGGGTGATAGATACTGTACGTGAGGTGAGGAGGACCGGCTAGTCCTGAGCACAGGCTCACCTTTTTAAGTGTGGCCCTAATAATAAAAGCCCATGAATAAAACATTGGGAAAGCTGCATTAGCACCGCCGCTCAGTTATAAATGATCCCTGTGCCCGAGCGCCATTCTGGTAAAAGCCCACAGCATCACTTTAAAGAGAAGAAGAGAACAAGGAAGATAGAGATAGACTGATATGTGTGTATATTTATTTATTTATATGTTTCTGAGCTGGGCTAAAAAGAATAAATAAGTATGCGGACGCAGCTAGAGTGGGGCACCTATTGTTCATTTGCTACCTAGACACTAATTTCGCAAACTGAAGTGGGTGTGTGTTTCAGTATACGAGTTGTGAGTGTGCTTTTGTGATTATGTATCCAGCATTGGAGTTTTAGTCTCCTGTGACTTTGTTACATACCTAAAGGAGAGAGCCACCAATTCTACATTGGGGAGGAACTAACTATAAGTAGCAATGCTACAAACTTCACTACTTTTGTCAGTAGCGTTACAGTACTTCAGTTGTTTTCAAAATAGAAAAGCTTTACCAGTAACAGGCTACTGTTTCCAACAAGTAGCAGTATAGAATAACATCATGCTACATGTACTGTTGATTTTAAATGAATCATTAAAAAAAAAAAAAAAAAAAAAAAAAAAAGTCTCACCAATTCGAGTCCCTGCGCATCATTTTAGGTCCTCCTTTTATTGTTTATATAAATTAATATTTAGTTCAATGCTGCTGTTGGTTACTATGTTTTTGACTTGGTTATATATGTAGCCAAGTGGAGAAATTTCATGTAATTTAACTCTAGTCATAAATTGGACGTGACCCTTTAAGGACCAGAGTTTTGGGACACCTGTGTGGCAGTGCAGGAAAAAATCTGCCCCTTCAATGCCCATATATGGAACAAACAATTAGGCGGAAATGGTAAAAGGAAGGTAAAGATGGAGAAAAGGGGGAGTGGAGAGGATCTAGGAAAAAGAGAGGTGCATGGATTACCTGAGGGTGTACAAGATCAGTTCCTGAGCTAGAGCGGGATGCACGATGTGTTTGGCCGGTGTTAACACCGGAGTGAAGGGGTTCCGCGCCGCACTTCCTGATGCCGGCTGCAGAGTGTTGTTGTCTTCTAATGCTGAAGAGCATTGACAAGTAACCAGTTCAGGTATTCGACTTGTGTCTGCTTCTCTGGAACCTCAAGCTCCCCTGGAATAGTTCTCCCTGCCATCTATGGTCAGTGGTATACACACACACACACACACACACACACACACACACACACACACACACACACACACACACACACACACACACACAAACAAACACACCAATTCGCATACATTCACAGCCCCACATTCGCACCTTGCTCAGAATGAGTGTAGCGTTTAGAGTCTTTTTTTTTTTTTCTTTTAAATTCAGTAACATTTGTGCATATATAATTAACTCTTCTTTGTTTCTTTCCTCCCTGTTTTTTTGTTTGGTTTTGTTTTGGGGTTGATACTTCTGAGTGAAAGGGACACTCGAAATCTGCCAACTTTGATTTACAAATACAGGTGCAGCATCACCGATAGACTTTCAGCTATAGTTTTAAATTTTTTATTTATAACTATATTTTGTTGAATATTGTGCTTATGACTGTTATGGATGGGGTAAACATATATCATATTGAACTGCATTCAGTTGTTTGTGGTGGTTTGTATTTGATTTTTGTTTGGTATATGTAACTGGTGGTTTTTGTGAGCTATTCTTTAGGGTTTAAATTCTACAAGTTGACAGGCTTAGACCTGTCTGGCACCCAAATTATTTTGTAATTATTTAAATTTCAAAGTTTATTCTGGTTTTCGGGCCCGCCACCGTTACACCTCATTTTCGGCACTCTCTCATGTTAGAGACATGAGAATTTAGTATTAATCATATCTTATTTAATGATTTATAGCCCAGAGTGTTTTCTGATTAAGTGAACATGTGTAATGAGAATTGTATTGTTTTAAACTGTTATACATGTCCTTAAAGCCTTGTTAAAAATAAGTAAAAAACGGTGAGTGATTTAAGTATGTGTTAAATGCATAAAATGCTGTGAATGATATAAGCATGTATGTACAATTGTGTATCTTGTGTGATTTGTTTTTTTTTTTCCTTTTTGCAAACCACCTGCTACATATAAATTGGTATTATAGCTTTTGAGTTGTATTTAGTGTAAATCTATCTGTTCAAGTTTATTGCTGTCACCTTAATTAAAATTGCTTATTTATAGTTGAAAAATATAGCTCTGACTAAATTATATCATCAAATAGATATACATTTTAAAAGCTTCAGTCAAGCTACTCTTTTTAAGATGGAGTTAGCTACTTTTTATTAGTTGTTTGTAGTGTAGCTAAGTACTTTTTCAAAAGAGCAGCTAAACTGTAGTTTAACTACTTTAAAGTAGCTTGAAACTTGGCAAGCTATGATTTCAAAGTAGCTTCCCCAGCACTGTTTTACACAAACAGATAGACACTCCAGCCTTGACTTCTGCTGAAACTTAAAGTAGATGTTTTCATTGCAAAGTCAGCTCCCAGATACCTTAAGTTTTGTTTACTTTTGTTTCCTGTAATTACAGCAGAACCATCGCTCTTGCATACACAAGCATTCACTGTTTTCTGTATTAGTGGTTGGCTACACGTCTACTTTCTGCAGAGCTGTGGACTATTATGTGTGTGTGTATAGAGACATAAATCTCTCTCCTCTGGCCTGACCTCATTTGTCAGTGGCACTCCGCAGTGGCCGAAAGGTGGTTGGGCTCCTGTGGAGTCCACAGTAAGCAGTGTCAAGTGGCCTATCCGGGGGGGGGTCACCCTGCCGATGCAGAGGTCAACCTCTTGACCTTTGCTGTTGCGGACTTCAGAGAATGACTTCACAGAAGGTCAGACCTTTTCCTTTCCCCGCACAGGTGTCTATGGCCCTTGCTTTCACTGAGGTCAAGGGTCAAATACGCTCTGGTCAATGAGCTTGACTGTTGCTGGTTAACTCTCTAAACCCAATGGTGAAGACTCACCTTTTGAATACCACCAAGCTCTGGCCTTTTGTAAATCATGCACTTTGAACATTGCACGGTCTGTTGAAAAATTACATGTGAAAGTTCTGTTGGGAATTACTTACAGTACGGATCCTTCCCAGAACAGATGTGTATGTGTGTGAATATGTAGGCCTGTTTATTGAGTGCATATTTAGTTCCTTAACATTGAGGTGGACAAGACAAAGGGGAATGGGAGAAACAAACATACATACATAGACCCCATTAGCAGACTGCTGCATATGTTGAGGTGTAGTTTAAAAATGACTTGAGGGGCAGAGCCTTGCCTGGTTGCAAAGAGGGAACTAGGAATTTCCCTTTGTCTCTGTCATCCTTACTACTTTCTTTTCTCTTCTATCCATTCTATTCCTCATTTCCCCTTCCCTCTGTTTGTTCATCACTGGAGATCATTTGTCTGATGTATTTATTGATGTTTTATCCAGGATGGTTTTTAAAGGAATAGTTCAACCAAAAATGAAGATTCTCTCATTATTCACATACCCTGATGCCATCCCGTATATGTATGACTGTCTTTCTTCAGCAGAACACAAATTAAGATTTTTAGAAAAATTTTGAAGCTCTGTAGGTCCTTATAATGCAAGTAAACGGGTGCCATCAGGGTGCTGGCTTTTTGACGGACCAAAAGGCATATTTAGGCAGCATAAATGTAATCCACATGACCCCAGTCGATAAATTAATGTCTTTTGAATCAAATCAATAGGTTGGTGTATGAAACAAATCGATAATTAAAACTTTATTATTAAGGTGATATGCTGAAGCATATGGGTTGACTAATGCCTTATTTGTGTTTTCTTTTGACATTAGCCTCTACGGTATTTCAATTGTTGTTTTCCTTATGCCTTATTTAATTACCATATTTTAAAGAAAGACAGTCATACACATCTGGGATGGCATCAGGGTGAATAAGAGAATTTTCATTTTTGGGTGAACTATTCCTTTAAATGTTGTGCTGTTTCTGTATGCTTTATTTCAGATGGATTTAAAATGTTTTCTGGTCATGATATTGCCTAGATACCTGATGACTTTATGGGTTTTCAGATCTAGTTTTTCCTATTCTGCTACAGGACTAGAGGTCTCCATGGTTATTGAATAGAAGCCTGAATGTTGCCCATGAACGAGGCCCTGTGACCTGACCCGACTGTCAAATTTTAAAACCAAACTTAAAACTCGAAATTGCTCACTCTCTTTCTGTTTCCTCTCTAAGTGAGTAGACCCAGTTGCACAGATTCTCAAATGCTATGACTCAAAGATGAAGCTGTGTTTGTGTGTGCACAAAATTAGTTGTTACTATTACAGTAAAACAAATAAAAAAAAATATTATATTGATTTAGCAAAAAATACAAACCCAAACACAATGCAAACCTGAAGCTATAAATTAAAAAGTGACCCAAACCTAGTTTGAAACCAGCAGACCTCCTGTGCTACTCTCTGGAAGTACCTACATAAAATGTTGCATCCTTTTTCATCTCTTCGTCATTGTTCGGATTGTTCTGGAAACTCTAGGTGCTTGAAACTGTCCATTTATAATTTGGGCTTCTAGATCAACTCCTTCTGTCCTGATCAAGGGCCATTCCGGACAATTTGTTAAATTTAAGTTTAAAGACAGGATATCTAAATACAGGCCAGTGCAGAGGCCACTGCAACATTTCTGAAACTCATAGGCCCCATTTACACCTTGCATTAACATGCGTTTCATATCCAGTTAGTACCTGGATATTCTGTAGCTTGATTGTATTTACACCTTGCAGTCAAATGCGTCTCCACTGTGATCGGATAGAGGTTAGATAAAATGTAACCCGTACAAAAAAAAAAAACGCTACTTACATATGTAGCCGGTGGGCTGCAAATATCCACACTGGACACAAAAATATCTTTTTGGGGTTTCATTCTGACGGCTGTTAGAAAAAGAGGAAAGACAATGGTCATATATCAAATATTGTATTTAAAAAATAAATACAAAATATATAAAAACTGTCTTTGTGCTTATGAAATATGGTAATTAAATAAGGCATAATAAAATACAACAGTTTAAATATGTGGAGGCTAATGTCAAAAGAAAACAAACAAGGCATTAGTCCACTCATATACTTCAGCATCCATCACCTTAATACATGCCTCTATCACTCACAGCAACCCATGCACTCAACACATGCCCAAACTCTCACAATATTTTATACATTTAACACATGCTTAAATAATCTAAAGCATTTTGCTTTTTTTTTTTTTTTGTACAACAGTTTAAAACAATATAATTCTCATATTTTCACATACAGTATAACATATATTACACTTATTTTGAAAACACTCTGGGCTATAAATCATCAAATAAGATATAATTCATTCTAAATTTATATACCCAGTTCTTACACGTGTGCACAGAACATGGCAAACTTCACACATGCAATCCATATTCATCCTTCAAAAATAACCCACAACAAACACTCAATTTTAACATACAACTCTTCTGAACACATATTTAATGCAATTTAACAACATTTTGTGTATAATTTGATATTTACCCAAAGAATTATCAACCAATGCAACAGATTTAATTATATTCATCTCGCGTTCAACGCTGCACGAGTGAAGCCTGGTTTCACGTGTGACACGCATGATTAAAAACAGGAGAGAGATGCGAGCAAGTGGAGATTTGAGGAGAGAGACGAGATATTCCAAGTGTATTCCAATGGAATAATTCATAGGATTTTGTTCATTGTTCGAGTGACAAGATTGCAAGACGGCAGTGCCTGTTGTGTTTTTCACATTGCGATCATGCGATGGCTGAATTAACAGGAAAAAGGCAAGAACACACAATACAGTGCTAACAACAGATTACTGAAGTGGAACCTCATCACATAAGTAATTACCTACAAAGTTGTATCCAGATAATGAAAACACATTTGCATTTACACCTCCTTAGAATGTGGTCAGAATCCGTTCCTGACCACCTCCGAATGTGTTTTCAGTGATCCGATCATGATCCGATCACAATGCATCTAGGGTGCATTTACACCTGTCATTAAATGTGGTTAAGTGCAATCTGTTAGCAATCTGATCACCAAAAACTCATTTTAATGCAAGGTGTAAATGGGGCCATGAGGTTTCTCACCTCAAAAGTTAAATGTTGTTCTCACCTGCTGCTAGCTAAATCACAGATATGGCAGAATGACTCTCGTTATCCCCCCCCTCCTTCAGCCAGGATGGTTAAGTGGGTAAAGAGAGGTGCAATTTAATAAGCCTTGTTTGGGCAGCGGATGATGAGGCGCACCTGATGTGAATATAGCCTCATCACATCTGCCATTAAAACGTAGAGCACAACTCTCCTCGGGAAGTCGGCTTCTGTCTCCTTATGTACACACACTGGTGTACTCGCAGGTCCAGAAACAGAGCGTGGAGTGTACCGGCTGAGTTAGATGCACCGTCGGACCTGCTCCCCCTGAACCCCCACGCGAGTTAGAGGCGCCGCTGGGGATGACAGCACTGGCTAGTCCTCGTAGTGGTCCCAGGGAAAACAGTCCTCCACAGAAACCGTGGGACCCCTCCCACGTCCTAGACCATCTCATGTACACTCCCCCTTCCTACACAGATCCCTGATTCACCATGAGGGTGCCAAATCCCCCTTTTATTTTTACTTTTCCCCTTTAACACTTTAATTCCCCTTTTTAGACATTTTAAGTTTATTATTATTTTAAATAAACACCTCTCCGAGGCCTGACACCACACCCACTGTGTCTGCCTCTTGCTCACCTCGTCACATTTCATAAGTGTGTTTGTGGGAGACAGAGTGGTATGTGGATATATTTATGAGTGTTGCTGAGATAGAAGGACTGTGCTCTGTTGGTATGTGTGTACGTGAATGTTTAAATGTCGGACCAACAGAGGGGGTCAGTGAGAATTTATGAAGTTATTGATTGCTCTGTTGAGCTTGCCAATCACACAGCAGAAAAATGGTGCTAATAAAATGTTTGGTGGGGGGAGTCTATTTCTGCCCTCACTACCAGATATTATTCTCCTAATTTTTAATCCAGACAGAGGTGGAAAATGAATGCCTTGATCTGGCAGGGCATGGTAAATAATTTAAATTGAAAATTGATTGTTTGCATCCGGCTCTAGATTTATGTATGTGGGGCTTGGTGGCCCCCTCAGGGGACCCACTTCCATGTCTGCGTGGGCTCGCTTTCTCATGTACTAAGCATTTTTTCCATGTTATTCCCTACCCTAATTTGCTCAGGAGAGAGAGAGAGATGGAGAAAGAGAGAGAGACTTACTTTGATGACTACTACATGTTATTGTTTTTAAAGAAATCCTTGGCCTGAGCCCCCCCATGCCCCTTGATATTTTAGTTTACGAGGTTATTTTTTTAATAGCTTATACTGGGAATTCAATTAAGAAAAAATTAGCACACTCCCATGCCCAATTTATAAATAAATATATGAAAAATTAAAGACAAGGTGTCAATAAAATGAAACTGCCCATCACTCAGTTATATACTCAGTGCTAGTGGGGATGAGTAATATACAAGATCTGTCTTAAAAAAAAGACATGCCTGACCATTCTTTGTAAAATTGGCACCCCCCACTTCCTGTCAAGGCTTAAAAGGGGGGGGGGGCATCCTCTGCTCCCAACAGCGGTGGGCCACATCATTGCTCCTTTCTGTCTACACGGCTAATGCACTCTTCCTCAAACAAGTAATGACCCTTTTCTCAAATTAATGAGGGAGCCAATGTGCCTTTCGCAACATTTGTTTTTGCTCCGGTGCGGTCAGCAGTAAGTGCCTGGTGGTAACAGTGATTATTAATTGTGTGTTTGAATCCACACATTGAGATAGATGTTTTTTTGTTTTGTTTTTTCACAAGTTGCTCACACATTACTGTACGTGTATAAAGCTCTTTTGTCTCTAATGGGAATTTTACCACAAAATCTGCCATAGACACACACAAAAGAAATGCATTTTTTCATTAAGGGAACAGTTCACCCAAAAATGTAAACATTAAATAAATAATGTTATTTATTTACCCTCATGTTAGTCCATACCATTATGCTATTATTTATTTTTCTGTGAAATACAAAATATATTTGAGGAAGTAGAGGAATCTTTGTCCAAAAATCTCTTTCCATACAATGATAGTTGACAGCGACCATATCTGTCAAGCTCTTAAAAAAAAACACCACAAAAGTATGTTAAAAGTAGTCCATATGACTCTTGCACTATACAGTATTTGTGCAAGTAACAGACCAAAAGCTATCGGTAAGACTTCACAATAAGGTTCCATTTGTCAACATTAACTATAAACAATACTTTTACAGCATTTATTAACCTTTTAATAATCAAAAGTTGCATTTCTTAACATTAATGCGCTATCTACCAACGTAAACTAAACTGTATTTTTAGTTAACATGAACAAAGCTCAATATGCAGTAAAAAATATTGTTAAGAAGCCGAGACAAGGTGTTGAACAGAGATGCAGTTTATTACACAACTCTGAAGTAAACAGAGAAACACAAGGGAAAACCACAGATTAAATCAGGATTCTAAGTAACAGAGATAACCAATAATCAACTGGTAAATAACTCACAAATAGAGGATTCAAAGAGGAGCTGAACACACTAGAAGCGAGTCCAAATGAGACTAGACCAGGACTGAAGGAAAGTGGTGAGACTTTATAGTGTTCTGAGTGATGGTTTGATGGGGAGCAGGTGGACGTAATTAATAATCAAGAGAGTGAGAGGAGTTTGGAGGAGCAGAGGCTGACAAGGGCATGACAAATATATTGTTAATAGTTTGATAACTAATGCATTAACTAATGTTAACAAATGGAACCTTATTGTAAAGTGTTATCAAGCTATCTTGTTCTGTAGATTCAGAATGTATCCTACAAAGAGTAAACTGCCAAAAGTGGTAAACTCCAATTAAAAAGTTACTTCTACACAATTTAACCCTTAATTTTTTTTTATTTTATTATTATTTTTTTATCAGATGTGATATTTTTTTTTTTTTTTTTTTTGTAGCGTAATGTTATCATGTTGATTTAGTCATGTTAAATAGTATTTTGGACTTGAGTAAACATTTTGATAATACTACTTGAATACACATTTTCAGAGTATTTACTACTTTTACTTTTATTGTTTGTTTGTTTGTTTGTTTTTTCTTTCTTTTTTGTCCTTTTTGTACTTTTGTTTTCCAAAGAAAAAATAC
The DNA here is from genome assembly GCF_019703515.2 of Myxocyprinus asiaticus. Classification (NCBI taxonomy): domain Eukaryota; kingdom Metazoa; phylum Chordata; class Actinopteri; order Cypriniformes; family Catostomidae; genus Myxocyprinus; species Myxocyprinus asiaticus. Next base: position 16,884,302 of record NC_059358.1, on the reverse strand, counting down.
AGCATACAGGTTTGGAACGGATCAGTAAATAATTCCCTTAAAGTCGCACATCAACTTGGAGTTTAATGGTCTTCTCATTTCAGTAATGTGTATCTGTAAAATTGTTAAATCCTTTCTTCATTATGACTAGGCAGGAAGTGAAAAACATCTCCTTATCTTTCACGTATATTACAATAGTCGATTTTACATCACTATGCCAAACATAACAGCCAGTCTGTGTAAGATCCATGACTATGATGCAACACATATAGCCATAAACAGCCATAAAAAATAAAAAAAAATGCAGCATGCATGCTTATGCTCATGCTCAGATACATTTTATGTGACAGTGCTGCTGTAGTTCTCCTATGCATTGGCTCTTTCTGTGTGAAGACATCACAAAAAAGTCTATGGAAGAATCAATTACCCTCAATGAGCCTAAGTATACACGTATGTGTTTGTGTGTGATCTCACTAACCCCATACATTCAGAGAGCCCTAGTAGAGCCAGCATCTCCTCTCACTGGTGACAGAATGTGGGCTAACTTTACAAATTACCACTTTGCCAAACTGTACATTTCCTCAGTCAGCCTTCTCATTATAGCAGCATTATCTCTCCTCTTTAAAACTACCAAACACATTACCCTTGTCATGAGCAGCAGAGAAAACAATACCCCAGCAGTCTAAAACAACTCAGGTGTCATATACAGTGTGTATACTGTATGTGTGTTAGTGTGCAGCCTATCTGCTTCACTTAAATGAATATTTCACCAGGAAATAAAAATTCTGTAACTATTTACTCACCCTCATGTCATTCCAAACTTGCATGACTTTCTTTCTTCAATGATTGTGGGATCATAGACTTCTTGCATACTGACAGTAATATGTCTAGAGTGGATTGCTGCTTCGTGTAAGTGAAATCATTAGAAAAGTGATTTGAGGGAATTGAAAAGAGATTCAGAACAAAAGATGAAGGACTGTAACAATGACTGTTTGCATGAGTGTATGTGTGTATGAGAGAGAGAGAGAGAGAGAGAGAGAGAGAGAGAGAGAGAGAGAGAGAGAGAGAGAATGTGTGCATGTTTTTTGTGTATATGTTATTTAGATGTAGATTTAGGTGTCAAAATATGGAGAGCGAAACTGCACACTTCTTTAAACACACCTTGTGATTTGGAGTCTTGCCAATTGTCTCCCTGTGCTGCCAGTGTTTCAGCACTAATAAATAAATGAATGAATGAAATAAAGAAATAAAAGAATGCAATGTTTCACAACGCACATGATATTCTTACTTTGATTTCATAATTCTTCATTTCATATTACACAATAATATAACTAAGCAATGAGGAAAAGGGTAAAATGGTTTGGCTTGTCTGCAATGGACAGCTCGTGCATGAGACTCGACCCAGGCTTACAGTTCCCCACCAGATCTAATTGTAAAAATAAAGGTGGAGCTGATTTAGTGTATGGTTGCTGGAACAATTTTTGGAATGAATTTATGTAAGCAGTTGTTTATATATGCCTAATATTTATTGGGGAAGGAGCATGTCCATATAATTCCACCAGTTTTATTTACTGTAGATACTGCCAAATTTTAGTCATCATGTTTCACATGCTCATGATTTATCCTTTTGTTTGATCTGTGGTGTCTTCATTTTAATACTGAAAAAAAGTGGTAACCTGCAATTGTTACATCTAGGGTCTATTTCTGCTTGATCTAACCCATAAAAAATGACTTTTGTTGGTGTTACCTAACAAGTAAATTTAGTCAGATTAAATAATGTTTTTGAATTTAATAAAACCAGTTAAACTAGCAAATTTGTAGATTACCTGACAAAACATTTTTAACAGTGTGTGTTTTATTATGATTTTATATGTGCCAGAAGGAATTCTTACAACATATTACAATTTATATTAAACAAAACATTGATTTTTTTAATTTATTTTTTAGGTTAATTTGTTGTGTTTGTCTAATGAAGGACATTTGCTAGATTTTTTTTTATTTTTTATTTTAAGCCTTATCTATAAAACTAGATTAGATTTACAAATCTAAGTAATACAGTTTCAGTAACACAGTTATAATAATTATAATAATATCTGAAATATCTTTTGAACTTTCCGATTATAATGATCATTTATTAATAAGATTGTTACTCAAATACAAGTTTTAAATATAAGATGAATATCCGAGTCACAATGTGGCTATGCTGAAAATCCTGTCCTAACACTGTAGTAGAAGAATCCTGCTGGATTTGCAAACTAACTACCTTGTTTTAATTATGCTTGAAGCATAAACACTGGTCTTGTTTTCCAATGGGCAGTTATGTATAGGAATCAAAGGCTGGAAGGTTTTCTAGTGAAGGGCATCTGTGTCCCTAGCCATTAAATATCCATGCCTCACTCTCTCCTGCATAGCCAGCACACTCTCTTACACACAGCATTGTGGGGACATTTGGTCCCCACAATGTAGTATAAACATGTACACACACACACAGAGAGAGACACACAGTCTTGCTCCTATGTGCACCTCAAATGCAGATTCCTATATTTAAACTATACACACACACTTATAATGCACACATGAACATGCTGTTAACCCCAGTTGGCTCTGAAAAAGAGATGTGCATCTATTAATAGCTCTCTACGAGCACATATCAACATGAATTCTGGCATTAAGAAAAGACCCTTGGACTATTAATAGGATGTTCTCAAATCAGTGCTGTCGCATTAAGGATAACCACTAAAGCACTGGGAGTTTAAGTGCTAACCGAGCAGCCCTGGTTCATTATGCCTTGTGTGAATAATAAAATAGATCCCTTCTCTCTTCTCGCACTCTCTCTCCCTCAGCGAGTCTCTACATACATGGCTGAACTTGGCAGGGCACTTTGTTTGAACACTGAGTAGATTGCCTTGTATCGTGAATATTTAACTTTCACTGGCAGACCGGAGCTAACGTTGTTACACAGAGATTAAGTCGAGGAATGATTACCAGAGGATGAGCTACCTATGTCTCTCTCTCTCACTTGCTCGCTTGCTCTCTCTCTTACACACACACACACAAACACACACACACACACACACACACACACACACACACACACACACACATACATACATACACACCCAAGAGGACTCAAACAAGCAGGGACTTTATGTCACACTAAAGCTACTCATGTGTAAAAGTGCAGCCACTTAAGAGCAATATTGCCCGCTCCATTTTATTTTATTTGTGTTCTTTTCATACCAGTGAATGTCATAATTTGATAAGGCTCATTCATTTTGGCAAGATCTAATTAAGATACACAACACAGCAGGTCACTGGCATCTTTTTGTCCTCAAAGGCTAGGAATATGCCCAACTCTGAATATTTATTGCAATGGAATTTCAGTGTTTATTTTCAGTTGTTTGTAGACTGTCATTGGCTTCTCTGTCAAATATCAAAAGTTACTCCTACTTTTCTTTTAGTGCACTTCATGTTAGATTTCTTAGATTAGATTCTCTTACAATTGTGTAAGCCTACAACACAATTTTAGTGTGAAGTTGTAATATTATGAGAATTGAGTTGTATATTTTGGGAAAAAAATATGAAATGTTACGAGAATAAAGTCTTAATATTTTGAAAGTAAAGTTGTAATGTTACGTGAATGAAGTTGTAATGTTTTAAAAATAGTCACAGATTTTGTGTGTAAAGTCGTAATGTTATGAGAATAAAGTATTAATGTTGCTAGAATAAAGTTGTAATGTTGCGAGAGTGAAGTAGGAATGTAATGAGAATAAAGTCATTACGTTGTGAGAATAAAGTTGCAACGTTACAATAATAGTCAATGTTTTGAGAATAAAGTCGTAATGTCAAAGAATAAAGCCATAATGTTTTGAGAATATAGTGGCAATGCTAAAGATTCAATGTACATGCTGTAAATAACATGTTTGGCTGCAGGTTTCCAGTTAAATGTCCAGCTGGTGGCGCCAATAGCGAGTAAAATGGGGTTGTATTCAGACAAGGTTTTAAGGTGAAATGTAGATGGATGTTTTAAAAACACACCTCCCTAACATAAAACTTTTGCCTGAACCTAACCATTAGTATTTTAAAATATAAATGAGATGTTAAAAAATACATCCTTACCTTATCAATGCCTAAATCTAACCATTAGTGTTTTATAATGCAGAAGCAAAATGAAAAATCACATATTCTGAACCAACCACACCATTTCTATCCACTTTCATGACTCTGTAATGTAACGTATCAGCTTTAGTTCATGATTTAGTTAATGGTTTAGTTCAGCTTTAGTTCCGTGGTCCTCCGACAAGTCCAACACCCTGTCAGCTGAGCTACCGCACAAGCTAATCATATTGGAATAAGTATATATATGTAGGTGGGTCTGTAATTCAATCATTAGTGGGTGTAAAAATGTCTGTGTAGATACTTGGTGGGTTGATTCTGTCATCATAGTTGTCGACTTGTGCAACATGCAATTTGATGACGATTATGTCTTTCATTTGATAATTAATCTCCTAGGCTGTTGGAATGGGTGCCTGGCAGAGCAGTAGCATTGTGTGTCTTTGTGCTGTTGTCTAGTTTTGTGATGTCAGAGATATTCCCTATGGAAATTTCATCAAACACAAGCTAGGCAGAGAGCTCAACCAGCACTGGCCTAATATCACATGTCAGCTTTAGTTCATGGCTGGACTTGAACCATGGTCCTCTGACTCTAAGTCCAATGCCCTATCAGGTGAGCTACCACAAGCTAAACATATTGGAATAAGTGTATATATGTAGGTGGGTCTGTAATACAAGCATTAAAATGTATAATTTTTCAAAAGATGCTTTAGAGTAGAAGTGTGTTGATATCATAAAATAGCATGGTCTGAGTAACAGAAGGAAAAATAAGTATTTATAAAGTCATAATCAACCATTAAAGTCATGATTTGAGTGAAAGTATAATATATATATATATATATATATATATATATATATATAATTTTATTTTATTTTATTTTATTTATTTTTTTGTAGCGCCTCAAGTGTTCATTTCACCTGGAAACTGCAGGAATTGTACCTGGAAACAAGTATAACACATTTTGCAAAAATATATATAGGGTCACGTTTTCACTATGAGACCATGTTAGGTAAAGAATAAATCCTTAATATTTTGAGAATTAAGTGGCAATGTTAAAGAATAAAGTTGCAATTTTTTAAAGAATAAAGTCATAACGTTACAAGAATGAAGTCATAAAATTAGGAGATTCAAGGCATAAAATTGTGTGAATAAAGTAAAACTATTTCAAGAAATGTTTTATGACTTAATTCTCATAATTCTGACTTTTTTTCTCAAAATATAACTACTTTAATTTGTATGGTTATGAAATGATTCTTGAAACTTTGTCATTAATCTTGTAAAAGGCCTAATATCTGATTATTCTCAAAACAGTATGACTTAATTCTCATAATGTTAGAACTTAATTATCGAAATCTTAGTTTTTTATATAGTTTTTTTTTTTTTTTTTTTTTTTTGAACAGCACTAAAACGGCGTAGAAGCCTGATTGGAGGTGACAGAACTGGCTGATATAATGGTATGCCCGAATGAAATACAAAATGGTAAAATGTAATATCTAAAGAAGGCAGCAGTTTCACGCACAAGCTTTGATACCCCCACACATTCACACACCAAAGATCACAGAAATATGCCCTTCTGAACTGCAGCTGCACTTTGATGTGTGGACAGGCAGAATCACAGTGTTGACATGTTCGGTGGTGGCGTGGCTTTTTTCAGACAAAGGTGGGTTGGTTTTAATCTCATAATAGCAAGGAGTCCTTTGCTCTTTAAAGCAGATCAAGAACTGCTGACCAACAGGGTAATGCATTATTCACAGACCACATTTTCCATCATATTCCAACCCACCTTTGGAAGAGCTGTCACCATCAGGAGAGGGGCAAGGGAACACTCACAGTCATCTCTGTTTACCCACAGTCCTCTCTGTTTACCCACAGTGCCTCTGTTTTTGTGCATATGGCAGATTCTCCCCTTATAGTGCTAATATTTGTCATCATAGTGCACATGTTAATTATCCATTCATTCATAATACATGTCCAGGGCTATGTGTATAGACATCAGGAAGGAGGTGAACAAGAAATAATCTTCTTTTCTAATGCTTTGGAGAATTAGTCCCCTTGCTTTTGCCAGTTCAGAAAGTATTTTGACTTTTTTTTTTTTTTTTTTTTTTTTTTTTTGAGCTTCTTTCTAACCATTGTTTGAGACTACACAAACTTAGATATTAAGCATTTCTTTGGTCTTCTAAAGATAAGTAGGAGAAAAATCTTCTGTACAATTATTAAAAATAAAAGTTCCTTGACATACAAGCCCCATGACAAAAGAAAACCTTTTTGAGTTCCATCCCATATGTTATTGCTCAGAGGTTGCTCTTTCAAAGCTTAGAAGGTTTAAAGGAGTTCTCAATAATTTATTGGACAATAAATGTATAAATTGATGATAAATGTACCTCTGAGTTTTGATACTTCACACTTCAGTCTTTGTGACATTGTTGAGATCTATTCTGAAACTCTAATACTGGGGTCTTTTTCTCTTAAAGCTGAAGTAAAAGTCTCTATTTGCTCTCTATTTATTCTCATTTTTGTCTACTAATAGTTTGGTTGTTCCGTTTAAAAAAAAAAAAAATTATGCTACCTTGTTTCAAATTACTGGTAATTTCACTTAAAAATAAAAAATAAAAAAAAATTTATGTTTCTACTTCTATTGTTTAGAGTAACTGATCTCAGTTTTTAACAAAATACTGAAACAAAAAGCCAATTTTTCGTACATCAGTGGATCCCAAATTAAAGTGATCTCATTTGTGATATTTTTTCCTACAGGCATGGTTCTTTAGAAAACCATCTGTGCTTCATTGAACCTCTAAGGGCATCACATTTCCTTTGTTGATGGATGATCCCAAGTATCAAAACACTGATCTAAAAGCCTATAATGTAATATCAAGAACTTGTTTAATCTCCAAAGAACCCTATACAGCGAAAGTGGTCCTTTATAAGAAGTCTTCTTTACTGAACCTAAAGTGTCACAAAGAACTACTGAAGAACCTTTATTTTTAGGAGCATAGAGAGTCACATGCAAACCAGTGCCATTGCTCTGTCATGTAAGTGTTTTATATGCTTAAAAAAAAACACAGGAAGACCTGCCAGTGAGTTTGCGGTGTGATTCTCTAGAGGTTAGGTTTGTATGCATAGCCCCTGTGTCTCGGACGCTGCTAATTGGACACACAGTGATGTACCCCTCTAAAGAGACAGAAGGTGGGCCTCTCTACCCTTTCCTCCTCTTCTCTCCTTCCTCCACACCTCACCCACGGGGTCGCTCTTGATCCACATCAACATCACAATCACTTCATGATGAGAGGGGGGCAGTGTGCCCCTTCCTGCCCTGGGCTTCTACCTTCAAATCTCTGCCATGGATGCTGCCTGAGATGAATATTGAGGTAGTGGGTGTAAATATGTCTGTTTTTGATACTTGGTGGGTTAATTCTATCATCATAACTGTCAACTTGTGCAATGTGCAATTTGATGATGATTATGTCTTTAATTTGATAGTGAATCTCCTAGGCTGTTGGAATGGGCGCCTGACAGAGTGGCGTTGTGTGTCTTTGTGCTGTTGGCTAGTTTTGCGATGTCAGAGATATTCCCTATGGAAATATCATCAAACACAAGCTGGGCAGAGAGCTCATCCAGCGCTGACCTGAGGGAACACGCAAATGTGCCCAATCCTAGACACAAAGAGATGCCACTTTACACACCTACACACACACACTTAAAGATCAATTCATGCAAACATACACTCCTCCACACTCAAGACATGCCAAGGCACTCACACACACACACATGCACCACATACACACTCACCCTAATTGGCCCACCAAGCATCTCTTAAAAAGCCTTTGAGAGAGGATGAGAGAGACAAAAAGAAAAGGAGGGAGGAAAGGAGGAAAGTGGTAGGGAGCTCAGTGTGTCGTTCTGGGGGTTAATTACAGATGCAGATGCGTGTTGCCACTTGCAACATTGCTGAATTCATTTCCATCCTCCCTGCCCTTCCCCTGTGCCCCTGGGGAGACGCCATTGCATGTGTGGATGCGTGTGCATGTGTGTGTGTTTGTGTGAATGCTTGGGAGTCAGGATCTGCATAAGAGTCAGAAGAGAGAGAGAAGAGATAAAAGAAAAAATGTGGGAAAGAGTGAATGGGGGGAAATGCTGGTTGATGATGAGATACAGTGTGGTCACAAGGTTGTAAGTCACAACAAATCTTTTTTTTTATTTTTTTATTATTTTTTATTTATTTTTATTTAACTAAAATATTTTATACTTGATGTAATACAGTATTTTAGAAAGAACCAGGGTCTGTAAATCTGGTGTTTGAGTATAGAATAATGTGACAGACATAATTGTCTGAAAGTCTGAGACCACCAATGAATATGTTTCTGTTTTGCATTTATTATTTAAAATACGTTTTTTCTCTTTAAAAAATTATATTAGCACCATAAAAATTTGCACAAAAAAAGTTTAATTAAACAATTTACCATACATGCATTTCAGAATTTAATATTTGGTATGACCCCCTTGTGCTTTAATGAAAACAAACACTTAAAGGGTTAGTTCACCCAAAAATGAAACTTCTCTCATTATTTACTCATGCCATCCAAGATGTGTATGACTTTCTTTCATCTGCTGAACACAAAGACAGATTTTTAGAAGAATTTCTCAGCTCTTACAACAGAAAACAGTCAATTTCTCTGGCTGTTTCCTGTTCCTGTTGCTGCTAGTGCTCGTGTTTGTAGCCCGCTAGCCTGCTTAACATTGCTTATCTTTCTATTTCCAGCAATTAATCTTTAATCTCTACAATTGTATTGTGCACATAGTTTTTTCGCTTTTATACTTTTTAACGCAATACAACTACGTGCATTTTACAGCACACACCTGTCTTTCCACTTTTTCACAGATTAAACTGCATGCTTTCCTCACTCATTTTTTACATGGATCATTCACATGTGATAAATGTAAGGAATTAGTCAGGCTGACAGAGAAAGGTTAATGAGTTAAAGTCACCCATCCAAATGCTAGTGGAGGTCAATGAGAAAGAGAAGCCAATAGATACCGGATGCGGGTAGTACAGCGAGCAACACACACTTTGGTTCCAGCTGTAGAGCCCCCACAGCAATCAATTTCCAATCAATTCTCCCCACTCAGTGATGCACCCAATGAGAATCATGTTAAAGGCCACTTGTTATTGTTGACTATATTGTAAGGAACATGGAAATAGAGACTCCAGCCACTATTGTTAAATGCATTTCAGGTACTAGAGCGTCTGACATCAGATCAAATTTACAAGTGCTGGCTAATGCTAAACATAGATTTTCTAAGACTGTTATTTATGTCGGAACTAACGATGTCCGGCTTCACCAGTTGGAGATCACTAAAGATAATGTTAAAGAGGTGTATGAACTTGCAAAAACAATGTCAGACACTGTAATATGCTCTGGCTCCCTCCCTGCTCATTGTGGTGATGAGGTTTAGAGTACATTAGTGTCACTGAATGGCTGGATGTCTGAGTGGTGTCCGTAGAATAACATAGGATTCATAGACAATTGGAAGAGTTTTTGGGGAAGACCTGACCTGCTAAAGAGAGACGGACTACATCCCTCCAGGGAAGGTGCCGCTTTCCTCTCTAGTAATATGGCTCATAGTCTTAATAGTGATAGTATTTGATTAACTGGGGCCCAGGTCAGGAAGCAGACAAACTGGCTAATCCAAATGTCTGCTAGCTGCTTTGAGACATTACACAGGTCACATGAACTACAACACATAGAGAATGAATCACATATATATATAATATAGAGACTGTGTCTTTTCCCCGAACTACCAAACACAAAACCCTCATTAAGTAATTCTGAAAAAATCTGATTGACATCAAACTTACAAAAAAAAAAAAAAAACTGAAGATAAACATCATGTAAAGGTAGCGCTACTAAACATTAGATCACTTTCATCAAAATCACTAATTTTAAATGAAATTATTACATATCATAGTTTGGATTTGCTCTGTTTGACTGAAACCTGGATTAAAACAGATGACTATATTAGTCTAAATGAGTCTACTTCCTCAGGTTATTGTTATAAGCATGAGCCTCATCTGAAAGGTCGAGGAGGAGGTGTTGCTACAATTTACAGTGATATTTTCATTTACTCAAAGTCCTGATATAAGTTTAATTCTTTTGAACTGATAATGCTTAATGTGACATCGTCGGATAGAAATAAAAAATCTTTGTCGTCTTTTGTTCTTGCAACAGTATATAGACCACCAGGGTCATATTCTGAATTCCTTCAAGTATTTACTGATTTTCTGCCAGATCTAGTGTTTGCTGTAGATAGAGATTTAATCGTCAGTGATTTCGACATCCACATAGATAACGAAAATGATACACTGTGATTAGCATTTATCGATATTCTCAACTCTGTTGGGGTTAGACAAAATGTGACAGGTCCAACCCATCGCCAAAATCATATGCTAGATCTAATTTGTCATATGGAATGGATGTTGATAATATAGAAATTCTGCCGCAGAGCAATGATACCTCAGATCATTTCCTCATCTCTTGCATGCTGCGCTTAGCAAAGGTAACTCAATCTACATAACATTATCATTCAGGTAGAACTATTCTTTCAATTACTAAAGATAGCTTCACTAATAATCTTCTAGACTTGTCTCAAATACTCAGTACGCCAAAAAGTTCAGAAGAACTTGATGTTGTCAGAAAATATGGATACAGTTGTTTCTAACACTCTAGATTGTGTGGCCCCTCCTTCAATTAAGGAAAGTTAAAGAGAAAAATCCTGCACCATGGTACAATGATCACACTCATGCTCTCAAGAGAGTAGCTCGGAAAATGGAGCGTAATTGGATGAATACAAAATTAGAGATATTTCATGGTGCATGGAAGGATAGTGTCTCTAATTACAGACAGGCTCTAAAAATTGCCAGGTCTGCATATTTGAGCAAACTCATAGAAAATAACCACAACAATCCTAGGTGTATATTGGACTCAAGATGGCGCCGAGTATGGCTGCTGCGTTGCTAGCTCCGACACAACATGGCAGTGTTTTGTTTGTTTTGTTCACAATACTTATGTTTTTTGTCTTGGATGTTGTCTGCCTTATTGTCTACAACAGACAAACACTTTTGGACATTGGTTCAGCAATTTCACACCGTAAACCGGACTTCAAATTCCTCAATGCCGACCCGCTGTTTACAAACACGCAAGCGGAGCTCTTAGTCTGGGCAGTCCGGACGCGGAAACGCAGGAGGAAAAGGGGAAACAGAGCCGGCGTTCTCATCAGAGTAAGACGCCGCACAAAACGACCCCCGCTACCCACTATTCTACTGGCAAATGTTCAATCTCTGGATAACAAGCTCTGCGAGCTGAAAGCGCGGATCTCTTTCCAACGAGATACAAGGGACTGCTGCATTATCTGCCTAACAGAAACTTGGATGTCTGTGGATATTCCAGACTCAGCCATTGAACCCGTGGGGTTCTCTGTGCACCGAGCGGACAGAGCAAAAGACCTCTCAGGTAAAAGCAGAGGTGGTGGTGTATGTTTTATGATCAACAAATCCTGGTGTAATCAGAGGAATGTACATTCTATCAAGTCTTTCTGCTTTCCTGATCTGGAATTTCTCATGCTTCTGTTTCGACCATTCTGGCTATTGAGGAAGTTCACAGCGGTCATTATCACAGCTGTGTACATTCCCCCACAAGCCGACACAGACCGGGCACTAAAGGAACTATATGGGAGTATAAGTAAGCAGGAAACCGTGCACCCTGAGGCCGTGTTCATTGTGACCAGGGACTTTAATAAAGCCAGTTTCAAATCAGTCGCACCAAAATACCACCAGTACATTAGTTTCAACACACAAGGGGACCGGGTTTTGGACCATTGCTACTCTCCCTTCCAGGATGGCTACAAATCCTTCCCCCGCCCACCATTTGGCAAATCGGACCACTCTGCCATTCTGCTTCTGCCTGCTTACAGGCAGAAACTGAAACAGGAAGCACCCACCCTCAGAACGATCCAGTGCTGGTCGGACCAATCAGACTCTACGCTACAAGACTGTTTTGATCACACGGACTGGGAGATGTTCGGTCCGCCTCTGATGACGACATCGAGCTTCACGCTGATAGCGTAATGTGTTTCATCAAAATGTGCATGGAGGACGTAGTTCTGACCAGAACAATATGGATCTATCCGAACCAGAAGCCATGGATAAATAGCGATGTTTGTGTGGCACTTAATGTGCGGACCTCCACTTTCAATTCTGGGAATGCAGAGGAGCATAAACAAGCCAGTTATGCCCTCCGAAAAACTATCAGAACAGCAAAACGCCAGTACAGGAACAAGATTGAAGGACAATTTAACACCACCAACTCTAGAAGCATGTGGCAGGGAATTAACATCATCACGGACTTTAAAGGGAATAAAAACTCTGCCATGAACACCGCTGCCTCGCTGCCTCTGAGCTAAATACTTTTTTTGCTCGTTTTGAGGTCAAATAACACCGCCCTCGTGGAGAGAGCTCTCGCGGCCGAAGCTACAGAGGTTAGTTCACTCTCCGTCTCTGTAGCGGATGTAACCCGATTCTTCCGACGGGTGAATATCCGCAAGGCCGCGGGCCCAGATGGCATTCTGGGCTGCGTCATCAGTGCGTGTGCGAACCAGCTGGCTGGTGTTTTTACAGACATTTTCAACTCTTTGTCTGAAGTCCCCACATGCTTTAAAGCATCCACCATTGTGCCTGTTCCAAAGCAATCAAAAATAACTTGCTTAAATGACTGGCATCCTGTTGCTCTGACCCCATCATCAGCAAATGCTTTGAGAGACTAATCAGAGATTACATCTGCTCTGTGCTGCCTCTCTCTCTAGACCCATTGCAGTTTGCTTACCGCAACAACCGCTCCACTGATGATGCCATTGCATCTACAATACACACTGCTCTCTCCCACCTGGAGAAAAAGAACACTTATGTGAGAATGCTGTTTGTAGACTACAGCTCAGCATTCAACACCATAGTGCCCTCCAAGCTTGATGAGAAACTCCGGGCTCTGGGCTTAAACAGCTCGCTGTGCAGCTGGATCCTGGACTTCCTGTCAAGCAGATGCCAGGTGGTTAGAATAGGCAGCAACATCTCCTCATCACTGACCCTCAACACTGGAGCCCCACAGGGCTGTGTTCTCAGCCCACTCTTGTATTCCATGTACACACATGACTGTGTGGCAACACATAGCTCAAATGCCATCATTAAGTTTGCTGATGACACGACGGTGGTAGGTCTGATCACTGACAATGATGAAACAGCCTACAGAGAGGAGGTGCACACTCTGACACACTGGTGTCAGGAGCACAACCTCTCCCTCAACGTCAGTAAGACAAAGGAGCTTGTGGTGGACTTCAGAAGGAAATACAGAGAACACAGTCCCATCACCATCAATGGAACACCAGTAGAGAGAGTCAGCAGCTTCAAGTTCCTGGGTGTCCACATCACTGAGGAACTCACATGGTCCATCCACACTGAAGTAATTGTGAAGAAGGCTCATCAGCGCCTCTTCTTCCTGAGACGGCCGAGGAAGTTTGGAATGAACCGCCACATCCTCACACAGTTCTACACCTGCACTGAAGAGAGCATCCTGACTGGCTGCATCTCCGCCTGGTACGGCAATAGCACAGCCCACAACCTCAAAGCACTGCAAAGGGTGGTGCGAACTGTCAGACACATCATCGGAGGTGAGCTTCCCTCCCTCCAGGAAATATATACAAGGCGGTGTGTGAAAAAAGCTCGGAGGATCATCAGAGACTCCAGCCACCTGAGCCATGGGCTGTTCTCACTGCTACCATCAGGCAGGCGATTATCGCAGCATCAGGACCTGCACCAGCCGACTCCATGATAGCTTCTTTCCCCAAGCAATCAGACTTTTGAACTCTTGATCTCCCACGATCAAAATACATCAGCACTGCATTTATTATTATTATTATTACTACTCTTATATCTCACACTGGACTGTCATAAATTATATTATTATTATATATATTCTCTCTTAACAACTTACTATCAACCGACAGCCTGAATGTCAATACAGTACAACACAATCTACTGTACATTCTACTATATATACTTTTTTTTATTGAATAATGTGTATCTATATTGTGCATATTGTATACTGTACAGTGTATGTTATTATTTATATATTGTGTTGTGTGTAATTATGTGTATATTAGACTTTAAATTGTGTTGTGTTAATTTGATGTTTTTGTAAATTGGTATATGTCTCATCACTGTCAAGACTCCTATATTGATCAGAACTGCACCCAAGAATTTCACACACCATTGCACTTGTGTATATGGCTGTGTGACAATAAATGTGATTTGATTTTATTTGATTTGTATATTCAGTACTGTGGCTAAATTGGTTAGGAATAAATCTTCTATTGAACCAGATATTCCATCACAGCATAGTAGTAATGACTTTATGATTTGTTTTACTGATAAAATCAAAATGATCAGAAACAAAATTGGAATTACGCATCCGTCTACCACAGCACCCCATAAGACTGAAATTATTCCCTACAAGCAACTTCAATCTTTTGCTGTTATAAGAGCTAACAAAATTGATCAATACCTCAAAATCAACAACATTATGTTAGATCCAGTACTGACTAAATTCCTAAAAGAGGTGTTTCCTGTAATCTCCTGTAAACCTCTTCTTAATATTATTAACTCCTCATTATCCTTAGGACACGTCCCAAGAAACTTTAAACTGACAGTTATCAAGAATCCACAGCTTGATCCAGGAGAACTGGCTAATTATAGACCCATTTCAAATCTCCAATTTATGTCAAAACTACTAGAAAAGGTTGTGTCCTCCCAACTATGTTCATTTTGACAAAGAAATGGTATATATGAAGAAGTGCAGAGACTGCACTTATCAGAGTTACAAATTACTTGCTCTTATCATCTGATCATGGCTGCATTTCGCTTCTAGTGCTCTTAGATCTTAGTGCTGCCTTTGACACCATAGATCATGACATTCTCTTGGATAGGATTGAAAATTATGTCAGCATTTGTGGACAGACATTAGCTTGGTGTAGGTCTTATCTCTCTGACCGCTACCACTTTGTCAGTGTAAATGAGGAACTGTCAGATCAAATTAAAGTTCAGTATGGAGTGCCACGGGGATCAGTTTTAGGGCCTCTGCTTTTCTCCATATACAGTTGTGCTCAAAAGTTTGCATACCCTTGGAGAATTGGTAATATATGTGCCATTTTTGAAGAAAACATGAGTGAGCAGGCAAAACACATTTATTTTATTTCTTATGGGATTCATATTCAACTGTAGGTTATAACTGAATGGCACAATCATAAAACAAAACATGGCAACAAAGCAAAAAATGAAATGACCCCTGTTCAAAAGTCTGCATACCCTTAGTTCTTAATACTGTGTATTGCCCCCTTTAGCATCAATGATAGCGTGCAGTCTTTTGTAATAGTTGTCTATGAGGCCCCAAATTCTTGCAGGTGGTATAGCTGCCCATTCATCTGGGCAAAATGCCTCCAGGTCATGCAAAGTCTTTGGTCATCTTGCATAAACCGTATGTTTGAGATCTCCCTAGAGTGGCTCGATGATATTAAGGTCAGGAGACTGTGATGGCCACTCCAGAACCTTCACCTTTTTCTGCTGTAACTACTGGAGGGTCAACTTGGCCTTGTGTTTAGGGTCATTGTCGTGCTGGAAAGTGCAAGAGTGTCCTATGCGCAGCTTTCATGCAGAAGAATGCAAATTGTCTGCCAGTATTTTCTGATAAAATGCTGCATTCATCTTGCCATACATTTTCACAAGATTCCCCGTGCCTTTAGAGCTCACACACCCTCAAAACATCAGTGAGCCACCACCATGCTTCACAGTGGGGATGGTATTCTTTTCACTATAGGCCTTGTTGACCCCTCTCCAAACATAGCGCTTATAGTTGTGACCATAAAGCTCTATTTTGGTCTCGTCACTCCAAATTACAATGTGCCAGAAGCTGTGAGGCGTGTCAAGGTGTTGTCGGGCATATTGTAACCAGGCTTTGTGGCATTGGCACAGTAAAGGCTTCTTTCTGGCAACTCGACCATGCAGCTCATTTTTGTTCAAGTATCGTCGTATTGTGCTCCTTGAAACAACCACACCATCTTTTTCCAGAGCAGCCTGTATTTCTCCTGAGGTTACCTGTAGGTTTTTCTTTGTATCCTGAACAATTCTTCTGCCAGTTGTGGCTGAAATCTTTCTTGGTCTACCTGACATTGGCTTGGTATCAAGAGATCCCCGAATTTTCCACTTATTAATAAGTGATTGAACAGTACTGACTGGCATTTTCAAGACTTTGGATATCTTTTATATCCTTTTCCATCTTTATAAAGTTCCATTACCTTGGTCTTTACGCAGGTCTTTTGACAGTTCTGTTCTGCTCCCCATGGCTCAGTATCTAGCCTGCTCAGTGCATCCACGTGAGAGCTAACAAACTCATTGACTATTTATACACAAGAACTAATTGCAATTTAAAAAGCCACAGGTGTGGGAAATTAAACTTGAATTGCCATTTAAACCTGTGTGTGTCACCTTGTGTGTCTGTAACAAGGCCAAACATTCAAGGCTATGTAAACTTTTGATCAGGGCCATTTGGGTGATTTCTGTTATCATTATGATTTAAAAAGGAGCCAAACAACTATGTGATAATAAATGGCTTCATATGATCACTATCCTTAAATAAAAGACAGTTTTTTTGCATGATCAGTAATATTTACAAAATCAATGCCAAAATGTCACAACTTCTGCCAGGGTATGCAAACTTTTGAGCACAACTGTATATGCTCCCCCTGGGAGACATTATCAGGAACCATGGAATTCGTTTTTACTGTTATGCTGATGATACCCAACTTTATATCTCTTTTGAAACACGATACAATTTCACAATTTTCCAAATTAAAAGAGTGTATAAATTATATCAAGAGTGGATGGCTAGAAATTTCCTTCTGCTCAAAGAAGTACTAATTATTGGAACAAAAACCTCAAAAAATAAGATGATAAAATATAATCTGACTCTTGATGGTTGTTCTGTAACGTCAACTTCTACAGCAAAAAAATGTAGGTGTTATATTTAATACCAATCTGTCCTTTGAAAAACAAATTACCAGTGTTTGTAGAATAGCATTCTTCCACCTAAGAAATATTGCTAAATTACGACACATGCTCTCTGTTGCTGATGCCGAAAAACTAATTCATGCGTTCATGACCTCAAGACTAGATAATTGTAATGCATTACTGGGAGGATGTCCAGCAAGATCAATAAATAAACTTCAATTGGTTCAAAATGCAGCAGCCAGAGTGCTGACGAGAACCAAGAAATATGATCATATTAGCCCCATTTTATCACGTTACATTGACTACCTGTTAAATTTCGTATTAATTTAAAAATTCTGTTAACTACATACAAAGCTTTGAATGGTCTAGCTCCGCAGTACTTAAGTGATCTTCTACCACACTATATTTCATCATGTTCATTACGATCGCAAAATTCTGGCCTGTTAATAGTTCCTAGAATATCAAAATCCACAAAAGGAGGTAGATCCTTTTCATATTTGGCTCCTAAACTATGGGGTAGTCTCCCTAACACTGTTCGAGATGCAGACACTCTCACTCAGTTTAAGTCTAGACTAAAGACTCATCTGTTTATCCAGGCATACATCTAATTTATCCTTCAACTCACAATTAGGGTGCTTTAGTTAGGTCTGCTGGAACCAGAAACAGTTATCATGATCTATAACTCTGCAATAAATTGAATGGCATCTATGCTAATATTATTTTCTTTGTTTCCCTGTCTCAACCTCGGGACTCCTATCCTGAGGTCACCAGAACCGGCTGGATCCAGCTCCATTCCTGCTTCATGTTGGACTCCACTGCTATGTGTCACTGTGTGATGATGACTAATAGCAGCTGGTGCCAGCCAAACATCACTTCAGTCTATTATGATGGACTTCAGAGGATGAATTGATGCCAACTCCAACCATAAGACATGGGATACTTCATATGCCATTGCCTGAACCTTGGATTTAGGATAGACCTCACCAAAATTACTGGCCAGGTTGAACTGCGATGCACCTAACTGATCTCTGTCTGCATCACCTCGGTCTAATGATGGACTACACTCTTGAAATGGAATACATAGATTATCAGTTAATTGCCAACAAAACCCTTTATCAGCCAACTAACAAGGACAATTGCATCTATGTGAACTTCTGCAGTTAATCCAGGATGGACTTCAAAGACATTAGTCATTAATCTTACAGTTAATATTTGTTTTAAACACTGACCCTAAACACTTACTTAGTTTAATAATTTTAAACCATGATTTGCACTATACATAAGTAATATTGGCATTATTTATCATGATGTGAGCCATAGGGGAACCCCCCCCCCCCCCCCCGCCACAGTGAGCCTGGTTTCTCCCAAGGTTATTTTTCTGCATTGACCAACATCTTATGGAGTTTTGTGTTCATGGCCACAGTCGCCTTCGGCTTGCTCACTGGGGTTATAAATACAATTATTATTCAATTACTTATTTTTTAAACACAATTCAGAATCATATTTTATCAAACTACATAATGATGACTCTAAGACATTATAGTTTTATCTTCTGTTAATGCCTGATCTTCTGTAAAACTGCTTTGAAACGATGTGTGTTGTGAAAAGCACTATACAAATAAAACTGACTTGACTTATATTTTGTATTTTAAATATGTAATCCCATTACATGTATTCCGATACTCCCCAACCCTGTCTATGTCACAATTTGTTTAATTTGTATAACGTATTAAAGTATTTTTTATTCATTTTACTTTTCTTTATTTTTTAATTCCAACATTTTAATTGATTAAATTCATTTTAAATTAGATTCTGATTCCCAGATTTTCAATGAGGTCTCACTTTTGGACCCCACTGAATACGGATATCAGAACAGGAAGCAGGAATAACAGTTCTCTCAGAGAGTGTTGCAGTTGCTGGTTGCTCCCACATGAGGCTAACTGCTCTCCTGCAGCAGCTTTTAAAACTGAGTGTATGTGTGTGTTTGTGTAAATGTAGCTCTGAGTTTGTGTAAAAGTAGCTCTGAGTTGTAAACTTGGAAACCAAATCATTGTCCAGATCTGATTCAACAAAGGTGAGCCTAAAAGCCTAAACCCCAATTTTGATGGATTGTTTGACCAATACAAATGAAACAAATACAGTCTCACATATACAGTATTTGTATGTGATGTTTAAGTGCAGCAAGAGTTATGAGATTTGATAGTGTGTTTTGCCATGTCACATGTTATACAGTATGTAACTACATAGTGGCATAGTAGATAATATGTTTTTTATAAGACTTAAACACTTGTTAATGATGTTGTGTCATATTGTGTGTAAACTTTTGAGTTTGGGCTTTTGTGCAGTTTTTAAAAAATCATGTATAGTCATGAAGTCATGTATACATCATGAAGTCATGTATACATGTTTTATATGTCCACTTTGCCATATGATTCTCCAATACAAGTAGTGCATACTGTAGCTGTGCTTGTTTTCTTTAATCTGAAATGTGTCCAATATGTGTATTGTTGTGAGTAGTGGTCAACCAATATATTGCCGAGGCCGATAAATTGGCAGATATTCTGACCGATACATTTTCCTGTTTGGTTGATTTTTTTCTTGAGGGCACTGAAAATCACCTGCTTGCATGTGAAGCGACTGAGACATGTAAACGACCTGTCATGGTTCGTATTGTTGTTACGTGCATCGTGTTACCACAATAATAGACCGGAGTGTTACACAGTGTCATTTAAACGGTCTGTATATCAGAATCATGGCAGACATGTTTCAGCTCATAATGTTAAAGTGCTCCCCTGTTTCATTCTCCCCCTCTCTCCTTAACAGTACCCTGTAACTTTTAACTGTCTTGTCTAATGATAAAAAGACAAATATCAATAAAACATATCATATATACCGTCTGCTAATATGCACATATCTCATTTAAACAGATGTAGTAAACCAACCTCACACAACTTCAGCAGATCCAGCATCCTGTGGAGCGTTCATTTACCTCTAAAGCACGTATTCTATCAGCCTCTCCTCAGCAGTTCCCTGTCACTTTTAACTTTCTTTTCTAATGATAAAAGGCAAATATCCATAAAAAGTCTATTACATACCATTTGCAAATATGCAGATACAGTTGAAGTCAGAAGTTTACATCCACCTCAGCCAAATACATTTAAACTCAGTTTTCACAATTCCTGACATTTAATCATAGAAAATATTCCCTGTCTTAGTTCAGTTAGGGTCACTAATTTATTTTATGAATGCGAAATGTCAGAATAATAGTAGAGATAATTAATTATTTAATCTTTTATTTCTTTCATCACATTCCCAGTGGGTCAGATAGTTTACATACACTTTGTTAGTATTTGGTAGCAGTGCCTTTAAATTGTTTAACTTGGGTCAGACATTTTGGGTAGCCTTCCACAAGCTTCTCACAATAAGTTGCTGGAATTTTGGCCCATTCCTCCAGACAGAACTGGTGTAACTGAGTCAGGTTTGTAGGCCTCCTTGCTCGCACACACTTTTTCAGTTGTACCCACAAATATTCTATCGGATTGAGGTCAGGGCTTTGTGATGGCCACTCCAATACCTTGACTTTGTTGTCTTTAAGCAATTTTGCCACAATTTGGAGGTATGCTTGGGGTCATTGTCCATTTGAAAGACTATTTGCAACAAAGCTTTAACTTCCTGTCTTGAGATGTTGCTTCAATATATCCACATACATTTCCTTCCTGATGATGGCATCTATTTTGTGAAGTGCACCAGTCCCTCCTACAGCAAAGCACCCCCTCAACATGATGCTGCCACCCACATGCTTCATGGGTGGGATGGTGTTCTTTGGCTTTCAAGCCTCACCCTTTTTCCTCCAAACATAATGATGGTCATTATGGCCAAAATTTTGTTTCATCAGACTAGAGGGCATTTATCCAGAAAGTAAGATATTTGTCTCCATGTGCACATGCAAACTGTAGTCTGGCTTTTTTATGGCAGTTTTGGAGCAGTGGCTTCTTCCTTGCTGAGCAGCCTTTCAGGTTATGTCGATATATGACTAATTTTACTGTGGATATAGATCCTTTGTTGTTGTTCTGGGATTGATTTTCACTTTTCGCACCAAACTACATTAATCTCTAGGAGACAGAATGCATCTCCTTCCTGAGCGGTATGAAGGCTGCATGGTCCCATGGTGTTTATACTTGCATACTATTGTTTTTACAGATGAATGTAGTATGTTCAGGAGTTTGGAAATTGCTCCCAAGTATGAACCAGACTTGTGGAGGTCCACAATTTTTTTTCTGAGGTCTTGGCTGATTTCTTTTGATTTCCCCATTATTTCAATCTAAGAGGCACTGAGTTTGAAGGTAGGCCTTAAAATAAATCCACAGGTACACCTCCAATTCAGTACATCTCCTATCAGAAGCTGATTGGCTAATTGTCTAAAGTCTTGACATCATTTTCTTAAATTTTCCAAGCTGCTTAAAGGCACAGTTAACTTAGTGTATGTAAACTTCTGACACACTGGAATTGTGATATAGTCAATTAAAAGTGAAACAATCTGTCTGTAAACAATTGTTGGAAAAATGTATCGTGTCATGCACAAAGTAGATGTCCTAAACGACTTGCCAAAGCTATAGTTTGCTAATATTAAAACTCTGGAGTGGTTAAAAAATGAGTTTTGTAGTGAGAAGTGTATTGAAACTTCTGACTTCAACTGTATCTCGTTTCAACAGATGTAATTCACAAACCTCACAAAAATCCAGCGCTCATCTAATATCTTCCTCTGAAGCACATATTCTATCAGCCAGAATCAAAACTTAAGAATCAGGATCAAAAGTTCCTCTGATTCACAAACCAAGATGGTCAGTGGTCACAATCCAAGCAGGTGATCCAGGCTGTTTAAACTGTCAGGAGATTGCTGCTGCTCGCTGGATCCGCATGAGCGCGTGATTGCAACCAAAGTCTATTTAGCAAGTCAGTCCACTGTTGCTGACTTTGGAACGCTCTTGAGAGGCTATTTCCAGTCATGACAGTGCAGCTCCTATCTACTTGAATGGGGAAAGACCGGAATCTCCAAAACGGTTGGTTAAGATTACGATCAAAGAACATATTTCAAATCAGGAGTAAAATCTGACAATACTGGTATCATAAATGGTGCTTCTTTACCTCAGATTATGCTAAAAAAAAAAAAAAATCCCAGCTTTTATAGCTAATGCGCATGCGCGTTCTTGAGTTGATTGACAGGCGATGTCTGTATCTAAAAGGTGATTGGCTCTTTTACCTGTAAAGCGGGACTTCCTATCTACATCCATTGACCATTGGATGCAGATAGGCGTTCTGATTTCTCCCATTCATTTTAATAAAAGTGGCCCATCTCTGCTAAATAGTCTTATAATAATGCAGCTTCAAGTTAAAAGCGCTACACCTGTGCTATGAGTAAATGTCTTATTCACTATGGTATTTTTTGAGTAAATGCCTATTGTTGAGTTCTGTTATTTCCTTCTTCCTAATATATTAAAAATTTCTTCATGTGCAAATAAATTACTAAAATTTGATGACTAAACAGAAATCAGAAGAAACTGCTATCTACCATTTAAAATACATTATTATTATTATTATTATTATTTGCAAAGTTTTGTGTGAAATTGAGTAAATATAGTTGGTAAATAAGAGTTTATTATTATTTTTTTAGCAATTGTATGTTTATGTTATTTACTGCATTAAATTGTGTGATATATCGGCATCGTATTGGCCTTCCATATATATCGGCATCGGCCATTAAAAAACCCATATCGGTCGACCACTATTTGTGAGTGTAAGCAACACTGCCATGTTCTTTTAACAAATCAGATCCTGAGGGTGTCTTGTCTAACTCTAACTGGCCACTGGGATGCCAATGATTCCCACATTCCCTCACTCGCCTGCACACATATAATGAGTGCATATTTCACGGTTTGGCAGAGCTTAATGGAAGGGCAAGAGCGGCTGGAGATGGATCACCCACAGATGGAGATGAAATGACTGACCAGCCCACACTGACCACAGACACCACTGGCACACACACACACACACACACACACACACACACACACACCTATATATACTTAAAGACAGAGAGAAAGAGAGGGAGGGAAATAATGCCCTTTTTTAAATTGCCTTTAACTAGGAGGAGAAAGGACATTGGTAGTGATTTATAGAATGGCCAGGAATGTGACACAGAGTAGTAAAAGGAGAAAATCCCTAGTAATATATCAAATATTATAATTAAAATATTATTTAAAATAATTATATTTAAAATGTTTATTTATATTGTATTATTTTTAATAAAAATGGTCAATATTTTTAATACTAATATATATGTAAAATATAAAAATAAGTTACTAACTAATATATATATATATATATATATATATATACACACTGTATATAGACAAATATTTTATCTATTACAGTTTTTCTCGATAGATATCTCCAAGGTCACTGTTCAGGTCACTGCTCTCAAAACAATTAACACAGCCATCTGAAAATTTTGTAATTGTCCTAAACAGATTGTGCATGTTTCTTGATTCTCATTTTCTCAGAACACTTCATACAAATTTCTCTGATCCACAACTCATGCTTTCAAAACAATTAACACAGACAACTATATTAAAGTCATATTCTCAAATGCACATATCAGGTTGCCAAATCCCTTCATATTAATATCGTCTGTGTTAGTAATGCACACAGCAAAGAATTATGGTCTCTCTAAGACACACAGAGTGTTTGGCCTAATGTGAGCAGATCTACAGTGACTTCAATCTCAAAAAAAAGGGAGGAATGGTATTGGAAGAGGAAGAGCAGGGACAACTAGAAATGTAGAGAAATTTTATGAACACATGGAAAAAGGTCTTTTGAGGATTTTATGATAAATGTGTTAATTGAGTAGTAGAGTTGTGTGTCTATAGCTGAACATGATATGAATTTAGAGAACACATCTATTGTTTTGATATTAGTATTTAATTTTAATAAACATATTATCAGAAAAGAATACATTGCGTCATTATACAGTTGTGACAAGGCAGACGAGGAATGAGGATCTAAACACAGCTTTTAATAAAACAAAGAGGAACAAGGTAACTCAGAATAAAAGGAAACAAAACATAGGGAACCGGGCACAGAACATGATAACACAAATGAAGACTGACAAAGAAACCAGAGGAAACAAGGGCTTAAATACACAAGGAAAAACAAGGGAATGAGGAACACCTGGGGAAACAATCAGGGGAAACCCAATCATGAAAAGAAACTACAAAGGACTACAAAACTAACAGGAAACAGGAACAGGGAACTAAACAAGAATTTCAACATAAAAGTCAAGGCAAAAACAGGGAATAGTGACAGCAGTGAAATGTCATCGTTCTGCAAATTTGATTGTCTGTTTCTACGGCTGAGTGAATTGTTTTGAGAGCACTGATTATAGTTTGGATAAATGTATAAAATGACTGAGAAAAACTGTAATTATAAATATTATAAAAAGAGGACTATTTTTAGATAATACTTGTTAGTTTGTTTTATTGTTGTCTTGCTTTTGTTGTTTTGTTTAAAGTTTTTATAAAAATGTAATGATCACCAAAACTAAAAAGACTTTCCCCAGCTTTTTTCAGGGTTCAGGTGTGTGTTAAAACATTATCTTTAAAAACTGCCAGGCAGTTATAACAGTGCAACATCTCTTGAATGTTATGATTCATGAGTTTATTCAAGACCAGCTCTGTGTTTGGTGCTTGATTGATATCTTTTAGCTGTTGCAGTAACATATTATAAACCAGAATTCAACTCAAAGAGATCCCCTAACTGAAAAGGACAGTTTAAAAAGCTTTTGGCGTGAACCTGTTTGTCAGTGTGTGTGTTTGTGTAGGTTTCCTCATCAGCTCAGCTCTTCAAAGGGATTGAGAGCTGACCCCCCCCCCCCCCCCCACACACACACACCTCCCCCTGCACTCGCTTCCAATCCCTGATCCTTTGTCTTTGTGTTCCATATTTAATGAGATGGCACGAGTGTGGTGAGAAGGTACCTGAGGCTGCCGGTCGTGCCCACTGATGTGGAGTGTCTCCCCCATCTCACCATCCGTCCGTGGCCCTTTTAAGGCAGATCTTGAGTGGAGGATCAAAGAGAGCCATTGATGTTTTCCTTGGAGTGGAGATTGAGGACCCAAGTGATACCCCACACCACGTGGACCTGTGCCACTCTGAAACCAACACCTGTATGTTTGTTTGTGTGTGTACTGTGAATGTGTGTGTGTAAATTATGTGAATTTGGTTTGTGTGTGTGCCCCATGTTGAAAGCAAAGTGTACACTCTAGGCCAGTCCTATTTAACTGGTGGCCCGTGAGCCAAATCTGGCCAGTTTAAAGTTTTCACTGGACCGTTACATTACATTACAGACATATTAGCGAATTGTGCATCAAATATGCACAGTACCCACTGTAGCCTCTTTCTCATAGAGAGTTCCTTAGGATGGAAAAAATATATGTATGCATTTTTTGTTATGCACTAATGTTTGCTTTAAGACTGTTACACCTGTCCCTGTGGTGTGGTGGATGCGCATCTTCATTTTAAATCATTCAGTTTTAAAATCATTATGGAGCCTTTACATTATCAATATGTCCATCTCCATGCCGAAGAAATGTTAAAAAGCTAAGTAACCTCATGATGCCCATATGAAGTTAAAAAGAGTTCTTCTGTACGTCTTTTAACTCTATTTTACTAGTTTCACTGTATTTTGTTTGAATTTGCTGCTAGGTGGAATTGTTTCTCATGGCAAATTAAAAATGAAAGCTATAAATAGGTTTTATGTATATAGTGAACAAGAGCTTTTTCGCTGACAGCGAATACAATATTTTGGCTCAGTCTGCATGCAACAAATATTTTTTCCATTTGTTGGTGGAGTTGAAGGGGCCTGGGCTGCGTATCCCGATAACGGTTGATCTTTGCTGTTAAGAGCGTTTTCTACAAGAGATTTTATGAACGTTCGTTATTTTTTACGTGTGTTTCCCAAAACTGCACATGACATGAATGTGCGAGGACGCGCTTTAAATGCTACTTAAGAGAGACGCTGTCAATAAACGTGAAGTGCTGAAATGTGACATATAGTGCTGCTCGTCACTGCAACTTCATTGTATTTGTGCGTAACTTTAAAAACGTTTGTAATTTACCTCACTGGAAATATTAAAAAATATTTTCTGAAATGTACAACACATAATTGCACCACATAATTGCATTTTGTTTTGCAATCGTTTTATGCATAACGATATATTTATTTTACACAATCACCGCTTCGTTCATCAGATGTGCATTTTAATGTTTCGTTTTAAAAAATTTGCTCTGTGGGTCGAGATTAAAGCTTCCAGAATCAGTGAAGACAGTGGATGCCCTGTGTATGTTCCTGCTAATGATAGCAAGCATTAATTGAATATAATGAGGTTCACCGAGCGCAAAATAAAGAGATGTGTGGAAGGTGCGCTTTAGGAACCAATCAAAGACAGAACTTCTCTTTATTCCCAGAAGTGATAAGGGTAACAGCAATGCTACACAACATGTGCGGTAGCCTACTACACAATGCGTGGTGCAGGCGAGAGCGCCCTTAGGTGTCAGAGACGAAAAGGAGACGGGGATGAGGAGCCAGTACTGTACGGACGATTTCATGCACTGCAGCAAGTTATTGACATTTTTCCTTCGCTCTCTGATTGTAATTTTTACAGTTCTCTGCAATCATCCCACCACTTTTTTGATTACCAACTAGTTCAGAAATAACTTTTATTTGTTTACTTATTAATTTATCTTTTCATCCAATATTGACTAACAAAGTTATGCATTCATTATTATTATTATTATTATTATTGTTGTTGTTGTTGTTGTTGTTGTTAGCCTTGTCGGTTAAAAAATAAATAAAATAAAACGTATGTATACTGATATTAAATGAGCATAAAGTGTAGCTATAGGCGTTTAAATTGTTTTAGGTGTAATTTCGCGTTCGTCCTGCGGGTGTCTGCATAAATCTGTATCCTCACGATGTTCTTAGCGGTATACGAGCACTCCTTAATCTACGAGCATTTTCAAGCACTACTTAAGTTACGATGCTTTTGGGAAACGGGCGCAAAACTAAGATGAATCGTAAAATGGATTCTACGATCTACTTAGGCTTACGATGTTTTGGGAAACGAGGCCCTGGTCTATGCTGGTCTATGCATATCCCGATTTAAGACTTAATCATTTACTGGTTTTAATGGCACAATATACAAGTCTTTTGAAAATCGAAATACACCTCTCTTCCTCTAACAATCTATGTTTTTCTTTCTCTCTCTCTTTTTCTTCCTCCTGTCTGCTGTACCCAGAGGAAGTGAGATTATTGGCAACTGCCAAAGTACCTGGCAGATTTTAT
Source organism: Myxocyprinus asiaticus (assembly GCF_019703515.2). Classification (NCBI taxonomy): domain Eukaryota; kingdom Metazoa; phylum Chordata; class Actinopteri; order Cypriniformes; family Catostomidae; genus Myxocyprinus; species Myxocyprinus asiaticus. The sequence continues at coordinate 16,856,708 of NC_059358.1, read as the reverse complement.
TGCTCACTCTCAATCATTTGCTTGTAAAGATCCAGAACACATGTACCTCATTGATCTCAAATCAATGATCAATTAAGCAAGCCATTTGTTCAATTAAGAGCCCACTGGCCCTTCCAGAGATTGCTGCTCAGGTGTTTGACTCGAGAAACATCTGCAATGGTTAGGCCTCCAATATTGATGTAATGGAGACACCACAGGGCTTTAAACACTTGGGACAGAAGTCGAACGAGTGAGTTTTGTGCCATGGAACTGGCAGTTATTGGTCTATAGTAGTTACGTAAGTGTCTACCCCCCCGTGTCTAAATTGCCCAATAGAGAGTAAGGTCTCTATTGGGCAATTTGTTATTTTATGGAAGTCATATTACAGAGGGGCTTCATACACTCTGTTCTAAAACCTAGTGAGCTGCATCACTAACCTCTGACTACATAGGCAGCTGTCTTCTAAGGCTCATAAGTGACTGATTTGGAATGCTTTACATAGGCAGCAACTCAGAATGCCACACAAATAACACTTTTCACATGAGACTTGACCCAAAATTGAATAGTTTCCATGTTGACACTAGCATGTTTTTCAGCCAACAATGTGATTATTTAATAAGCATAAAAATACATAGCACACACAAATACTGAGTAAAATAGTCCATTTTAATTATAGTGAACTATTTTTGTCAGTACTTTTAGATACATGCATGCATGAAATGAACAAAGTTGAGCCATGCAACTATATGTGGTGCAAGCTGATAGTTTCTTTGACTTGTTATCTGTTAGCCAATCGGCTTGCTGTTATGAGACATGTTAAGCCGATCGGCTCACATGGTGTAAGCTGATTTGTTATCGGGTATCCTATTAACTTAAGTCTCTCTCTTTGTCTAACATTTAAAGTTTTGTTAATAAAATGGTTTTGTTTTTTTTGTTTTTTGCAGTGTGCTGAAAGAGTTTTTCTCTGAAAATGCTATTTTCTCAGGTGGTTTGCTGGGACTTTTCTTCTATCAGCTTGTACGGTATGGTCTGCTTTTGGCCATGACACATAGAAGCACGTCTTTAATAAGGTAAGCCTTAGCCAAATCTGGCTGGCACACATCGCTATCATAGACCCCGTTTACACATGGGAAGAAAATGTGTCTCGGGTGATCCGATCACATGTGGTCAGGTGAGACACATCACTGTTTACACCTAGTCGTTTAAATGCATCTCCTGTGACAACTTATTATCGGATTTGGAGGGGAGGGACTCTGTTTTATGACGACATACATCAATCACAATGTCAGTGTGTTACTGCATGATAATAAACCGCAATAAAGTCAGAAAAGACAAAGAAAGCGCAAAAAAAAAAAAAAAAACAAACAAAAAAAACAAACAAAAAACAATGGTGCACTATTTCTCCCAGATGCAGCTGAAATTTAATCTAAGCACAAATGCAAAATTTCATGCAGAATTGTCTAGTAGATTACCTGTATTAACCTGAGCTGCAGATGTTTGTGCTTCTCATAAGTGTCCCTGCATGTTAATTTCAGGCACACTGAAGAAAATCCGTGAAGTTCTCATGCTTGTGCATACATATATATCCCCTTTTTTTCCAAGTTTTCTTATCGGATGGTTATTTCCTTTTAAAACCGCTCATAACCAGCAAAGTTTAAACTCTTGTTTTAGCACAGCGGTTGATTGACAGCTGGAGGGTGGTGCTTTGCTGCTGTCAGGACGCATACAGGACGGATTAGCGTTTACACATCAAATGTGATGTGGTCACATGCGTTTTTGACCACATTCATATGTGTTTTTGTGATCCGATCACAAAACATTTTAGACTCCATTTTGACCTGTATTTAGCGCTGACCACATTTGATCGGATTACCAAAAATGCATCTTAATACCAGTTGTAAACGGGGTCATTATGAGTTAGGTCACTAGCTGCTTAAGCTATTCGGCTCAGCAGGCCAAGGCACACATAGAAATTTAGTTCATTAGCACTACACCATTGGGCTGCGTCCAAGGCATACCATGTTAGCATACACTTGGAGCACATGGCTCTTTGGAGCAGCAGCAGTATATAAGTCTTGGCGATAGATCTGCTTGGTTGGGGGGTTGTGTTTTGTGTTATGTATTATGCATTTTGTGTGTTGTTGGGGGATTGTTTGTAATGTCTATTTATGCAGCAGCATGTCATACATGCTCGATCCAGCATATCTTGCATTTTGTCTACAGTATATGTGCAGCAGCATGTCCACATTCTAACACCGTTTGCATGTGTATTTTCTAGCAGTAGCAAATCTCCATACTTGCACTGCAGCAGCAGCAGCGTTAGCTATATCTAGTACGCCATGACCAATATCCTATAAAAATGTCATGCCCACAATCATGCTAAATCTTTCAGAGTTGTCATGACTGAATTTAACAAAGTTCCACCATGCATCTCTATGTGGCACAAGCTCATAGGTTGTTTGACTTGTTATCTGATAGCCAGTCGGCTCACTCACATGAGATATGTTAAGCCAGTTGGCTCGCATGGTGTAAGCTGATTGGTCCTCTGACTTGTTATCGGGTAGCCAATCAACTTGAGTCTCTCTCTTTGTGTAACATTTAAATGGTTAATTTTGCTGATAAGCTGGTTTCTTTGCAGTGTGCTGCAAGAGATTTCTCTGAAACCCACCTCCACCCCACCTCCACATGCCTAGATATTTTACATGGGGATTGTTTGTATGTCTATTTGTGCAGCAGCATGTTATAAATTCTCGATGCAGCATGTCTTGCGTTTTGTCTATACATATGTGCAGCAGCAGCAGCACTTCCAAATGCTTACTCCGTATGTATATTTATTTTCTAGCAGTAGCAAGTATTCGTACTTGCTCTGCAGCAGCAGCAGCAGCAACGTCAGCAGATCTAGTCCACCAAGTCCAATATCCTATCAGTATGTCATACTCACATTCACATGCTAAATCTTTCAGAGAGTTGTCATGACTAAAATATGTTTATGATGTTTTTCAACATTTATCTCAGCTCGTCTACCATTCTGGATTTATTTTCTAAGTTCTGCACAATGCATTACAGAATTGTCTTCAACACAAAGAATACGTTCAATGCAGCCTTAGAATTTGGCCAAAATGAGATATCTTAGGATGCAGAATAATTATTTGGACCAGCAGGCAGGCTAGCAGGCCAGTGAAATGGGATGGGCTTATTGTGCTTTAAAATACTGCCTGTGGAGGCAGCTCAGTTGGTTTTGGAGTCATAATCTGCCCTGACGGATGGGGGCACTCTGTCTCTCCTTCCCCTCAGCCCACCCTCATTTCTTCTACCAACTCAGACATTTTTTTTTTTCGGTCAGATCTCTCCAAGCAGAGGAAGACCAGGGGGCGTCTCCTTGCCCACCCGGCCCCTCCTGTATTTTCTCCCCATTAAACCAGTCAGCAACAATGGGATTTGACAGAGCCAAGGGAAACAACCAGGGTGGGGGTCACAGGGTGACCCCAAAGAGGCGCGGGGGAACGGCGGCCCCAACGAACCACCACCCACTGTAATACCATTCCACTGTCCTGCAAGCCTGCTTGCTGCTTTGTTATGACCCGACACTGAGAGAATGGGAAACTTCAGTTCTCCGTTGTCCCACAAAACTCTCTTTTTCGCTCTGTCTCATGTTTGGGCATTTTCCTCACTGTCTTCTCATTGCTGACTTCCTTTTCAATATCTGTCTCTGTCTCTTTTTTGCGTTTCAGCTGATGGAAGGACATGAAGAGAATACATTGCTGGATGTCAAGAACTCATTCCTCTGTCTTTCTCTTTCTGTCTCACAGTGTCTGTCTCTCTCTTTCTCTTTTCCCTCCTCTTTCTTTCCTTCCTCCCCCTCCGTCCTATCAGCAATGTCTGGTGATTGACGCTGTGTGTAGGGGACCATGTGTGTTTGTTTGTGTGTGTGTGTGTGTGTGTGTTTATATAGTGAGGGTGAATATGCGTGCCTGTGTGCTTGTCTGGTTTTTGTGAGGGACCATGGATAAAGTGTGACGAGAGGAGAGAAAGGGAGAGAGAGAGAGAGAGAGAGAGATGGGGAGAGGGAGGGAGGCTGTCTGCAAGTGACAGTTTGGAAGCTTCACACTTAGATGCCTCTGCGTTGTCTGTCTGCACGCTGTGGCTGGGTTCCCACGTGAAAGTGCTCTCTTACTCTGGCATGGACCATCTGACCGTAAGCGTAGCCACGTCCTGCTCCGACAGTGGCTCAGCTGAGCGCATCCACTTGAAAGAATTCTTACGATGAGACAGTTACAAACAAAAAGAATGTTTTGGTAATTTATATTTCTGAGAGCCAAAAAAACGTATTATTCTCCTTTTTTTCTCCACAAATTTTGCAATCAATTCAGCCCGAAACCACCATGTGCACAGATTTTTTTTTTTTTTTTTTATCTCTATAGTTTAATTTAAGGAACTTAATATTAAAATGTGAAAGTCTCTCATTTACTTACATAGATGGAATGTTCAGCATTCAAAATGTAACCGTCAACAATTGTGTCATCGTAACATTTGCTTTCTGAATTCTGATTGGTCTTCTTTCTAGCATATATTTGCATACTCAGTTGTGTTTTTGAAGTCTTGTCTTTCTTGCATTAACCATCTATTGCCAGCAACAGCAAAGTGGCAGAACCAAAGCTTAAAAAAATCAAATCTTACCTGAAACTTTAACACTGTTCTTCACTATTACTCCGCCGTACTATTTATTTATTTTTTATTTTTTCGGCAAATGAAAATATAATTTACTTCTTTTCTTTATATTTTCATTTTTAAAAACGTTCATAATCAAAGCATTAGTATTTAACCTAAATCTGGAGGTAATATTTGTGTTAACACTTTACAATAAGGTTCTATTTATTCAAATTAGTTAACACATTAGGGGAAGAACATAAAGAGAAAAACATAAGCGAATCATCTTAAGGAGACAGTGGTATGAAAAGTGCCATATTACAAAGTTTCACTAGCATCAGAATAGCATTCAAAACAGATTAAAGTGCAACAAGGAAATTTCTTTTTTTTTTTTAGTGACTGGTTAAGTGCTCATGGAAAATGTGTTTTTAGCCATTTTTTGAAGACAGAAAGTGAGTCAGGTTCACAGATGGAGTTGGGAAAGTCATTCCACCAATGTGGTATGATGAAGCTGAAAGTCCGGGATAGTGTTTTGTTGCCTCTTTGTGTTGGTACAACAAGACAACATTCCTTAGCCGACCGCAGGCTTCTAGTGGGCGCATAGCTCTGCAGAAATTATTTTAGGTATGCTGGAGCAGACCCAGTGACTGTTTTGTATGCCAGCATCAGAGCCTTGTACATGATACATGCATCAACCGGCAGCCAGTGAAGAGAGAGAAGGAGTGGTATAACATGCGCTCTCTTTGGTTGATTAAAGACCAGACATGCTGCTGCATTCTGGATCATTTGCAGGTGTATAATTTCACATGCAGGGAGGACTGCAGTGAGAGCGTTACAGTAGTCCAATCTAGTTATGACAAGTGACTGAACAAGAAGTTGTGTGGCATGTTCAGAGAGGAAGGGTCTTATCTTCCTGATATTTTAGAGTGTAAATCTACATGATCTTGCGGTCTTTGAGATGTGGTCTGTGAAATGGTTATTGATGGTTACCCCTAGATTTCTGACCGTTTTGGAAGGCGTTACTGTAGTTGCACCCAGCTGCACGTTGATGTTGTGTTCAACAGCAGGGTTGGCTGGAAAGACAAGGAGTTCGGTCTAGGCTGGGTTAAGTTGCAGCTGGTGTTCCTTTATCCAGGCAGAGATTCAAGCAGTCACTGTGGTGTCGTTGGGCTGGAAAGACAAGTAGAGTTGCGTGTCATCAGCATAGCAATGGTAAGAGAAACAATGTGCCTGAGGTACTCCAGTAAGTAGTTGATGTGGCTTGGATGCCTCACCTCTCCAGGCTACCTTGAAGGACCTACCTGAGAGATAGGAATTAAACCAGTCAAGCACAGTTCCTGTGATGCCCAGCGAAGAGAGGGTGGAGAGTAAGATCTGATGGTTGACTGTGTCGAAGGCTGCAGAAAGGTCCAGTAGAATCAGGATGGATGATCTGGATTCAGCTTTCGCCTGTCTCAGTGACTCAGAGACAGACAGCAGGGCAGTGTCGGTGGAGTGTCCAATTTTGAAGACTGACTGATTGTCATCCAGTAGATTGTTCTGTGAGAGACAGGCAGAGATTTGATTGAAAACTGCCCTTTCAAGTGTTTTTGCCATGAATGGGATGAGAGAGACTGGTCTGTAGTGTTCTATTTGTGTGGGGTTAAGTGCAGGTTTCTTCAGCAGCGGGGTCACTCAAGCCTGCTTAAATGTTTTGGGGAAAGTGCCTGTAAGTAGAGATGTGTTAATTATGTGTGTGAGTGCAGGTAGGATGGACGGAGAGATGGCCCGGAGAAGGTGGGGAGGAATGGGGTCAAGGGAACAGGTGGTGGGGTGGATGGAGTGGAGGAGTTTTGAGACCTCAGTGACAGTCAGAGGAGAGAACATAGAGACAGAAGAGTTGTATACAGGAGACGGGTGTTTGACAGGGTGAGGTGCTGAGAATGTATTGCTGATGGTTGTAACCTTATTAGTAAAAAATGTGGCGAAGACATCTGCTGTCAGTGATGTGTCAAGTGGTGGAGGAGGAGGGTAGAGAAATGTGTTGAATGTTCTAAACAAGCTGGAGTGTCTGTGGTGCTGTTGATCTTGATCTGGAAGTAGGAAGTTTTTGCAGATTTAACATTATATGAAAAAGTTGCAAGCAGAGACTGATACTTACCTAGATCTGTTGGATCTTTAGATTTCCACCATCTCCTCTCAGCTGCCCTGAGGTCAGTCCGATGTTCACGAAGGACGTCAGAGAGCCAGGAGCTGGGTGGTGTAGTATGTACTGGCCTTGAGGAGAGAGGACAGATGTTGTCTAGACAGGTTGTTAAAGTAGAGCTTAGTGTGTCTGTGGCAGTGTTTACATCAAGGGTGAAAAATACATTTTGTGTGGGAAGAGAGGTAGAGACAGCAGTGGAGAGGTTACAGCGAAAGGAAACCAAAGGTGGAGTCTGTTTTAATGTAGATGGGAGAGTCATGTTGAATTGAACAAAGTAGTGTCCAGAGACATGTAAATGTGTAACAAGAATATTTGAGTTGGTACAGTTATGTGTAAAAATGAGGTCCAGCGGGTTGCCCGATCTGTGAGTTGCTGTGGTGCTTAGTCTTTCCAAGTCAAACGAGGCCAGAAGAGCATGAAGTTCAGTGGCCTGGGGCTTGTCTTGGTGTATGTCGAAATCACCAAGAACCACAAGTGGCTTACCATTCTCCGGGAAGTAGGACAGCAGGACATCCAACTCCTTGAGAAAGTTTGCCAGCTGACCTGGAGGGCGATAAATGACAACAACATCTATTTTTGTGGGTTGCATTGTAGTAATAGCATGGAATTCAAAAGTAGTATGGTTACATAGAGAAGAGTGTGGTGAAAAAGTCTAGTTGTTATGAATGAGCAAACCTGTTCCCCCACCCCTACCGGTGTGTCGAGGGGTGTGAGAGAAGGAGTTGTTGGAGAGAGCAGCAGGTGTCGCTGTATCCTCTGGACATATCCATGTTTCTGTCAGTGCCAGGATGCTGAGGGTGGACTGTGTGGCAAAGGCTGGAATGAAGTCAGCTTTGTTCACAGCTGACTGGCAGTTCCAGAGTCCCACTGAGAAAGAGAGCGGAGCAGGTGCTGAAGTGCAAAGTGGCCATAGGTTGTGTGGGTTGCATTTTGTCTTGCATCTATAATGTGTAAACGGTCTGTAACAAATAACAGGGATGTGCTTGAAGGCATATGTTATTCGTGAAGTAGACATGTTAGTATGTATAAGGAAAATAAGAAAAGAGATAAAATTAAAAGATACTTAAGTGCTATGGTGAGTGGTGCCTTGTCGGTGTCCTTGCTCGGTGGACTCGCACAGGTAGACTCCCTGGTCTTCACACGAGGAGGGCTTTACACGAGGGCTACCACCTCCGCTGCCACTTCTGCGTCAGCATTCACGTCAAATATATACACGGTGCTAATGAGCCGTACAGTGAAAAAAGCAGGACACGCCTTAATGCTACTTAGCACAAAGCTAGTCACGTGGGCAACCGAAACTACAGGTCGCATGAGGTGAACAGCGCGGGAACAAACGCGACTTCAGTACACCGCAAATAAATTATGCTACACTTTATCAAAAAATAATACTCTAAAACAAATTAAGTACTGTTTATAGACACTAAAAACAACAATGGTTTTACACACACTGGACAAACAACTCTAAATCTAGCAGTGAATACCCTGGGACAAGTCAAAACAATATAGCACACACACCAACACACGTTTAAGCGACGCAAGTTCAAGCCAGTAAACAATCAGCAGAAGTCTAGCAAAGAGTACCACTCAACAACAAAGTAAAACAATGAAATAAACACACTTACATGCAACTGTAGACTCCCGTAGATGAATTGCTTCTACTGGAATGACTAGGACCCCGCGGTTTAAAATGAAGTTAATTAACAGTGGTTCGGGAGGAGCATGTTAATTTTAATCTGACAAATCACAGCCCACAAGCAGGAGTATATAAGCCGCTGCTTACCTGCTTCCTGTGACAACTCTCCTGACATGAGAGTCTTTCCGGCATTCAGCCCCGCCCATTTCCCCACGAACAGACGCAGGCAGATGGATCATCAGATGCAACTTCCCTGCAAAGCATTCGGCTCCACCAGAATAGCTATTCCATCCAGTCTCGTTATTCTTTGTTTTTTAACAGTTTTAAAAGCTACCACGTTAAGTGTTTTATATATATTTATTTTTTATTTATTTTTTATCCTGTCTATCTTTCTATGCTCCATTCGATGAAGCAGTTTAAAGCACGAAGTTCCTGCCGCAAACTGGCTGCTCCTGCACTTTAAAAATGTGAAACAGCTCTCTACGACTGCTCATATGTTCTCTTATCTAAACTTTCCACTCAGAAAGCAGTGCCAGTTGCCTCTGCGAACGGGCGCCTTTCCAGCTTCATGCCATTAGAATTCAATTTTATTTGAAAGCGAAAGTAACGACGATTAATTATTCAATCCAACCACCATTTCAACCCCCAGTATTTTTAATCAGGTTCTGCCGCACAGGTGATGTCTGTCAGCCTCATTACCATGCCACAGCTTGTTTAGGGGCGTGCTTTATTCAGCGATTGTTCCTCATTTTCTAACATGAATATCACGATTGTTTCTCCCTCCAAAGTGCCCTTCGGAGCATGATTTATTTCATTCTGAACACAGGGGCATCATGCAACACAGAACTCCCTTCAATCGATCGATAATCTAATGACAAATTATTTTCAAACCAACGCAGACAATTTAATGAAAGCTCGCTGCCACGCAGCGCTGGCTCTGACCATTCCACATCACACTGCAGTTATACACGGACTTTGTCCGAACAGACACGAGAAGAATTCGGCTCTGCAAGAGGCGGATCATGCGCCACATACCAACTCCTTCATAATCATTCTGCAACGTGTCTCGCTTCCTCTCAGCATTATTGACATATATTGATGTATATTGTACAGCAGGGGCAGTCATACTCCTAAGGAGCAAATTACCACAACTGTATCCTTCAGTAATGATTGCAAGTCCATTTCTCCTGTACAGAGTACAGAGCCAAAGCTCTTATTTCTCAGATCATTTTATGCTGTTTTTCACATTGTTTATTAAGATGTACTGTATTTTCCAGCACATATCTCCTGCATTTCTGTATGCAGTGCAGAGCTGCAACTCAATGCATTCCTAGATAATTCACACCTATTGCTATGCGATGCATTTCCTATGCAAGAAGTATATTGTACTACAGGTGACAGTTATACTCCTAAAGAGCGAATGGCCTAAAGTGAATCCTTCAGTGATGATTGCAAGTCCATGCATATCTGTATGCAGTACAGAGCCAAAGTTTTTATTTCTCAGATCATTTTATGCTATTTTTTCACATTGTTTATGAAGATGTACTGTATTCCCTAGCACATTTTTTCTAAGGTTTCACCTAAATATGATTATTTTGTCTTTTCTACAGCAACGCCTGAAATTGTGCCTTCTGCAGGGTCTCACCAATATTACTTACAGCAGGTCTCTGCGAGAGCACATTTAAATTCCTATCACTGGATTGTACACAGGGTTACCTCTCACTTTCTCTATCTAGGTGTCTTTCCAAGACTTCACCATTACCTACCGAGGAGCCAAAGATGGCAACCATTTTAGTTAAGAAAGCACAACTGTGGTGCTTCTGCCTTCGGCTCAAAACATCCCTAAGCAGCTGTTGGGCCTCATGTATTCAGATAGAAGACAAAGGCAGGCCTAACACAGTCATAAAAACCTAACTCAAGCCCCCACATTCCAAGTCGTAAATTATACTGATAAAAATCGCACCAAAATCAAACAAAGGGAGTCCAAAACAGACTACAAATCCCATGAAGCCTTGCTCACTAAAGGATCGGACTCTCAACTCCTATTGGATGAGGCACACAACAGAACGTCCCTCAAACATGACATCATCAGGAGTTGAAATACCTCTGAAATGCTTCCAGGATTTGCTTCCAGCAACTTTGTTCATCCTGTATAGATGCAGCTTATCGCTGCTCTCAGGTGCAACCTCGTGGCACAAGGAAGTAACGTCCGATTTGAAACTGTGGCCATACAATCTCCATCTCGCTGGACGAGCTGAGATTACTCTGTGTTCAACCGAACACTTTAATGGATCCGAAGGAGACCGCCGAGCAATTCGCATCTTCATCCGTTTGCCTACAGAAGTGAAGAAGATTAAAGTTTTCTCTTCAATCTTCAATCAAGTCGACATTTCTGAGTTCTCCGCCAGCCCGCCGAGAATCAACAGCCGTACCGCCTGCCGACAGAGCAAGGAAACGGCCTCCCGACATCACTTGAGCCTCAAGGAACTGGGTCAGAGTTAAAGGATGGAGGAAAACACATTCTACCTGTGTCCTCATGCGATTCAAGTAAGAGGTTTACGTCTGGGCAGAGATAGAATATTATAGTGTGTTATTCTTGTGTTTCAAGGTTTTTGCTTGTACAGTTTACGGACCGCCATGTCCGCTCATTATTAATACTCAGGGTATTAATTATCACGAATTTGTTTTGCTGTATTGTGGTCCAACCAAATTGGACTGTTGTGCAATTTCGCCATCGAGGGTGAGACAGGTAAACTGAGTTCATCCGTTAAAGAGTCAAAGTATGCGGGACTGTTTACGAGCCGTCCACCGCGTCTCTGAGCGATGATCTAACAGCTGCTTTCTCTCCCACAATCGCGAAATCGGCTTTAGGGCCATCCCTTCTCTCTCTCTCTCTCGTACTAACCACACACACACACACACGTGACCCCTCACAAACATTCTGGCACACATTTTTGGCTCCTAGATAGCTTAATGCTAAAGCCCAGCTTTGTCCCTAAGCTATAGTACAAGCGGATACACGCGGTAACTGGTAGATGCCATTGACTGGTTTCTCGCCGCCCCCATTCGCAGTCATATTCCCTGGCCGGAAGTCTCGCATGACATACTCTCCACGAGAGTCACGTCTGCCATTTTGTGCGCGTCCCTCCTTACACACACACACACACTGTCACACACACACACCTTATGTGTTATAGGATTATTTTTATTTCTCTGTCTAATCATATCACTGTTTAGTTTGTAGTTGTAAGTCGGAAGTTTATTGACTGCATTGTATTAATTATTAATTGATATTACTGCATAAATAAACTTTGTTTATATTACAAAGAGAAGTGTTTTGGTTTGTTTTGCATACGCTTGTGTCATGCTGACGGGATGTCAGTGCTCGGATTCAAACCTTCATTCATTGTTTTTTTCCCCGAAAATCGATATTCTTCGGATGTCGATTTTCCTAAGAAAACAATCTAATATTGAGACTGTTTTACTATCTGGTTATTAGTCCCTGATTCCAGGGTGGTGCCCCATCAATGTTAATCCTTATTAATATTCTGTTGATTTTTGACAATTGATAATTATTTTTGATGATTGTTGAATTTGAATAATCAATAAGCTAGTGTTAATTTTAATTAATGTTTCATCGATGTTAACAATTAACGATTATCTTTGATAATTGTTGATTTAAAGGATTAAAAAAAGCTAACATTGATTCTCATCAATGTTCTATTGATTTTAATAATTAATAATTGTCTTTGATAATTATTAATTATTGCTAATAACCAAACTTGCTCCTAAACGCAGCACACTACATTTACTGGAGCCCCATATGAGGTTTTAATGAGTTAGATTCAATTAATTAATTTAAATATTAATTAATAACTAAAGAAATAATTATTAATTATTTCTGATAGTAACACTGATCTAAACAACCAGTAAAGCCCTACACAGCACAAATGTGCTGTCCATGTGCCACAACTGCGGCATCTTTTGGGTCATGCAACAAACCCCCACGACACCACAAAGCAGTGCAAACGTGCTGTACAGGTGCTGCAACTGCGGTGTCCTTCGACCATGCAAAAAACTCCCACCACACCATAAAGCAGCGCAAACGTGCTGTACAGGTGCCGCAACTGCGGTGTCCTTCGGACCATGCGACAAACTCCCACCACACCGCAAAGCAGCGCAAATATGCTGTACAGGTGCCGCAACTGCGGTGTCCTTCGGACCATGCGACAAACTTCCACCACAACGCAAAGCAGCGCACATGTGTTTTTTCCAGGTGCCGCAACTGTGAAACCTTTCAGTCCCTGCCACTAAATCTCCCACAACACCGCAATCATGTTTCCTGTTTCCTCTTATTAAGACTCGAGGGGCACAGCTCATAAATTTATACCCATCAAACCACTATTCAGCAAGGTTCTTTACTCTGCACCACCCACCATTCGAATACAGTGTGGGCCCTCCCATTCAAACGCTATGCAGGCTTTCCCATCGAATTGCAGTGTGGGCTCTCCCGTTCGAATGCAGTGTGAACCTCAGCGCATTGGTCGCAGGCTCTCCCATTCGAATCGCAGTGTGGGCCCTACCATTCGACCGCAATGCAGCCTCTCCTGTTCGAATCACAGGGTGGGCTCTCCCATTCGAATGCAGTGTGAGATTTCATGTCATTCATTCCGTGGGCTCTCCCATCCGAAACACAGTATGAGCTCTCCTGTTCAAGTGTAGTGGTGGTGCAGTAATCTTAAGAGCCTTTTAGCTTTTCCCGTTAACCGTGGCATTGGCATTTCCTTTGCTCATGGTCTAAATGAGCCTGACACACAATAAGGTGTGCCTAAATGTGATAAACTATGTGTGCCCTATTTAATACTGCAGCCACAGTTCCCCACCAGATAATGTGCTGCAGCACCCGCCCACAAACGATACTGCTGCAGCGTTGCCCGCATACTCTCAATTATGTCACAGCATCACCCCTTTCGCATTTTGATACTGCCGAAGCAGTGCCCTGCCATGACAAACGTAATAAAGTTGTATTCTTAACTAACCTTTAGCTTCCCTCAAAGCTGCAATAGCTTCCCTTACAGACGTATATAAAGGTGCATATTCCTAACTAATATTTGCTCCCCCTACAGGTAAGTACAAACTAACCTTTGTTTCCCTTACAGGTGTTGATGATTCTAATGAAGTCTTTTGTGCCCTACTCAATACCACAGCAACAGTGCCCCACCATGACAAATGTTATAAAGTTGTATTCTTAACTAAATTTTTGCTTTCCTCGAAGCTGCATATGAACGTAATTGACACGTTTTCCATAACTAACCCTTTGCTTCCCTTACAGACGTATATAAAGATAATACATTTACGTATTCCTAACTAATCATTTGCTCCACTGTAGGTAAGTACAAACTAACCTTTGCTTCCATTACAGGTGTTAATAAATCTAATGAAGTCTTTTGTGCCCTACTCGATATCACAGCAACAGTGCCCCACCCATACCAACAGTTGTTAATATTTTCTCCACAGGTGCTTTTAATGTCTAAGTTCCATACTTTCATAGAAGTGCATCTACAGCAATGGAAACACAGCAGCACTCCCACAGGAGCTCCTTCACTATGCCCCCAAAAATTCACTGCTGCTTCAGTGCTTTAAACTCCACTCCCACAGAAGGCCCACTTTAGTCTACTGCCGCAGCAGCTTTTTTTACCATGCTTCCGCCAAAGCCTTTTTTTATTTTCTTTGCTTCTCAGCAGCTGCAGCTAGCATTACAGGAGATAGCGGTCACCACCTCCTCTTCTCAAAGCACCATAATTCCCTATCTGTGGGTAGTCTATTGAGTGAGGCTACCCCCGCAAACAAGCCCCGTTCCTCTCGTTTTCATTTTCCCCTTCGATTGCTTGCTGGGCTTACCCGTTCGAATACCATGAGCACTCTCTCTCTATGGAGCAGTCTCCTGTTCGAATTGCAGTGTGAGCCCTCCCTTTTGAAAACAACATGAGCCAACTCTCGTTCTCATTCTTCCCATTCGATTGCTTGCTGGGCTTACCCGTTCGAATGCCATGAGCACTCTTTCTATAGAGCAGTCTCCTGTTCGAATTGCAGTGTGAGCCCTCCCTTTCGAACGCAGTGCAAATCAACTAGTTTCCTTTTTCGACTGCTTGCTGGGCTTACCCGTTCAAATGCCGTGAGCACTTTCTCTCTATAAAGCAGTCTTCCGTTCGAATCGCATTGTGAGCCCTCCCTTTCGAACACAGTGTGAGCCATACTCTCATTCTCACCTTCCCCGTTCGACTGCTTGCTGGGCTTGCCCGTTCAAACGCCGTGAGCTAAACCTCTCTCTCTTAGAACAGTCTTCCGTTTGAATCGCAGTTTGAGCCCTCCCTTTCGAACGCAGCATGAGCCAACTCTCATTTTCACCTTCCCTGTTCGCATACCGTGAGTCCACCCACTTCTGCAATGAGTGGTGGTCTCTCGTTTGAATCGCAGCATAGCCCTCTCGACCAGCAATCATACAAGAACGCACCTTCAAACAACTGCTTAAAACACTCCCTCTGTATAATTGTTTTGGGGAGGGAAACAATTCAGAAGCATCCGGCAAGCCAATTTACCAAATATAATTGTTGCTGACTTGCTGTCCTAAATACTTCCTGCCATAGTCATGGTACTGTTCTTTCATCTTAATGCCTTTTTGGGGGTAATCAGGACTCGAGTCGAGTCTCGAGCTCCGAGCCCTCCAGTATACGGACAACAAGCCAAATATGTTTACTGCTTCAACACAAGATTACATTAACATACGAACAACTGAATATCTTACCTGGTGCTGGACACGCCTTAATGCTATTTAGCACAAAGCTGGCAACCAAAACTACGGGTCGTGCATGGTAAACAGTGCGGGAACAAATGTGACTTCAGTACACTGAAAATAAATTATGCTACACTTTAGCAATAATTAATACTCTAAAACAAGTGAAGCACTGCTTATAGACACTAAAAACAACGATTTACACACACTGGACAAACAACTCTAAATCTAGCAGTGAATACCCTGGGACAAGTCAAAACAATATAGCACACACACCAACACATGTTTAAGCGATGCGAGTTCAAGCCAGTAAACAAACAGCACAAGTCTAGCAAAGAATACCACTCTACAACAAAGTAAAACAATGAAATAAACACACACACAACTGCAGACTCATGTAGATAAATCGCAGTATTTTTATAGTATTTATTCATCTCTGTGTTAATTTATCAAAATACTGTTATTCATTGTTTGTTCATGTTAGCTCATATTGCATGAATTAATGTTAACATATACAGTTTTACAATTTTACTGAATTGCTAAAAAAAACACAACCCCATTATCTGAACCAAATGCTTAGTGGCATAAGCCCATTTGTCAAATCAATCACTCTTTTTGCAAAACTCTAAACACATTCTCACTCACTAAAACACAATCTGAACTGTAATGCACTTGTGTTGCAAAATGGTTAACCCGGGCAGCAAAAGTTAAACACAACTACACAGTTGTCATTGTTTACACACAATGACTCAATTGTTATCACTTGTTTCTAATGATGTGAAAACGTGATGCTGAAGCAGAATGAATCTCTCATTTTTAGACTTTGATTTTGCAGTTGCACAACATTTTTGAGTTTATTGTAATGTGTTTTTCATTTAGAGTGTTCTTTGTTCTTTTGCAGTTGGACTACACTTCCAGTATACAGTATATTCACAGTACTACTGTAAGTTGTGATTGCTATACTTTTTTTTGACAGTAACTGCAAAATGTGTTTACTATATACAATGATCATTCTTTCTGTAACTACATGCCCTGGACGCTGTGTTCTCGATTTTCTGATGTAGTGTCTAATGAATGCTCTGTAGTGTTTATATATTGACTTGCTGTGTGTATGATCTGAAAGCATTGTTTGATTTTGAGCACAGATGAAACGGTTTTGAGGCGATTATTTGATTTTGCCAGAGAGTAAGGGCTTTTTTGAATGTTGAAGATTTGGTTTTGTGTTTAAAGTTGTGAATAAATGGGTGAAGGTTTCAAGAAATGTGTTTTTGCAATTCAGAAAAAACTGTAATGTAAACATGTATTTATGCAAGTAGAAATGTTTACATTACAGTTTTTCTGAATTGCAAAAACACATTTCTTGAAACCTTCAATGTATTTATGCAAGTAGAAATTAAGATTAACCTAGATAAATGCTGTAAAAGCATTGTTCATTGTTAGTTCATGTTAAATAATTGATACCAGTTGATTATTAATATAACTTACTGTAAAGTTTTACTGTATTTTTTTTTTAGTTAATTGCAGCTCTTTTTTTTTTTTTTTTTTTTTTTTTTTTTTAATAGAGCCCACATTCAAAATGTTTAGTCCCAGCTTGTAAATATTATGGTCATTACAATATGACTGTGTTTCAAGGTCTAGGTGCAATATAATGTTGGTAGATTACAGTAGGAGAGGAGAGGAGAGGAGAGGAGAGGAGAGGAGAGGAGAGTTACATTCCTGGGTAATGTGCCCTGCTGGGCTGGCATGAGGTGAGGGAAAGAGGGGGTAAGGATGGAGGGATGGAGGAGTTGAGGAAGGTGGGGGGAGCTGATGGGGTGATGGGCCCAGCAGTCGAAGCTATGGGGACAGATGGCTTCCTTCGCAGGGGCTGAGAGAGTCCTGGTTTTCACCTGCAACCCCATGGGAAAAGCGGCCTCCTGAGAACATGCAGTCTGCTACAGGCTGGGTCCTGGAATGCTCCACCTCAGATAAAGAGAGAAAGAGAGAGAAGAATAAGATTGAGTATTTAAAAGGTAAAAAAATAAAAAAGAGTGCAAAAGGAAAATTGGAAAATAATATTAAATGCGAAGTTGCTTTGCTACTAATAAAACCGTACCAAATATTGCACCCAGCCTTGGCAACATATATATAATGACAGTTGGGGTCAGGAAAGTTATATTTTGCATGTTTACATGCACACCAATGTACTGAGAACTACCAAAAATCAGCTTATTCCAAATATCTGACAATGCATGAAAACCACGTTTACATGAAATTTGAAATCATCACGTTAATCTCTGCTTTTGATGTCAAAATGTAAACAGGCATGCACACAGGACTTGTGCACAGTTTGATAAGCTGGTAAATGAAACATGCAGAGCAACATCATGGTAATGGCAAAAATCTATGTGTGCTGATCGGTTTATGCTTTAACCATTTATGACTTTTACCAGATAAAGGAAAATCATTGAAGGCATTTACATGACCTTACATGTTGTAAATGTATAAAGCATAATGGGTGTAAGATCATGCATGTAAACACACTTCATATTTCTTTGCCATTTTCCCCTCAACTCCACAAACTACCATGCTTTAATGGACACAGCCATGTTAATACCATCTTTTTGGTGCTCCCTGGGGTAATACCTTGGTATTATTTGAAGTACTTTGGAGTACCATGTAAATTCCTTGGTAAATGAATATGATCATTATTCGAAGTACCATGATTTTACATTTTGATACCATCACTGTGATATCAGGATACTACCACAGTACTTTTTAGTATATGTAGAGCACAATTCAGAATTGTTCTATATGTATCTGAATTATTTAGTTGTATAAATATATGAGTAGACTATAGAGACTAGAGTCTATAAATTCAATCATATAGATTATAAAAATTATGGATAGAACAATAAAGAAATGTATCATTGTATCTGTTGCTACAAACAAAAATCACACATGAGGTGGTCATTCATCCTTTTCCATCCTTTGATTGGTTTGATTGGCCAGCCCCCAACCACTGTTGGATCATGCAGATGGTGCTTTTTAGGGTTTTGAATGAGGTCACCTAGGGTCATGATGAAGAGACAATACCTCGACCATTCACTCCTCGCTCCAGCAGAGTTAGCTAAAAGAGAGTGAAAGTAAACAAAGAGCAATAGCCAGGGAACCGAGAGAGAGAGAGTGTGTGTGTGAGAAACTACCAGGGTCAGGGCGGGGGTTTAAAGTTCTTGTGCTGTACTGCTGGCATTTAGGTCTAACCCCTGTTGGGGTTCAGTGAATTTAGAAAGCACTTTAGGAATACAGAAATTCAATCTTGTAAATCTTTCCAAAACATTAGCCTGCAACTGTAACTAAAGAAAAAACTAAAACACATTTCCCCCTTCTGTGAAGCAAAGTTCTTCAGTCTACTGTCAAAATTCTTTATTGACACAAAACCAGGCTGATGTTAACTGTGTTACATAACACATTCACTCCTATATGAAAATATTACACAAGACTATTATAAGATAGATTCCATAGATGGATGCCTATAGTAGATTCATATACTGTATGCTGTGCCATTAACTTTGAAAGCTTCATCCTATGAAAGTGTTTTAAATCTATTCTTAATATTCTGTTATATGTTTAATGTATGTGCTGAAAAGAAACATTATGCATTTCTTGAATGTACTATATATAAGAAAGATGCACACATGCATGAATTACAAAATTTCTGTTTGGATTCCCTTTGTCCAAACATTTAAATCCAAAACTTATATAAGAATCTGCTAATTCATTCATCACCATAAATATTTACATTTGAAATTAAAGTATAAGAGCCTTGTTCAAAATACTGTATATATTTCCTTATGGGGCTGTATAATACAGTCCAATATTTACACAGTATTTACAATGAGCATAGCAGTTCATAAAGCAGATCAGGGTCAAAAGCAGGACATTACATTTAATAGATAAAGTATGATGTGTGCTATGCCTGGTGAGTGCAATACAATAACAATGGATGACATAATACAGGCTGTGAAAGAGAGATTCAGCTTTGAGGTGTTCATATGAGCATACTGTAGGTGATCTTTCACATACTGCATATACTGTTTTGAGCAGGTTCTCATGTTCACACACATATTGATATTTACATGTTATTTCATCACATATCATGTTCAAGGTTTGTGCAACTCTCTGCTGTTTCAGCCATAAAACAAGATCTAC
Organism: Myxocyprinus asiaticus; assembly: GCF_019703515.2. NCBI lineage: Eukaryota > Metazoa > Chordata > Actinopteri > Cypriniformes > Catostomidae > Myxocyprinus > Myxocyprinus asiaticus. Next base: position 16,837,280 of record NC_059358.1, on the reverse strand, counting down.
TGTCACAGTAGATCACAGTAGATGTTGTATGGCTAAAACACAATGAGATTGCAATACAATACCTAAAAGTGTCAATGTATATTTCACAATCATCCAGAAACTGTTTAAAGAACCCCAGTATGGCTTCCTAACAGATGTATTGAAGCTTAAGTGTTCCATGGTAAGAGCTCAGACAGGGAGCATTTGGCACGCAGGCATACACGTGCTTTATTGATCTTATCGGCTGGAGGCCCCACATATCGATTGAGATGATCAGCAGTTCTATTGAACTTTCTCATCTTATGGTCAGCATGACACCTGTTCCTGCTGGTGTGCTCCATAAAGGCCTGGTTCACCGAAGTAGTAAGTACATACTCCAGATGTAAAAAAAGAGTAATAAAGAATGATCGATTCTTCCAGTTAACACATTGTCGTTGTATTAAGTCAGTAAACTGACTGTGTGTTCAAAATGCTTTAGAAAATCCCAGATTTAAAGGGTGCTCACCTCAGTTCAGGAGTTTACCTCACATTTATTTTTATTAGTTTTTAACATTATCAACTAAATGAAATTACATCATAATAGAAAAAAAGGGGGGGAAAATAGAAGAGAAGAAATTTTATGATCATAACTTTCTTGTGGTTGTTGTTGTTTTTTTTTTTTTTTAAACAAATATGAATTGCGTGTGCTCAGCGAGTACTGACATTGACTACCACCCCTGGAGTTGCGAGTTCGAATCCAGGGTGTGCTGAGTGACCCCAGCCAGGTCTCCTAAGCATCCAAATTGGCCCGGTTGCTAGGGAGGGTAGAGTCACATGGGGTAACCTCCTCATGGTCACGATTAGTGGTTCTTGCTCTCAATGGGGCACGTGGTAAGTTGTGCGTGGATTGCGGAGAGTAGCATGAGCCTCCAAATGCGGAGTCTCCGCGGTGTCATGCACAACAAGCCACGTGATAAGATGCGCGGATTGGCGGTCTCAGAACGGAGGCAGCTGAGACTTGTCCTCCACCACCCGGATTGAGGTGAGTAACCGTGCCACCACGAGGACCTACTAAGTAGTGGGAATTGGGCATTCCAAATTGGGAGAAAAAGGTCTAAAAAAAGCAACAACAACAACAACAACAACAACAAAACAAATACAAATTTTAAGACAAGTGCAGAAGTATCAACACAAGTAGAAAGTGCAACAGCCAAGGTCTCACAGAGGAGACATGTCAGGGAATGGTAGGTATGCTCATTTTAATGAGACAGCCTCTGTTATGCTAATCGGTTTTTGTGCTTTCCGTTTTCACCATTTCTTCCCTTGCCCTGTCTTCTGGCCAGCAGTATCAATAGACTGGGAGCTGCCCGCTGCCCGTGAATGATGACCACCCTCTCAGACACTTGCCCCCCCCCCCCCCCACCCCACCCTCCCAGCCTGCCCTACTCCACCTCCTTAACCCCAAAAACCTCCTTTTTCCATCTGGACTTTGATTGACAGGCGCTGGGAAGCAGGAGAAGAGCTGAGGTTCACAGATCATTAGTAGGAAAGAGAAATCTGTGCGTTTTTGTGTGTGCGTGTTGGGGTAGGGAGGCATTAATCCTCACAGTGACACCACAACACCCCCATCATGGCCCCTTTCAGACCCAAATCCTCAGCCTTGGGGGTCATTAAGTCTAAGGGGTAATTTCACAACTTAGAGTGGCTAATCTGTCTGATCCATCACAGTTGGACGAAGAAAGATTTTGTTCACCACAAGAAGCTCAGAACTTTTCTCCATCCAGTTGACCAGTCATTATGGTTGAAAATCCTCCAGTACTTTCAACCAATTATTTTCAGTGTGTGTTACCTCATTCTGTAAAATCTGGGGTAGCACAATGTTGACAGAAGAAGATCTTTTCCCTGTACCATTGTTGGTTTGATTCCCCATGCTGGAAGATACTTAGATTTCTCTTTCTGATTCAGATTATCACTGTATTGTATTTATGTGAAAAAGTTAAGCCAATAATAATTCCAATGTGAATGAGAGGCCTATACGTAGCTAAATCATTGCGTTGCAAAAAAACAACAAAAAAAAAACATTAGGTGTGGATGTGGCCCCAGTCCGCTAGCCAAAAAAATTTGTTTTGTTTTTTTTATTTAAAAAAAATATATATATACTATCAGCATAATATTTTTAGTGGTAAATTTAATTGAAAAATTAATTAAAAAAAATGAAAGTACTTAACAGAGTATTTGAATTTGGTATGTATTTGTATTTGTTCCTTTAATGACAGTACAAAACGTCTCAGTTACGAATGTAACTGTGGTTCCCTGAGAGGGAACGAGTCATTGTGTAATGACGCAATTGGGTCTACGTCAGTGGTCTCACGTGGTCTGAAGCCTGCATACAATCACGCTGATTTATCGGCTGATGGCGCTTAAGCGACAATCATAGGGAGCCACGTCACGGGCTCTATATAGGTGAGCGCTTGGCGCCATCTCGCCAGATTTTCTGTAAAAGGCATGAGCCTATGCAGCAACTAGAGTGTATGGCCAGCTATGCAACGTCTCATTCCCTCTCACGGAACCAAGGATACGTTCGTAACCAAGACGTTCCCTTTCAAAGAAACATCGATGTTGCATAATGACGCAATTTGGACGAGATACCATCACGGCTTGCGAACAGTAGCTGCCAACAATCTAAGCCTGTGTGGCAAGCTTACAGCAGTGCACAAGAGAAACAGAAATCTCAAAAACTTACTCCTGGTCCAACAGAGAGAACTTGGGAAGCAGGAGACAAACTCTTGTCCAAATTATAATATCTAACAAAAGTATGCAGAGAGGACCATCCTGCCACCATACAAATGTCTTCCAAGGACGCAACTCTAGCCAATGCCCATGAGGATGCCATGCTCCTTGCAGAGTGGGCTTGAATACCCAGTTGCCTCGTAAACACTCAAGATTGCATCCACAATCCAATGATACAGTTCCTGCTTGGACACCGAAACAACCCTGCTGAGGCCAACAAAGCACAAAACAACTGTTCTGACTTACGCCATTGGCTAGTACGGTCAATATAAACTCACAGAGTCCGTACTGGGCATAGCATATGTAGCTTCCTATGCTCGTCGGACTCAAATGGTGGAAGAGAAAAGGACTGAAAATTAATAATCTGCGAGCAAAGGACGTAGAGATGACTGTAGGCAAATAGCCCAAAAGAAGTCTCAGCACGATCTTAGATAACCCCCAAAATCCATGCACAATGGATTGACCGACAGGGCATCCAAATCACCAACCCTCTTAAATGATGCCAATGCTAATAACAGGGCTGTTTTTAGAGTCAGAAATTTATCAGATACTGATCTTAAAGGCTTGAACAGAGCAGCCAAGAGCAACTCTAACACCATAGATAAATCCCATAAACAGACACAGATGAAATGAAAAGGTCTAAGCCTGCGTGCTCCACGCATAAAACGAGAGACAAGAGAATGTCTTCCAATAGAAACTCACCAGCACATGCTCAGCCACTATAGTGGCCACATAAACTTTAAGTGTTGCTGGGGTAACCCCAGCCCCAAAAAAATCCAGCACTGAACCAACTGGGCAGTGGACTGGATCCTCACTCCGCACTGCACACTAAGAGGTGAAATTATGCCATTAAACGTATATAACCTTCTCATTTACGGAGTTCTAGCATTTAAGATGGTATCAACCACAGCGGGGGACAAACCATCATTCAAAAGAGGACCCCGTTTAGGTAGCCAAACCCACATTTTCCATAACTTGGGCCAGGGTGTCAAAAACTGCCCCATGCCAGAGACAACATGTCCAATCTGACTGGAATCTCCCAAGGCATTCTCTCCAGGAGAGAGACCAGAGTCAAAAACCATACTTGAGATGGCCAATACGGCGCCACTAACAGAAGCTGAACACGATCCTCCCGAATCCTCTGGAGAACCGAGTGCAGCAGGTTGGTCGGTGGAAACGTGTAAAGATGTGCTGTCAGCCACTGATGCGCCAGCGCATCGATACCCAGCATGCCAGGGGCGAGAGAGAAAACCAGAGGGGACAGTGTGACGCAAACAGGTCCACTTCTGCTCTGCTGAACCTCATCCAGATTTGTTCTACAATCTGCGGATGTAATGCCCATTCTCCAGGCATCAGAACCTGTCTATACAGGAGATCCACTCAAAATTCAACCGGCCCGGAATATGTACTGCTCGTAGAGACAGCACATTGTCCTGTGACCACAGAAGAATGTGATGTGCCAGCCTTAGCATGGCACGAGAGCACACACCTCCCTAATGGTTGATGTAGCCACCACCGACCTGTTGTCCGATCGAATGAGGACATGACTGCCCCAAATTTCCGGAAGGAAAAACTTCAAGCCAACAGCACTTCTAGCATCTCCAAACAGTTTATGTGCCAATTCAGCTGCTGACTCCTCCACACTTCTTGAGAAGGATGGTTCTCATACACAGTGCCCCAACCCATAAAGGAGGCATCTGTCATTATCACCTTGCAGCAACACTCCTGTCCCAGTGGAACACCCATCCGAAGAAAGCGGTTCCGTTTCTATGGTAACAGAGCTTGGTAGCACATACGCGTCACTCTGATGGGACGAAACGCATGCGTCAGTGGTTGAAGTCCCTTTACGAAGTTCATCCAACACTGAAAAGGTCTCACATTCCCAGGGGAATGATGGCGGATGCCATGATCAAAAGTCCCAAAAGCTTGTGAAAAGTTGTCGCAGGGAGAACATGCCCCACTTTGAACATCGCTATACACTGGCGAAATGACAGAACACGAGTTGGTGACAGGAGCGCTTACATTGTCCGCGAGTCTAGCTCCACCCTAGATTGTTCAAGTGACTGAGAACAACATCTCGGTGTTAGGCAGCCAAACTCTCTGAGTGAGCTAACACCAACCAATCATCGAGTAATTAAAAATGTGGATGCTTTGAAGCCAAAAGGGCTTCAGTGTTGCATCCATGCATCTTGTGAACATATGAGGTGCTAACGCAAGTCCGTAACTTTGCCCCCAAAAGCGAACATGAGAAAACACCTGTGCCTTGGCGTAATTTGAATGTGGAAATAAGTATCCTTCAAATCTATTGACACAAACCAGTCCCCTGGCTGCACTTGTGACATTATGCTGTAAAACAAAAATGCATTCTCATTCAGATTACCCAATTCGGACTTGTAACTGCTGTCAAACCATCACATGGGCAGACAGAGGAATTAATGCATGATTCTCTATTGCAGCACAATGAGTAACCACTAGATGGCACCCTTGGCTTACCTTTGGAGGCCGCCTTGTAATCAGCGGTACAGTGGAGGGAAGCCCTTGCACCTCCATCATTGTGACTGATTGAATGGGTTTTAAAAATGTTTGCCTTATTATATTTAGGCATAATGACTGTCGTCCTGAAGTATGCTTACAGCAGGAATGTTTACAAAGAGTGTTTTGAAAGGGAAAGTGTGTATGAACACTGGGGAAGAGCACTTATGCTTATTGTATATCCATAATGCCTGTCCCGAGACCCTTGGTTATTGGGACAGAGGCCGAATTGGTTCGGGTAAATATAACAAGGGGTCACTATGAATGAATCAACAGCAGAGGATGCCAAATAAACCATCTTCCCTAGCATTAGAACAGGAAAAAATATTTGAACATGGGAGGAACTGAGAGCAAGCAGGTTTTCCACAAGGGCTCTAGCAATTATTATGGGGTGAAGAGTGTGCGACATTTATGAGAGTGTGATTCATGAAAACTTGTGCTTATTACACATCGAATTCCGTTATGCCTGTATCGAGGCTGAATTTGATCAGGCAAATATAAAGAATGGGTCACTCTGAATGTATTTACAGCAGAGAATGCCAGATAACCCATCTTCCCTAGCATTAGAATGGAGAAGAATGTGTGAACATGGGAAAGAAATTAACAGAGGCTGGATTCGAATGATAGGTTTCTTTTTTCTTTTTTTTAAACTCAATCCCCAGCGTAAGCCACGGGGAAATCTGAGCCATAACCTACCTTATAGGCAAAGTTTGATACGAATTGGCCTCCATAGAAGAATTTTGATGCCAATTTGCCTCCACATACAAATTATGATCCAGTGGTTTCTTATGGTCTAGTCGATCATCCATTCACTCTAAATCTCTAGTGTCCGATGCGTATCAAATGGCGAACTCGCAAGAGGATAAGCAAGAGCGTGACCGACGGAGAACTCAAAACACAACTCTTAACAATGGAAAGACTGCAAAATCAGTGAGTGCAGAACTAACACATCTTAAAAGGAGCGAGGAGCATGAAGTACGTGCCACCATTGAACAGGGACAGAGATAGAATTTGCATCTCTTCACACGTCAAAGAAAAGACGGCCGCGCAACCATTTGAGTTTCACAGCTCATGGGACCCAGGGAGATTAGTAATGCCAACGAAGCATCAAGCGCATCAGTTCACAATATTATATTGGCCTGAGCACCTATCATGCTGAAGCTCGCCTGCCGCGCAACAGGGCTCCAAAAACGGGAGAGAAAGAAAGAGACCCGTGCCTCATTGTTTTTGTGAATTCTCTAGTGTGACAAAATAGAAGAAATTAAGTATTTTTAAAGAAGTGGCAACCTTTTCCATTGTTCCTGCAATGAAAAACCTCCAAATCAGTGTTTTCTGATGGAAAATGGCCTGCGTGATGCATAACGGTGCCGAACTAGGCCGCGCTCCAGATACAGGAGTATGTCTCGATGGTGAGAATGGTGTGTCTGTCCGGAGGGAGAAAGAAACACAAGGAAAAGTCAGGTGCCTGTCCTCAATCCTTCATTTGACAAGAGCCGGATCCTCAAGGCTCATGTGGCTCCTTTCAGAGACCGCTTGGTTTGACAGAGCCTCGATGAAGCGCCATCGGGCCTGTTTAACAGTGTGGTTGAATCCACACACAAACGGCTAATTTCCAGTGATGTCCTCACATGTTGTCACTCAAAATGGAGAACATAGTCCTCGCTTCGGCGTGAGTCGCTAGTAAACAACACGGCCTTAGACAAATTCCTGCACTGAAGAAAATATGGCGAGATTGCGGCAAGCGCTTGCCTATATAGAGCCCATGTTGGGCGTCCGTATGGGTATTGCTTAAGCGCCGTCAGTCAATAAATTGCCATGATTGTATACAGGCTTCAGACCATGTGAGACCACTGATGTAGTCCCAATTGCATCATTAAGCAACGTTGATGTTTCCTTGAAAGGGAACCTGATGATCTATGTTATCACAGCATGATTTTGAGAATGATTCAAAGAGTGTCTTGATTAGTGACCTAGAAATAGTGCAGAATCTTAAATATTTCATTCAAAATCCCAAAACTTTCTGTTTGTTTCCAGGTTTAAATTAAATGTAAAATCTCATATTTTCAATATGGATTTTTGGACCCCACTGTGTATGCAATAGTACAGTCCTGCTCTGAGTTAATGTTTTTATTGTGTATTTGTTCATTTGTTCTTGGATGCAATTGTTAGAGAGAGGCCACAACGCTTGTCTGAGTCACTCTAGAGAAGTTGTGAACGTACATTCCCACTTACTGTCTTTCCTTCCTTCTCTCTCGTTCTCCAGGGTGACAGTATGTCTGAAGTCTGTATGGGCCGGGAGACAGTAATTGAGAGCTACTCAGCATTGGAGTGTTGGGACTCTCTTAATGGAGAGCTGCTCCATAGTCAGCAGACCTCCACACCCAACCCTCCATAATGATAGCACCTGAGAGAGAGAGAGACAGAGCAAACACAGACCAGACTGCTCCATGCCCTGACCTTTTAATCTGTCCTTCACTTCTCTCCTTCCCGATTCCCTATGTCTTTTCCCACATATTCCTGTACCACCTGTCCTTTTGAATCTGCCCATTTCGATTTGTCCTTAAAGGATTATTTAACCCCAAAATTTAAATTCTGTCATGATAAACTCCCCCTCATGTTGATATCCAGATGACTATTTCTTCCATGGAACACAAAAGAAGATTTTTAATAATGTACTTGTCGCACATTTCCGTGCAATATCAATGAATGGAGAAATTCACTTTAAAAATATTATTGACATCCTTTCTAGCCATGTTCATGAGAGAAGTAGCAATGTCTGAATCGTCTGGTTCGTTTGTTAATGAATTGTCATTTTGGGTTGGATTTGTTCAATGAATCATTTGAACCAGTTCACAACACCAGTCTAAAATAATGTGGTCATGAATCAGATTTTGGATCTTAAATTTAAATATTGCAATATTATACTTGAGTGAAAGATTATCAGAGAATACTGAATTTCGGTCTGTCCTTTACACAAAGCTTTAATGTGGCATGGACATGAGTTGTACGGAGCACTTTTATGATACTTATATGGTGCTATTGCATTCTTTTTGAAACCTAAAATCTCCAGTCCCCATTCATTATAATTGCATTTAAACATGTGACTAGTACATTATTATCAAATGGATTTGGAACTACATTAAGGTGAATAAATGGTGGCAAAATGTAAATTTTTAGGTGAACTAACTCTTTAACTCTCATGAATTGTCACTGTCAACTGTGAAAGCATATGCATTTAAACACATTGACAATCAGCATTGCACACTGGAACAGCTGGACCAAGAGGGCTTTCTGGTTTTAAACTGATCAGCTGGCTCAATGGCACCATAAATCTATGTAAAGCCCAGATCTGCCGCTCATCCTCTGGCTGGCCGGCCCTGTGATTGGCAGAGGATGAGCTCGGAAGGAGGAAGAGCATTGGCCCCATTTGCAGACTGAAAGTAGTAGGAAGGATCCAGCTGTGACTCTGTCGACCTGCTGGAGATTCTGAATGGGGTTACCCACACGCTCTCAGCACTCTCTGGAGGATATCAGAAGAGAGGGCATTGACAGAATATTCAGCTTAATAATATCCAGGAGAACGAGTCTAAGAGACAAAATGTGAGAGTGAAAGAAAAGAGAGAGTGAGGGATGGGGGATTGGAGATTGAGATGACGGGATGGGGTATTGGTGGGGGAGAGAGGGGCGCAAGTGAGCAGCAAGACGTGCCAAAGAGGGAGTGAGAAGGTGGGTGAGTGCAGCGGCAGGCGATGGGACTGCACTAATTGATCTCTGGGTAATGCAGGGAGCTATGTCTCAGGGGCCCAGCAAAGGGAGTGGAAGATTGGGGGGGGGGGTCATTAGAATGCAAATCCAGGTACATAGCAGGAAGGAGGAGGAAGAGCTGAAGGAGGTTCTCTATAGAGATGCAGCTGGACAGACCTTCTAAAAGCTTTGAGATTGAAGGAATACACTTGCCGCCCCCTGTGTTAATGTCTCTTTTATTGGTCCTCATTTTTGTTCATTTTTTTAAGACAAAAGGGAAGGATATCCGTGGCAGGGGTGAGTGGCAAGGGTAGGAGGTGGAGGGGTGGGAGGGAAGAGGGCCAGCCGATTGGGGTATCATTTTTTATTCCCCCTAATTGACGTGAACAGTTCTTTTGACCCTAATTAGCAGTCTGTAATCTCTCATTTGCATATCACAAAGGCAACACTATTTGCATATTTGTAAACGAGAAGGGTCTTGCATCTGCATGCGATCCCCTGTTTCCTTTTCTCTCCATTTGTCGTCTCCTCCCTCCCTCCCTCTCTCTCTCTCTCTCTCTCTCTCTCTTTCAGTCATACATCGTGCCAGACAGGGGTGGTGTACACAGGACTACATAAGAGATTGGCACTGACTGCTAGTGGTATTGGCACTGTCTCTGACAAAGAGGTAGATAGAGACAGAAAGTGAATGACAAAGAAAGAGAAAGAGAGCAAAATAAAGTTCTAGTAAAGACAGTGTGACACATGAACGAGTGAGAAAGAGACAAACTGAGAAAATGACAGAGATGGTTAAATGAGTTCATTATAACAAGAGAGAGAAGAAGCTAGACATTGTGTGGCAGGCTTGTGTTTAATATGGGATTTACAGTGACTGACTGATCTGCCATTCTGCAGACTTCCACCAGGGCTTCTCATCATTTCTTAAGATCTCATAAGAATGGTGTATTTGATAGATCAGGATTGATTGGGATCTCTTCATCGGTCTCACTTGCGTTTCTGTTTTTGTTCGTTTCACTTTCCTTTCACTACCAAAAAAGCTAATTTATTGGATATTGAAGGTTATTAGATATTATTTTAGATTATCTATACATTACTGCCCTATAAAAAGTTATAAACATTTTGATTTGTTCAAAAATAAATCAGTAGAATCTTAAAAGGCAGAACATTTAGATAATCTTAATGGTTATTTTTGAAGTCTGATGTAAGAACCTACTACCACAGTAGACACCTCTTCTGAAAAGACCAGCTTTAATGTATAGTTCACCCAAAAATGAAATGTCTTTCATCCTTTATGCACCCTCATGTTGTTCCAAAGCCACATGACTTTCTTGCTCCTTTGGAACACAAAGTGATAGCCTCAGTCACCATTCACATTCATTGTATAGAAAAAAGATAGAGTGAAGGTGAATGGTGACTAAAGTTGTCATTCTTCCTAACATCTCGTAAGTAAATGAGAATTTAAATTTTGGGGCAAACTATTCCTTTACCGCCAGCACATAGTATGTTGTGTCAACTTGATCACACAGTCGGCATGTTGTTTTCGAGATTTCCAATACCCTAGGATCATACACATTATCTGACAAGCAGACACATTTTGCTCACTGATAAGCGCCATCTCCCATCAGACATTTTTGCATCAGCTCAGCCATGTTTACCTTCCTCTGTTTCACAACCGGAAGTGCATTGCTTCAGTAGCGAGGGAGACCCAGGTTCTGATCCTGTGCTAAAACCAGAAAGTAACTGCATTTACATAATCAGCGATGAGCGTGATTCAGAGGTTGCATTTTCCCCTCTGACATAAAATTTTAACGGCACTCTGATGGTTAGGTTTAGGTTTGGGGGTTGGGGCTTCAGTTTATGAAATATGTATTCCTCTTTACTGTATAAGCTGAAAATAACACGCTTCACAATTTGCTTTTGCCGTCACTTCGTGGACATTTCACCCGGAAAATGGAGTTCACACATGCCCATACTCCAAAAAAACTTTCCACAAACAAGCCACTGGGGGCAGTGTTTTGCAATTCGGTAAGCACAGAACTATTTTAGCTAAAGAAAAGTCAACCTACTCTTTCCAATTTCATTGTGAGATCAGTCTGTTAAGCATCAGGCTTCTAAACTATATTAACCAGCAAGGCTTTCTTGGTCAACCAATTTCATAAATAAGGTTATGATGGTTGACCAGCTTCAGCAGGTAAGGTGATGCTGGTTCACCATCCAGACCAGCACCAAACCATGACAAAGCAGCTTAAACCAGCCTAGACCTGTATGGAAATTCATGCTGATTTGATCTGGTCTTTTCAGCTGGGACAAATGGTGCTAACATGCTACCAGACTATGTTTAGCGCATTACAGCTCCAGTAGCTCAAATCTGAATTACCTGTAGCATTCAGCAAATTTACCTTCTTAACACCTGAACCATGCAATCTAAGAATAAGATCACCTGACAAGTGGAATCAGGTTATCTAGTGCTTAAAAATAGATAATGTATGCAATAACCGCTATGCTGCTGATCTGAATAAGACCAACAACCATTAAAGACCCTGCCCGTGTGCCAGCTTTAACAGAGCCCTTTAAAAAAGTCTTGTCGGGCATTTCTCATTCCCTTGTCATGGCTGACCCTTCCAATGCTTCCCTCAATTACTATGGAAATGGGGGCTAATTGAATGGTCGGTGTGAAATAGAGAAGACAACATGGCCTACATTATGATAAGGAGCATAGATAATAGGTGAGCCATCTCACTGGGGACGCTTGGTTTAGTGGCGGATTGAACGTGGCTCTCCCTTATCTCTCCTGGGGTACAGGTATTCCAAAACCTGTGCCATAAGTCCTGATGTTAGCATTAGCACCTGGCATGACCGCCAGGTTTGCCAATGGTAGGGCAACATCTCCTTTTGTATTCACTTGTGGCTCAGTCTCAATATCCTAAGGATATGGAGGCGATTATGTGGCACTGATTTTTGCATATGCCCCTCACTATGGGATGCCCTTTTGTGCTTGCTGCTGCCTTTCTGTATGGATTAGCTTCGAAGACTTGCGCGACAAACGTTTTTCTTGCATGTGTTTGTACTGAATTATCGCTGTATGTGGGAAAGTAAGCCCTTAAAGGGATAGTTCACACAAAACTGAAAATTCTTTCATAATTTACTCACAACATAGTAATTCAACATAATAATTTCAGAATATATTCATAATTTAATCTTGATGAAATCATAAGATGTTGTTTCAAGTCGTATATACAAAAAAAAACAAAAAAAAAAACAAAAACATTTTAGCTAGCATCCTATCCAAGACTTTATTTTAAGAAAAGAAGCATTAGTTAACATTTCTGTTTACTCATTTTATAGTGAAAAAGGAATTACATTTTGGTCTGTTCTCACCCAAAACCGATTGTATCACTTCAGAAGACATTGATTAAACCACTAGAGTCCTATGAATTACTTTTATGATGCATTTAAGTGATATTTGGATATTCAGAGTTCTGGCCACCATTCACTTGCGTTGTATGGACCTACAGGGCTGAAATATTCTTCTAAAAATCTTTATTTGTGTTCTGCAGAAGAAAGAAAGTCATAAACATCTGGAATGTCATGAGGTTAAGTAAATAATGAGAAAATTTTCAATTTTGGGTGAACTATCCCTTTAAACACCTTACTTCTAATGTATGGGAGAGTTGTTTTACAATACATTTCTGTTTCATATGGAAATTATTGCATTTTAAGAGCTCCACAACTAGCCTCATTGTCACCAAATGCACTTCAAGAGGTCTCGGAACAAGCGCACCTTTTCAGCTCTTGGAGGAAGAAAAAGAGGAGGAGGGAAAGCTTCACTTTGATTTTGTTTGTGCTGTGGAAAAAAGCTGCATCGCCTCTGCAATTAGCCTTTATAACCTGCGTGTGTATGTGTGTGCCTGTGATGAGAGCAAGAGTGAGAAAATGTAAGCTGTTATAAGCACATCTTTTTCCAGTGTTTAAGAAGATTAAATCAAGCTAGTTCAATGTACAAGGAATGTTGTTCCACCTTTATACTACCAAATTCATACTGATGTTTAGTCACCACAATTCTTCAGACAATTTACTTCACATTGATGTGAGAAATCATTTTAGAGTCTTTGGAATGGAGAAAATTCTCTTTGGTTTGATAAAGAAATCTTGGGGGCTGTTCAGACTGAACATGTTCTTGCGCTAAATCTAAATGCAGCTCAAGAAATACTTTATTGTAGTGAGACACAATTTTAAAAGTTGATGTTCTTTTTAACCTGACACAGAGCCTAAAAAAAACGTGGTGTTCCTGCACAAGATGCTGAAAAAAACAAGATGCAACACAACGGTCAAAGATGTCCGTGTAGCACATGTTTACATATAGTAGATAAACAATGGAAAAAACAGCACATGCTGGCGCAAAAATGTGTTCATGTGAACGGACCCTTATTCCTTCTCTCACTCACTTCCAGTTGCTTTCTCTTTCTCTTTATTTCCAATGAATGAGTCCTTATTTCTGCTGTTCTCCAAACCACTGTACACCACAGAACTGTTCAGAGTTAAATGAGTCTGAATTTCACTTTAATATGTTATTTGGCCTTTTTTAAGTTTTTAAAACAGCATTTGGAGTAGACTTTATCTGACCTGGTGTGCTAGTTTCTTGTGTGAGAATGTCTTTTAATAGTGTTCCTATCTAGAGAGAGAAAAACAGAGGGGGAGAGAGTGCTTCATTCATGTACAGAACACATGGAGCAAAGCAGTCAGCTCCACCCAATCAACACACCACGCACCAGCCTAAAAGCAGGATGAGGGAAGAGAAGAGAGAGAGAGAGATGCCGAAATTGATAGATTGAGATTTGAAGATGTTTCCTCATGATGCCTGGTCATCCTCCACCTCAATTCTTTATTTTCTTTTTCCTCTCAGCTATGTTGTTCTGTTCTTTATTCTCTTTCACGGCTCTTCCCCGCTGCGGGCCTGCACGAGCCCCCTGCCTCTGCCCCATATTGGATCTCAGTGGGCATTTGGTGTTTTTAAATGAATAGGCAAATGAGAAGAGAGTTCTCGTCAACAAGGGTGGGGGTGTCTGTGGAATGGCGGGGCCAGGTTTGGAGTGAGGACAATGCTGGGCCTAGGTGACTTGGCCAGTGGGCAAAAAACAACCCCCCCTCCGTTTAAAAAAAAAATTGCCAGGGGTGGATAAGTGCCCTGGAGACAGTGCACATTTCAATATGGTGTCCCGTCAGGTTTGGATGTGCGCACGCGCCGTGTCGGGCACTGATCTGTGAGAAAAAAGCCCTCCACAGCCTCCTCCTTTTCTGCGAAATCCAATTCCAACTTTTCAAATTGCTTATTGCTCTGTGTTTTCCCTCCTCCTGGGGGTGTGTGTATGTGCGGTGAGTTTTGGTAGTGTATTAGTCTTTTCAAAGGCTCCTTCGTAGCTCCCATTTGCCTGTCGAAGATCACCTTTAACGTCCTCACTTTGGTGCACCATGTGTGGGCTTTTGCATGCTAGACCACTGTGATGGCAAGATGTAACTAAGACACAAACACGCACATGTGGGCATGTACACAATCATACAATCACACTGACACACAACAGAGTGAAAGCTGATGACTAAGGCAGGCAGGAAGAGCGCATTACCAAGGTGAGGAAAAAAGAAAGGATGCTTCAGAATAGCAGCAGGTTAATGAACTTTTGTTTGATGCTTCACTCCCAACGCCTCATTGGAGGTCTATTAGAGTAAATACTCAACAGAGAGGTGAGTAGATTGGACTTTTGAATTGGGAAAGCTCTGCTGGGACTCTACGGAATAAGACTGTGCGCATGTCCTTTGATATGACCTGCACAAAATGACAAACAGGGTCGAAACATACAGGAAAAAAAGGGGGTGGAAAAAGAGAAAATTTAGAACAGAGACATGGAGAAAGAGAAAGACAAAAAAAAAAGTGGCAGGTGTTATAGGGTTAGTTCACTCAAAATTGGAAATTCTGTCATCATTTACTCACCCTCGTATATATATATATATATATATATATATATATGAGACTTTCTGTTTCTATAAAATGTAAAAGAAGAAATTTGAAGAATGTAAAGGCCTTTATTACACTTCTGCATTCGCAGAGTGGAAGCTTCGCTTAGTAGCATAAAACAACTTCTGCTGCATTCTGTTTCAATGACAGTGCCCACAGCGTGGAATTATTATGGACTATTCCCTGTCTGTCACTCACTCGACGTTGTGTCGATGTCATCTCACTGCCCCCTTTGGTACTCCCTGTCCGAGATGGACATGGCTCGACATGGATGCCCTGGCGCACAGCTGGCCTCGGGGGTTATGCAAGTATGAGTTTCCTCCAGTGAGCCTCATTGCACAGACACTGTGCAAAGTCAGGGAGGATGGGCAGCAAGTCCTGTTCGTTGCGCCGTACTGGCCCAACCGGATGTGGTTCTCAGATCTGATGCTCCTGGCAGTAGCCTTTCGGGACCAGGTGGTGAACCTGCAAGTGCTCCCTTCAGTTGCTGTGTCCAGTTCGTGCCCTGCGCATCTATCTGCACCGCACGCAGAGATTCAGATGCTCGGAGCAGCTCTTTTTCTGCTTTGGAGGGCAGCAGAAGGGGAAAGCTGTCTCCAAACAGAGGCTGGCCCATTAGATTGTGGATGCCATTTCCTTGGCTTACCAGTCACAAGAACTTCCATGCCCCTTAGGAGTTCGGGCACACTCCACTAGAGGTGTTGCGTCCTCCTGGGCACTGGCAAGGGGGGTCTCTCTAGCAGACATATGCAGAGCTGCGGGTTGGGCTACACCCAATACCTTTGAGAGGTTTTACAACCTACACATAGAACTGGTTTCATCCCGAGTGTTACGAGGTAACAGCAGGTAGGCCAGGCAGCCGGTTGGGTGTACTACTTACATTATGCCCTTCCCCTTTTTCAAGGTGATAATGTGCATTGTTTTGTCAATGTGCATTGTTTTCCCCGTTGGTAAGTCCATGTGAGGTATCCTCCACATGTTAACCTCCCTCCGGTAGGATGTGGTCTCCGTAGTGCCCTCCCTCCTGGAGAGGGAAGAGCACTTCCCAGCGTTATTCTAGAAGGTGCTCAGAGGGAAATTGCTTAACAGAAAATATCAGGAAAGGCCACCGCTGTAGCCTTCTTGGGTAAGTGCCTCCTCCCCCCTTAATGGGACTAGGGAGACGCCTTACCTAAACTCACTGGAAGGTCACGACGTGGTCGAGCGCTTGCCGTGAGGCACGCAGCAGCTCTTCCATACTTCGTGACATGGTTCAGCGCCTGCGGTGTTTCCTATAGGAACCCCTAGTGTCACTACATCGACACAGCTTCGAGTGAGTTACTGACAGGGAATGTCTGGGTAACTGGTGTAACCCCTGTTCCCTGATGGAGGGAATGAGATGTTGTGTCCCTCCTGCCGTGGCGCTGAACCGGCCGCTGACATGGCCGGGACTTTCTATCGGCTCAGCATAAATCTGAATGAGTGATGCATGCCATCTCCTTTTATACCTATATGTCCGGGGCGGAGAGTGGCATGCAAATTCCACTCGCCAATTCTCATTGGCCTTTTCTATTTTAAGCAAAGGTGATTGGGGGTGTCACTACACCCAGCAGAGGCAATGGGAAATTTGTTTTTATCCCATCTAGCGGCCACCACCCTGCCTAACCTCTGCTTAGCGGCCGCCACCCAGCTTGACCCCTCTCCAGTGGCTGCCACTCCACCTGTCCAATAACCTGCAGTCGCCAACGATCAGTCTGCCAAACTCCCTGTGGCCACCAACGACTGGTCTGCCTAGTCCCCTTGGGCCATCAACATCCAGTTTGCCCAGCTCTCTTTGACCCCTGCCCAGTCGGTTCAGCCCTTCGGGGACCCTACCTGTCCTTTGGCACTTGGACCTTGCCCTTGTCTTTGGGTCCTCAGCCCATAATACCCTGGACTACTGCTCCAATCCTCAAGCCTCCTCCCAGGCCACCAGACCCCGCCCTCTACATGGATCCACATCCCTGGCTGCCAGACCCTGTCCTTTTCCTGAGGCCACCGGAATCCATCCCCTTCATCAAGCTTCTTCCCTACCTGGATCCTCCTCCCTGGCCGCCGGTCCCCATCCCCCTACCTGGATCCTCCTCCCAGGCTGCCAGACCTGCCTCCTTTCTGAAGCCTTCCCCCTGGTTTCCCCTACCCGCCTTCCCTGGTCTGTCCCGCCGGATCTGCCCTGGTCTTTTCTACTGGTTCCGCCTTAGTCTCTTCCTCCTACCCCAGCCTGGTCTATGTCTCAGCCCTGCCCTAGTCTTTTTTGTTTTTTGTGTGTGTCTGTGTTTTTGCATCCCTTTGGGAGGTGGGGGGGAGGGATAATATCAGGATACTGTCAGTTATAATTTTGATGGGATCCTGACATCCATGTTCTGTGTTTGTGTTGAGCACAAGGGTGTAGATTTTTATTTGACATTTGGAGGGTTGCAGCGTGAAGCATTTACATGTTTCCATTCATCATGGTATTAATATTGGGGGGCGGGGGGGGGGGGGGTTGTACTTGCTTTATTTGATTATTCCCCCTGGAATCTACTCCCCTGGTTGAGCACATGGTTCAGGGTTTATTTCCTGTCCAGGTGCTCTGTCTGTCTTTGTTTGTGTTTCTGTGTGAGCGTACGGCTTGGGGTTGTATTTCCTTGCCGTGCGCTCTTCTGTCCATTTTGTGTTTCACTTTTTGAGCATGGTGTCTGGATCCTGACTTCTGTCTGGTTCAGTTTAGATTCTGGTGTTGGGATCACACTTGTCTTTGTGAGTGCATGGCTTCAGATTCGGTTCTGTTGTCTTTTGTGCTGTGTTTTTTTTTTTTTAGCACATGGCATATGATTGTGTTCATTCACCGTGTGCTCTTCTGTTTTGTCAGTTGTGTTTTGTGTACCCATGGCTTCCGTCAGGATTGTTTTCCTTGTGCTCTCCTGTCTCATGTCTAGGCCTCCTCAGTTCCTTCCCTATATATAGCTCCTCTCGTGTTCAGTCCTGTGCCAGAATGTTTTGTGGATTTGTGTCTTATCAGCCAGTTGGTTCCAGTCTGTTAATTTGGTCAGTTACATTGTTGTTTTGATTTGTAGAGTTTGTCGTTTTTCTCCATTGTGAGATTTTTCTTTGTATTTTGTTTCATTTTTCAGTAAAGCCATTTGGGTCCTGCCTCAACAAACTGTGACACCTACCTCACCTTCCAATCATTACTCAGGGATGATGAAGTAAATAAAAACAGTGTCATGATGTTTTATGATTTTAAACAGGATGTATGTTAGAAAGGAACACTTCACAGAGTATAAGTAAGTTTTTTATTAGAGGAATGCAAGGATATAATAGAAACAAGAGTACATTTACCCATTAAAAAGCATTAGAACAAGACAGGGGTATACAGTATGTCTAAAAAAAAATTTTATTCAGAGTAAAGATTATACAGAGTATTTGCGATGATAATGTTCACATTGCTTTCATGTTACTTTTTATATCTTAATGTATGATTTAAGATCCATTTAAAAATTTTCAAATAAAGAAACATTTCCATCCCAGAGTCCGATTACAGAAAATAACTGGTTTAATCATTGTAAACGTGGAGTTATATCCTCATAGTTTGAATACGATGATTGGGGAATCGTCCACTCACGAGTCGCGACCGAATGCAATGTAAATAAAACAGAGATGAAAATGTCCCAGTGTCTACAACTGAATTATATTTACAAAAGGGAGATGAGCATGCTGCAATAGGGAAAACAGTGACATTAAAACACTTAAAGTGGTAGATAACACACATTGTAAAGTGCTGTGTTAATCAAAAGAAATGATTAAACGGCTGATATTTACTGCCAAGTGCATCCAAGTTGGCTTAATTTATTCCGAAAAACTGCGATCGTCTATAGACAGGTCAATGGGTGGATGTTTGGTTAACCTACTATTCGGAGCCGGATATGACGGCATGCGGACTGTGATAAAGGCCTATTTGGCTCTTTTTTCCATGTAATACAATGAATGGGGAGCTTTCAAGCTTCATAAAGGATACAAAAGCACCATAAAAGTATCATAAAAGTGTCAGATTCGTAAATTAATTGTTCTTTTGAGTCAGACCTTTTCAATTAATTGTTTGATCCATTTCACAAAATGAATCAATAATCTGGTTGCAACACCAAATTGGCCCACATGCTAGGGAGGGTAGAATCACATGGGGTAACCTCCTCGTGGTCGCTGTAATGTGGTTCCCTCTCGGTGGGGCGCGTGGTGAGTTGTGCATTGATGCTGGTTGGCGTGAAGCCTCCATACGCACTTTGTCTCCGCGGTAATGTGCTCAACAAGCCATGTTATAAGATGCACGGACTGACGGTCTCAGACGCAGAGGCAACTGAGATTCGTCCTCCGCCACCCGGATTGAGGCGGGTCACTACACCACCACGAGGACTTAGAGCGCATTGGGAATTGGGCATTCCAAATTGGGGAAAAAAGGGGAGAAAAATAAATAAATAAATAAAAGATAATCTGGTTGCAACGGTTCACGAGTTTACAGCTCACTGGAGGGGAAGACTTTTAGTGAATAACGATGTAAATTTGTCTGTTTTTCACCTAATGCTATTGTAGGACTTCAGAAGACTTGTAATAGTTCACAAGTCATATGGACTACGTTTATCATACTTTTATGGTGCTTTTCCTTCCTTTTTGAAGCTTAAAATCTCCAGCCCCTATTTCTTTTAACTGCATGGAAAAAAAAGCACTCTCGAAATTGTGAAACATACTGTATCTTCTTTTGTGTTTCATGGAAGAAAGAAATTCTTATGGGTTTGGAATGACATGAAGTTGACTTAAAGATTAATTGATATTTTGGGTGAACGATTCCTTTAAGGGAAGTAAACAAACAGAGAGTCAAAGTGGGAGAGGTAGGGAATGTGTTATAGTGTGTGCGTTCTCATGTGTCACAGAGGTTTTGTGAAACAAGGGTCTCCAATAAAGGACGCTTAAATATTTATGCCTTTGAAGCAACAAGGGTGTGACAGTTCAGCACACCCTCCACCACTGTGTCCACCCAAAGAAAAGAGGGAGAGCAGGAGAAAAGGGGAAAGTTGATTGAAATATTAATGAGCTAAGTAAATTAAAGCTGAAACAATGCACACACATAAAAGAGGTTTCATCCTCAAAGTCTATTTTATTGTCTGTGATATTGTTATGTGGTGTGTTGGGAGTGGGGGGTTGTGGATGGGTGCATTGTGGGAAATTAGATAGACTGCTGAACTATAGGCTACAGAAAAAATGGATACAGCAAGATCACTAGGCCTGAGGTGAGCAAGGAAGATTACATGCCTTTATGTTTAAGGTCAAAAGTCATAGCAAGGCCCACACAGCATCTGTGCCCATTGAAAACTCAGCAGATTTCCACACAATTTTAACACCCATCATTCACATATTTCTACATTTCCCCTGTCTCTTGCATATTGGTTTATTAAATATTTTTGCCTAAAATCAGTGCAGAAAACACACACATAAAACATTAACAAAATCAATCCAGGTCTACTCATGATACAGTCATGTCACATATTGGAAACATTTGAGTAAAGTGGAGAAAATGAAGAATCTCACTCAAAAGATTATTCATTCGAAAATGAAAATTCTGTCTACTGTTTACTCACCCTTATGTTGTTCCAAACCCATACGTTTTTCTTTCTTCTATGGAACACAAAAGAAGGAGTTTTAAGGATGTCCCATTTACTGATTTCATTAAAATGGCAATTGGTGGTGACTTACTTTAAACAGGGTCGGATGTAGGATAGTGCGAGTGTTCCCTTTCCCTCCACCTCAGCTCCCCAAAATCGAGCTGCGGGTGTTCGTGAAATACTGGACCGGAACTGTAAAGCATTTACATTTACATTTACATTTATTCATTTGGCAGGCGCTTTTAACCAAAGCGACTTACAAGAGAGGAAAACATAAGCGAATCATCTTAGGAGACAGTGGTATGAAAAGTGCTGTATTACAAAGTATCACTAGCATCATAATAGTATTCAAAATAGAATAAAGTGCAACAGAAATTATTATTTATTTTATTTTATTTATTTTTTAATTTTTTTTAATGACTGGTTAAGTGCTCATGGAAAAGATGTGTTTTTAGTCGTTTTTTGAAGACAGAGATTGAGTCAGCTTCATGGATGGAGTTGGGAAGGTCGTTCCACCAACGTGGTATGATGAAGCTGAAAGTCCGGGAAAGTGTTTTGGTGCCTCTTTGTGTTGGTACAACAAGGCGACGTTCCTTAGCCGACCACAGACTTCTAGTGGGCGTGTAGCTCTGCATAAATGATTTTAGGTATGCTGGAGCAGACCCAGTAACTGTTCTGTATGCCAGCATCAAAGCCTTGAATTTGATACGTGCATCAACCGGTAGCCAGTGGAGAGAGACAAGGAGTGGTGTAACATGTGCTCTCTTTGGTTCATTAAAGACCAGACGTGCTGCTGCATTCTGGATCATTTGGAGGGGTCTAGTTGCACATGCAGGGAGGCCTGCAATGAGAGCGTTACAGTAGTCCAGTCTAGTTATGACAAGTGACTGGACAAGCAGTTGTGTGGCATGTTCAGAAAGGAAGGGTCTTATCTTCCTGATATTGTAGAGTGTAAATCTACATGATCTTGCGGTCTTTGAGATGTGGTCTGAAATTTAGTCTGTTGTCGATGGTTACCCCTAGATTTCTGACCGATTTGGAAGGCGTTACTGTAGTTGCACCCAGCTGCACGGTGATGTTGTGTTCAACATCAGGGTTGGCTGGAAAGACAAGGAGTTCAGTCTTGGCTGGGTTGAGTTGCAGGTGGTGCTCCTTCATCCAGGCCGAGATGTCCGCCAGGCAGGCAGAAATTCGAGCAGTCACTGTGGTGTCGTTGGGCTGGAAAGGCAAGTAGAGTTGCGTGTCATCAGCGTAACAGTGGTAAGAGAAACCATGTGCTTGAATGATGGGTCCCAGTGATGTTGTGTATATAGAGAAGAGAAGTGGCCCAAGCACTGATCCCTGAGGTACCCCAGTAAGTAGCTGATGTGGCTTGGATCCCTCACCTCTCCAGGCTACCTTGAAGGACCTACCTGAGAGATAGGAATTAAACCAGTCAAGCACAGTTCCTGTGATGCCCAGCGAGGAAAGGGTAGAGAGTAATATCTGATGGTTGACTGTGTCAAAGGCTGCAGAAAGGTCCAGCAGAATCAGGACTGATGATCTGGATTCAGCTTTCGCCCATCTCAGCGACTCGGTGACAGACAACAGGGCGGTCTCGGTGGAGTGTCCACTTTTAAAGCCTGACTGATTGTCATCCAGCAGCTTGTTCTGTGAGAGATAGGCAGAGATTTGATTGAAAACTGCCCTTTCAAGTGTTTTTGCCATGAGTGGTATGAGAGAGACTGGTCTGTAGTGTTCTATTTGTGTGGGATTAAGTGCGGGTTTCTTCAGCAGCGGGGTTACTCGAGCCTGCTTAAATGTAGTGGGAAAAGTGCCTGTAAGTAGAGATGTGTTAATTATGTGTGTGAGTGCAGGTAGGATGGATGGAGAAATGGCCTGGAGAAGGTGGGAAGGAATGGGGTCAAGGGAACAGGTGGTGGGGTGGTTGGAGAGGAGGAGTTTAAGACCTCAGTGTCAGTCAGAGGAGAGAACATGGAGACAGAAGAGTTGCATACAGGAGACAGGTGTTTGACAAGGTGTGGTGCTGAGAATGTATTGCTGATGGCTGCAACCTTATTAGAAAAAATGTGGCGAAGACATCTGCTGTCAGTGATGTGTCAGGCGGTGGAGGGGGAGGGCAGAGAAGTGTGTTGAATGTTCTAAACAAGCTGCAAGTGTCTGTGGTGCTGTTGATCTTGTTGTGGTAATAGGAGGTTTTTGCAAATTTGACATTATCTGAAAAAGTTGCAAGCAGGGACTGATATTTACCTAGATCTGCTGGATCTTTAGATTTCCGCCATCTCCTCTCAGCTGCCCTGAGGTCAGTCCGATGTTCACGAAGGATGTCAGACAGCCAGGGGCTGGGTGGTGTAGCACGTGCTGGCCTAGTGGAGATAGGACAGATGTTGTCTAGACAGGTTGTTAAAGAAGAGCTTAGTGTGTCTGTGGCAGTGTTTACATTAAGCGTGGTAAATATATTTTGTGTAGGAAGAGATGTAGAGACAGCAGTGGAAAGGCGAGAGGGTGAGAGGGAACGGAGGTTATGGCGAAAGGAAGCCAATGGTGGAGTCTGTTTTAATGTAGATGGGAGTGTCATGTTGAATTGAACAAAGTAGTGATCAGAGACATATAAAGGAGTAACAAGAATATTTGAGTTGGTACAGTTACGTGTAAAGATGAGGTCCAGCTGGTTGCCCGATCTGTGAGTTGCTGTGGTGTGTAGTTTTTCCAAGTCAAATGAGGCCAGGAGAGTATTCAATTCAGTGGCCTGGAGCTTGTCTTGGTGTATGTTGAAATCACCAAGAACCACAAGTGGCCTACCATCCTCTGGCAAGGAGGACAGCAGGACATCCAACTCCTCAAGAAAGTTTGTCAGCTGACCCGGAGGGCGATAGATGACAACAACATGGATTTTTGTGGGTTGCATTCATCCTAGCCAAGATAAGCTCATAGTACTCTTTGTGACAATGGCTGTATACAGTGTTTTGTAGGACGCATGCTTTTGTTTCCCCTTTTGAAAGTTCGGTGTCACAGACGAGAGAGAGATGCTGTCTGTCTTCACCTCGCGTCTTGCGTCTTTTTTTATTTACATCTATCGTTTTACAGTGCTAGGTTTTTTTTTTTTTTTTTTTTCATTTTTATTGTTTCTCAAAGTACATTAAACTACTCTGTTTTTGCCATGAAAGTAACCTTTGGTGCTGCCATGACATTAATTTCTATTCATCCATCCATCTAAATTCCTGTATATTTACCTAAATTACTTTACACATTTATTTTCACTGGTAAAATATAATTTCCCTTTACTACCCTACAAAGGCCAAACTCAGTAACCATACCAACACTGAAACTGAAAATTGTTTTGAATTATTTGGTATAACTTTACAATAAGGTTCCATTTGTTAACATTAGTAAATGAATTAGGTATCATGAACTAACAATTAACAATATATTTGTTACATCATTTGAAAGTGTATTGCTGTAATTTACTTCTTAGTAATGGAGGTTGTATACCAAGAATAAGTTTGTCAGGGCCCACTTCAATCTTATGATTATATACAATGTTTATCAGTTTACTTATTTCAATATATTTTTAATATGGTGAATAAGAGTAAAATATAGGTATAATAGGCCTTATGATCTTAACAATTACGCCATGTTACACCAGACATGAAAATAATTAGAATACCCCCCCCCCTCCCCACCCCCCACACACACACTAGCATAGCTGGCAGGACAAAAATTGTCATGTAGTACTCCATGCATTGCATCCCAAGTCTTTTAAAAGCATACAAAAGGATTTGGCAACAAAGACAAGATGTAAATTATTATACTGTGAAAATCTTGACCTCGTCCATGCTGTGCCAAGCAAAATCAAAAACTTATATCAAAATCTTATTTTTAGGCTTTCAGTTTTTTAACAAAACCCATCGTATTGCTTCGGAAGACTTAGAATATGATACGTTGACTACTTTTTTGGGTGCTTTTTAAGCTTTAAAGTGTGTCACTAGTATGAGTAAATGATGACAGAACTTAAATTTTTGGGTGAACAATCTCTTTTAAAGAAGATCAGGGACCAACTGACAGACTGAGACAGAAGAACAAGATTAATAAGGAAGAAAGGATGCAAGCTGATGGAGATCAGGGTGACACTGTGCAGTGATGAGGTGGGCGGACTAAGATAGAGGCTAGTTTGCATGTATCTCCATACACAGGCTGTTTATGATGATAGCAGCTCTTTTCTCTGATCCAGGGAAAGCACTGCATCTCCACATGTACAGAGCTGTCCTTGACCCCAACGACAGCTCCTTGACCCTCTCAAGTTCCACAGCTCAAAGCTACACACACACACACACACACACACACACACACACGAACAAATACACATTAAGTACTTGCATTAATACAATAAAGAAACTGTGCATGGATGCCAGCTTAGAATATTTAAATACCTGTAGGTTGATGATTATTTTTTTATATCAACACTAAAACATGAACATAAAATACACTTTCACCCTCTGATGCAGTTAAATACTTACAGACTGCACTTCCAAACACACACACACACACACACACACACACACACACATAGAGGAGTGTATCTCCTTCATCAGTTTCCTCTGCATATGGTGGTGGCTGTTTATGCATGTGCTCTTGTGCATGCATTATTTAACAAAACCAATCAGGATGCTGCTGCAGGTAGCACCACAACCTAGGTGCTGCATACACACACAGGCACATACACTC
Organism: Myxocyprinus asiaticus; assembly: GCF_019703515.2. Classification (NCBI taxonomy): domain Eukaryota; kingdom Metazoa; phylum Chordata; class Actinopteri; order Cypriniformes; family Catostomidae; genus Myxocyprinus; species Myxocyprinus asiaticus. Next base: position 16,811,870 of record NC_059358.1, on the reverse strand, counting down.
TCAAGAACACATCCTCCAAGTTGCTTTCGCATTTTTAAAAAAACAAATTTTTTTTAAACACTCTGGACCCTCATACTCTCAGTTAGGAAGTCAGTACATGGCAATGCTTCTAACTGAAACATTCATTATATAATTGATGGCTTTCAGTTAACAAAATAACTGTTTAACTGTTTAATTTTTCAGTATCACACACGAAACGTGGAATGCATGGTCTTTGTGTGGATTCTGATGTGTTGGATGATTAAATATTTCATTTGTTAAATGCATGCATGATTATTATGATTATTTTATAAGGCAGGTGCCTGAGTCAAGTGAGGTAAGGAACCACCTGCTATCTCAAGCACCGTGCTTCCATTATTCCTGCAAAAAAGACACTGGATTGCTCAAGGCAGAAAGAGAGGAAGTGCACAGGTGTGTGCAAGTTTGTGTGTGTAAGAAAGAGAGCACGAGAGAGTGAAAGACAGCTATATATAAAACGAGACAGTCACAGAACAAATAAATCCTTGCAGAATGAAAATAGAACATTTGTGTTCCATGCTAAAAGATTCAGGCATACTGAGACGCAGCAAAAAAGATTCTGTAAATAAAGATAGCATCAAAAAGTTTCTGTTGTTGAGGTCTCAGGCCAGTTGCACCATCTGCCCACCTGTTGTTGACTACCAATGGCCTCACTTGTGGTTCTGACACAGTTACAGTCACCTCTCCCTGACCCCTTTCCGAAACACCTCTTTCACTCAACTATAGTCCGGCCGCCTGATGGACACTGTTTATTCATCCACACTCTTTTGTTGAGGGAATAGCAATGAGACAATTGCATCTGCTTTACCTTTGCCCTCAACAGTGATGGCTTTGTAAGGTCAAGAACTGAAGCAAGTGTGTGTGTGTGTGTGTGTGTGTGTGTGTGTGTGTGTGTGTGTGTGTGTGTGTGTGTGTGTGTGGCGGTCAGTGAAGGTGAATGGCGTACAGACTGAGCTGTTTAAGTCTGAGAATGACACGCTCTCCTCTACACTTGTTTGCTCCACTTGCGCCTTCCCCCTTTCCTCTCCCAGTGGCCTTTTGCAAATGAAGGCACGGAAATGTATGCAGCACATAAATACCTGGAGTGACGGAGAGGGCACGCCATCAGAATGTGTTGGGTAAACCCTGCAGAGCCTAAAAGAGTGTGTTCATATTCAGAGGCAGGTGGTTTTAGAGGTCGACGGGCATTACACCTTTTTATACGCAATGCGTTTGCAAATTCCACATATTCCAAACAAGTAATAGATTCAAGGTTATGCTCACATGAATGGCACAATGACCTGTTAGGTATGGCTATGATTCAGAAATGCATGTTCAGATCACTGCTCAATAAACAGATTAAACCAGCCTAAAGTGGTTGGTTGGTTTCCTAGCCTGTCCAAGCTTGTTTGGCTGGTCTGTTTTTATGGTTTTAGAGGGGTTTTTAAGTTTTAGGTAGGGCTGGGTATTGATACAGATTTAATTCTGATTCACAAGCTCTTGATTCAATTCGTTTCTAGTTTCAATTCAAATTGATTCGACTCCAATTAATTTTGGTGTGTTTCAGTTACAATATCCATTTTGCTTACGTATGATAGCAATTCGATGATTCTCAATACAAATTTTGATACCACAACAAAATACTAACTAGTTGAGTGAATTTTTTTATTTTATTTTATTTTTTTATTCAAGACAAGTTTTGCAAAATTACAAAATTGCAATAGAAGCAATTGAACAAATAAAAACAATAGAACAAAGATATAAAAAAAACAAAAAAACATGTGATAACACTTTACAAACAGGTTCCATTTGTTAACATTAGTTAACAACATTAGTTAACATGAACTAACAATGAACAATACTTTAACAGCATTTATTAATCTTAGTTCATTTTAATTTCAACATATACTAATATATATATAAATATATATATATATATATATATATATATATATATATATATATATATATATATATATATATATATATATATATACACTACCGGTCAAAAGTTTTGAAACACTTGACTGAAATGTTTCTCATGATCTTAAAAATCTTTTGATCTGAAGGTGTATGCTTAAATGTTTGAAATTAGTTTTGTAGACAAAAATATAATTGTGCCACCATATAAATTATTTCATCATAAAACTAAAATTTAATTAAAAAAAAATGTTTTTGAAATTGATGCCTTGGACAAAATAATAAAGAAAAGCAGCCAATAAGTGCCCAACATAGATGGGAACTCCTTCAGTACTGTTCAAAAAGCATCCCAGGGTGATACATCAAGAAGTTGGTTGAGAAAATATAACACAGGTTTGATTTATTTTGGATTTTGTTTAGTCACAACATAATTCCCATAGTTCCATTTATGTTATTCCATAGTTTTGATGGCTTTACTATTATTCTAAAATGTGAGAAAAAAAAAAAAATGTATAATAAAGAATGTTTCAAAACATTTGACCGGTAGTGTATATGCAATTTTTAAATCAAAAGTTGTATTTGTTAACATCGTGAATGTACTATGGATTAACATGAATTAACATTGAACAATTGTATTTTTGTTAACTAACATTAACAGAGATCAATAAATATACTGTTTACTGTTTGCTTATGATACATAATGCATTAACTAATGTTAACAAATGGAACCTTATTGTAAAGTGTAGCCAACAGTTATTTAAGTTTTTAACAACACTATAAAGTATTCAAGTAAACTCAGAAATTTGATTTCAAAAATTGAAAAAAAGTAATAAATTGTCACATAAAACTTGATTATTAAAATTATTATAATAAATTAATACTTTTTAAAGCTACTGAAGATATGCTGCCAAGAGCAATAAGCGGTTGTCTGGTTTTCTTGTTATTATATTTTGATAAATAATAAAGAATACACAGTGGCAGGTCTATTAGTATGCATTTACACCTCAAGTCTGTTATTTTGATACAAATCTGTTTTTTTTTTTTTTTTTTTTTTTTTTCATTCATTTTAGACATAAATTAGTGTTTTTACATTAATATCTCTCCAAGACAGGCTATTTCACAGAATTTTTAAGTGTGTTTTATTGTTAAGGCATGTTTATGACTGGTTGATCACAATCGATGTAGAGAGCACCCCTGGCATAGAGTAAAAGATAATTCTTATGATTTTAAGAATCAATGTCTAGATCACTCAAATAAAGATTGCAATTAATCTTTTTATTTTTACCCAGCCCTAATTTTAGGGTTTTTGGGTACTTTTCAGATGGTCAGTCTGGGAGACTAGCTGGCTGACAAGCTAAACCAGCTAAGACTAGCAAACCACCTTGGCCTGGTTTAAGATGTTTTTCAGCAGGCTTTCTACACACTTAGGATGCAAGGTACAAGCATTAGCCTGGCTCCTTGCAGTGCAGCAGGACCTGTAGATTCCTGCTGTAAGTGTGGGTGGGGCGTATGAGGATGAATGGAGTTCTGCCAGGCCAGGCTGTATCACGCTGGGATGATGCTGGCTAGCTTTCCTATGGAACACGAGCCAGTTGGCAAAGAAAGCGAACCCCTCCTTTCCCTAACACCAGTCCAAGGTGGGAAAGGGTGAGACCACTACAGTGAGAACAGAAGCTCTTAACCAAACTTCATTAACCGCAATAAGCTTAATTTACATTAGCCGTGTTATCCTTATGTCATCTTATATCATGATTAAGAAGTGTTTACATGGGTAATTATATCTAATCCAAAGCCTCCAAATGCAGACTCTTAAAGAGATAGTTCACCCGGGGGCGATAGTTCGCTAGTTCGAATCCCAGGGCCTGCTGAGTGACATCAGCCAGGTCTCCTTAGCAACCAAATTGGCCCGGGAGGATAGAGTCACATGGGGTAACCTCCTCGCGATCACTATAATGTGGTTCATTCTCGGTGGGGTGCATGGTGAGTTGAGCGTGGATGCGGCAGTGGATGGAGTGAAGCCTCCATATGTGGCAACGTGCTCAACAAGCTACGTGATAAGATGCGCTGGTTGACGATCTCAGACGCGGAGGCAGCTGGGATTTGTCCTCTGCCACCTGGAATGAGGCGAATCACTATGCGACCACAAGGACTTAAAAAGCACATTGGGAATTGGGCATTCCAAATTGGGAGAAAAAGGGGAGAAAATCCAATTTACTCACCCTCATCTCAACCTGGGTGACTTTCTTTCTTCCATGAAACACAACAGGAGATATTAGGCAGAATGTTAGCCTCATTCACTATTCACTTTCATTGTATGCAAAAGAGATGCAATGTAAGTGAATTCTGACTGAGGCTTACATTCTACTTAAAATCTCAGTAACACTTTATAATAATGGTCAGAAGAGATATCCTAAGGAATACACAGCTTTGGCACATACATCCCTATATTTCTGTAAGGTAAGCTGACTATGACCCCCCCCCCCCCCCCCCCCCATGGTTTTTCCATGGTTTTTCCATGGTTATTCCATGGTTAATTATTACATTATTAAATTTGGTCCCCATCAGTCCTGAATATGTGGTTACATCCTTGACTATGATACTCTACCAGACACTGTAGCCTTGATTTAGCAACCTGTTACATTCAAAAATTAATTCCCACAAAGAATCCATGCATCTTTTTCTGAAGATGCATTTCATGATCTTGATAAGTAATTAATTAGTAGTTATATTAAATTAGCCATAGTTCTCAATGAGGAAAATCAAATTCAGTAATTATTGATTACCTAACAGTGAACTACCTCAGTCATCAGTTCGCTATTACTTACTGATTGGTTAATCATGTTTCCATATTAGTTAATAGTAGTAACTAAAGTGTTAATGTAGTACTACTCATTTGTCCTGCATTTATTCCTGAATAATTACCTATTAATGATGGACCATTATTATAAAGTGTTACCAAAATCTTTTTTGGTGTTCCACAGAAGAAAGAAAGTCGTATGGGTTCGGAACAACATGAGGGTCAGTAAATAATGACAACATTTTATTTTTTGGTTGAACATTGTTTTTAAACAGTGTGACATGTCACTGAATAGAGTTGGTGAAGTCTTTTCTTTTAATACAGTTTGGCAGACACTTTTATCCAAACCAACTTGCAGTGCATTTACTGTCCACCTTGTAGCCTATTAGTTGTATGCATTTCTTTGGAATCAAACCAATAACCTTCTCATTTTTAGCACCATGCCCTACCAGGAATGTTTACCTGAATACCTGCAAAACATAAAAACATTGCGGCCTAGTCTAGAAGGATAACCCCTGTGCACTTTACCCAAACACATGCACAAACACACAAGCACACACACATCTGTAGCTCGTTCCACCCCAATGCTCTCCACCCCACCTTGCCTCTCATGCATATTTGCACACAACAAAAATCAATGGCTTTTTTCCACTTAATCTCCTGATTAATTTATTGCTTTACTGCATGTCTGTGTGTTTGTGTGCGTCTGTGTGTGTGACATGCTGCTTTGTGTGTGATACAGATATTATTACACAAACACATTAGTCAGGAGGATGCTGGCATTTGTAAGTATTGATCGATGGAGGGGGAGAAGATGCCTCGCAGCACGAGCCACTGGAGGTATAAGTAAATGGCAGAAACGACACCTCATGGGAAAGTTTTATTGAAAAAGGTTGCCAAAACAGGACTCACTTTCACAGTAATATTTTTAAAAACACTTGTTCAGCAACTCCTAGACATCATATACTGTTTACATAAATGAATACCCTAGTTAAAACCTATTTTGACATCTCAACTGGTTGCAAGCAAAATAATTGTTATTTTCCTTATGTTTCTGACTGCATTTTACATGATGAAAAATGGTTTTAGTAATGGTTTAGTTTCTGTCACTCAACTGGTAGAGCATAGTGCTAGCAACACCAAGGTCATATGTTCGATTCCCAGGGAACTCACAAGCTGATAAATGTATACCTTAACTGCACTATAAGTCGCTTTTAGCATCTGCCAAAATGGATAAGTATAAATTCATAATTGTAACACTTTACAATAAGGATTAATAACATGCATTAATTGTTAATGCATTAACAATTGTTAATGTATACAACTTTTAATACTAAAAAATGTATTAGTATATGGAGACATGAACATTAACCAAGAAAAAATGCTTTAAAGCTTTTGCTCATTGTTAATTCACGTTAACCATTGTGTTAACTAATGTTAAAGTGTGCAAACTTATTTTAAAGTGTTACAGTTTTATATATATTATATTTGCATTGCATTTATAACTGTGGCAATTACAGATAAAACAATGCCTTACGGTAATTCTTTTCATTTGTTTACATTTTTATTTAATCTGTTTATCTTTATCAATTTATCATTTATACTTTGATGCTTTTATCTCAAATGTTAGACTTTTACGTGTATGATATTCCATGAAATAATGTTTTTTTGTGGATTGTTACTTTACGACTAACAGACCTGTGATAAATTTATATCCAATATACAGTACTTCAATACACAGCCCAGGCAAAACGAGTTAGAGGATGAGTGCATACTTGAAGAAACTACATTTTAAAAAGTGAGATAAGTTGGATCCAGCATGTGGCATTTTGATATGCAGGGGTAAAACATAATACCCTGGGGCTTATACTTCACCTCAGAAGCACCTGGCCTTATGGCAGGGCTTTGATGGTGCAGAGTGCACACCATTTTCTAACAAACATGGCGTTGCGTGCATTCCTCGATCCTCCCGACATGCCATAACTCAAAAACTGAGACATACGTTTCCTTTCTTAGGTGTCTTATTTAAGGTTTTCATTCAAATAGATTGCGTTTTATTCTATTAAAATTCACTTCATCAGTTGATTTTTAGAATTACGAGCTAGATTAAACAGAAACTATGACCCAGCTGTCAGGAATTACAAGTTCTCTCTGCAGAAGGAGATAAATGCTTTGCGGTAACATTTTTGCCTGGCTCTTAGAATGCAAATCAGAGCCTGAGAGCACCAGGTTTGTAATTGTTTATTAGTTGGGTGGATCAAAGTTGATTTTCAATTCCAGTCACCGTTCTGTATGTAACCATTTACCAATGGTTATGGGTGGTGAGCATGCAAATGCCATTTAGAAGCCGCTGTGGTGGCTTGGTAATTTATGATACATGTACAGTGTCATTGCAGCAAAATTATTACATAACTGGATCATTAGAAGATGTCAGGTTTCAGATTTGTTGAATACCAGTTTAGCCAGCTAGGTTCAAATAATCATTGCGTGGGAGTTATTTATTTAGGTATTTATTCATTTATTGTTTTTATGAGGCCACTCAGAGTTTTTGTCCATGTGAGGTGAGCAAAGTTTAGGGTAAAATTAAAACTAATGTAAAAAACAAATGTGTTTGTGCATGCATTCATGCATGCCTCATGTGTGCTTCAGGCAGTCAAATTGCAATGAGGTCATATACTGGAGGGATTTTGTGGGGTGTTGAGGTCATTATGGTTAAACAGAAGGTCATGACCCTGACCTTGCTCTCAGACCAGGCAGCTCCCAGTCCACCACTATAGCTCCTTAAGCTAAAAGAGTCAGAAATGGTGATCAATGGAGCATTGCGAGGTGGCTGTGATCCATCAGCTTAACCATCTAAGAGAAAAGTTCTGCTCTAAAGCAAGAACACACAAGGCCCTCTGGAGATTCACCTCACTTTATTACAAAAGTACAAAGTGACAGAGCGAGTGAGACACTTCCATTATTGCCCTTTTAATGTGATATTACTTATGTTGGTTGTAATAATTATTACACTGTTATAACAACACATGTAACACAATATACTGTTAATGGTTTTTAATGATATATAAATGGACAATTATTGATGCCAGACATTCTAAAAGGGGTGGAGGTGTATTATAGTGATATAGTGTATATAGATATAGGACAAAAACTTGTTAACGATACAAATACTTTTGAGAAGGCTAGATGTTTGTGTGTGTGTGTGTGTGTGTGTGTGTGTGTGTGTGTGTGTGTGTGTGTGTGTGTTTAGTTAAGATAATGTTATCTTAAGAATTTACGATAATGCTTATTTAAAACAACTACTTCAGAAAAAGGTGCACCATTTCCTGTTAATTTCAATCACATTCAGCATTGCATACCATCTTAAGTATTCTATACACAAATTAATCTCCATTGTGATTGAATCAGTCAATGTGAGCCCACATTGAACATTACTCAGAACAAATATACTCCCCCTACTTAAGGAGGTCTTCTAGTCTCCAAAAAGGGGGGCTTTTTACCCCAAAAAACTTTTACTTACTGAACAGTTATTGAAAAACTTTTGATTCAATCACAAAACTGAAAATGACAAGTAAGTATTTTGTCTCAAAATAAATGTGATCATTTCAAGGATTCTCTTTAGCTACATAAGTTTGTAACATTTCAAAAGTTATTGAATGTTAGGTCAAATTAGGCTACCTCAAAATCAACCTTTAGACACTGTTTGTGATGACATTGTGTTGTACTCTACTATTATGAAAACTACTACTAACAATTTAATAATTATAATTTAAATAATATAAAATTATAATTTTAACATTAATACATCAATGTATAAATTATTATATAAATACAAAAAATAATATTTGCTTGTAAATTAAAAAGAGAATATGAACAATCTATACGATTATTAGGGCCCGAGCACCGAGGTGCGAGGACCCTATTATATCTGCTCCCGTTTATTATTATTATTACTAATATTCCGTCTTTTCCAAAGTGAATCGCATTTTTGAGGGCCTAAACATACTCGAAAACTCATGAAACTTTGCACACACATCAGAAGTGGCGAATATTTACATCTGATATGGGTTTCAGAATTAGGTGTGGCAAAATGGCTCAATAGTTTTGCCATGAAACAGGAAGTTGTTATAACTCATACATACAATGTCCAATCTGCACCAAACTTCACGTTTGATAATAGTCCTGGCCTGAATACATCTACGTGCCAATATTCAGTTATAGTCATAGCGCCACCTACTGGCAACAGCCAATTCCAGGTCTTGTACTTTAACAAACTCCTCCCAGAGATTTAATCAGATGATTATATTTAGTCAGTCTTAATCTAAAGGCCTTGGTGATGTTAAATTGCAAGCTTTTGAGTTTTCATTGAAAGGCATGTCCGTGGCGGCCTGACAAAGTTCGATATGAAACGAGTCACATTTTTGAGGCCTAAACATGCTCGAAAGCTCATGAAACTTTACACACATCTCAAAAGTGAGGAAAATTTACATCTGATACTGGTTTTAGAATTAATTGTGGCAAGATGGCTTGATAGCGCCACCTACAAAATTTCAACGAAGCAGCCCTCACGTCACGTTTCACCTACACCTAAGAAAATCGGGAGGCATATGAAACATGTCAACACGTACAAAAAAGTCTCCTAGAACCATATCATAAACCCAAAGGAAGTCAGCCATTGTGATTTTTCTCTTCATTTTTTGCTCAGTTTTTTGCCATTTCCAGGCCTCCTACTTTAACGAACTCCTCCTAGAGATTAAATCAGATCAACACCATATTTGGTCAGTCTAATCTAAAGGCCTTGGCGATGCTAAATTGTGAAGCTTTTGAGTTTTCTTTGAACGGCGTGTCCGTGGCGTCCTGACAAATTCGATGTTTCGCCATGGAAGTTGTTATATCTCAAACATAAAATGTCCAATCTGCTTCAAACTTTACATGTTTTATAAGAGTCCCGGCTTGAACACTTCTATATGCCAATATTAAGTTATAATCATAGTGCCACCTACTGGCAACAGGAAGTGACGTGTTGATGTATAGTTATAAAAGTCGTATTTGTTGTGAAGTAATAAGTGTCTTACCGTAGGAAAAATGAACTTTCCAGTCAGACGCAGCTAAAGTAGGCCTACTAAACTGCCTGAGAAAAACACGTTATCTTGTTTAAATATCTGCTGTGATATAAGATTCTGTCAGGCTTTATGTCAGTATCATTATTCTGATGTTATTTCCATATCTTTGATAACATTTATTGTGAAATAAAAAGCCTTTACCTCCTTAACTCTCTTGTCCTCTCAAAATTACATACAAATACATGACCTGAAGAATTAAATACATTATAACATATATATATATATATATAAATTGCTTAAAAAATTGAATGCCGTTCCCCTGGCACAGCAGCACCAACGTGCACCAGGGTGCGATGGCCCGTTCATCGCTGCTTGCAGCTTTAATAATTTTTATTATTAATGTTATTGTAGAAAAAATATTTCACTTATTAAAAAATAACAACAACACCAATAATATTTCAGAGTATTTTTTGAAAATGAAAACATACAGAAAGTTTTTTGTGAGGGTTAGGTTTAGGGGTAGGGTTAGGGTTAGTGGATATAATCTATAGTTTGTACAGTATAAAAATCAATATGTCTATGGACAGGGTTGGGAGGGTTACTTTTTTAGATGTATTCCACTACAGATTACCGAATGCATGTTGTAAAATGTAATTTGTAACGTATTCCGTTAGATTACTCAAGATCAGTAACATATTCTAAATACTTTGGATTACTTCTTCAGCAGTGGTAGATTTTTTCACTTGTTTTGACTATAAAAACTCTGCCAGTACAGTAAGACAAAATACACATGTTAAAAATGCATTCTCTGAAAAACCTAAATATCTTATGCAGTGTTGTTTCTAAAACAAGTTTAATCTAACTGATCTTGTTTTAAGGATTTTTAGATATTTTTACAGGAAAACAATACAATAATTATTATAGAGAATATGATTTATGCCCTAATATCAAAGGTCTTACTAGAAACAAGAAATTATGATCTAACGTGAATTTTCTTGATAAAAAAAATATGATCTTGCCTGGTAACATGTGCATGTACTAAAATGGCTAGAAATAGAATTTTAGCTTAGCGTAAAGCTGACAATTTACTTCTAAGGTTTATTTCTATTTCTTCTGCTCCAAACTTACTCCAAACTTACTTCTCTGTCTGCTCGTATGAATGTAACACATCATAAGAAAGTGTTTCACCGCTGTTCAAATGCACTTTGGATCGCATCATTTATATGTATAAATGTTTTCCATCTGAAAGGACTAAATATTAAATGAAACAAATGACAATAAAATGCAAAGTAATCTCTTCAGTAATCAAAATACTTTTTTAATGTAACTGTATTCTAATTACCAATGATTTAAATTGTAACTGTAGTGGAATACAGTTGCTTATATTTTGTATTTTTAATACATAATCCCGTTACATGTATTCCGTTACTCCCCAACCATGTCTATGGAGTCCTCATAAGGATGGCCACACCAACGTGTGTGTGTGTGTGTGTGTGTGTGTGTGTGTGTGTGTGTATGTTTGTGTGTCAAAAATGTGCCTTTGTCTCCTGCCTTGTGCAGTTTTCTCCTCCGAAATCCACACCACACTGATCCTGCATTTTTACTTCCGTCCTTCTGTCTGATTCCCCCGCGATTGTCTGTCAGATGGCACCGGGTGATCGAGTCTCTGTCTGTTGAGGCATGTCAGAAATTAGCGCCGCTCGCCAGAAACGCCTGTAGTACTGTCAGGTGAAATTAGAAAAAAATGGAAGCAGTCATCCTAGAGACAACTTTACAGTGCTTAGGGATGGGAGAGCACCAGCGCAGAGGTATTCATTTTAGTCTGTTGGCAGGGGTTTAGTGTCTTTCATCAGAGTGGCAGGAAAGCTGTGTGAAAATAAGTTGAGCTCATGCGCCACGTTTTTGACACCGATGGATTAGCAGTGATAATGTGATGATAGTAATTGAGCTCATAATAATTGCTCAATCACAAAGCTCATCCCAAGGGCCTAGTGGCAATATTACAATTCATGTCGCCACACAAGCATTTATAAAATTTCTTACATCATTTAAGGGATTCCGTGCAGGGTTTTTTTTATTTTATTTTTTTATGGTGAATGGGGCATCTTTGTGATTGAATAATATACAATGATACAGATCTTTTTTAATTTTTTTATTTAAAATCAAAATTATTTTTATGGGTGTGTTTTTGACAACAGTGAATTATGTAGAGTGATGACTGTTTATCCATTTGTTTTTATGTGCTAATTCACTTCACTAGTATATTATCAGCTAAGCAGGAGTTCCTTACAAGTGTTCCTAATTGTGCCAGCAGTAAGATACAGGACTTCCTTGTGTTCATCCATCTGATGTGAGACAGGTGAGAGAAAAGGATAGAGAAAGAGAGGAAGAGAGAGTTGACAAGGCCACCTTCTTACTGTCAGAATTTTCTCTAAGAATTCAACATGAAACCCTAAGTTGCTGAAAACAGAAAGCAAGGGAGAGAGAGAAAAACGGGGAAAAAACAGCTGAGGGTGTAAATAATTCATGCAGACAATATGACTTTTTTATGTAAATTTGGTGCATTAACCCTCTATTAGAATGATGGACGACAGATATGGGTGATGTTTCCTTGGTAAGAGCTAATGGATGACCATCATAAATTCACTGCACATTTTATTGTGTTGCCAGGGAAATTGTGCCTGCAGGCAATGCTGTTTACTTTTATGTAGAAAAAAAAAAAAAAAAAAAAAAAAGAAATCCCGCCTATCTTCAAAAAGGAGAGAGGAAAGGGGAGGGAATAATGGGTCGATCGCCAGTGCCTTGTTCTGCACCTTTAGTCACATTTGGAGTGAACATTCTGCAGACTCTGTGTGCGTTTTGCCCTCAACTCTTCCTCATCATCCTCTTCCTCCCCATAATGTAATCGACAGTATAATAACAACTCAGATTAGTCATAGGCATTCATTCATAAACACACTCTCTCTTTCTCTGTCTTTTTCTCTCTCTTTCCCTTTCTCATTTAACTTTTGTCATTTCTCATATACATACTGTATTTGTTAAATTGCACATGTAATTAAAGGTGTAGTGTGTAATTTCTTTGCCACTACCGTCACCAAACAGAATAGCTGTCACGTATTCCCTGTGTTTTTGCTTAGACTTTTATTTTGAAATTCTTGTTTAGTTCCCCGTTCCTGTTTCCTGTTAATTTTGTAGTCCTTTGTAGTTTCTTTTTATGATTGGTTTTCCCCTGATTGTTTTCCCCAGGTGTTCCTTGTTTCCTTGTTTGCCCATTTGTATTTAAGCCCTTGTTTACCCTAGTTTCTTTGTCAGTCATCACAGGTGTTGTCTTGTTCTGTGCTTGGGTTCCTGTGTCCTTGGTTCATTCTATTCTGAGTTACTTTGTTTATTTTTGGTTTCCATTAAAAGCTGCATTTAGATCCTCATTCCTTGCCTGCCTCGTCACAGAAAGACTGACCAAGGAATGGATCTAGTGGCTGTCAGAATTCTACTCCTTCAACAAGGGGACCGTCCAGTTGAGGATCATGTCCGTGAGGTTTTTAGAACTGGCAAATGAAGTGCACTATCCAGACCGCTCTCTGGTGGTTTTCTTTTGGGCCGGTCTGAATAGTGCACTGAGGGAACTGATGCCACCGGCTGATCCTCACTGGATGCTCGGCGAATATGTGGAGAAGGCTCTGTAACTTTGCAGTTCCCATTATACAGTGGATTATGGCGGGAACCCTGGGCCAAAACCTTCATCATCGGCTCCCTGTCTTGAAGCCTTCCATGGCCCCTGTCTCAAAGTTGTATGATCTGCCACTGAAGCTGAAATGGTACCTTTATAGAAAGCTTAGGATGTCTCCTACCTTAGTCAAAAGCAAAAATTAAGAAATAGTCAATACTGGGAAGAAACTTTGGAAACCCTGTTTTGACCAAATCCCAGATATTTTTCAAGCAGTGTTGGTAAAGTGGGTCAGAGGAAAAATGATTCTATAAAAAATATCTACAAATTATTTGAAATTAATTTTTATATTTTCTTACACACTTTCACATCATATGAAACGTTTACAAAAGTCAACTTTTACTTTTTTATCAACTACTTTTATCAATGTTTTATCATTTTCTTTACCATTGCTTTTCCACTGGTAGTCATGAAATGAGCCCTGTCACACATCCTGATGTAAAATCATCAATTTAAATCCTCAAAAAGTTAATTGTTTATTTCTCAAAGATTAGTTTAGTAATGATTTTTAACCATTTAAGGAAAAACATATGGATACAATAGGGGTCAAGCTTAATTGTCCCACTTTACCCATTTTTACACTATATTATAACATTTAAAATCTACCTTAATTAAACATGAAAATGCATCTGGATAGAGGCAACACAAAACTGCCCTGAGAAACTTAATGACGTCAGACATTTTAAATGGTACCAGTAAATGCTTTAGCTTGGCAGCCATAAAATACTTTAACTAAATTGAAACTAGAAAACACTGAGAATAAAATACAATTTGAAATGACATATTGAAAATAAAATAGAAATAAAAACTAAATTAAAAATCCAAAACTATAATAACCCTGCTTTGGTTGAGTCCATGGGGCATAACTAGATGGAGGGCAGGGTGGGCAGCCGCCCTAGGGCCCGGGGTGAGAGGGGGCCCGCAACTGTCAACCAAAAGGACATTTTCTTTGCAATGGGACCCGCAAGATCCAAGTTACGCCACTGGTTGAGTCAATATTGCTGTGTCTTGCTCGTCAGGTTGCTCAAATAAAAATATATTTTAATAGCCAAAGCTTCTGTGTTTACACTTTTTGGGAGAATCAACCAAATGGCTTAATTATTTTGACCAGGGTCAGAAATTAAGGGGGACTTGCTGCAAAAATGTCACCAAAAATGACAAAAAAGTCCCCAAACTTCAAAATGTCGGGGCAAAAAAAATGCCTTCAGAATGAATTTCGTTCTTTCTTTTTTTTTAATTTTTTAATTTTTTTATTTTTTTATTTGTAACATCTGCTTTAGTTCTGAATATTCTACAATAATCCTAATTTTTTTTTTGGTATAAAATGTTGATTTCACTATTAGGATAAGAGGTAATAAATCCTCAATCTGAATTTATTATATTGACGTATTTGACATAAACAGGTGTGACACAGTTGTTTTGAATGGTTGAAAAAATAAATTGCCCTCATAAAGGTAAAAAAAAAATGCCCCTGAAAATCAAATCCAGGGGCAAATATAACCCCTTTATGTAAAGGTACATTTTTTTCACTGTAGTTGACTACATATTAAGCTGGGATACGAGAAATTATTTTGACATGAAAAAATTACACACATCACCTTTAAAGAGCAGTTAAGCGATGTAAATAAAACCTCTGATTATTGTCATTATTAATACAGATAGCTTGTTTATCTCCACTGTTCAGTGTAGTTTATGCTGAAATAGGGCAATCCACATCACAGTTTTTAAACCATCTTTTTCTTTTTCTTAAAGGGTTAGTTCCCCCCACCACCAAATAATCTTTTTTTTTTTTTTTTTAAATCTCAGTTTGTCCATGCAATGCATGAAATTGGTGCCATCTGGCTCCTGGCTGTCTGACAGTCCAAAAGGCATATTTTAGCAGCATAAAAATAATCCACATGACTCCAGTCGATCAGTTAATGTCTTCTGTAGCAAACCGATAGGTTGGTGTAAGAAACAAATAGATAATTACAACTTTAAATCATTGCTTCTGGCCAGCACTGTGTTTCTGTTATAAGTTTTAATTATTGATACATTTTTTCCCCAAACCTATAGATTTTATTCAGAAGACATTAATTGATCGACTGGAGTTGTTTGGATTACTTATATGCTGTCTAAATATTCCTTTTGGACCGTCAAACAGCCAGTAGCCAGATGGCACCCATTTACATGCATTGTATGGACAATCTGAGCTGAAATCAGCTTATAAAATCTTCACTTAGGTTTTGCTGAAGAGAGAAAGTCATACACATCTGGGATGGCTTAAAGGTAAATAAATCATGAGAGGATTTTCATATATGGGTGAACTAACCCTTTAAGGTGTGGTTACACTACACTTTGTGCTCCATTGGATGATGAGAAGATGTGTAACCAATATAAGATCGAAAATTCCCACACTGACTTCTACATTTTACTCAAGGAATTTTACTATTGCAGGAAAGTGAGAAGACTTCTGAATATAATATTATTTGTTATTTGTTATTTATTGTTTATTTAAACCAGAAGCCCTTGCTTGTGATATCATGTCCCAGTCCGTTGCAGTGTCCAAAATAATTTTGCATTCTCAAAGTCTGCAGCTTTAATGTATTCTGTGAAGGATCACTTGCTTAACTTTCCCTTGCAAGCTCTGAGCTTTGTCAGGAAGCCACTGTGTAGTCTGCGCTAGGCGGTCTATGTGTTTTTCTGAGAAACAGAACGGCAGAGAGAAAGAGTGAGCACAGAGGTGAAGCAGATGGTTTGGTGCAGCTGTTCCGACAATAGAGAGGCTGGTGAAGCACCTCTGCATCCAGCCGCGCATCAGTGCCACATCTGGGCTTTAGTCACAGCACAGTCTTTAATGGAGAACTGAGACACACTTACCCATTTAAAAATAAAGTTCCCAATTAAACATCTGTAGAACAAAGTTCACAGCAGGAGCCACAAATATTGTGACTACTGAGTGTTAAATAAAGTTATTCATTATCCACTTTGTGAGGGTTTATTTACTTGTACCCAAAGATCGCTCAAATGTGTGATCTGATCCAAGATGGTTTTTGGTTCAAATCCCAGGCTGGTATTTTCAGATCACAAGAGCACTTTGGTGCCCTGTCTCTCTTCTTCTCCCCCTGCTGGGCAGCACATAGGTTGGCTAAACGGTGGAGGCAGAAACCATGCATGCTGCCCTGGATGAGGGCATCTGCTAAACATATAGATGATAATTACCAGCACAGCTGTCTGGTGCCATGTATTGTAATAGGTCTCGCCTCACTGCTTGGTCCTCAGAGAATCCTCACCATGCGTTCCTAATTTTTCAATTTGTCCATGGCTTTCTGCTCCGTTTTACTCCAGTCAACCTTGCTTTTTCTGTGGATGACTTTACCTTTCATATTTGGTGCAGTCTAGGTCACTGTGCTCTTTTTCTCTCCATAGATTTGATGTATCTTTGATTTATTCTGTGGAACATACTGTTGGCGTAAAGGAAGTGAGGTGATTCATGGAAATCAGCTTGATCTTTGTTTATGTGATAAATTGAACACACTCCCACCAGGTATTTTTGTATTTCCAGTGTACAATGTACATGCTTAAACTTCTGTTGAATTAGTAATATGTTTTGTTTAAAGCTGAGACAGTTGTATCCAGGCGTTTGGCACCATGTGTTTGTTTTTATCATTATTTGCCTGTTAGTAGGCCTGGTAGTCTCAAGGCTGTCTCCATCTGGGAAACTGTTCTTGGGGCCATTCAGCAGTATCTTGACCACTTCGGGCATGTTTATGCTGAGGCAAAGTTATTCTAGTGAGAGAGGAAGCAGGATCTGGATTTGCAATTTTTTTTTACTCTGTTGGGGCCTTTTAATAAATAAATAAATAATATTATGAGAGATTTTTCCTACTCGAGTGCGAGCTCTAATCTCAGTTTTAGATTATTCATTTCTGATACGCACATTAAGTATTGAGACTAGTTTGGAGTTTGGATTGTTATTGGCACTCATTCAATGTATTTTAGTCAATGTAGAAATACACCAGTAATGGCATAGAAAGCAGCTGATACTTCCCATGAACAGTCTCAGAAACCATGCTTGCGTGTATTCAAATTTATAATCAATG
This sequence comes from Myxocyprinus asiaticus, assembly GCF_019703515.2. Classification (NCBI taxonomy): domain Eukaryota; kingdom Metazoa; phylum Chordata; class Actinopteri; order Cypriniformes; family Catostomidae; genus Myxocyprinus; species Myxocyprinus asiaticus. The sequence continues at coordinate 16,794,287 of NC_059358.1, read as the reverse complement.
CACAAGGATAGAAGATGGAATCAATACAACAGGACATATCATAATTCCTACATATATCAGAAAACAATGACACCTAGTCATCATCATCATGCAATGTAACACTACAGAAGTAAACAAACTCTATCCCTACAAAAACATTTTTGCAGCAAGATGGGGAGACTGTAACTCTTGTTGTCACACTTTTTACTCTAGTAAACATTTCTCAGGGTCGGTTTATTTTTAAAGGTCAATTTCTATATAGACACAAACCTTGGCTACAAAAAAAAAAAAAACCTTTGAAGATTTTCACAGATATTGCTCAAGAAAAAAGATATAGGTCATTGAATTTATGTTGGCCTTTTGTGACAATTTGCCTTAAAGCAGGGCATGTTGTCACAGTTCATGGGGCAAGTTGTTACAATGGAACCTGCCATTAAACAGTCTATTGTAGGCTTTAAGATATATGTATATATATATATATATATATATATATATATATATATATATATATATATATATATATATATATATATAATACAATTAGGAGGCACAAAATGTTCAATTAAATAACAAAATGGAAAAAATGAAAATGGGAAAAGAATGAGTTTAAAAAAAAAATTACAATTATATTTACAGTTAAACTGTATGTAAGCATTTGTACTATAGTTTATACTCTATATTAATGAGAGAACTTTATCTGAAAAAAAAATATTTTTAATCCTGCTCCCCCCAACACACTCGCCTGCCTCTGTCAAACATTTCTCAGCATGAGTGGTGTTTAATGCCCAGCAATACTAATATTAATCATCTTACTATCAATTAACCGGATAAGTACTAGTTGCGGTTTTATTAGTGGTGCCATTTGGACGTTGAAGTGACACTCCTAATGGGGCCACTCTTTAAAAAAAGGAGGCATAATTGGGTTTGGCAATTCCATTTACTCCGACGGCCACTCACCCATCCTTCCTCCATCTATAATTAATCTAATTACTGATATTGTGGTGCAAGTCACTCTCAATTTAGGAGACAAACATGATTATTTAATATTAATAATGACCCAAACATATGCATTTTCTCTCTCCCAGCATTCCCTCCTTCAATTTTTAATGATTTCTTAACACAACTGGTGAGAGCGATTCCAAATAAAACAACAAAAGAGGCCTCCCATATGTGAGCTTTCTGGCCTGTATTAGCAACACATCAGCTAACAATCCAGACAAAGGCACAGCTAAAACAGATGGCATTGCCTGCTTTATTAATGAATGCTCAAATTTAAAAGCATGCTTGCCTTTAGCGAGAAGTGAGTGGAATTGCAAGGTTTGGACATTCACAAAATTCTCCCCACCGCTCATAATGAGCTCTGTGCGAACCCTGGTTGAAGAGCAGAGGAGATGCTGAGACTGTAGATGCTGTAGATTATGTGGGGCAGTAAAACACATGGGAGGCAAATGAAGTCCCAGGGGCATTATATTCTCCAGCTCCAACTGATACATTTGTTTAATTCTCATCTGACAGAGAGTCCGTGCTGGCCCACGTGTGTGTGGGGAGCGAGTGAGAGAAATGAGAGAGAGGAATGCGTGTATTATCATGAGTATGTGCCACAGGGAAGATTACTTTGTTTTCTCTCAAGCAAACGTATTAATGGCTATTCTAAACTCACGTGGATTAACTTTGTATGAATCTAATGTAGACACATTTACAAAGCATTACATCATATACTGTATGTGTGGTAATTCAAGAACTAAATGAACTAAAGCCGGCAAGCATTGTGATCATCTGTAGCCTACTGTTCTGAGAGGCTACTCAGTGGAAGAAGTAACTCTTCCACTCTCTCTCTCTCTCTCTCTCTCTCTCTCTCTCTCTCTCTCTCTCTCTATCTATCTATCTATCTCTGTCTTTGCTTGCTTACTTTCCATTATGTACTGTATTGTCATAAATCCTCACCTTCTGCTTACTCATAGCTCTGGTGCAAACACAGGTAAAGCAATATGTGAGAACGTCTCAGTTACGTACGTAACCTTGGTTCTCTGAGGGACACCGTCTGATTGTCACGTGGTCTGAAGCACTTATACAATGACGACAATTTATTGACTGATGGCGCTTAAGCAATGCCCCCTAGGGAGCTACTTCATGGGCTCCATAAAGGCACTCACTTTTGCGCCATCAATTCAGATTTTTTTGCAAAAGGCACGATCCTATGCAGCTGCTAGAGAGTATGGCCAGCTATGCAGCGTCTCGCTCCCCTCAGGGAACCAAGGTTACGTACGTAACCGAGACGTTCCCTTTCGTGGAACTCGAGCTGCGTATGATCGCTATGGGAACAAATACATTCACGCCATGCAAACAGTAGCTACCAACTGTCTAAGCCCATGTGGCAAACATACAGCGGTGCACAAGCTAGCTAAAGCATCTGAATAAAAGCAATGATGAATTCACTCCTGTTCCAACAGAGAGAACATGGGAAGCAGGAGACAGTCCCTCATCCAAATTATAAAATCTAACAAATGTATGTGGAGAGGACCACTCTGCTGCCATACAAATTCTAAGGATGCACATCTAGCCAAAGCCCATGAGGATGCCATGCTCCTCGTAGAATACCCGAAGGCGAAGGTAATCCATGTGTTTTGTAAGCACTCAAAATTGCATCAATAAGCCAATGAGACTGTCACAGTCTGTCTCCCTCACGTTCTTCAAGGACTCTTATTTGAAGTTTTCCTCCGGACTACATCTCCCATGTTTCACTGCCCTCATCACTTCCATCTGTTCCTTATTATCCTCACCTGTCTTCCATTCCCTCATTTAGCACCTTTTGTAAAAATATCCTATAGTTTTGCCCATTCCTTTGTCAGTCCTTGAAGTGTTACGTTGTGTTAAGTTTTGATGTAATATTGTTTGTTCCACTCCAGCATTTGTTCCACTCCAGCGATTGTCATTAAAAGATTTAAAGTATTTACTCCTGCGTCTCCTCTCTTCCTCTTCCACTCCAAGAACCCAATGTTACAGAAGGCCTGACCTCCCAACGGACTTAAACAGATTTCTCTTATTTCCCTTCACAGTCACCTAAGTCATGGAGCTGACCTGTCCTTTAATGGAATTATTCAAACAAGACCTGTGGATCTCCTCTCACCTAAAGATCCACAAGGAAGACCCTCACCAAGTCCCGGTGGTAGATCCCCCATACGCTGTGAATTATGGCGGGAACCCCGGGCCACAACCAGCGCCCACGCCTGCCACGGTCAACGAGCCAGCACCCACAACTGCCATGGTCAACGAGCCAGCGCCCATGCCTGCCACATTCAACGAGCCAGCACCCACGTCTGCCACAGTCAACGAGCCAGCGCCCACGCCTGCCACGGTCAACGAGCCAGAGAAACAGAGTCTGTTGGGACATTGCAAAGATGCTGAACGTGAGCGCACCGGAGCTGCAGTGGGCTTTTCTTTCTCTGCAAGGAAGCAGTCTGCTGTTTTACAGCAAAGAATTTTTCCACCACCGACTGGACTGCATCAGATTGTGACACAGGGGCGTTCATTAGGAAGGCCTTGTTCTTGTCACAAATATCAATGAGTGTAAGCCACAGATGGCGTTCTGCCACCACGAGGCCCGCCATATTCTGACCAACAGCATAAGCAATGTGTTTTGTAGCTCTCAGTGCCAAATCAGAAGCCCGGCATAGTTCCATGATGGCCTCAGCATCCAGCCCAGCTCCCTCATCTAAATCCCTGATAAAATGTCTTGGTAGGCTTGCAAAACCGGCGTGTGCAAAGCTGAAACTGCTTGATCCGAAGCCAGGTAGGTCTTGTTCAACAAGGATGAAGGCATTCTTCACGGCTTCAAGGGAAGAGTAGGCCTCGACTTCCACGTGGCCGCCGAAGAAGGAGAGAAATGCGTTGCCAGCGTCTCCTCTTCACTCGGCCACACCCTGATCACCACAGACACGTTTGTGTTTTGTTGTCAGGTAATTGTCACTGAATTTTGAATTAAGTGAAAAGTCACATCATGCATGATCACCAACGATCATTGTTTTCATGATCAATCATTGCTGCCACGTCCGAGTGCCCGAGTA